>NW_027211821.1:0-600000 GCF_036971445.1 Narcine bancroftii | reverse complement strand
AGGCCCAATGTCTATATCCAAGCACATATTGTTAAGAGCCCATAGGATCCCAAAACCCAGCAGCAAGAGACATTCACCAAGACAAGTGGTTTTTAAAACAGAAGTTATTTTTAATCAAATTTAAACATGAAATTAGAATGAAACTTTAAATTAACTCTATACTTAACTAATCCAAATGAACCCCCTTCTAATTCTAAGCACACATGTTTGTAATGTGTTTAAATTTAAGAAAAGTTCTTTGGTTCACAGTTCAATCTCACTTCTCCTTCTTCCAAGTTCTCTGGATGCAGGCAATTCTTCTGCTGTTCACAGAATTGAACGTTTCTAAATTTCACCAGGTTTTGGTTCTCAAAAGGTAAATGCTTCCCACTCAGGAAGGTTCTTGTAGGGTTTGGAGAGAGTTATTTGTTATTCCAGGATTTCCACAACTGAGGTACCTTCATTAGTCACCTCAATGTCTGGCTGATGAAACTTGCCCCGTCAGGATTTTCTAGATGGTAACTTCTTTCTGCAAGCTACTACAGAGTTCCATTCCTCTTATTCCAAACAACAGGAGTTCTGTCTTCTGCTCAAGCTTTTGTTAGATAAACAAAACCCAGTGTGACTTTCCTCTAAGTACCCTGCAGAAAAGTACTAGTAGCCATCCTGGCTCCATTTCCAAACAATGGTCATTCATTTTATGACATCAGTTTGATTAACACCTACTTGTGAATGTGAATAACATCCTCCAGAGATCTTCAATATTTCTTCAGTCTTTCAAATAAAATGTTTCATAATTTATGTGTGTATATGTATGTAACCTACTCTAAATCTTACCAAAATCCCAAATAATACCAAATTCTCCAAATATATTTATCCATTACAATATCATGTAAGGTGCATTTAAGAGACTCTAAGACAGGCATACATGGGTGAAAGAAAAACAGGGTTGTAGCGGACGCAACTCCACCATCAGTTCACAGACTTACCTGACACGTCGTGGGCTAACAGTGTACCTTTGTATGTGTTTGCCTTTATTTAGTAGCATCAACCACAGTAGCTCCTACAGGGTATTATTTTTTTTGTTAGAAATATCAAGATCAACACAACATCGTGGGCCAAAGGGCTTGTACCGTGCTGTAATATTCTGTTATTTCTGTTATTGCTTGACTTTGAATATCTGTTGTAAGCTCTGTGAGACTTCAATAATGTAGCAAATTTGCACAGCAACATTGCAGTCAGGAGTTTGTATCTCCTGGTTGACTTGAGCTTTTCTCTTTTTTACACAATGCTTTATAGTTCTGGTCAGTAAGGAAAGGAATATTGTGCATGTTGAATATGTCATTATATCTGCAAGTAACACTGGAAAAGAGTCATTAACACCAAGGTAAATAGCACCCTGTAGTGGCTGGTGCAATTTTCTGATGGGCACAAGTTATCACTCAGTGGCTACAGTGATGTGAAAATGTGGGTAAATTATTTTGTATATGATTTATACATGGAAAAATTAGCTGTTGTTTGTTCCAATTTCAGGTAGATGAGGTTGCAAAGTGGGTAAAAATAGAAAATAGTTGGGGATCAACAACTGGGGCTTGCATTTGATGGTGTGAAAGTCAAAATGGAAACTCAGAATAAGGCTAATCTGATTAGGCAAGACACTGGCTCTTATACTTCCACCAGAAGTGAATCTAGAATTGAATTTTGAGTCATTTACGGTGGGTAACTTCAAAGTCTGTTGATTGTAAGACTAAATTAAGAGCCCTTTTGCCCCTGGCTGTGCTGAAAGATTGTTTTGTTTATCAACTAAATCTTTCTGAGAGGGAGAATAGACTGAAGCTACTTTCCTACTCGTTGGTGATGATCTTTCAACTAATAACAACTCCTAATTCCACCCCGTCCTTGGGCATTTTCTCCTGCAATCTACATCAGTTACCACCATCGAGGGATTCTCATGCAGGGTAAAGTTTCACAATCACCTCCTCCAACCATGTCCGTGCCCTCTGTGGCAGGAAACACAATGCAGAGTAAATGGCAGATTGACTGAGCACCTCCACTTTGATCACAATGGCCATCTTGGCTCATGGTCACAAGCTATTTTAAGTTCCATTCCATTCCCACAATGACCTTTGTCTTCTGCCTCCACCATTGTCAGGGTGAGGTCAAATCCAGAGGAACCATCTCTTATTGCATTTGTGACTCAATGGTATGAATATGGAATTATCCAAAATCATGTAACCTGCCCACCACCTCCCCCCTCCCCAGGTTTCACTCTCTCTCCTGCTGATTCACCCAGTCCCCCTCGTATTCTCCCTTCCAAACCAGATGACTGATAAATGTGGGCAGAGAAATGGCAGATGAAGTTTAATCTGGACAAGTGTCTTGCTCTTTGAGAGGACTTGTAGTAGTGTTGCAAAGAGGGATATCGGGGTGCATGTGTGAGCTCCTTGAAAGTGGCAACACAAGTGTAGGGTGTTAAAGAAAGTACTCTTCATTGAGCAGGGCATGAAGTATAAATGTGATTAGGCCAGATTGTGAGTGTTTCCTGCAATTCTAGTTACTGCATGACAAAAGGAATTTATCTGGGGGTTGCTTGGGATAGCGCATTGGGTCTGAGGAGAGATTGAACAAATTTGGATAGTTTTCTCTGGAACATTGGAGGCTGAGAGATTACCTGGTTGAAATGTATCCAATTATTGTAGTCCTGGAGAAGATAGATTTCTTCTTTGCCCCGCCCCCGTGGGAGATGTAAAAATACTACGATGCCTATATTGAACATGAGAGGGGAAAAGGAGACAAGTGAGGCAGGTTTTTACACAGTGCGGTAGGGGTGTGGCCCACATGGCCAGGATAGTGGTGAAATCACCGCGATTTAAGAGGCATTTGGTTGGGCACATGAACAAGAGGGAATGGGTGATGTGTATGGACCATGTGCTGACACATGGGATTAATTTAAATGAACATCATGGTCACCACAGACATTGTTCACCAAATGGCCTATTCCTGGGCTGCTCTGTTGGGTGACGATTCATCTCTTTTCAAGGATCGTTGCCGATGGGCAGTAAACTTTTCACAGAGGTCTATCTCCAATGAATGTATTTAGAACATTTCCATGAGTTAATTCCCTGTAGAAACAGCAGTTTATCATTCAAGCTGTGTAGCCACAGCAATAATGCAAAATTTGAAGGCCATCATTACTGAATCCATTTTAATCAGCCTTCACCTTGTACAATGTTCAGTTGAAACAAGAAAATCAAAATGCAACTTTTAACCTCTAGGAAAGATGAGTAATCCTCTGTACCACAGAATTATTGCTGAAAAAATATTTGGAAAATTTTGTGAATTCAGCTTCCAAAGAGTTGATGAAGAGGAATCACACATTAATTTAAAAAATTAAATCCAGAACATTTATTTGAAGATGTTTATCACAAAGAACATGTTCAGGTTCAGTAATGATTGATTCTAGAATGGTATGTGGCAGTAATAAAAGGAATGCAGGATAGATATATTCCAAGGAAAAAGAAATTAATGA
Source organism: Narcine bancroftii (assembly GCF_036971445.1). NCBI lineage: Eukaryota > Metazoa > Chordata > Chondrichthyes > Torpediniformes > Narcinidae > Narcine > Narcine bancroftii. The sequence goes on along the minus strand of NW_027211821.1, from coordinate 596,492 downwards.
TTTGGATTGTGGTTTAAATGATTTTGTGGCCAAATTTGCGGAGGTCACCAAGATAGGGGACAGAGTAGGAAATGTAGAAACCGTAAAGTTGCAGAAGGATATAAACTGATTAGGAAACTGGGCAAAATGATGGCAGATGAGATTTAACATCGAGAAATGTACAGTTGTACATTTTGGCAGTGGAAATAAACAGGAAGCATACTATTTGGATGGGAAGAAAATTCAGACCTTGGATGTGCATTGGGACCTGGGTGTCCTTGTGCAAGGAAACCTAAAAGTTAATGACCAGGTGAAATTGGTCATGAAGAAAGCGAATGCTATGTTGGCATTCATACCAAGAGGAATAGTGTACAAGCGTAAAGAGGTGTTGATGAGGCTCTATGGGGCACTGGTGAGACCTCATTTCGAGTACTGTGTGCAGTTTTGGGCCCCCTATCTGAGAAAGGATGTGATGTTGTTGAAGAGGGTGCAGAGGAGAATGACTAGGATGATTCCCAAAATGCAAAGGATAACGTACAAGGAATGTTTGACAGCTCTTGGGTTGTATTCATTGGAGTACAGGAAATTAAAGAAGTTATCTCATGAAGGCATTTCGTATATTGAAAGGTTTAGATAGGGTGGATGCGGGTAAGATGGTTCCCTTGGTGGGTGAATTGAGGACATGAAAATTAGAGGTTATCCTATAAAACAGAGATTAGGAAGAACTTGTTTCGCCAGAGGGTCGTGGATCTGTGGAACCGCTGCCACATACAGTAGTGGAAGCCAGATCACTGAGTATTAAATCAAGAAATAGTTTTGTGTCAGTTTACGGAGCAGATTCGATGGGCCTGGTGGCCTGGTTCTGTTCCTTTGTCTGTGATCTTGTTCTCATTTGGGAGAGATTATCGAAGGCAACTGAGAAAAATGGAACAATTCTAGGCAGTTGTTAGAATAGGTTATTAGTTTGGCATCTCTATGTAAAACTCCAAAACTATCTGTCACTTTGGTGCGGTGCCTGTCCCTCCAAGTCCTGAGGAACATAGATTTGCTAATATGTCATGTGTTCTTTCAGCTACAAATGATTCTCTTATTCAAATATGCCCAGAGGTCACTCGCATTTCATTTTAACTTCACATCGTTTTGGGTGGGTTTTCAGTTGTAAATGTGGCCAATTCCACTTTGGGAGAGGATTTCTTTTCACATTTTTCAGTGATGTATTTGACAAAATGCCGTTGTGTGGACTGCAGCTCTTGAATGCAAGTGAGCTACATTTATTGTCCTTCCAATGCCATCTGCTGCCTGACAAGCCTTCAACCTGGCTCCTGCCCTTTCCAAGCCTTCCTCAAGTCTTTTCCTCGCCTCGTGTCCCCATCATAATGGTATGCATACATGCAATAAGCCACCATATAAAGGCAGGGTCTATGTGACGCAGGCTTGTAATACCCCGGATTATCTTAAAATCTCAAAATTGGAATGGCAAGAATTGTGCCTAGCCCACAGATCTGACAGCTGCTGGGCTTCACGATTGTATGTGGTTCTGAAAAAAACTAGAGATTGGCAGCCTTGCAGAGATGATCATCCCCTGAACAATTCCACCATGCCTGACTGATACAATATTCCAAATTTACAAGACTTCTCAGCAAACCTCCACGGCAAATCTGCATTTGCCAAAATAGATCTAGAATGTGCTTACTATTAGATTCCATTTGAGTTTTTGGATGTCACAAATACAGCAGTGATGCTCTCGTTTGGCATGTTTGTGTTTTTGAGAAAACCATTCGGTCTATGGAATGCAGCTCAGACATTCCAGTGGTTCATGGACCACGAACTCACTGGCCTTGGGTTTGTTTGGTGCTTGTGTTCATCGAGGAGATTCTGGTTGTAAGTGTGAATGAAGAGGAGCACAAGAGCCACCTTATCTCATTGTTACGGAGGCTTGAGGAATGTGGCCTCGTGATCAATCCCAGGAAAGTGTTTCTGGTTCTGCTGCTCTTGTATTTTTGGGACCTAGATTTATACAACATGGTATTTTGCCTGATGAATGGAAAGTGCATAAAATTTGAGAATTTCCTCCCTCCGTTATGTTTGGCCAGTTGTGATGGTTTTTAGGTATGAGGAATTTTTATTGCTGTTTCCTGGTGAATGCCACAGCATCTCTATTACCACTTGCTGAATGACTCAAAGGATCTGATGTCTGCTTCAAAAAGACATTATCTTTGGGAGACCATCCTGTTTATGCTTTCCATGATGTGAACACTGTTCTGACAAATGTCACTAAGGTTGTACATCAAATGCTCAAAATCTTGCTCTCTTACCACAGATGCATGTGCTGTGGGAGCAGTGTTCTAACAACGAGTCTGTGGGCAATTGGAACCTCCGGTGTTTTTTTTCAGCCAAGCGGTCACCGGCTCAGGCAAAGTATAGTACATTTGGGCAGGAACTCTTAGCTATCTATCGCGCAGTGAAACATATCAGTTTTTTTTTTTAATTTATAGTTTTGTGTACAGTACAATATAATACAAGAATCGTATCCAAATGATACATTGGTCAAAATAGAATAACAAATAAATGGTTGTACTGTCCGTAAAAGTGAGAAGAGAAGAAAAGTATAATGAAAAAAAAAACAGATCTAGGTTCAAAGCTCCTGTGATAACTATTCCCTCCCAAAATGAAAGGCAGGATATTAAAAAAATATTAGAATTAAACCAACATGAGAAGGTTCAACCATTAAGATTAATGAAAAGTGGTGGTGGGGTGGAGAAGTGAATACATTAGATATCCAAACCCATATCTAAATATGGTTTCCATATTTTGAATAATGTATCATACCCAGTTAAAATTATACGTCACCTTTGCTAAGGGAATACAATTTTGCATTTCCCCACGATCAATTTTAAGATGGGATTCAGATTTCCATGGAATTGCTATACATCTCCTGGCCACTGCTAATGCAACTTATAAAATTTTTTTGAGAAGTTGAATAAGGCTTCCAAATCATATACATTTCCCAAAAGTAAAAGCTCAGGTGTTGATGGTAAACATTATTATAATTTGTTCCAAAAACTTGCCCACATCTTTCCAAAATGATGTCACCTTGAGACATGACCAGAGAGAATGTATCAACGTACGAATTTCTGTGCCACATCTAAGACATAAATTTGAAAAAAATTGCAATAAATTAATTGATATAGCATTAAATATAATTGATGAATAAATTTGTAATTAACTAATCTATCAAAAACATTAATTACTGTCTCAACAAATGTCAGACCAGCAAAAAGGGTCAATTTCAGTTCCCAAATGCAATTCCCATCTTTCTTTTGATTTATTCAAGTCTGGGTTTGGAGATTCCTCTTGAAATAGTAGATACAATTTTGAAATAAATTTATTTGAATCCAAATGTCCAATTCAATATTTCAGCTTTTTATTGGAAGGTCATTCTTACACAATTTGTACAGACCACCAGCCTCTTCTGCATACTGAAAGTAGAAGCACACATCTCTATTTGCGCAGAGAGATTTGGCACTTGGAGTTCATCCTACAATTTTCATCGGACACACAGCATATCTGAGGAAAAGCGAATGCTGTGGCTGGTGCCCTATCCAGGCGCGACATTACATCCAACAATTGCCATTGATTTCACTGCCATGGCTCATGCACGGCACACTGATGCCAATTTCATCAGGTGAAACCAGATCAACTCTGGTCTCGATCTTCAAGATGTGACCCTGGATGAATTGGGTGAAAAGTTGGCTAGTGATTTTTTTTCCCCCAACAGGAAGGATTCTGCCGTTTGTGTGGCAGTTATGAGGCAGGAGATTTTCTCTTCACAATCTATCTCTTCCTGGTAGAAGAGCATCAATCAAACTGGTTAAGGAAGATTTGACCTGGTTTCATGTTAAACAGAATGTTGGATTATGGGCAAGGACTCGCTTGCTGGGTCAACACCCTAAAGTCTCCAGGCACATGAAATTCAAGCTGGGGGATTTTGTTGTTTTGGATTCCCATTTCCAGCACGTACACCTTGTGCTTGGAAGGTCCACTTCCGCCATCTCGACAATGTACTTATCTGCTCACAGGTTAGGACTGGACGACCAGGTGGAAGGATGAAATTCCTAACATCGGCATCTCTGTAGAGACAATTGCTTGGACTTTTGTGGATCATTGGATTCCATCTTTAGATGTTCTGGGCAAACTATTACAACAGATCGAGGGTCTCAGTTCGAGTCAGCATTGGTCCGAGCTCTCACTGATCCTCTGGGCACGACCTGAATTATCGCTGAGCATTTCAGGGCCAACAGCTTCTTTGAGCATTTTCATTGACGATTGAAAGCAGTTGGCGATGCATCTACATGGAGCAAACATTTGCCCATGGTTCTCCTTCGCATGCCTACTGCTGTTAGGGCAGATCATGGATGTTTAGTGGTAGAGCTAGTCTATGGCTGTATGCTGACCTTGCCAGGTGAGTTTGTGAATCTGAGTCCAGACACAGTGCTCCATGAACAGGTCAGTTATCTTGATTGTCTTCGAGAAAATGATGTGGCAGAGAATGATTCCAACTGAAACGGTAACTTCTTATGAACCAAAGTACAACACCTCGAGCTTTCGAATTAAATGGAGATGCAAAAACATGTCCGACCCAATCTCTTTTCAATTTCATATGTTCTTTCTCAAACATATGAGTTTCTTGCAAAAAAGCAAGATCAACCTTCATTTTCTTTATATATGCCAATATTCACTTTCTTTCAATCGGATTATTGTCCTTTAACATTAAAGATCACAAAATTGAAATGAGCCATAACTTAATTTCCTCCTGAGATTGACACTTCACACAAGTAAATGCTCTTCACAAACCCCTCTTTTCAAAGAAGAAAATCCTGTAAAAAAACCTACGAGTATAAGAGTCGGATCCCCCTCTGTGGACCAGGTGCAGCTAATACCACAAGTGGCAGATGACTTTAGAAGTAGTCGAGTCAACCACCACCCCCCAACTGAACATTAAAACCCATCAGTCATCCCAGTGATAACACCCACATTGAGCTTGAGCTTCATCTTCAACAACACTCACCAATTCTGATTCCAACTTCTTTTCCCCATACCCATACCAATCTTACCCTCGGACATTTTCCCCATTAATTCCTTCAAATCTGGGAAGGAATTCACAAAAGTTAATGCACCATAAGGACTTTCAAAACATGGAGACTGATCAGGCCCATAAAGTAAAGTAAACTTATACCCTTTCTTCCACAGAACTGCTTTGGCCAGATTAATCTCTTTCCGTCACTTAATAATCTCCTGACTTAAATCAGCATAAAATAAAACCCTATTGCCTTGAACCATCGTAGGGCTTTGATCAAGGCGAGCTTTCTGAACCGCAAGCCGCAAAATCATTTCTCTATCCTGATATCGCAAACATCTTAAAAGAACCTCTCTTGGCATTTGACCCAGAAAAGATTTTGTCCTTAACGCCCTCTGAGCCCGATCTAAAAAAACTCAACTCCCAACATCTCTGGAATCCATTTCCAAAAATAATTTTACAGGATCTGAATCTTCAATATCTTCTAGCAGACCAACTATCTTAATATTATTACGACAACTTTGATTTTCCAACGAATCAATGTTTTGTAACAAATCTCTCTTCTGGACATCCCAGCCTGTAAATAAATCCTCAATATGATCCATTCCCTCTGCATAATGGTCCACACGGTCCTTACAGTCAATAAAAACTTCTTCTATCTTCTTAAATTGATCTTGTCCAGTGTCCACTGCTGTTAAACTCTTATTCATATCAACTTCAATAGATGTAATTTCTTCACACATACCAGCCATTTTTTTCCTTCATACCAGCAAATTGATCATTTAAAGTTTCAAAACCTTAGTTCACAGAAGACATCATATTTTCATTTTGATGGATCAGTTCTGTAGAGGGGCCTTGAAGTCTGGGGAAGGTATCTGGTGAAACAAAACCTTTCATTGGAGAAGGAGATGTTCTTCAAGCCTTAGGCCTCCCTTCATTGAGTCCAACTGCAGCAAGTAGTAATTCTTGTTCTTCTTCTTCTTGAACCTCTAAGTTGTCCTCCTCCACCTCTTCTCTTCCACATCATACCTGGCAGCCGGACTGTAGATCGGATCCAGAATTTCCTGCAAGTGAGAACATCTCCAGATGCTCCGCTGCATACAGGCAGTCCCCTTCCCAGTATCTAGAGCACACATTCGGGCATTCACCCCCCACTCTCCTTAGTCAAGCCCGGCTCATGTCGAATTCCTTACTTGCGCTCCTCCTGGCCCGGCCAAAAATCTTGGCCCCATGTTTCATCTCCAAATGTGCAGAGGTTGCAGACATTTCTTCCAGCTGCTCCCGACTTCCACGTTGAGGATTCATGTCTAACTTGTCCCGAGGTTCCTTCTGGAAGGTCGTCCTTGCTTCTTCTGCACTTTTCACAGGTTGACAACCTAGGTTTTTTCTAAGTTGCTTGTAATGAAATGGTATTGTATGTACTGACCAGTACAGGCACGGGCTGGCACCCCCCCACCCCGCCTCCTGATGACATCCTCTCCTGGACTCCTCCCTGAACTCCTCCCTGGACTCCTCCCCTGTGATCCAGGCCTTCACTTCCCTCACTTGGACCCGGGCCTGAAGTCTTGTGTGTAATAAAGCCTATCGTTCCCTTCAGTCTTTGTCTCTGTGATAATTGGGGCAACTGATCGTGCCCAACACTGTTTTTTTTTCCTTTCTTCATTTCCAGAATTCTACAGTAGAAAATTATTGTTCAAAACATTGATAAAGAAAAACAAGACATTACAGTTCGAGTATTGAACAGTTCAGTCAGCGAGAGGTGTCTTTGAACTTCTTTTTCCTACGCCATCTTGCCACAACACTCTCCCCCCCCCCTCAGCTGACTCCTTGAACACCATCCAATCCATGGAATCTAGGCAGACCTGCAGCTGTCTTCCCTCCCGTGACCACCTTCTGGTTGTCCTGATCTCGTAAGGGTTGTGAGCAATTTTACGCCCCATTTCTAAGAGAGGATGTGATGGCCCAGAGGTGGTTTACAAGAATGATCCTGGGGATGAGAGGAATAATATTTGAGGAGCATTTCATGGTTCTGGGCCTGGACTCGCCCGAGTTTATTAAGATGAGGCAGGACCTCATTGAAATCTGATGAATAGTGAAAGGGCTGGATAGTGAGGATTTTGCCAGTAGTGGGAGAGTTTAGGATCAGTGGGCACAACCTCAGAATAAAAGGATGTCTGCTTAAAACGGAGATGGAGAAACCGTTTCATCTAGAGCAGTGATTTTCAAACTCCTCCTCCACACCCCCACCCCCTGTATCATATTCCACTTAATCCCTTTGCCAGAAGTGCTCTGTTTGTAAGTAATTACTTAATGAGCTCTGTGATTGGGGAAAAAATTTTGAAAACCACTGTTTTAATCGTATGACATTGACTTGTTCTGTGCGTGGTTTCATAACTCCAGAGGAAATGGGCCAATGACAATTTATCTCAAGCAAAATATTTCCTTCACAATTGGGTCCACTGCAGTCTTTCTCAGCCTTTTTTCCCATTCATATTCCACTTTAAGCAATCTCTTACTCATTTTTCAACACTCCAAGGAATAAAGTCCCAACCTGTTCAACCTTTCCCTGTAGCTCAACTCCTGAAGATCTGGCAGCTTCCTAGTCAATCTTCTCTGCACTCTTTCAATCTTACTAATACCCTTCCTGTAGCTAGGTGACCAGAACTGCACACAATACTCCAAAGTGGGCCTCACCATCATCTTATCCAACCTCATCATAACTTCCCAACTCTTATTTTCAATATGTTAATTAATGATGGCCAAGATGACAAAAGCTGTCTTTAGAACCCGGTCGTCCTGTGACACCACTTTCATGGAATTATGTAACAGTGTTTTATCTCTTGCTGCCGATTTGCGTAACTTGGCTGTTCAATTTCATAATGTTGGCTTCTGGACTATTTTATTGTGCCCCTTGATCTAGAGAGTTCTGGCAGAGCAAAACAATTTTGTTTTGTTTTGTCAGGTCAAATTTTGTCACATTGATCCAAAAACAAGTATTTTCACCATTCCTTCATTTCAGATCCTCTGCAGCTGTCGTATTGAACCTCACAGTGACGGCATTGTGTTTGTCTTGTTTATCCTTTCCCCCTCCATGCAGACAGATGTGTTGATCAAAGAGTGGACTCCACTCATCCAGCACCACTGCCATTTCTGCTGCTCGGGCTTTTCATCCCACGTATTCAATTTGTTATTTCCCCTCTTCTTTTTCTCAGCAAAGAGAATCAGGTTTATTTGATCATCTTTCTGAATCCCAGTGAAAGATTATCGACCTGAAGGTTTTAACTCCGATTATTTTTTCCAGTAGATGATCTGCTGAGTATTCTCAGCATCGAGTTTTTATTTTACTGCCTTGGTGTATTACTGAGTGCTTTTAGAAAAATAGACGTAAAAGGGGAGGGCTCATGGAAATAGTTAATTCATCTTTTCGATTTTTGGAGTCTCCTGCCGGAAAGCGCGGGATACTCACGGGGCTTCATTCAAACCCGCTGGCAGCAAACTCTTAATGATGTCCCACCTTGTCCCGTGGAGCCCAGCACATATAACCATATGACAGTTTACAGCATGGAAACAGGCCATATCGGCCCTTTGAGTCTGTGCCAGTTCACATGAACAACTCCACTAGTTTTCCCCTCCAATACTCTGGCCATATCCCTCCAACCCCCTCATATCCATGTACACATCCAACCTTCTCTTAAATGACAGAAAGGACCCTGCCGCAATTATCTCTTCTAGAAGATCATTCCATTCTGCCACCATTCTCTGAGTGAAGAAGCATCCTCTCACATTCCTCCTAAAATTTGCCCCTTACCTTGAACTCATGCCCTCTTGTTCCAACCTCTCCTGCCCTCAGGGGAAAGAGTCTACTCACGTGCAGTCTATCTATTCCTTTCATAATTTTGAATACCTCTATCATAACCCCCTTCATCCGTCTACGTTCCAATGAATAAAGTCGCTGTCTCCTTAATCTTTCTCTATACTCGAGATGTTGTAAGCCACATAACATTTTTGTAAATCTTTTCTGCACCCTCTCCACCTTATCTATTTCATTCCTATATATGGAGACCGGAACGGAAAACAATTCTCCAAACCTGGCCTCACCAATGCCTTAAACAGTTGCAGCATCACTTTCCAGCTATACTCTAGTCTATGCTATGATTTATGAAGGCCAGCAGACCATATCTCAAGATAAGACCCACTGTCTTAACGTCCCTCATATACAATTTCTGTGCTTTCTCCATGGTTGATCTTGTCATGAGATACCATCAGATCCCATCCATAAGGAAGATATTCCTAAAATGGTGATTATTATCCCTTCTGGGCTTTTTGAATGTTTTAGGATGCCACTTGAGTTGCAGAATGGTGTTCAAACCTGCCAGCGGGTTATAGACACTTTGGACAGAGATTTAGAGTTCCCTTACATCTACTTGGATAACATCTGGTAAAAACAATCTCGTCATGAATATTCTGTCCAGACCGAGTGTATATCATACTCAGTGTGACATTGATATTCCTGAATTAGCCAGTGTCCAGGCAATGGACCCCGATGTTCAGGCATACAGTATGGCCATTACTAACCTGGACATACCGCAGGGGGCAGCACAACTGGGTGATCAACCTTACTTTGTGACATGTTTTTGGGCTACATTAGACCAATGTTACCTGCATCTTGGAGGAAACACCTTATTGACCAGATACACAGCTTATCTCATCTGTCCATCAGAACATCTGTCATGCTCATGTCAAATAAATATGTATAGCATGGACTGAGAAAAGGCGTCATGCAATGGATTTGGCTGACTATCTCCTGCCTGACTGCCAAAATTCAGTGCCACACTAAGGCACCTCTTCAACATTTACTGACAGTATGCAGGCAGCTGGAACATGTGCATGTAGACCTGCTTGGACCATTGCCAGAATCTCAAAACATGAGATACATTCTAACAGTTGTAGAACATTTCACGCGAGGCCAGAGGTCATCCCGTTGTCATTCAGTGACACTGAGACAAGGGCCAGAGCATTCATCGTCAACTGGATGGCCAGATTTGGTTTTCCCACATTAATTCAGTCACGTTCCCACCGGCAACTGAAGTCTACTTTTAAGGCCCGACTCACTTGTCCCAATTAGGTTGATGAGTTGCCATGCACTCTTTTGGGAGTGTGCACAGCTTCAAAGCAAGATATATCTGCATTGTCCGCAGAGATGGTTTATGGTCTGGTCTTTAAAATTTCATGGGACATTCATTTTTCAACCAACTCTGATCTGAACATCCTTCAGCAGCTTCGACATGGTATCGTGATCAGAAAAGCTTTCCTACCCATTGGCTTGGATCCCCTTAACAGAACGTGCCCCACGACTACTGGACGCTGATTTTGTTTTGTGCGCAGACAGGACCCAGGAGTGCTGTTACAATGACCGTATGAGGGCTTTTTCTGCGTGGTGAAGAAGGATGGGTTTGAGTATACTTTGGACATTGTGGGATATTCACAGCTGTTTAGTTTGGACAGACACAACGCTGCCCATGTGGATCCCGCTTCACCCATTCAATGCCCCCAGCCCAGACAATGAGGGTGTCCACCTAAGGTGCATGCAGCTGCTGTTTTACTTTCTGGCGACGGTTCTGGGGGAGGTGTAGCAGCTGTGTAGCGGGCCGAGAGGGCAAGGTTCTTTGGCAGGCACATGAAATCATAAGGCAGACAGCTGGGAACTCATCCATTTAATTGACCGCATGCACGTGGTGCTGCGTGCCGAGGAACGGCACGTTGATCTGTGATTTCCCCTGCCGGAAGGTGCGGGACACTCACAGGGCTTAATTTAAACCTGTGGTCCTGTGGATCTGCAGCAAACTCATAAATGATGTCGCACCTTGACCCATGGAGCCCGGGACACGCTGTAAATAGAAGAAGCCTGTAAAGAATGAATAAAGCAGTCTTGTGTTGACTACCCTGGTATGTGTGTGTTGCTTTAGTAGCTCTATTGAAGTAGCCGCTACATATATAAATATTTGGAGGATTATTGCACTTAGAGGATACTTTTCATCCATCTCACAGCCTGTGGGAAGAAGCTATTCCCCAGCCTGTAAGTCCAGATTTTGATGATGGACGTGGTGAAAGATGCTGTTCACTAGATCAAAATGGTCTTTGCACTATTCCTTGAGCCTAATTTGAACAACACTCCTAGTGAATGTCATCTACAGAAAAAGGGAGAGCCCAGTGATCCTCACAACTCGGCATCATTCCTGTCTGATGCTTTACAGCAACTAGATCATCCAATGGTGCAGCCAGACAGGAGACTCAACAGCGCTCCTGTAAAATCTCAGGATGAGAGCCATTGGCCTTGACCTCCTCAGCCACCTTGGGAAGTGTAGGCACTTTCTGACCGATAAGGAGGTGTGATTGTTTTGTGCTGTATGGATGGGAATTTTATGTGATTGTATTGTCTATTCTTGCTCTTTAACAATCTTTAGTGGATAGAAGTAGTCATTGTACTTTAGGATGTACAATCATGTACAGATTGTCCTTAAATAGCCATTTGGCCCATATGTCTATTCAGTCCAAGAATATTTTCGATCTCAGGAAGATTTTGAACAATAACACCATTCATTCTTAAACAAACATTGTTTTTAATTTTCTTTAAACAAAAAAAAACAGGATCAAACTTTAACTTATCACTATTAACAGCCTTCCATTACCGCCTTCTAATTTTAAGTGCAGGTGTATTTAATGTGTATAAAGTTCTTTGACACAACTCCAAGTTCACCAGTGTCTATCAGTTCTTATACTGTGCATAGAATTCAACATTTATGAATTTTCACCAAGCTCTGGTGCTTAAAAGTAAATGTTTACCCTCCAGGAAGGTTCTTGTTGGTTTCAGAGAGGGATTTCATGCACATTGGACACACATAAACTGATTCCCTCTGATCAGCCACTTTGGTGTCTTGCCAAAGAAACTTGACCAATCAGGATATTCCAGATGATAACCTCTTCTGCAAGTCACCATTGATCACCTTTTGTTTCCCTTATTTCAGGTAAAACATAATTTCTAGCCCGCCATTTCCTCTTGTATGGACAACAAAGTTTTTCAACAGGCTGAACTAAGAACTCACAACCTGTCTTCAAAACAAGATGCCATCTTGCCATCTCTCTCTCTCTCTCTCTCTCTCTCTCTCTCATGTTTTTTTAGAAAAAGCCTATTTGGTCTCTCCTCTCTGCTTGCAAAACCTTAGAACAGCAAACTGGTACCAGCCAGATGACTGCACTGGACCCATACTTCTGAGTCCATTCATCTGTTGCTTTAAAATCAATAATCCATTTACACCTGCTTTTGAAATTCTTTAGCAAAACAGTCTCCTTGTTTTGTCTTTGCAAAGGCTCTCGGTGCCTGAATGACTCACTCTCAGCAAAGCTCTTGCATTTTAAATAAGAGCTGTTTTGTGAAGTGTATGTGTTTGTTTGTGACCTTAACGACTCCTACAATCCATCTCTTTCAAAAACATCTCTATATAAAATGTAAAATATATAATCTGTCACAGGACAGATGCAGCAGAGGAGTTGTGATAAAATCAATGGTGTCCTTGCAAAAAAAAAGTGGGAAGAGGTATAATCTGGTGAGTGAAGTTTGTAATAGATTGAAACTTGAACCTCTCTCTATTTCAGGAGACAATTTACTGTCATGTAATTAAAAAGTGTCATAAAAGTGAAAATTGCTTTTTTCCTGCTATAAGGCTGACAGACGCACCCTCTGGCAGAAATTGCCTGAAATGCCTCTTGCAGTCAGAGAAAGACTGAGTGCTTTCCCCCACCTCCCCCCAACCACCCAAAACCCTGGGCGAAGTCACTGAGTGTGTGTGAATTCTCTTTCAATGCTCACAGACCATCCAAGTCATTGGCAATGTGAGCTCCACTTTTGAACCTCTGACATAATTAGGAACCATTTAGCACTCGCTCGTATCCCAGGTCTGATACCTGACACCCTTTTAGCCAGTTTAGACCCAGTCTCTAACATTTCACAGCCTGGTGTGAGTTCCTTGACTGCTATGTCCAGAAGCCCGCAGCCTGCGTGGGTTCCTCTCCTCAAGTCACCAACACCCTGCCACCTATGTGGGTCTTTCAGTTGCAGAACCCCTCACTGGTCTGCTTCCTTGGTCACTGACCTGTGGATTGAATCCTCTGCTTCTGAGATGTTGGTGGGGTGTGGTCTTTCTGTTTTCTGGTGCCCTGCACTAGTTGTCCGCTTCCCCAGAGTTCACGGTGGCAAGGAAATCTAAAAAATCTAAATAAAAAAAATTAACTAAGAGGAGAATCTCACATGTCTAGAGGGATGGAAAGGGCATTATTACAAATTGAAGCCTGATATTTGAATATTCATGTGCCAAATTTGCAAAAGCATGGAGTATATATTTCTCAAGCTATTTGTAATTTTTTCCAAAGGAATACAACCTTGAATATTTGCATGTCATCTTGGCATCCCTAAAAATATATGTATATCTGATTTCCAAGTAAGTGCAATACATGTCCTCATCACCGCTAACATTAATTTAACAAATTTCAATTGATATATTAATAGATTTAATTTGGGCCTTGTTCATTCAATGTTTCCTAATAAAAATAAGGTCAGATTCTGTGGAAAAACATCTCCTATAACTTGTTCCATTAATATTGTAATTCTCCCCAAAAACATCTTGCATTAGGACAAAGATAAGTTGAATGCAAGAAAGTTGCGACATCTTCACCACACCTCAAACATTGATCTGATAATTCTGATTTTATTCTATTCAATTTCACTGGTGCAAGAAGTAACTGTAGAAGAAAATCTAGTTGTGAATTCCTTCCTCACTGCTGCAGTGTGGAACTCTCGTCAATAGTTCCAGACTGCTGAGTTGAAGTGAATTAATACATCTCCCCTGGATCACGTGATCTCTGTTGCCAAATCAGCTTCCTGAGGAGCTTTTCAAATCCAACAGCCTGAGTCACCTGACTCCAGGTGCAGCATTCAAATAAAATCCTTGCTGACATCTACTACATGACTGATGTAAAAACAATTATACTGAACTAATTTATATCTTATATTGAGATCCTTATATGGATCTACCCATATTTGCCAATCAATTACAATATTCAGATCCATTTCCCACCTTTGTCTCAACTTATGAACTCCTCATTTAAAGGTTCCTACTTGTAATAAAGAGGACATTATCAAATTTTTTTTTAACAATTCCTATTATAAGGAATTTCTATTTCAGTACAACATGGTTGGTCCTAACTTATCCTTCAAATATGCTCTAAGTTGGAAATAGCAAAAAAAGATTGCTATGAGTTATATAATATTTATTTCTCAGTTGGTCAAATGACATTAATTGACCCCTTTCATCACAATATTCAACATTTATTATCCCCTTACGAAACCCGCTGTCCAGAAATTGATGATCCTTTGAAAAAGATACGAGGATTTTGAATCCAAGCCATTCTAGGTGATGTACATCCACTTACACCAATTACAGCATTTATTTTATTCCATATATTAATCAAATGTTTCAACAATTGTGTATCTTTATCACCAACCATTAATTTTGATTCCCAGTTGTACATAAATTCTTCTGCTTTTCCCTTTCCTATTTTATTTGATTCTATTTTAACCCTTTCAAATAAAGAAGCAAGAAATCTCATTTGAGCTGCTCCATAACAATTTTTAAAATGAGGAAGCTTCAGTCCTCTCAATGCAAAATTTGCAATGGGTTATTTGTAATATGGGATTCAATCTGAAATGGGTTCATGTGACATAAAACCACGATGCAGAATGTTTTCTAAGAATGGAATACAAGAGGAGGGTTGTCTAGTTCTTCAGCAGGATATAGATCACAAGATATAGGAGCAGAAGTAGGCCCGTCAAGTCTGTTCCACCATTCACCCACTCAGCCCCACTGCCCAGCTCTCTCCCCATTACCCTTAATTCCTTGATGTATCAAATACCTGTTAATCTCTGCCTTAAATACAGCCAATGACCTCACGTGGGTTTCATGACCCACTGACAAAATCAATTTTTCCACATTTGTTTTAAATTGACACCCTTTTATCCTGAAATTATGCTCTCCTGTCCTAGAATCCCCTACAATGGGAAACATCTTTGCCATATATACTCTGTCCAGGCCTTCTAGCATTTGAAATGCCTCTGAGGACACCCTTATCCTTCTGTACTCCAACTAGTACAGTCGAAGAGTCGACAATTGTTCCTCATACACTAACCCTTTCATTCCTGATATCATTCCAGTAAATCATCTCTGACCTTCTCCAACAACAGCACATCTTTTCTCAAATACGGCACCCAAAACTCTAATTCTGATTGAATGGAAATGCAATTCTCAAACGACACAAACACAATGGTTACATGATATTATGTCTTGTTGATATTTACCACTCGGGAAGGTTCCTTTCGGTTTTCAGATAGAGGTGTGTTGTTCAGGGAATCATTAATGTTTTTGTGACTCAACGTCCAAGCATCTAAAGTCCGTTATCTCTTCTGAAAAGCTTTATAGCTTTAGCATGGAGCAGAGCTGAGCCACGACTTTGCAGGTATTTAAGGGAGTGTGTGGGCAGGGTTTGTTCTGGACCAACAATTTCACCAAGTGACTCTGCTTGAAATCAAGATTCAAACCATTTTGAGGAATACAACAGGAATTGTTCAACAAGAGCTTGGTGTTCCCTGAGGAGTTTTCTTTCAATAGTGGAAATGATTTTTTTAAAAAAGCCCGTTAATATTCCTGATACAGATCTTTGTACTTAACTTTCAGGTTGCTATCTGTTTTTAACTTGGAGGCCTTTAATGGGGTGACTGGGTGGAATTTTTGCTTTAACCAAGCAGCTCTCTTGCAATTTTCCAGCTGTTGGATGCGATTCAGTTGTTTGCAAGTTTAGTAAGTGGGATTTTGATGTGAAATTGCAACTCACAGCGTCATTTTTGTGTTTGAAAATGCCAATGTGAAAATTTTAACTTCAGTCTTCTTGGTTTGCTTAAGTTTACAGAGGAGACGTTGCGTCAAGCTGAGAAGACAGAGTTGGATGCCCATTTGGCGAATCGGCTGGGCAAAGCAGAAAGCACAAAACGAGGGGCTGAAAAAATAATGAAGCAGACTGAAATGCCGTTGAACCAAACCCAGGTAAAGAATTTAATTTTGTGCAGCGTACTTAAGAGACCAAACAATTTGGAATTTTAGTGGTGACCTATTTAAATGAACAAAATCTGATTAGAATAGAAGTTTATGGAATGTTTGGAAGTTGCCACAAAAAAATGGAGCATATAAATTAGATAAATGAACAATACAATGAGCCTGGTGTCACAGTATCTGCCTCCCTCTACCGTACATCACTGTTGAACCTTCTCCCCAATATGAACCTGATGTCACAGTATAGGTCAGAGTTTATTGTACATCACTGTTAAACCTTCTGACTACAGTGAATCCAGCATCAATATATCTGTCCCAGTCTACTGTACATCACCATTAAACATTCTCCGCACTGTGAACTTGTTGTCACAGAATCTGCCACAGTTTATCATACATCTCATTAAACATTCTCCCCACTGTGAACCTGGTGTCACAGTACCTGACACAGTGTATTGTACATTACTGTTAAACCTTCTCACTGCTGTGAAGCCAATGTCACAGTAATGATCTCAGTCGTCCATACATCAGCATTAAACCTCTCTCCACTGTGAATCTGGTGTCACTTTGCCTGCCACCCCAATATGAACCTGATGTCAAAGTATCTGACACTGTTAATCGTACATCAATGTTAAACTTTCTCCCCTCTGTGACCCTGGTGTAATAGAATCTGCCTCAGTGTACAGTCCATAACCATTAAACCTTCTCCCCACTGTGAACCTGGTGTCACGGTGTATATCCCAATTTACAGTATATCACCGTTAAACCTTCTCCCCCCCCTGTGAACCTGGTGTAATAGAATCTGCCTTAGTCTACCGTCCATCACCGTTAAACCTTCTCCCCACTGTGAACCTGGTGTCACGGTATATATCTCAATTTACAGTATATCACCGTTAAACCTTCTCCCCAAAGTGAACCTGGTGTCACAGTATCTGCCTCAGTCTACCGTACATCACCGTTAAACCTTCTCACTACTGTGAACTTGGTGTCACGGGATTGATCTCAGTCTATCGTACATCACTGATAAACCTCTTCCCCACTGTTCACCCGGTGTCACGATATCCATCTCAATTTACCGTACATCACTGTTAAACATTCTCCCCAATGTGAACATGATGTCACAGTATCTGACATAGTTTAAAGTAAATCACTGTTAAACCTTCTTACTACTGTGGAATCCATCTCACATTTTCTGCCTCAGTCTACCGTTCATAAACATTAAACCTTTTCCTCCTGTGAACCTGGTGTTAAAGTATCTGCCTCAGTTTAACGCACATCACCATTAAGCCTTCTTACTGCCCTGAACTCAGCGTCACAGTATATGCCAACATCAACTGTACTTTACCGTTAAAACATCTCCCCACTCTGAACCTGGTGTCGCAGTATCTCACACAGTTAATTGTACATGACTGTTAAACTGTGTTAATGTTGTGAACCCATTGTCTCAGTATCTCTTATCAGTCTACCATACATCATCGTTAAACCTTTACACATCTGTGAATGGGTGTCACTGTATCTGATACAGTTTATCGGACATTACTTTTCAACTTCCTCACTTCTGTGAACCCAGTGTCACAATAACTGTCTCAGTCTACCCTACCTCATTGTTGAACCTTCTCCAACTGTGAACCTGGTGGCACAGTTCTGCTTCAGTCTCCCGTATATCACCATTAAACCTCCTCCCCACTGTGAACCTGGTGTCACTGTATCTGCCTCAGTCTACCATACATCACCATTAAACATTATCCCCATTGTGCACCTGGTATCACTTTATCTACCTCAACATACCGCACATCATCATTAAACGTTATTCTCATGTGAATCTGGTGTCACAGTATCTGCCTCAGTCTACAGTACATCACCGTTAAACCTGATCCCCACTTTACCCCTGGTGTCAAATTATCTACCTCAACATACCATACATCACTGTTAAACCTTCTCGCTCTGTGAACCTAGTGTCACAGTATCTGACACAGTTCATATTATATCACTGTAAAACCTTCTCACAAATGTGAATCCTACTATAAAATAATACTCCCCTTCTAAGTCTCACTGTATTCGAATCCCACCTATTTTAAAAATTCCAAAAAAAAGAGAAACATCAATCCCAAAACAAGATACTCAAAAGTAGTAGCCCCCTAAAAATCTGGGTGTGGTAAAGTCCACAAGTAGCAGGAGACTAAAGGACTCAGTGTCACCCACCCCCAGTCAGACTTTCACAAAGTCCTGAAACAAAAACATTCAACCCAGTGATTCCAGTCCCAATGATTGTTCCGGATCGTCAATATCGAGAAGACTTTGCATCCATTCAACTTTTTTCCCATTCTTTCCATATTTTCCAATCTTCCCATTTCCATTCCCATTGACCCTTCCCTTTGGTGACAATGGTGACGATCACCCATTTCCTCGTACATCTGGCAATGAATTAGCAAATATTAAAGCATCATGGTCATTCTCAAAAAACTGAGATTGAAAATTCCCATAAAAATCTTTCAATACTGCTGCATAACGAAAAGCAAATTTATATCCCTTTCGCCACAATACTTCTTAGGCTGAATTAAATTCTCGGTCTCTTCTGATAATTTCTTGACTCAGATCTGCATTAAAAAACCCCTATTATTTTGAACCATCAGTGGAGTCTGATTTTGCCATGTTTTCTGCACCACCAATCGGAGTATCACCTCTCTGTCTTGTTATTTAAAACAGCGAATCAAAACTGCTCGTGGTAATTGGCCTGGAAACGCTCTGTTCACTCGATCTAATTCCAGTCCATCTGGAACGAATTACCTGCCCTTCACTTCTGGGATCCATTTCTTCAAAACCTTCACCGGATCCGAACCTTCCATATCTTCCGGAAGACCTACTATCTTAACATTATTTCTACGACATTGGTTTTCTAATGAGTCAAACTTCTTCAATAATTCCTTCTTCTGAATCCCCCAATCTACAAAAGGATCTTCCACTATTTCCATTTTTTCTCTATTACGCTCCACTTGACTCTTGCATTCAAGAAAGCCTCCTCAATCTTTTTAAAATGATCTTGCACAGTATCCACTGATCGTGTCCATCTCGTAACATCACTCTTAACTACATTAATATCTTGCTTCATAAAAGTTATTTCTTCACACACAGTGTTCATTTTAGTTTTCATTTCGAAAATCCTTGAGTCATCTGATGAGTCATCTGCATTGACATATTTGCCATATCTTCCATGAGTTGAGCAATCCCTTCCAGAATTGGAAACACAGAATCCAGTCCAGGATCCATCACCTGCCTTTGAGGCTGACCTTCTTTTGCCGCAGTCCCCAGTTCTTCAAATTCTAATGAAGTTGAGGTCTCTTCTTGTTCCAAAGCAGTAGGTCCTCTTCCAGTGCGGCTGCAGGTCTGGATACCCAACAACAGCATGCCTACCTCAACAGTGAGCGACCTCGTCAGTTCACCGTCGCTCAGGCTCCCCCGCAGCCCACACCTTCTCCAAAGGTTTGTGGACCCTTGACGCACTGCACATGCCCGGTAGGGCCACCGACTGCGCAGGTGCGTCATCTGATGCTACACTGTACCTCTCCTGACCACCAGGCAATGCTGCAGGCTCACGTGCCTGTCCTCGTTCAGCTGGCTCGCCCTCACGCCTGTGTTCACGAGTGCACGAGTCAAAACCGCTGAACTCATCGCTAAGCTAGCGCCGACGAAATACTTAGCCGGGCAGGAGTCCTCTGAGGCTTGGGGACTCCAGTCGACAACTCTGTTACTTCAACTTGAACTTGGCCTCAGTTCTTCAACACTTTTGTAAGGTAATTTCTTCTGTAACTGAGTTTTCGATTTTTTCACATTTGCAGCCATTTCGATCCTCCACTATTCCAAAGTCTATAAACAGTATTTTTAATCACTTTTACAACTTTTAAAATCGAGCATTTAATAGTCTAACTGCGGAAGGGTGGAACCACACGTCTACCCTCTGCGCCATCTTGTCACAGTATCTGACACAGTTTATAGTAAATCACTGTTAAACCTTCACATTACTGTGAATGCTGTCTCTCAGTTTCTGTCTCAGTCTACCGTTAATCAACGTTAAACCTTCTCACCCTGTTAAATTGGTGTTAAAGTATCAGCCTAAGTTTACCACACATCACCATTAAACCTTCTCCCCATTGTGAAACCGGTTTTACTGTATCTGCCACAGTTTATCGTACATCACTATTATACCTTCTCACTACTGTGAACTTGGTGTTATAGAGCCTGGCAGTCTACCGTACATCACCAGTAAACCTTCTCATCAATGTGAGCCTGGTGTTACTGTATCTGCCACAGTTTAGTGTACATCATCATTAAAAATTCTCCCCAATATGAAGCTGGTGTCCCTTTATTCGCCAAAGGTTATCGTACAGCTCTGTCAAACATTTTCCCCACTATGAACCTGGTGTCACAGTAACTGCCTCAGTTTCCCATAAAGCTTTTTTTCCCACTCTGAGCCCAGTATCAACGTATCTACATAGTCTCCTGTACATCACCATTAACCTCCTCCCCACTGTGAACCAAGTATCAGTATCTGCCAGTTTATTGTACATCATTTTTAAACCTTCTCACCACTGTAAACCTGGAGTCACAGAATCTGCCTTATTCTACCATACATATCTGTTAAACCTTCTCAGTACTGTGAACACAGTGTCACAGTATCTGCCAAAGTCGTCGACTGTACATCACCGTTAAACATTCTCCCCAAGTTGACCCATTCATCACTGTTTTTTCCACCATTTATCGTACATCACAGTTCAACCTCCCCACTGTAAACTTGGAGTCACAGTATATTCCACAGTTTATTGCACATCACTGATATTCTTTCTCCTCGTTGTGAATGTGGTGTCACCATATCTGCATCAGTCTTCCGTACATCACCATAAACTTTGCACCAATGTGAACCTGGTGTCACTTTATCTGCCACAGTTAATATTACATCACCGTAAAAACTTCTTCCAACTGTGAACCTGGTATCACAGTATCTACCACAGCTTATCATGCATTACTGTTAAACCTTCTCACTACTGAAAACTTGGTGTCACTAAATCTGCCAACGTCTACTGTATATCACCGTTCAAAATTCTCCCAACTGTGAACCTGGTGTCACAGTGTCTGATACAGTTTATCGTACATTACTGTTAAACCCACCAGATAAGCTCCAGATAGCGAAAGAGAAGTTCTCGCATCTGCAGGAACTGGGGATCATTCGTCCCTCCGACAGTCCTTGGGACTCGCCGCTTCACCTGGTCCCAAAAGCCTCCGATGGCTGGCGCCCCTGCGGAGATTATCGACGGTTTAATGACACGACAGTACCTGACCGTTACCCCATCCCTCACATTCAGGACTTTATGGCCAATCTGCATGGTGTGAGAGTATTCTCCAAGGTCGATCAGGTGTGCGTGTACCATCAAATCCCATTGCACCCAGATGACATCCCCAAAACGTCCATCATCTCCCCCTTCGGCATGTTCGAATTTTTATGCATGCCTTTCAGGCTCAAGAACACCGCCCAGACATAATGCACCTCATGGATACGGTGCGCAGGGATTTGAATTTCGTGTTCATTTATCTGGATGACATTCTTGTCGCTAGCAGAGACTGGGCACAACACAAGTCTCACCTGCACACCCTCTTCTCCCGACTGGCCGAATTCAACCTAATGATCAGCCCGGCCAAATACCAGTTTTGTGCAGAAGAAAATTTGGATGGGATGAAACTAATCCAGAATCCATTGCACAAGATTGGAAAAATTAGATTGAGCGTCTTCAAATACTTGGAAGTTTTGACGTCAACAGACTTTGGAGTGGCCACATTTGCTCAGTTACACCATTTTTCTGATGTAAGTGAAGGTGGTTTTGATCCTGTCAGTTACTGAGTCATGTGAAATAACCCAAGTGCGAGTAGATGGTGGATTTGTAATGGGAAAAGCCAGAGTGGCTCCATTAAAGTCAGTCACCAGACCTTGAATGGAATTAACTGCTGCTATTATGGCGAGCAAAATGGACGCTATGTTAAGAAGAGAATTACAGATGGAGTCCGCAGATCCTGTGTTTTGGACTGATAGAACATCAGTGCTTAAATATATTAATAATGAAATCATGAGGTTTCATCTCTTTGTGACTAACAGAGAGAATGAAAACCTGGACAACAACAAATGGCAGATTTACCACATGACAGAGTTTCACCTGATGAATTCCCATTTACATCCGTGGAAGTTGATTATTTTGGTCCTTTGCAAGTAAAGTGCGGACGAAGTGTTGAAAAATGATATGGAGTTATTTTCACTTGTTTGACTATGAGAGCAATTCATATTGAAGTAGCGTCATTGCTTGATACAGACTCTTTTATTAATGTTCTTTGGCGTTTTATTCCTAGACCTGGTCAAGTAAAAGAATTATGTTCTGATAATGGATCTAACTTTAAAGGAGCTGAACGAGAATTATGAAAAGTTATTCAAAATTGGAATCAACATCAAATTCCTGATGCGTTACTTCAGAAAGAAGTTAATTGGATATTTAATCCACCCATAGTTATGGGTGTAGTACGGGTAAGGGTTAGTTGGTTGTGGAGAACGTTTACAAAGGTCTGTACTGGGCAGTACTGGGCAGCAATGCTTAATGTTGTAATGGATGCGGAAGCTCTGGGAAGGGGTAAGGGAGGGACTGGCCAGGAAGTCTGCAGATTCTGGGTCTGAGGGCAATGCACAAACATGCTGGGGAAACTCATGGATAGTTTTGTGAGGAGCAGGTCCTGCATCACGAGTCAAATTGAGTATTTCGAGGAGGTGTCAAAGGAAATAGATGAAGGTCAAGGTCTGTATGTGCTGCACGTGGATTTTAGTAAGGTGCTTGACGAGGTCGTCATGGTGGCCTCATTCAGAATGTCGGGAGGCATGGGATCCATGGAGCCTTGGCTGTGTGGATTCAGAATTGGCTTGTCTGCAGTAAACAGAGGGTAGTAGTAGATGGAACAATGACTAGTGGCTCTCCAAATGGATCTGCTCTGGGACCCCTGCTCTTTGTGATTTTTATGAATGATGATGGGAGTGGAAGGGTGGGTATGTCAGGGGATGACACAGAGGTAGAGATGTTGTAGACAGTGTAGAAGGTTGTCATATGTCATCCAGTTTGCAGAGAAGTGACAGATGGAGTTGAATCCTGTAAATACAGATGTACTTAAACAAGCAACTGGTACAGGTTAATTTCCAGAGTCATTTTCAAGGGCATGAATAAAAGTTATTCCAAAGTAGGTTGGAGACGCATTAAAATTAGCTTCATATAGACCAATATCTTTATTGAATACGGATTACAAGAACGTGAGGGCAGAGCACTTGGTTAATGGCAGGATTATGAACAGTGTGCAGGACTGAGATATATTTAGATCCTGCGCCATAAATCGCTCAAAGTTGCTGTGCAAATTGAGAGGGAGTTTAAGATGGTGTATTGTGTGCTGGCCTTCAGGAGTCAGGGGATTGAGTTCAAGAACTGAGAGGTAACGCTGCAGATGTACAAAATTCTCGTCAGACCACACTTGGAATATTGTGTGCATTCCTGGGGCAAAAATACCAGTGGACATCTAAATAAGGTGAGATGAGGAAACTTTACACAAGATGTGAGGGGGATATTTTATTCACACAGAATGTAGTGGGTGGCTGGAATACATTGCCAGGGGTGGTACTGGAGGCTCATCCAAAAAAGACACAAAAAAGATTTTAATATAGGGACAGGAATAAAAGAAAAACAGAAGGTACTGGTGAGAGGGAGGGAAGAGTAATATTGTTGTGGGGTAGGTTCAGATGGGTCAGCTGAAGGGACTCGACTGATCCATCCACGATTTGTCCAACATCTTGCTGCCATGTCATGGTGAACCAGGGTGTTGCCTGATGGAGACACGTGGCTCTGAGCTCTGCAGAGATAGATCGTGCTTTTCTCCAAAACACACTTCCTCAGGTAAAGCAGAGGAATGGGAAAGATCCTAGTGTGCAGGGGTAGGGAGGGGGGTGATGGGGGAAGAGTTGGGGCCCTCCAAAGTCATCGTGATCAGGCCTCGGAGACGGTATCTCTATCACTCATATTTCTCTTCCCAGGAGAAGGAGCAATCTCAGAGACAAGACACGAGTGCAGAAGAACATTGCATCCCAGCTGAACAGAGGATGGACAACATCATGGTAGCCTGAACCCCTCCCCTTCTCCCTCTGGCCCTGCCAACTCCATTCCCCACCTCTTCCATATCCCTTCACCCACTTCCCCTCCCATTTCTCCCCTACCTCTCCTCCATTCCAATCCCCTCCCACTCACCTTCCCCTTCACCTACCCTCACACCTATGCCCGAAACTTAGCCCTCCTCCCTTCACCTCCCCTTCCCCTCTCCTTTCCCCCTCCCCTTCGCCTCCTACCCTTCCCCTCCTCCCCTTCCCCTCCCCTTCCCTTCCTACCCCTAACAGGGGAAGGAGGGATAGGGGAAGGGGGTAGGAGAAAGGGGGGTAGTGAGAGGGTAGGGGTAGGTAATGGGGTAGTGGTAGGGGGTGCGGGTATGGGGTAGGGTTAGGGGAAGGGGGTAGGTGTAGAGGATAGGGGTAGGGTTTAGCTTAGGGTTGGGGAAAGTGGGTAGATTTAAGATAAGGGTCAGGGACGGGTAGAGGTAAAGTTAGGTTTAGGGTTAGGAGATGTGGGATCGGGTTAGGTCGAGGTTTAGGGTTAGGTTTAGAGTTCGGGGAAGTGGGCTTGTGATAAGTTTAGGGGAAGGGGGTA
Source organism: Narcine bancroftii (assembly GCF_036971445.1). Classification (NCBI taxonomy): domain Eukaryota; kingdom Metazoa; phylum Chordata; class Chondrichthyes; order Torpediniformes; family Narcinidae; genus Narcine; species Narcine bancroftii. The sequence continues at coordinate 571,518 of NW_027211821.1, read as the reverse complement.
GGAGTAGGAGGTAGAGGTGAGGTGTGAGTTGGGGTTAGGGGAAGGTGGGTAAGATTAGGTTGGGTTTAGGGGACAGCATAGGGATAGGGTTAGAGGAGAGGGTGGAAATAAGAGTTAGGGTTGGGGATGTGGTGTAGTGTTTAAGGGTATCGGTAGTGTTAACGTTAAGGTTAGGGTTTGTTAGGGGTTAGGGTTAAGTTGGGGAGGGGAGCGTGGGCGGCGAGCGGGGCACAGGAAATGGAGAGGTGATGAGGGAGGGGAATGGGCAGGGAAATGAAGAGGTGTACGGTGTAGAGGAAATGGGAGGTGAATGTAGGAAGGCACCCCTTACCCCATATTATCCCTGCCTCCTCTCCTCCTTCCAGAGGAAGCGGGACCTCATTCCGGCCAGAACCTCCCTGTAGTTTCAGAGCCTCTGTTTCAGGAAGTGCCTTCGACGCTTGCCGCTGGACAGACATCTTGTCCCTTGATTCATTCTATACCGTTGATATTAAATTTAAAAATGGTTTGGTCTTTTAGAGCTTGAACTCAAAAGGCTGGTCCAGAATGACAACACAGAAACAGGCCCTTCGGCCCCACTCTCCTGCTGGCTGTGCTGTTGTAATCAGTCCATATTCCTCTCCACCTTTTCATTCTTAGCTCCCATCAAGCTCATGTTGCCTTGTCAATCTCACGGCCTGTGGGAAGAAGCTATTTCCCTCCCTGGCTTCTCTACTTTTATTCCTCCATATCTCCTTCCTGATGGCAGGGGGACAAAGATGCTCTTTGCTGGATATCTGGGAGTCTATTTACAGAGCCCATCCCTGCAAAAAATTCAGGGGTCCCTTGCCTTGAGGTTCCACCCATGTTGCCTCTCCCTCAGCACTCTCTCGTCAGAACACAATTGCACCCTCCTTCCCCTCCTCTCCCAGGTCTCAATATCCCCCTGACAATTCCAGTCAGCTGCAATGTCTACACCCTGCCCCACCTGCTATCGAATGCCCTGCATCCTCCTTCCCCATTGGTTTCCTCCTGTTATCAGGCATCAGGATGGACCCCACCCTGTTGAAACTACCCGTATTCTCACTGATCTCTCTGCGCCTCTGCCCTCCATCCAGGGGTCTTGGTTGTCTTGTGGTGATGGTGGAGAACAAAGTACCAACTCAAGGAGATGGGGAGCTGTAAGGAGACCCCCAGTTCCAGGAGACAGGGAGAACCACAGAGATGCCCAACTCTGTCAAACTGGTAGAACCCGGTCATCAGGTGCAAGGAGCTCTTGGTACTGCTGCACGTGAGGCAGGTGTGGCCCAGCCCCACACCTCCACCCTGTCAATTCCCAAAACACATTTCCTATTCATGTAGGGGTCCAAAATGGATAGAGTCTGGAGGACCATGTACATCGTCAATCAATGGGGGAATAACCCTAACCAGCATGGCTATTGTGTATGGCTGTGCTTGGAAACAAAGTGCAAGGGCACCAAAAGCTGCTATGTGCTGAGGTTCTACCTGGCTCAGGTGTTGTGAAAGATTGGTCTGGCCCTGATGCCACACAATGTCCTAGTCAGCAGGACTTTGCCCCATCACCTTCATGGGAATGGTTGCATAGACAAACACTATTGACCACAGGGCCATCAGGCAGTGATCAGCAAGGAATTCCTGCTGACACAGAGACTAGGACTTGATGAGATACTGCGGGGTGGTCCCCTGAGCGGAGGATCCAGAGACAGACATGCAGAACTGCTGGAAGACCAGAATCTCAGTGAAAGATGCCCTTTGGTCTGCCTGAAACCCAGATAAGAGAAGCAAACACTAGAAGCCCAAAGCAAAGGGAGGAAGGTTTAGGGGCAATATCAGGGGTACTTGTTTTTACACAGAGTTGTGGGTGCCAGGAATGACTTGCCAGGAGTGGTGATGAAGGCTGAAATATTAGGGCATTTAAGGGCTTCTTGGACACATGAATGAAGGAAACATAGAAGATAGGAGCTGGAGTAGGTCATTCGACCCTTCGAGCCTGCTCCGCCATTCAACGAGATCATGGCTGATCTTAAATTTCAGTACCCCATCCCCACCTTCTCTCCGTAACCTTTAATACCCTTATACTGAAGAAATATATCTAATTCCCTCTTAAACATATTTAATGAACCTGCCTCTACTGCCCTCTGTGGCAATGAATTCTACAGATTCACCACTCTCTGGGTAAAGAAATTCCTCCTCATCTCCATCCTAAATGGTTTGCCTATTATCCTCAAACCATGGCCCCGGGTTCTGGATTTTCCCATCCTTGGAAACATCCCATCTGCATCCATTCTGTCCAGTACTGCCAGAATTTTATATGTCTCTATGAGATCCCCTCTCAATCTTCTAAACTCCAGGGAGTATAATCCCAATTTGCGCAATCTTTCCTCATAAGTCATTCCTGCCATTCCAGGTATCAGCCTGGTGAATTGTCTCTGCACCCCCTCCATTGCAAGAATGGAGGGTTATAAAGGAGGAAGGGTCTAGTTTTTATTTTGCTTGGAATTGATAGGTCAGCGCAACATCGAGGTCCGAAGGGCATAACTGTTCGACGTTAACCTGCTGGTCTTTTAGCACATGGAGATGTGGGTGAGGGAACGCTGCCCACCGGCCTATTCCAGGTTGCTGAGAGATGCACTGAGGCTTGGCGCAGCCAACACGAGGGCGCTGTGGGGAAGGACTCTAATCCTCCGGGTCTTGAGGGGCGGAGACTAAAGGGAACCCCTTCAACCACAGAGTGCAGGGAGTAACCACAAGGTGTCAAAGGGGTGGAATGATGTTAAACAGAGAACATGTGCAGTGAAGGGAATACAGGCATGCAACACGAGGATGAGAAAAGACATGGAACAGTTGTCCTCTTGGTCAATAATTTTAGAATAAAGTTAATTTTGGGGTGAAAAAGAGAAAAGCCCGAACTCAGTCAACTTTGTTTCATGAGATACATTCTCCAATCCAGGAAAGCTCCTCTGTACCCGTTCAAATTGAACCCGAGGAAACTGTGTTCATGGTGGAAACCTCTGCAAACACACAACCGGACCTACGCACAGAGAGACAAATGATACACGTGCAGTCCCTCCCAAAAAATAAATAAATTCTGTTGAATCAATAGCAGAGTCTTGGAGTCTTTGTCTGAGCCGGTCATCCATCATTCTCCATTCTCACTGCTCGCAGGAAGAATCTGTTTCGGGGCCTGGTGCTACTGGCTCCGATATTCCTCGACCTCTTTCCTGATGAGAAGAGCTGCCAAATGCTGTGGGCAGGTGGAAGGGATCCTCGACGACGTTGACAATGAACCCGGTTTATCCCATTGATATTTGGGGTGGGTGGGTTGGGGGGAGAGAGTCCCCATGATCCTATCTGCCACTCGTGGTCCTGCCAATCATTTTAAAAAAATATTTATAAACTTAAAACCACAACAAATTCACACAATTAATAATAATGCTCATCTAATGTGTGGCATCTATAAAAGAAAGAATAAAGAAACCACCCCCCACCCCCATCCACAATATGCTACCCCCTCCCACTTCTCTCTTCAACAGAAGTGTCTGCTACAGTGGTGACCTCAGCAGGACCCAGCCCTTCAGTTGGACGTGAAGATCACGGTCCAGGCGGCTCTTCAGATGGTTTGGTTGAAGCTGTCAATGTTCTGGATGTCGCAGCCACACGTGGGGTTCAAACAGGCCAAGGACCAGTTCCACCTCCAAGAGATCACCGCTGATGACATCCATTACTCCTCCATGATGTTCTTGCTCATCAGGACATGGCAGCAAGGCTCATCGACTTCCGACATCAGCCTCCCGAGCAAGGCAAATAGGATGCCCTCAAGGAGCTCTTCACCCGCACCTTCAGGACACGCCTTCATCCTCCACCTCATTCTGTTCCTGCTCTCACTGTCGCATGGCCCAGACAGTCATCCCAACATGAGTCCCTTCAAGCTATTTCTTTTCAGCTCTCACCAAATGCCCTGGACCCACTTTTCAGGAACTCTTCCCTCTTCCTCCCTATGTCATTGGTATCTCCATGTGCAACAACCTCTGTCCCATTTTAGGATGTCTTGGACACCAGCAGCAACACCCCAGACACTGGCACCAGGGAGGCACCACCTGGAAAAGGTCCAGGGTCCTAGTCCAACAGTCTTTTTCCTGAGCATCCAGGCAGCAGAAAAATATCAATGGTTGCTCAAAGCAAAATCCTCATTGCGGTGCCCACCAACAAGTTGAGGCACAAAGTTTAGTGTGTGTTTTGGGTTACTGGTGCCAACATTTTCCCCATCTCACCCTGTCCCTCCATCTACTGTACAATGTTGCCCAGAAAAAAAAAACTCTCCGCTTCATTGATGACCTGAACAACAAATGGCTTCTTAAATGGTAAAACACGCTGTTGAACACCACTGCCACTGACCACAAGCACCCCCCAACCCCTCAAAACTGGAAGACCCTTTGAATGACTTGTCTCTGCAATGAAGACAATGGTCTAGTGGAGCCTTGAGCAAAAGAGGCAAGGTCGCCGAGTCCCACACAGCTTCTGGTTCAATTCCCTCCTGGAAGCTGCCTCCCGCGACTCCCCATCTGAGTGTCAGATGGTCGCCTGCTTACCACAGAGAACCAGATGGCAGCAGAGACAGTCACACTCCAGCCACACCTCCCAACATGTGATGGGTTCAATCTGCGGATGCCACTCACAGCGGACCGAAGAAGTGGTACATGGCAGACCGCACAGAGGCCGGGCCCGAAGGGCTGAGCCACTTGCAAGAACAGATCATGTCCTGTCCGAAAGTGACAGCCTCCCACTTGAATGACCCCGAGAAGAGCTTGGCACCATGGCCTGGGGCAAACCGTTCAACACCCTCGATGCTGGACAGCAGGAAAAAGCTTGGTTTACTGACGGCTCGGGCTGATGGAGGTGCGAAAAACAGCGGTGTAAGGTGGGAGCGCTCCAGCCCACCACAGATAAAGTACTGACACAAGAGGGTGAGGTGGAGGGGAGAGCCAACTGTCCAAGCTGGCAGCTGTGGCACTGATCCGAAAAGGGACAACCAGGCGGGCCCAGGAGCCTCTTTTCCGATCAGTGCAACAGGATTTCTGGGCTGTGCCAAACAGCACGTCAGTGTGGATGGGTCGGCGGCAGGAGACAGGGAGGCAGATGCATGGCTGCCTGCTCTGAGGACAACAGCACTGGCAGATCTTCTGAGAGGTGGAACAACAAAAGAATAGTCAGGGTCCACCACGTGGATGGACACACCTCCAGGAAAACCGCTGAAGCTGACGCAATGCCACTGTGGACTGAGCTGCTCAAATATGCTCTGCCACTATTTTCCCCAAGCAGAGAGACCCTGGAGCCTTGGCAGCATTGGTGCATCATAAATGTGGGCATATGGGGGCACTATGATGGACAGAGGATCTGGGGATCTCATGATGTTGCAAGAACTGTGATGGCCAAATGCCCTATTTGTCAGCAATTAAAACCAAGGGCCACATTCGCTGGGGTTCGAGAGCTGACCAAGTCTGATAAATTGACCATATCAGGCCTCTCCCCTGCCAAAATAAAAAGTGATATGTTCTCATGATGGTCAGCACATACTCGGATGTCCTGCCAGTGGGCCGACTAAGCACCATTTAAGCGTGCTCGATATGTGGAATACCCTATCGGGTAACGTCTGACCAGCAATGGGTGGTGATGCCAAGTATTTGGGGCCACCTGCATATCCCCTACCACCCACAGGCATCCAAGATCAATGAGTGAATGAATGACCTGTTCAAGGTATCGTACGTGACAAGTTGATTGTCAAGTTTTCTATCCATGAGTGGTTGCAAGTGTATCGATTAATCCGGCGAGTTTGTGTCTGTGTGTGTCTTTTACTCCTCGTGCGACTTCACTACATGTGTCAATAAAAGACAACTGTGTTCAAATTCGCCACCCTTGGGACCCCTCGAATCAGTTTCACACACATAATAATTGGTGCAGTGAGCAGGGTCCTTCGAGTTCCGACTGAACACAGCTGCAGTGGAGATGCTTTGGAATCGGGGCAGGAAATCGAGTGCAGGCAGGGAGAACAAGATCTGCGGGTGGACAGATGAGAGTGCAGGGTTCGGGAGCTTGGCAAGCATGCTGGCGGACCACGGCAAACTGGTAGACTGGTCCAAGCTCCTGGATCCACATCTTGAGAAAATAGGTCACCACGTGTTGTCCCACTTCAAGAAGTCGGGGTTCCCAAAATCTAAGGGGAATCAGAGGGTGCCTTTTGGCTGCCAGTGTTTCTCCTGAGAAACCAATGTGAGATCATAGAAAGGAAAGATTTGGAGAGGGCCCAGGAAAATAAGGAGATAAAGGTGGTCCAGCAGCGCTGCTGTGCACTGCAGGAGGCAGTACAGACTCCCCCAACCTGAGCCACTGATGTCGAGATGAGAGGGACAGAGGTAGCCAACAGGCATGCCAATCAAGGTCAGACTCCCCCCCCCCCCACACCCCCAGTGAGTGAGTTTGTACTGGCCATGGAGCGATTAGCCGAGGCCATTTGCCAGGATTCAGGCATTAAAGGTTTCAGAACAGGCCAGGAAGAGCATGAAATCAATTTATTTGCAGAAGTTGTTCTGATATATCTGACAGACCGGATACACTCATTGCCCAAGTTGTGCTCCACCCTGGAGGACTATGGGGAGATCTCTGGGTATAAGTTCTTTTGGGATATGTGCAAAATCATGTCACTTAGGAAGGGGGATTAGAGCCAATGTCAAGAAAATAGTCAACAAATGTGGCGGCAAAATGGAATCAAATGTCTAGGAGTTAGAATAGATAACAACGAGTAATTTAGACCAGCTGAATTATTCTCCCCTTGCTTGGGGAAATTGAGGAGGATTTAAATGGTTTGATGTCCCTGCCCATTACACTAGTGGTGTCACAGAGAGGGGAGGTGTCACAGAGGGGGGAGATGATGACACAGAGGGGGCGATGATGTCACTGCATGGGGCAGCAATAGCTGAGTCGTGTCATGGCACAGCAACAAGAGAAAGATGCCTCTCCTGGAAGGGGATTCTGGCACCCATGTCGGAGTAGGACGCAGTCTCATCCCAGGGACCCTCTGATCAACAGGGTTGTGTTTAAATGCACCCTGCACCCATGGGTGAGATAAAGAGCCTGTTACAGGCTCCCCGACTGGGACAGAGCCTCCTCTGGCACCATCCTTCACCCAGTGTGGGCGGAGAGAATGGAGGCTGCATTTAATCCCCTCTCCCCATCCTGAGTGCAGGGCACTTTATGAGGCAGCTGGAGGGGACTGGGGAGGGGAGAACAATGGCATGTGAGGGAATACAGGGATGGGGTCTGTAGGAGTGGAGGGGAGAACCAAGGAATGGGGTTGCACCACAGGCTAATGTCAAGGGAGATTGGATCAGAGGTAGGGGACATAGGGTTGAGCTGGGGGGATGGGGTGCGAGGGGACGGAAGGCACTGGGGAAACCATGGGGGTGGTGTTGGGTGGTGGATGAGAGTGTGGTAGAGGAATCGAGGCAGGGGAGAGTGTGATGTGTCTGAGGGAGAAGAGAAGTTGCGAGGGGGATGGAAAGTAGACCTTTCAACAGAAATGGGACAGAGCTCCCCCTCCACCTGGAATGGGATCTGTCCACTGAGAGACAGGACCGCTCCTCCACCCACCCCCCCCGCCCCCCCCGGGTTACAAGATCCCTTCCACCCTTGCATACACCCCCACACCCCCCCAACCGGGATAGGATTCTTTCCCCCAGTGGACCTGGATCAAGGTGCTAGAAAGTGTTTCTGCTGCGGCGGACCCAACAGAGTTGAGCGGTGAAGAGTGGGGCTCTCTCCGCACCACCTGCTCCCTCAGGCGACGAGGTCTCGCTTGCATCATGGAAGATCACGGTGTTGCTGAGCTTCTGGGAATGTGGAGGGCTTCTGCTAAACCCGTGGTGGGGTTCAGAGTGCTTCATCTCCCAGGGACGTGCTCCCATGGAGGGAGGGTTGTAAACAAAGTGAACAGCTGCAGAACTGGCCTCAGTCTGAGGAGAGTGATCAAAGAGGGACCTGGGGTGGCAATATTTCTACTGAAAGGCTGGAACGAACCAACAAAAGATCAATTCTGACATTTAGGAGAACGTTGGAAGGGAGTTAGAGGGAGGGGTAGAGACTAACTTGGACAGCAAGGCTGGGTTGGGATAAATGACCTGTTGTGTACCCTCTGGGTGTGTAAATGCTGCTGCTTCTTCCCCAGAGGACATGGCAATAAGGTCACAACAGAGGTGGCCACACCGGGTCATGGACCCAACGTCCCCAAGGTGGTGTCCTGCACAGATGATAAAATCATCGACAATGGATCTTTCAGTGTGGTGTACCAGGCAAGGCTGGTGGACTCCGGAGAGCTGATTGCCATCAAGAAGATCTTGCAGGACAAGAGATTCAAGGTGAGGGGGAGGAGCAGTTGTGTGGAAATGGAACACCCTGATATTTAACTTTAGGCCTACAGCACGTTCACAGGCCCTTGCGACACATGAGCCCGTTTCACACCATTACACCCAATTGACAAACACCCCAAACACATTTTTGAAGGGTGGGTGGAAAGAGGAGCATCTGACAGAGGCCATGGGGTTTGGAAACAGAGAAAGTCACACAAACCCACAACAGCACCCCCCCTCCCCACACACAACCCCACACACACACACACACACACACAAACACACACACACACACACACACACACACACACACACACACACACACACACACACACACACACACACACACACACACACACACACACACCTGGCAAATATCAGAGATTTTCTGCAAATTAATTGTTTAGTAGAAGCTGGGAAAACAATCATAAAAACTGAAATGATACTTCAATGAACCCCCTGACGAGTCCCCACTCCAGCGACACGAAAAGTCCCCCCAACTGACTCTCGAAAAGTCCCCCACTTCGGCCTCCCTTGGAGTTCCCCACCTCTGACCTCTTGACGAATCTCCTCCCCGCCTCCCCCCTCAACTTGGACAAGTCGCCCCTCAGGTCGCCGACCCATCGCCCAGCCTTGCTGATGTTCCTCTCTCGCCATAGAACCGCAAACTGCAGATCGTGCGAAAGTTGGATCACACCATCATCGTCCCTCTTCTCAACTTCTACTCCTCTGTAGTCAAGGTAAGATCCACCTGCAACCACCCCACCCTCACTCTGATGCATATCATTTGCTGCTACCTTCCCCATTCCTTCAATCGATCTGTCTCGCTGCAGTCTCTCTGTTGCCTCCATCCTGCCCCTCTGACCAGTGCCGACTCCTTGACGCTGGCTGCCCTGCTCTTCACCCATTAACTCATGACCTCTTGCCATTTCAACTCCAGACAGCAGCAGCCAAGACCACAAGACAAGGTCGCCAAATTCGGCCACTCAGCCCCTCCAGTCTGTTTCCCCAATTCATTTCACGAATGTATTTTCCCACATAACTCACTTCCCCAGAACCTTTTGGTGCCCTTCCAAATCAACGCCTGCTCTGAATCGTCCCAACAACTCAGCCTCCACATGTTCGACCCCAGCCAACACCCGGCTGCAAACATTTCTCATCTCGAAACGTCAATGGTTTTTCTCTCCCGGTGAATCCTTGCCTCACGAGGGAGGGCGGTCAGAGCTGCACATTTTGTGCATTCTCACCAGAAGCCGAATGATGGGGCAGCGGACGGGTCCACTACGGCCTGTTGACGCTCTGCTCGCTGAGCCCTTGGATTCATGCAATGTTGTGTTGAGCAGTGGGGGCATCAGGCCTACAGAGAGCAGGAGGGGCTGGCACTCCAGTTGGGAGAGGCACTTGGTGTTGGAGGGTAAATCCAGCTTACATATTTGTGTTGTGTCCAAGAGAAAGAGGAGGTTTATTTGAATCTGGGTCTGGACTATGTTCCCGAGGCGGTTCACTGCATGGCCCAGCACTTCAACAAGGCCAAGCAGCCCATTCCCATGATCTACATCAAGGTGGTTGTGGATCTGGGTGGTCAAGTTGTCCACTGGGGCAAGCTTGGATGGTGGGGTTGGAGGATATGAAGGAGTTTACTGGCTGAGTCTCGCTGGGGACTGGATATCGATGAAGGGTGCATGAGGGTCTCAATGGGTATTGGTGAGGAGAGAAAGGGTAGTGAGGGGAGAGGGGTGGAGAGGATGATGAGGATGGATGTTGATTGGCAGGGAGGGGCCCTTCACCCACCTCCCCTTACCCTCAGGATATAGACCCGGCAAGTGTGGAGGCAGAGTGGGTCATGTTATATCGTTGTGTTGCCAGTTTTGTGAGGAGCAGGTCCTGCTTCATGAGTCATGTACCAGCTGTAGCAGAGCATGGCCTACTTCCATCCTCAGGGGGTTTTCCATTGAGACATCAAGCCCCAGAAGATGCTGGTAGATCCCGAGATGGCCTTCTTATTGCTCCTTTATTTCGGCAGGTAGATCCACCCATGTCTGTCCGTTCACCACCTCAACGCGGTCCTGATCCCTCTCCCCAACACGGCCTTGTCCCCTCCCCACCAGCTCTCACCCCTCCCCCACCAGCTCTCTCCCCTCCTCCCTCTCCCAACTTGCCCCTTCCACAGCTTAATAACTTTTTCTAAATAAGATTGTGGGGGGCTTAGATGGAATGAACAGCCAGAAACCTTTCCTAAAGTGTCAGGTGCAAATCTCAGAGAGCATCCGCTTCAGGTGAGGGGAGACTTTTTTTTATGCAGAGAGTTGTGAGAGCTTTGAATGCGTCACCGGTGAAAGTGATAGCGGTTGGTAGAATAGGTACATATAAAAGTCTCTAAGACGAGCATGTGGATGTGAGGGAACAGAATTTTTACATGATAGAGGAATTTGGGGATATGGCGAGAAGGCAGGGTAGGTCGAGTTAGGTCATAAATTAGATCAGCCTTGATCATATTGAATGGCAGAGCAGGCTCGATAGGCCATTTTTGTCCTACTCCTGTTCCCACTTCCTATGTTCCTATGGGTGTGGTACAGGTAAAGGTTGTGGAGAACATTTACAAAGGTCAGTACAGCCTTTATGGGCCAAAGGGCCTGTACTGGGCAGCAATGCTTGATGTTCTAATGGATGCGGAAGCTCTGGGAAGGGGTAAGGGAGGAACTGGCCAGGAAGTCTGCAGATTCTGGGGCCGAGGGCAATGCCCAAACATGGTGGGCAAACTCATGGATAGTTTTGTGAGGAGCAGGTCCTGCTTCACGAGTCAAATTGAGTTTTTCGAGGAGGTGTCAAAGGAAATAGATGAAGGTCAAGGTCTGTTGTGCTGCACGAGGATTTTAGTAAGGTGCTTGACAAGGTCCCCACGGTGACCTCATTCAGAATGTCCGGAGGCATGGGAACCATGGAGCCTTGGCTGTGTGGATTCAGAATTGGCTTGTCTGCAGAAAACAGAGGGTAGTAGTAGATGGAACAATGACTAGTGGCGCTCCAAAGGGATCTGCTCTGGGACCCCTGCTCTTTGTGATTTTTATGAATGATGATGGGAGTGGAAGGGTGGGTACGTCAGGGGATGACACAGAGGTAGAGATGTTGTAGACAGTGTAGAAGGTTGTCATAGGTCATCCATTTTGCAGAGAAGTGACAGATGGAGTTCAATCCTGTAAATCAGATGTACTTAAATAAGCAACTGGTCCAGGTTTATTTCCAGAGTAATTTTCAAGGGCACGAATAACAGTTATTCCAAAGAAGGTTGGAGACCCATTAAAAGTAGCTTCATATAGACCAATATCTTTATTGAATGCGGATTACAAGAATGTGTGGGCAGAGCACTTGGTTAATGGCAGGATTATGAACAGTGTGCAGGACAGAGAAATATTTAGATCCTGCTCCATATATCACTCAAGGTTGCTGTGCAAATTGAGAGGGAGTTTAAGATTGTGTATTGTGTGCTGGCCTTCAGGAGTCAGGGGATTGAGTTCAAAAACCGAGAGGTATCGTTGCAGATGTATAAAATTCTCGTCAGACCACACATGGAATATTGTGTGCATTCCTGGGTCGAGAATACCAGAGGACGTCTAAATAAGGTTAGCTGAGGGAAATTTATGCAAGACGTGAGGGGTACATTTTATTCACACAGAATGTAGTGGGTGGCTGGAATGCATTGTCGGGGTACTAGCGGAGGCTGGACCAAAAAAGGCATGAAAAGGATTTTAATATGGACAGGAATTAAAGAAAAATGGAGGGTACTGGTGTGAGGGAGGGGAGGGTAACATTGTTGTGGGGTAGGTTCAGCTGGATCAGCTGAACGGTCTCGACTGATCCATCCATGATTGTCTAGCAACTTGCTGCCATATCGTGGAGAACCAGGGTGTTGCCTGATGGACACATGTTGCTCTGAGCTCTGAAGAGAGAGATCGTGGTTTTCGCCAAAACACACTTTCTCAGGTAAAGCAGAGGAAGGGGAAAGGTTCCAGTGTTCAGGGGTAGGGGGGATTATGGGGGAAGAGTTGGGACCCTCCAAAGTCATTGTGATCAGGCCTCAGAGATAGTATCTCTATCACTCGTATTTCTCTTCCCAGGAGAAGGAGCGATCTTAGAGACAAGACACGAGTCCAGAAGAACCTCGCATCCCAGCTGAACAGAGGACGGACAACATCATGATGGCCTGAACCCCTCCCCTTCTCCCTCTGGCCCTGCCAACCCCATTCCCTGCCTCTTCCATGTCCCTTCACCCACTTCCCCTCTTCTCCTCTACCCCTCCTCCATCCCAACCCCCTCCCGCTCACCTTCCCCTTCCCCTGCCCTCACACCTATGCCCTAACCCCAGCCCTCCACTCTTCACCTCCCCCTTCCCCTCCGCCCTTCCCTTCCCCTTTCCCCCTCCCCTTCCCCTCCCCCATCCCCTGCCCTAACCCTCCCCCTTCCCCTCCCCTTCTCCTCCTCCCCTTCCCCTCCCCCTTCCCTTTCCCCTTCCTACCCCTAACCTAGGGGAAGGAGGGGGAGGGGAAGGGGGTAGGAGAAAGGGGGTAGTGGAAGGGGGTAAGGGTAGGGGTTGTGGTAAGGGGTAGGGTAGGGGGTAGTGGTAGGGAGTGCGGGGATGGGGAAGGGGTAGGAGGTAGGGTTAGGGGAAGTGGGTAGGTTGTAAGGGATAGGGTAGGGGTAGTGGTAGGGGGTGCGGGTATGGGGAAGGGGTAGTAGGTAGGGTTAGGGGAAGGGGGTAGTTGTAGGGGGTGCGGGTATGGGGAAGGGGTAGGAGGTATGGTTAGGGGAAGGGGGTAGGTTGTAAGGGATAGGGGTAGGGTTTACTTTAGGGTTGGGGAAGTTGGGTAGAGTTAGGGTTAGTGTTAGGAGACATGGGGTAGGGCTATATCTTGGTTTATGGTTAGGTTTATAGTTCAGGGAAGTGGGCTTGTGTTAGGTATAGGGGAAGGGAGTAGGAGCAGGGGGTAGAGGAGGAGTGAGGTTTGGGGTTAGGGGATGGTGGGTAGCATTAGGGTTGGGGTTAGGGGGCGGCATAGGCGTAGGGATAAAGTTAGGGTTAGTGGACGGGGTGGGGGTAGAGTTAGGGGATGTGGAGTGGTGGTAGGGGGTATCGGTAGTGTTAAGGTTAGGTTTAGGATTTTGTTAGGGGTTAGGGTTAGGAGTAGGAGGAAGGGAAGGGGGAGGGGAATGGGGGAGGCGAGCGGGGGACGGGAACTGGGGAAGGGAAGGGGGGAGGGGATGTGGGAGGGGAACGGGCAGTGGAAAGGGGAGGGGAACGGGGTAGAGGAAAGGGGAGGTGAACGGTGGACGGCATCCCTAGCCCCGCCCCTCCCCTCCCCTTCCCTTCCCCCACATTTCCCCTGCCTCTCCTCTCCTCCTTCCAGAAGAAGCTGGGCCTCTTTCCATCCAGAACCTCCCTGTGGTTTCAGAGCCTCCGTTTCAGGAAGTGCCTTCGACGCTTGCTGCTGGACAGACATCTTGTCTCTTGATTCATTCTGTACCGTTGATATTAAATTTAAAAATGATTAGGTTTTTTAAAGCTTGAACTCAAAAGGCTGGTCCAGATAGACAAAACAGAAACAGGCCCTTCAGCCCCTCTCTCCTGCTAGCTGAGCTGTTGTAATCAGTCCATATTCCTCTCACCCTTTTCATTCTTAGCTCCCATCCAGCTCATGTTGCCTTGTCAATCGCACGGCCTGTGGGAAGAAGCTATTTCCCTCCCTGGCTGCTCTGCTTTTATTCCTCCATATCTCCTTCCTGATGGCAGGGCGACAAAGATGCTCTGTGCTGGATATCTATGAGTCTATTTACAGAGCCCATCCCTGCAAACAATCAGGGGACCGTTGCCTTGAGGTGGCACCCATGTTGCCTCTCCCTCAGCACTCTCAGAACACTACTGCACCCTCCTTCCCCTCCTTTCCCAGGTCTCAGTAACCCGCTGACAATTCCAGTCAGCTGCCATGTCTATACCCTGCCCCACCTAAACCGATGGATCGACCAGCTCCTTCTCCCCTCAAGAGTTCGAGGAATCCACTCTCTCGCAATGTCCTGCTATCGAATGCCCTGCATCCTCCTTCCCACTTGGTTCCTCCTGTAATCAGGCGCCTGGATGGACCCCACCCTGTTGAAACTACCCGTGTTCTCACTGATCTCTCTGCGCCTCTGCCCTCCATCCAGGGGTCTTGGATTTCTTGTGGGGGTGGTGGAGAACAAAGCACCAACTTAAGGAGATGGGGAGCAGTACAAAGACCCCCAGGTCCAGGAGACAGGGAGAACCACACAGATACCCATCTCTGTCATTCGGGTAAAACCTGATTATCAGGTGCAATGTGCAAGGAACTTTCGGTCCTGCTGCACGTGGGCCAGGTTTGGCCCATCCCCACACCACCACCCTGTCAATTCCCAAAACAAATTTCCTATTCATGTGGGGGTCCAAAATGGATAGAGTCTGGAGAAGGACCGTGTACATCGTCAATCAATGGGGACAAGGGTGTAACCAGCATGGCCATAATTGTGTGTGGCTGTGCTTGCAACCAAAGTTCAAGGGCATCAAATGCTGCTATGTGCTGAGGTTCTACCTGGCTCAGGTGTTGCAAAAGATTGGCCTGGCCCTGGTGCTGCACAATGTTCCAGTCAGCAGGACTTTGCCCCTTTACCTTCCTGGGAACGGTTTCATAGACAAACACTTTTGACCACAAGTCTGTCAGGCAGTGGTCAGCAGAGCATTGCTGACACAGAGACTCCAGGACTTGATGGGATACTGCGGGGTGGTCCACGGAGCAGAGCATCCAGAGACAGACATCCAGAACTGCTGGAAAACCAGAAACTCGGTGAAAGATGTCCTTCAGTTTGCCTGAAACCCAGATGGGAGTAGCAAACACTAGAAGACATCTGTCTAAAGCAAAGGGAGGAAGATTTAGGGGAGATATCAGGGGTATTTTCTTTTACCCAGAGTTGTGGGTGTCAAGAATGCCTTGCC
Source organism: Narcine bancroftii (assembly GCF_036971445.1). Classification (NCBI taxonomy): domain Eukaryota; kingdom Metazoa; phylum Chordata; class Chondrichthyes; order Torpediniformes; family Narcinidae; genus Narcine; species Narcine bancroftii. Next base: position 556,122 of record NW_027211821.1, on the reverse strand, counting down.
AGGAGTAGTGATGAAGGCCAAAACATTAGGGGCATTTTAGGGGTTCTTAGTTACATTGAGGGGCTGAGACCAAGGAGGATATTCTCCAACAGCAGAGGGTGGCAGTAACCACAAGATGTCAAAGTGGTGGCAATGAAGCTAAACAGAGACCGTCTAATGTGACTGTGCGCCTGGCTGCGGGAATTTGGACTTACTATATAAACCTTGCTAAGTGCTAGTTCAGGTTGGAAACGTTCGACTTCCTTGGGGGTCAAATCAACAGGCACGGAACTAAACCCTGCTTGAAAAGGTAGAGTTTGTTAAGTGCTTCCTCAAACCCCACATAATGAAGGGACTGCAAGAATTCACTGGTACGATTAATTTTTATCACCAATTCATACCGGTAGTGGCTGACATCATTTTTTTGTTTTTAAACTTTATTTAAGATTTTATAACATGAATAACATATAGAATTACATTTAAAAAATTAAGAACAAAATAATAAAATTACAATACAGTATGAGTGATCTAAATAAACTATACCCTCCCCAATAATTATTACACATTAAAAACCCAACTTAAATTAGTCCAACCCCCCCTTCCCCCCAAAATAAAGAGTGAAGAATTAATAAAGTTAATAATATATGTGAGAAAAAAACCCACTTACAAAAAAAAACAAAAACATAACCGATTAAAATACTAACAAAAAGAAAAGTAATTAATACTAAGATATCAGACTTAAAAAAACATATTTAAATCAAACTTAAATGCATATATTTAATGGAGTTAAGATGAAACATATTATTAACTCAAACGTAATATAAAAAATTAGTAAAATTAGTAATATTGTCTATCAAAAATTCTTAAACAATAATCAATTCTTTAAAAAAATTGTAGCATGAGAAAAAAAAAGATGAAAAATAAAACTTTCTCTATAGAGATAAACCTTCACCAAATATCAACTAACTTCACATCTATCATCATATTAGTCACATAAACTGCCATCTTAAAACAAAATTCCAACCTCATTAAACATTGTACAATTCAAATTTGGTACTCTTCCACCATTTTTCCCTTTTAACCTTGAATAATTACCCAATAAAAGCTCCAATACCACATTTAAATATCCCCAATCATTACGTTAAAATTCAGATATCCAAATAATAAAAACACATCTACAACAAAATCTATATCTTCAACAAATAGAGCATAAGCCACAAACAAAATTCAAGCCTCATTAAGAATTGTACAATTCAATTTATAACTTTCACCATTATTCCCTTCGTTCTATAACTAAAATAGCAAAATAATATACACCAGAATTACCACTCCTTTCACCTTAAAGTTAAAGAAAAAATATTAAAAAAAACTTATCCATCCCATTCACATTTAAATTTCAAATATTCCTTATCTACTGAATAAACTATACAAAAAAAACCACATGAATATTTAGTTTTTTAAACAATCAAATACTTTCTTATGCTTTTTTTTATAAACTCAAAAGAAAACCCTTAACTCTTTAATCTAATAATACAAAAAAAAGAAAAAAAAAACAGGTAGGAGGTTAAAAATACCCCCTCCCGTCTAAACCGCGCAATGCGGTAACTCCCAAAAAAATGGGTGTGAGATAACTCACACGTAGCAGATGACTTTCAGGAAATAGTGCCCATCCAGTTCTCTCCCCCAACTCTCACTTCATCTTAAACTAACATCATCATTATTTAATATTCCTTTTTTAAAAAAAAACATTAAAAAAAAAGAACAACTCTTCTTTTAATCAGCTCCAACTGCCGAGTCACCATTACAACCATTCCTTCTTGGAGCACGGCTCTTTTCTTCCATCTCTTGTCTCCTTAGAGATCGCGGCGGACTACGTCTCTGTTGAAACCGAGTAATTGGCAGCTCTTGAGCAAATGCTATAGCTTCCTTTGGAGAATCAAAGAACTTTGGTTGGCAACCATCTTGAAAAACCTTCAAAACAGCTGGATATCTAAAGGTTGCCTTATAACCTTTCTTCCACAACAACTCTTTAGCAGAATTGAATTCCCGTCATTGGAACATAACTTCTTGACTCAAATCCGCATAGAAGAAAACTCGATTATTTTGAATCATCAAGGGTGATTTTCTCTGTTGTGCATTTCTAATAGCCACTCGTAAAATTATTTCTCTGTCGTAATAATTCAAGCAACGAACCAAAACAGGTCTTGACTTTGACCTGAAATAGGTCTTCTACGCAAGGCTCTGTGAGCACGTCCCAGTATTATACCTTCCGGGAAATGTTCTTTACCCAGCACCTGCGGAATCCATTCAGTAAAAAATTTTCTTGGGTCTGGTCCCTCCATTCCTTCCGGCAAACCAATAATCTTTATATTGTTCCGTCTGGATTGGTTTTCCAAATAATCAATCTTTTTCACCAAATTTTTATTTTGAGTTTGTAAGTCTTTGACCATTTTGGTCACATCTGAAACATGATCTTGTATTTCGTCTATATCTTCTTCACACGAATTAAATTTATCTCTCACTTCAAGCTTAAAAGCTCCAAACTCAGCCATCTGTTGAGAATGTATTTTCACCACTGAGTATTAAACATAGTACCAAGTTCAGTCATAATCTTGGATAATCCCTGCATTGTATAAGATCATTTAGATTCAAGATTCACAAGAATCTTTTCAATTGGAAGAGTTTCTGGCCCAACAGATTCCTGCTTCTTCGGCATAACCAAAGGGTCTTCTGTTGCTTCCTTCATTCTGGTTGCCTTCCTTGTAGTATAGCTGCGTGTGGAAACCCCAGCCACAGCCTCTCCAGCAATGACTGGAGGACGCTGGCCGGGGTTTTCCCCAGTCCATAATGTATTAATTTCTCCCAGTACATCAAGTTGTATAGGTTCTTTTATCTCAAAAGGTGCAGTTTGCAGTGCCACCGCTACAGTTGACAAATGCCTTTCCCCAGCCGGTACTTCAACTGATGTTACTACAAGTGGTTCATTCATAACATTGCCGTCAGATGGTACTGCACATGTGCGAACCTGAGTAACTCTTTGTTCTAAAGGCTGTTTGGCGCCCTCTTATGAGGGCTCTACCGATGTAATATTGAACTCTACATCCGAAAGCTGTACCTTTCTCCAGGGATCCATTTCAGGCTGAGTCTCGATGTCTTTCCTGTAGTTAGGCTCCAAAACTTGAACATTTGGAAAATGTAGTTTTTTGATAATCTGTTGTCGTTTTTTTTTGCTCTTTTCCACCAATTGTACCATCATAAGTTAAATTAACAGCACTGAAGTTATCTAAACTTTTAAAGAATTTTAATGGGCATTTCTAGACAAAATATTAAGATAGAGACAGGAGAGGACTGGAAGACACGTCTGATCCTTACACCATCTTGCCACGCCCCGCGTGGCCCACATCATGCGGAGAAAGGTAAAGACATTACCTGGGACAATGAGGATTTGGAGGCGTTCCAGAAGGCCAAGGACGCACTGGCCAACACAACCCTTCTGGTACACGCCAGGCCAGAGACACCCACCACTCTCACAGTAGATGCTTCCTGCACAGCAGTAGGGGGTGCACTGGAGCAATTCATCAAAGGGGAATGGCAGCCCCTGTCCTTCTTTAGCAGACACCTCTGGCCACCTGAACTCAAATACAGCGTCTTTGACTGAGAGCAATTGGTGCTGTACCTGGCAGTCAGGCACTTAAGGTATTTTTGGAAGGTAGACAATTCAGTGTCTTCATGGACCAGAAGCCATTAACTTTTGCCTTCCATAAAGTGTTGGACCTGTGGTCGGCCAAGCAGCAGCGACTCCTCTCATATGAGTCTGAGTTCACTACAGACATTCAACACATCGTGGGTGACGCACTGCCCCATCCCCGCAATCAAGTCTATCCAGGCCCTGTCCCAGTGAATAGACTACTTAGCCCTCGGCAGGGGACAGCAGGACGACCCTGAGATTCTTGCAAGCAAGACAGCAGTGTCCAGGCTCAGGCTGGAGGATGTTAACATCGACCCTGGTAAGTAGACGCTCCTCTGTGACATTCCAATGGCAAATCCCACCTCATCGTGCCGACAGCATGGAGATGGCAGTTTTATGATGAAGTGCACAACCTGACGCACCCGGCCATCAGTACTGTCAAAATGGTGGTCAATAGGTTGGTCTTGCTGAGCCTCCAGAAACAGGTTGTCAGTGGGCCAAGGCCTGCACACTCTGCCAGATGACCAAAATGCAGACATACGTGAAGGCACCATGCCAGACATTCGAGCCAGCACCACATAGGTTCAGCCACATCTACAATGAGATTGTGGGGTCACTACCGGCCTCCCGCAGGACGAGTTACCTTCTCACCATGATTGCCTGCTCCATGAGGTTCCCCGAGGCGGTCCAGCTGGCTGACACAACCACTTGTGTCCTCCATTAAATTGGAAGCGGTAATAAATATAAAGGAAAGTTTGTTAATAAATAGTCTCCCTTGCAGTTGGGGTACAATGTATTTCTTGAGATCAGAGGAATCCTGGAGCCAAAACAAAGTGATCCTGTTGTTCTCAAGGATTTGATTGAGTTGTTGGGGTAGTTGTAAGTGGAAGGGCCGAAAGGTCTCCTGCTCCTTCCACTGCCTTTGTTTTCTGTCTTGCGATGCTGATTGGGTTCTCCTGTGTGTTCGCTCGCTTGCTGATTGGTTGCTTCAGTTGCGCGAGCCAATGGGTTGATTCGGTGAGGCCGCTATTGGATTGGACGCTGAAGTCTGGTTGGATTGATGGGCTGTTTCGCGAGCTGATTGGCTCTTGCTGTGAGGAGGCGGGACATTGGCGGCGGCGTCGTCTGCTCAGGGTCCATCGCTGCGGGCCGAAAGGGAAGAAGTTGGCGGCAGCGCCGGGACCTTCCTCAGCCGCGCGGTCAAGGGCCGCCGGGCCCCACCCGGGAGTGGCCGGTACCGGCGGGGTGTTTGGGTGGAGCCGAGGTGTCGGTGCAGGGGGCGGGGAGGGGAGGGGGATGAGGGAGAGGGAGGGGGATGGGAGGGGCGGGAGCCCGGAGGGGGCGGGGCAGGTCAAGGAGGGGAGGGGGCGGGGCCAGGCAGGGGTAAGGGGGAGGGTGAAGGGGGAGTTGGAGGGTGAGGGGGAGGCTGGGCAAGGAGGGGGGAGAAGGGCAGGGGGAGGAGGGCGGGGGGCGGAGGGCGGGGGGAGAAGGGAACCGCTTGTTTTCCCCAGGTACCCAAGTCCTCTCTCTGTGTGTGTTGGCTTTCTCCTGCCCTCCACCCCCACAATTTAATGGTCCCATTTCTGACCTTCTCTTCCTTATCTTTCCTTGATGAAGGGACAAACCCACAACATGTTTGATGTCTCTTTCTCTTTGCTCTATGTCTGTTTGACCTGCTGACTCTCTCTAACCCTGTGGCTTTACCCCCTCATCTTTCGCTGGTTGAACCCAATGGAGCTGGAAGAGCTCAATTTGTGAATGGTTGTATCTGGATTTGAGTCGTTTCACACCATGTTGATTTCTTTAAATTGTGGCAAAAGCAACTGAAGGATTTCAAAACCTCGTCATCGGTCCTCTTTCAAACTCGTCTGAATTCCTTGGATGAAAAAACATTGCTCTGAAACTTACCCTGCGAGAGTTTATTTTCCTCTCTTGCAGGGAGGTTTCAGAATCTGTTCCACATGATGAATCTGTTGACTTTTCAAAGAGACAGTGGAGTGGCTATTTTCTTCGACCAAGATTTCATCAACTCAGTCAAGGGCTGAACTAAGTCTGCATTTAAAAATGGTTATGTTGCAAATGCAAGATGACTTTGGCTTTATTCATCAAAAGTGGCCATTTCCACGGTCTCAACGAGGCTGCTCTCTTGATCTCAAAGAGACGGTTAGAAATGGTCTTCCTCCTTCAAAATCCACTTGTTACTCCTGGTGAAAGGAGAAGACGATGTAACTGTACCTTCTCTGACGACTGTATCTTCAATCCTCTCTTCCCCACAGCATGGACAACAACTTCTGCCTCTCATTTGTAATGTTTCTCCAGAATGGCTCATCCCATGACACGTGCCGTCATTTCTGCCTTTGAAGTCCATTCAGCCTCTTCAAAAGTATGAATCATGAGCCAATGGACTCTAGCCTTGAATCAAGAACTCGCTTATTCGAACAGCTGCCATCTCTCAGCACTCTATTGACTTAGTTTCAATTTTAAGAAAACAGATAATCAACAGATGGTCTCTCGATTTGATCAGCAGTCTTTCCTGACAACACAAATTCTTCCGTTTTTAATAAAGCAAACACTCCAGTATCTCAAGGACCATCATGAAGGTTTTCCTCTTTCGGTTTCAGATGCAGAATGAGCAGACATTTCATCTCCGTACATGGCTTGCCTTCTGGCATCTCAAAGGATTGTGTGTGTGACCCTGAATCCAACCCACAAAATAACTTGATAATATATATCAACTATTGTAACTTTAAAGATTAATATTCGCATAAAATGGTCCCTGATAATTCACAGGACAATGGCATCTTCAAACAATAATTTTCATTGGTAAAGATTAATAACAACACTTTTTACTTCACTCTAACTCCACTCTGCACAAATATATGTGTGTGTGTGTGTGTGTGTGTGTGTGTGTGTGTGTGTGTATAAAAACCAAAACCATTCCAATTAAGGCAATGCCCATCTTTTTTTCTTCCTACAGTCGACAATCATCTCCTTGGTTTTGGTGGCATTGAGTGCGAGGTTGTTGTTGGTCCGCGATTGAACCCTGCTTTCAATCTCCCTCCTGAATGCTGACTCGTTGCCATTCCTCATGCAGCTCATGACTGTGCTATCGTCAGTGAATTTGTAGATGGTGTCGTCATACCAAACTATGCAGCTGTAGATGTAAAGCGAGTCGAGCAGGGGTGAAATATGCAACCCTCTGGTGTTTGGGAGCTAATGGAGATTTTGGAAGAGTTGTTCTTGCCAATCCACACTAATTGGGGCCTGGAGATGAAGAAATTCTGGATCCAATTGCACAGTATGTTATGGAGTCCCAGGACTTTGGAGTTTGCTCATCAACTTTGATGGGAGAATGGTATGGAATGCCAGACTCTAGTCAATAAAGAGCATTCTGATGGATGCACCTTTGTCTTCTGGGTGTTTCAGGGTTTTGGCAGAGCCAGTGAAGATGACATCTGCCATAGGTCTGGTAAATTGGAATCGATCCATGTCGCCCCTTGGACAGGAGTTGATGTACTTCAACACCATCCCCTCAATCCACCTCATCACTGGATGTGAGTGTCACTCGTTAATCATCATTTAGGCAGGTTACCCCACTCTTTGGAACTGATATATTTGATGCCTATTTGAAACAGGTGGGTGCCACTCCCTGTCGGAGTGAGATGTTGAAGATATCCATGGCCAGTTGGTCAACACAGGTTATCAATCCTCTGCTGGGTTCTCCATCCAGGCTTGATCCTTTCCTTTGATTCACTATCCTGAGGGCAGCCCATATTGTCATCTTTGGTTACTGATAGCAGCGGATCATCAAGAGATGTAGTGGGGGAGGGGGGATTTGCGATGGTTCTTCCCTGTACTAGTGGTCATATCAGGTGTAGAAGGCATTGAGTTCATGTGGAGTGAGGCTTTGCCGCCTCCCACTGCACCAGATTTGTTTTTGCAGCACTTTATGTCATTTAGGCCCCTGTCACAGCTGATGGGTATCCTTTGTTGTTTCCATTCTTGTGCTGAATCTCCACCACCTGCAAGATGGCTTTCCATGGTTCGTATTGGCTCCTTGTGTATCTGTATCTCCAAACTGTGATTTGGCTCTCAGCAATTTCTGGATATTGTCATTCCACGATTTCTGGTTGAGAAAACTCCCTGAACAATTTGGTGGGGACACCCTCGTCCACAGCTGTTTTGATAAAGTTCGCTATGGTCCTGGTACAGTGATTCAGTTCCACAGCTGAGTTCTTGAACACGATCCAATCCAGGGACTCTAGGCAGTCCTGCAGCTGGCTTCCCCTCCCGTGACCACCTTCTGGTTGTCCTGATCTCGTAAGTGTTGTGAGCAATTGTAGGCCCCATTTCTAAGAGAGGATGTGATGGCCCAGAGGTGGTTTACAAGAATGATCCTGGGGATGAGAGGAATAATGTTTGAGGAGCATTTGATGGTTCTGGGCCTGTACTCGCCCGAGTTTAGAAGAATGAGGCAGGACCTCATTGAAATCTGCTGAATAGTGAAAGGGCTGGATAGAGAGTATTTTGCCAGTTGTGCAAGAGTTTAGGATCAGTGGGAACAACCTCAGAATAAAAGGATGTCTGCTTAAAACGGAGATGGAGAAACCTTTTCATCTAGAGCAGTGATTTTCAAACTCCTCCACCACCCCACCCCCACCCCCAGGATCATATTCTACTTAATCCTTATGCTCTGTTAGTAAGGGATTACTTAAAGTGGGAGGTGAGTGGAAAGAAAGTTTGAAAAGTTTGAAAACCACTGTTTTAATCGTACCTCATTGATTTGTTCTGTGCATGTTTCATAACTCCAGAGAAAATAGGCCAATGACAACTTTTCTCAAGGAAATTTTCTCCTTCACAATTGGGTCCACTGCAGTCTTTCTCAGCCTTTTTTCCCATTCATATTCCACTTTAAGCAATCTCTTACTCATTTTTCGACACTCCAAGGAATAAAGTCCCAACCTGTTCAACCTTTCTCGTAGCTCAACTCCTGAAGACCTGGCAGCGTCTTCGTAAATGTTCTCTGCACTCTTTCAATCTTACTAATACCCTTCCTATAGCGAGTTGACCAGAACTGCACACAATACTCCAAATGTGGCCTCACCAACATCTTATCCAACCTCACCATAACTTCCCAACTCCTAATTAAAATATGTTAATTAATGAAGGCCAAGATGACAAAAGCTGTCTTTTGAACCCTGTCTTCCTGTGACACCACTTTCATGGAATTATGTAACTGTGTTTTATCTCTTGCTGCCGAGTTGTACAACTTCTCTGTTCAATTTCATAATGTTGGCTTCTGGACTATTTTATTGTGCCCCCTGATCTAGACAGTTCTGGCAGGGCAAAACAATTTTGTTTTCTTTTGTCAGATCAAATTTTGTCACATTGATCCAAAAACAAATATTTTCACCATTCCTTCATTTCAGATTCTCTGCAGCTGTCGTATTGTACCTCACAGTGACGGCATCATGTTCGTCTTGTTTATCCTTTACCCCTCCATCCAGACAGATGTGCTGATCAATGAGTCGACTCCACTCATCCAGCACCACTGCCATTTCTGCTGCTTGGGCTTTTCATCCCACGTATTCAGTTTGTTATTTCCCCTCTTCTTTTTCTCAGCAAAGAGAATCAGGTTTGTTTGATCATCTTTCTGAATCCCAGTGAAAGGTTATCGACCTGAAGGTTTTAACTCCGATTATTTTTCCAGTAGATGACCTGCTGAGTATTTCCAGCATTGAGATTTTATTTTAGTTTCTTGGTGTATTACTGAGTTCTTTGAATGGGAGAAGAAATGTGGGTTGGGTTTAAGTGGAGAAGTCTCGATCATGGAGTGGATTTAGAAAAATAGACATAAAAGGGGAGGGTGCATGGAAATAGTTAATTCATCTTTTGAAATTGTTTTTTGAGCTATGATTGTTTTTTGATGTATGCGCAGTGTTCAGAATTAAAAATTTATTGTGATGAACATGTCAGAAAATTTGTCGCTTTGTGGCAACAATACAGGTGCAAATATTGTACTAAATTACATTTTAAAAAAGAAATCCATTTGTCCAAAATGAAGAGTAAGTGAGGGAGTGACTGTGGTTCCTTGTCCATTCAAAAATCTGATGGCAGAGGGGGAGAAGCTGTGTTTGTACCATTGGGTGTTTGTCTTTATGCTCCTGGACCTGTTTCCCTGGTGATCACAGTGTGAAGAAGGCCTGGTCTGGGTGGTGAGGATCCTTGAGGATAGAGGTTGTTTTCTTGAGAGTCTGCCTCTTGGAGAAATGCTTAATACATGCGCGAAGGATGAAAGGGGAAAAGTTTAGTGGAAACATGAGGGGGAGCTTCTCCACACAAGGTGGTGGGAAAGTGGAACAAGCTGCCAGCTGCTTGAGTTAATGTGAGCTCAGTGTTAGCAATGAAGAGTTTGGACAAGTTCAGGGATACGAGGGAGATGGAGGGTGATGGACTGGATGCTGGTCAGTGGGACAAGGCAGAATAAGAGTTTGGCACAGACTAGAAAAGCTGAAGGACCTGTATCGGTGCTGTAATGTTCTGTGAATCCATGGAGTGATGCACTGGGTCGTACATCTACAACCCGACAAAACTACCATGGTTCCTGCACAAAAGCACTCAATATGCAGCACGTAATGACCAAATGAATAATCGAAATAAATATATGTAGAGGGCCAAGCGGGCACACAGCCCACGTTGTGAACCGTCGGTGACGCGGTTCTCCGATGTCGCGCAATACCATAAAACAGACCACTGGGCACTCACCCATTTAATGGACCACACGTGGACGGTGCTGCATGCCGAGGAACGGCACGTTGATTAGTGGTGTCTTCTGCGGGTAGGTGCAGGACATTCACAGGGCTTAATTTAAACCTGCTGGTTCCATGGATCGATAGCAAACTCTTAATAATGTCTCACCATGTCTCATTTGGCAGCCTATAATATACCCCAATAATAGTACCCTCATCCTTCTTATTTTTTCATTTTACCCACACTGCCTTCCTCGATGAGCCCTCCAGTCTCCTTTATCTTTCTCTGGATTCTAGATGTTGTAAGCCAAGAAACATTTTTGTAAATTTTCTGTGCATTCTCTCCACCTATCTCTATCCTTCCTTTGACAAATGAGACCAGAACTGAACACAATACTCCAAACCTGGCCTCACCAATACCTTCAACAATCGCAGCATCATTTTCCAGCTGTACTTTATGCTATGATATATGAAGGCCAGTTTGCCATAACCACCCTGTCTATGTGGCAATCCTCCTTCAAGGAACTCTGTACCGTAACTCCAAGATCCCTCTCTTCCTCTGCATTCCTCGATGCCCTTCCCTTAACTGCATATGTCTTATTTTGGTTATTTTTTCTGGAATGCAGCACCTCACACTTGTCAACATTAAATTCCTTCTGCCATCTTTCAGTCCACTTTTCCAAACAAACCAATTCCTGTAATCTAAGAAAACCTTCCTCAACATCCACCACTCCCCCTATTTTCATATCATCTGCATATTTGCTTACCCAGTTAACCATCCCATTTCATTCCCCAACCACAGATCGAACATTGCCCCCCCCCTGTAGTGGGCATCTCCACATACTGCTGCAAAAAGCAGTCCTGAACACATTGTATAAACTCTAAGCCATCCTGCCCTCTCACTGACTGTGTTTCCCAATCGATGTTAGGAAAATTGAAATCCCCAACCAACACCACCCTATTCCTACTGCAGATGTCAGCTAATTCCTTGCACATTTGCTCTTCTAGTTCTCCCTTCCCATTTGCCAGACTATAATGTACCCCTATAATAGTGACCTCACCCTTCTTATTTTTTAGTTTTACCCACACTGCCTCCCTCAATGAGACCTCCAGTCTCTTGCTTGAGCACCGCTGTAATATCTTCCCTGACAAGTAATGCGGTATATAAAAGAAGTCTGTAAAGTTTGAATAAAGCAGTCTTGTGTTGACTAACGTGGGTATGTATATGACTTTAGTAGCTGTACTGAAGTTGCCGCCAGAAATGGTGAGCCCCGAATGCAAGATTCAGCCGAAGCTTGAATCTCCAGTGATCATGGACACGACTGCAGCTGCTGCCACCACGGCTGCAGTTAAACCAGGTTCTGCCTATTTCTCCTGGAATTGACTAGACATGAGCTTTTAAATATGGAGGGCCTGAGTGACAGGGATCCATCTGATCTAATGAATGAGATGCTCGTATTAGCAGATGGCCATTCTCATTGTTTACTTTTTGAGACTCTATTCCTGTCCAAACTCCCAGGTCGTGTCGCAATACCAATCGTTAACATGGATTTCTGCCATCCCCATGATGTAGCGTGGGAGGCTGACAGGCTCGATCAAACTCCAACGCAAGTGTCTGCTCACAAACAGCCTCTTTGATCAGTAGATCCATCTCCTGTTTCCTACAAGCCTCTTCTATCTGCAGTTCAGTTAAAGAAGGATGAATGCACTGACAGGCGGTGAGAATGGTGTTTTTACCATCACCAATGGGGAAAAAAGCCCATAAATGTGTCCCACCATTTATCTATTAGAGAAAAAAGGCAGGAAATTAAAAAAACGGCTGTCAGTTGGGGCCTCGGCAGCTGGCACAAGTACCGACTGGCCTATTGTATCTTCAAGACGACGCTGGTAAGTACAAATATCCTGCCAACCTATTTTGAAAAAAACACTTAAATAACCACACCGAGCTCTTCAAGCAGCAAATGGAACTACAATTCCCTGCTTTGGCATAGGACAGGTCGCAATTGGGAAAGGAGGTGCGACATTCCTTTGGAATTGCATATTGTCTTCCATTGCACAGGTCATTTTGTGTGCAGATTTTTGAAGGTCGCATGACTTGCCAGTAGACGTGAAGCGGAGGAAATGGGTTCATGCCACCACTTTGAAAACATACCCACTGGTCTGCAGCAAAGGGGGAGTTTCCCATCTCGGGGTCCATATCCTGCACAAAGATGTCTATGCTGTCCTGCTCAATGAATTTCCTGCTATTATCTCCTAATTTCAATACCTCCAAAACAGCCCAGGGTGTGTCCCATTACATAGACACTTCAGACCCGCTGATTTACGCCAGTTCTCGTCATCTTCCAACTGATTAACTGCGGCAGGCAAGGGCAGAGTTTATTGCAAGGGAGAAATAAGGCATCATTCAGTGCTCCAACAGTCCTTGGGCATCACGGTGACACGTGGTACCCAAAATAACAGGTGGATGTAGACCCTGCGGTGATTACCGTCGGCTCATTAACTACACCTGACAGATACCCTTTCCCTCATATGCAAGGTTTCGCTGCCCATCTGCACATTTTCCAAGTTTTCTCCAAAGTTGACCTTGTCAAGGGATACCATCAGATCCCGGTGTATAAGGAAGACATTATTATTCCTTTAAGGCTTTTTGAATTTTTTAAGGATACCATTTGGATTGAAGAACGACGTTCAAACTTTCCAGCATCTTATAGAGGCATTGGGCAGAATCGCTTCCATACACTTGGATGACATCCTCATAGCCAGTCAAACTGAACAGGATATCTCGCACTGCAAGAGCTGCCTGTTCCAATGGCTGGAGGAATTTGGTCTTCCCATTAACCCTAGCAGATGTCAATTTAGCAAGTCCACCATCGATTCCTGGGACACAAGATCATGGGTCATGGTGTCTTTCCCTTAGCCAGCAAGGTAGAGGCAGTCCGTGCTTTTCCAACACCTATCATGGTTCAGGGCCTGCAGAAATTCTTGAGCAGGAAAAACTTCTATCACCGGTTCATTCCAGCAGCTGCTGACATTCTTTGACCACGGTTTCCAATCCTCACCACAAAGCAAAGGGAGCAGAGGTTAGGTTTGTGATGCCAAAGACGCTTTAGTCAACGCAGAAATGCTCCCCTATCCTAACCCCAACACATCCTTGACATTTAGTCCTGATGCCTCGAGTATGGCCGTGGGTGTGTTTCTAGAGCAGTACGTCAATATGGCCATTGCCAACCCCTCGCATTCTTTAGCAAACATCTATGGCCATCAGAGATGAAATATCGTGCATTATGTCGAGCCACACGGCACTCCGATTTGTTTTGGAGGGTCGGCATTTCACTGTGTTCACAGACCACCAGCCACTCGTTTTTACCTTCAGCAAAATAACAGATCCATGGTCAGCAAGACAGCAGGGCCATTCTCATACATTTCAGAATTTACCACAGACGTGCGCTATATTTCTGGTAAAAACAATGGCATCACGAATATTCTGTCCAGACTGACTGTATATCATATTCAGGGTGACATTGATATTCCTGAATTAGCCAGTGTCCAGGCAATGGACCCCGATGTTCAGGCATATAGTACGGCCATTACTGACCTGGACATACAGCATGGGGCAGCACAACTGGGGGGCCAACCTTACTTTGTGACATGTCTTTGGGCTACACTCGACCAGTGATTCCACCATCTTGGAGGCAACACCTTATTGACCAGATACACAGCTTGTCTCATCCATCAATCAGAACATCTGTCAAGCTTATGTCAAATAAATATGTAGGTCATGGTCTGAAAAAATGTGTCGCGCCATGGGTCTGCACATGTACCTCCTGCCAGACAGCCAAAATTCAGTGGCACACTAAGACACCTCTTCAACCTTTCCCGGCGGTATGCAGGCAGTTGGAACACATTCGTGTGGACCGGCTCAGACCATTGCCAGTATCTCAAAACATGAGATATATTTGAACAGTTGTAGAACATTTCACGCACTGACCAGAGGCCGTCCCGTTGCCATCCAGTGACATTGAGACAACTGCCAGAGCATTCATTATCAATTGGATGGCTAGATTTGGTTTTCTGACCCACATTACTTCAGACCATGGAGCACAATTCACCCACAGTCCAATGGCCTTATAGAACATTTCTACCGGCAACTGAAGTCAAACTTAAGGCCTGACTCACCGGTCCGAATTAGGTCAACAAATTGCCATGGATTCCATTGGGTGTGCACATGGCTCCAAAGGAAGATATGTCTGCATTGTCCGCAGAGATGGTATATGGTATGCTCCTTACATTTTCATGGGACATTCATTTCACAGCAAACTCTGATCTGAATGTTCTTCATCAGCTTCGACATGGTGTCGTGATCAGCAAACCTTTTCCTCTCCACTGGCATAGATCCCCTAAACAGAATGTGCCCCCACCACTCCTGGACGCTGATTTTGTTTTTGTGTGCAGACAGATCCCAAGAGCGCCATTACAATGAACGTATGAGGGCCTTTTCCGCGTGTTGAAGAAGGATGAGGTTGTGTATACATTGGACATTGGGGGACATTCACAGCTGTTTCTGGTGACTGTTCTGGGGTGGGGGTGTAGCAACTGTCGAGTGGCCGGGCAGGCAAAGTTCTTTGGCGGGCGTGAAAAATCATGAGACAGACAGCTGGAAACTCATCCATTTAATTGACCACCCGTGCATGGTGCTGCGTGCTGATGAATGGCACGTTCTGTGTAAATTCTCCTGCCAGAAGGCGCGGAACGTTCACAGGGCTTAATTTAAACCTGTGGTCCCGTGGATTGGCAGCAAACTCATAATGATGTCCCAGCTTGTCCCATGGAGCCCGGGACATGCTGTAAATAAAACAAAGCCTGTAAAGTCTGAATAAAGCAGTCTTGTGTTGACTAACCTGGTGTGTGTATGTGTGTTGCTTTAGTAGCTCTATCAAAGTAGCTGCTACATATATAAATATTTTGGGTGATTATCGCACTTCTAGGATTCTTTTCATCCATCTCACAGCCTGTGGGAAGAAGCTATTCCCTAGCCTGTCAGTCCTGATTTTGATGATGGACATGGTTAAAGATGCTGTTCACTGGATTGAAATGGTCATTTTATAATTCCTTGAGCCCTATTTGAACAACACTCCCAGTAAATGCCATCTGAAGAAGAAAGGGACCCAAGTGATCCTCACAACTCTTTGCAAAATTCCTGTCTGATGCTTTACAGCAACTAGACCATCCAATGGTGCAGCCAGACAGGAGACTCAACTGCACTCCTGTAAAATCTCAAGATGAGAGCCGTTGGCCTTAACCTCCTCAACCTCCTTGGGAAGTGTAGGTACTTCTGACCAATAAGGAGGTGTGATTGTTTTGTGTATTAATACGTGTGCTGTATGGATGGGAATTTTACGTGATTGTATTGTCTATTCTTGCTCTTTAACAATCTTTAGTGGATAGAAGTAGTCATTGTACTTTAGGATGTACAATCATGTACAGATTGTCGTAAAATAGCCATTTGGCCCAGATGTCTATTCAGTCCAAGAATACTTTCGATCACAGGCAGATTTTGAACAATAACACCATTCATTCTGCAACAACTGCCACTTAATTTTCCCAGTTGTTCAAAGGTAAACTATATGGGGAAAACACCACTGTCAACTCTTCTACCTTAAAGGAGTAAATATATTCAAATGGGCAGTAGATCAAGAGATGGAAACAGTGAAATCAGACAGAGGTGAGTGGCTGCTTAAATTAGAAACATTCGTGTTCATGCTATAGAGTTTAAGGCTAACCAGGAGGAATATAATGTGTTTTCTATAAGTTTGTGTGCCTTCACCCTGGCGAAGGATGGGGCCAACAGACATGTTGCTGGAAGGGTTCGAGAATTGATATGCTAGGCCACAGGAAGCTCAAGTTTCGAACCACAGAGCACAGGTGTTTAGCAAAATGGCCACCCAGTCTGTATTGTTCTTGCTGATATCGAGGTCAACTGAATCTACCAAATATAGTAGATTAGGTTGGATGGGATGCATGTGAAACACTGCCTCACCTCGAAGGTCTGATTGTGGCCTTGGATGGAGGTGAGAGGAGATGTAGGGCATGTTTGGCAATTTCTGCAGTTCCAATGGAGAGTGCATCAGGTGGTGGTGGGAGGAGAGGGTAGTGCCGTCGAGGGAGTCACAGAAAGACATAACCCTGTTAAAAGAGGATATGAGTGAAGCAGGTTAGATGTAGCAGGTTATAGGATGGTGCTGAAGTTCGAAGTGTCCGAGGATAACATGTCCAATGTGGCAGCTGATGGTGGTAAGTGAGAAACCTGAGGGATTCTGTCATTGTTCTGCTGGAGAGGAGGTGGGGTAAGGGCAGAAAGCGAATTGGAGATATGGGTGCAGGCTTTTTCAATGACAGTATGGGGGATTCGGCAATTATTGAAGAAATAAGACATTTTGGGTATCCTGGTATGAGGACCTAAACTTGGGATTTTTACAGGCCCAGAGGACCCCAAAAGCTGGCAGCAATAGAAAATCACCAAGACAAATGGATACTTAAACAAACATCATTTTTAATTTTCTTTAAACAAAAAAACAGGATCAAACTTTAATTTAAAACTATTAACTTAATAGCCTTATATTAACCCCTTCTAATTCTAAGCGCTGGTGTTTTTAATATGTATAAAGTTCTTTGACACAACTCCAAGTTCACCGGTGTCTATCAATTCTTAAACTGTGCACAGAATTCAACTTTTATGAATTTTCACCAAGCTCTGGTGCTTAAAAGTAAATGTTTACCCTCCAGGAAGGCTCTTGTTGGTTTCAGAGAGGACTTACTTGGTCATTGGACACACAAAGACTGATTCCCTCTGATCAGCCACTTTGGGGTCTTGCCAATGAAACCCATCATGGTTTTCCAAATGATAACCTCTTCTGCAGGTCACCATAGAGTTCCTTTTGTTTCCCTTATTTCAGGTGAAACACTCAAGCCAGCTATTTCCTCTTGTATGGATGACAAAGTTTTTCAACAGGCTGAACTGAGAACTCACAACCCGTGTTCAAAATGGGTTTCAACAAGATGCCAGCTTGCCATCTCACTCTCTCGCTCTCTCTCTCTCTCTCTCTCTCTCTTAGAAAAAGTCTATTTGGTGTCATCTCTCTGCTTGCAAAACCACATGAACTTCTTAGAACAGCAAACTGGAACATGCTTTTGAAATTCTTTAGCAAAACTGTCTCCTTGTTTTGTCTTTGCAAATGTTCTCGGTGCCTGCATGACTCACTCTCAGCAAAGCCTTTGCAATTTAAATAAGAGCTGTTTTGTGAAGTGTTTGTGTTTGTTTGTGACCTCCACGACTCCTACAATCCATCTCTTTCAAAAACATATTTATATACAATGTAAAATGTATAATCATTGGAGGAGTTGTGATAAAACCAATGGTGTCCTTGCAAACTAAAAGTGGGAAGAGGTATACAGTGAGTTCTGGTGAGTGGAGTTTGTAATAGTTGAAACGTGAAACTCTCTCTCTCATTCAGGAGACAATTTACTGTCAAGTAATTAAAGTGTCATATCACATAAAATTGCTTTTTTCCTGCTGTCAGGTAGACAGATTCACCATTGGCAGAAATTGCTGAAATGACTCTTGTAGTCTGAGAAAGAAGCAAAAGAGAGTCATGCTCTCCCTCCCCCCCCCCCACCCCTCCACCCAACCATCCCAAACCCTGAGCCAAGTCACTGAGGGTCTGTGGATTCTCTTTCAATGCTCACAGACCATCCAAGTCAATGGCAATGTGAGCTCCACTTTTGAATCTCTGACACGATTAGGAACCATTTCGCACCCACTCGTATCCCAAGTCTGATACCTGATACACTTTTAGCCAGTTTTGAACCAGTCTCTAGCAATCCATAGCCTAGTGTGAGTTCCTTGACTACTTTGTCCGGAAGCCCATAGCCTGCATGGGTTCCTCTCCTCAAGTCACCAACAGCCTGCCACCTATATGGGTCCTTCAGCTGCAAAACCCCTCACTGGTCTGCTTCCATGGTCACTGACTCGTGGAATGAATCCTCTGCTTCTCAGATGTTGATGGGGTGTGGTCTTCCTGTTTTCAGGTGCCCTGTGTTAGTCCTCCACTTCCCCAGAGTTCACGGTGGCGAGGAAATCTAACACATCTAAATAAAAATAAAAATTTTACCACTTAGAAGAGATTCTTACATATCTAGAGGGATGGAAAGGGCATTATTACAAATTGAAGCTTAATATTTGAATATTCAGGTGCTAAATTTGCAAAAGCATCGAGTATAAATTTCTCAACCTAAATGTAATTTTTACTAAAGGAATACAATTTTGAATGTTTGCATGTCATCTTGGCATCTCTAAAAATATATCTGATTTCCAAGTAAGTGCAATACATTTCCTCATCACCGCAAATGCTAATTTAACAAATTTCAATTGATATATTAATAGTTTTAATTTGGGCCTTATTCCTTCAATATTTCCTAATAAAAATAAAGTTGAATTTTGCGGAAAAACAACGCCTGTAACTTGTTCCACAAAATTTGTAATTTTCCCCAAAAAGATCTTGCATTAGGACAAAGCTAAGTTGAATGCAAGAAAGTTGCGACATCTTCACCACACCTCAAACATTGATCTGATAATTCTGATTTTAGTCTATTCATTTTCTCTGGTGTAAGAAGTAACTGTAGAAGAAAAACTAGTTGTGAATTCCGTCCTCACTGCTGCAGTGTGGAACGCTGGACACTAGTTCCAGACTGCTGAGTTGAAGTGAATTAATACAACTCCCCTGGATCACATGATCTCTGTTTCCAAATCAGCTTCCTGTAGAGCTTTTCAAATCCAAGTGCGAGTTACTTGACTCTAGGTGCAGCTTTCAGATAAATTCCTTGCTGACATTTGCTACATGACTGTTGTAAAAACAATTATACTAAACTAATTTATATCTTACATTGAGATCCTTATATGGATTTACCCATATCTGCCAATCAATTACAATATTCAGATCCATTTCCCACCTTTGTCTGGACTTATGAACACATCGAAGTAAATTTTTTAACAATTCCTCTTTATAAGGAATTTCTATTTCAGTACAACATGGTTGGTCCTAACTTATCCTTCAAATATGCTCTTGGGTGGAAATAGCAAAAAAAATTGCTTTGAGTTATATGATATTTATTTCTCAGTTGCTCAAATAACATTAATTGACCCCTTTCATAACAATCTTCAACATTTATAATCCCCTTACGAAACCAGCTATCCAGAAATTGATGATCCTTTGAAAAAGAGGCGAAGATTTTGAATCAAAGCCATTCTGGGTGATGTACATCCACTTAAACCAATTTCATCATTTATTTTATTCCATATATTAATCAAATGTTTCAACAATGGTGTATCTTTATCACCAACCATTAATTTCGATTCCCACCTAGATATAAATTCTTCTGCTTTTCCTCTCTTTTATTTTATTTGATATAATTTTAACCCATGGCAATTATTCCCTTTCAAACAAAGAAGCAAGAAATTTCATTTGAGCAGCTGGACACTAATTTTTAAAATGAGGAAGCTGTAGTCGTGTCAATGTAGAATTTGCATTGAGAGAAACGCAGCTGTCTTTAGCTACCTCATTGAATTGGCTAAAATGGCAGAACATGAGAGCAAATGTCCCGGAGGAGTGTGGGTCACTTATAACGTGGGATTCATTCGGAAATGTGTTCACATGACATAAACTCATGATGCAGACTGTTTTCTAAGAATGGAATACAAGAGGAAGGTTGACTAGGTCTCCAGCAGGATATAGATTACAAGATATAGGAGCAGAAGTCGGCCCACGGCCCAACTTTCTCCCCTTAACCCTTGATTCTTTGATGAATCAAATACCTGTCAATCTCTGTCTTAAATACACCCAATTACCTCATTTCCACAGATTCATGACCCACTGACAAAATCAATTCTACCACATCAGTTTTAAATTGACACCCTTTTATCCTGAATTATGCTCTCTTGTCCAAGCATCCTCCACCATGGGAAACATCTTTGCCAAATGGACTCTGAACAGGCCTTCCAGCATTTGAAATGGCTCTGAGGTCCCCCTTATCCTTCTGTACTCCAACTAGTACAGTCGAAGAGTCGACAATTGTTCCTCATACACTAACCCTTTCATTCCTGATATCATTCCAGTAAATCATCTCTGGCCTTCTCCAACACCAGCACATCTTTTCTCAAATACGGCACCCAAAACTCTAATTCAGTTTGAATGGAAAGGGAATTCTCTAATAACACAAACACAACAGTTAAATGATATTATGTCTTGTTGAAAATTACAAAAAATTATTAAAGAGTCAAATAAAAATTTCAAAAGATGCCGGGGCTCATTTATGGACCATTATCATAACCGAAAGAATTCGGGTTGTTCTGCTGTGTTATGAGAGCAGAAGATCCCAAAACCCACAGCAATAGATATTCACCAAGACAAATGGTTACTTAAACAAAAGTTGATTTTAATTATCTTTTAACATGAAAATGGAATTACACTTTAACTTACTTACTTTACCTAACTTACCCCCCTTCTAATTCTAAGTGCACCTGTGTGTAAGTTCAGAAAAGTTCTTTGGTTCACAGTCCAATCTCACTTCTCATTCCTCCAAGTTCACTGGTTGCAGGCCATTCTTATACTGTGCACAGAATTTAACATATATAAAGTTCACCAGGTTTGGTGCTTGAAAGGTAAATAATTACTGTTCAGAAATGTTCTTGTTGATTTTCAGAGAGAGCTGTGTTGTTCAGTGAAGTATTAGGGTGTTTTTTACTCAACATACCAGCATCTGAAGTCCGTTATCTCTTCAGAAAAGTTCAGATAGCTTTAGCATGGAGCAGAGTTGAGCCAGCATTGCGCAGGTATTTAAGGGAATGTGTGGGCAGGCTTTGTTCTGGACAAAAATCTCACCAAATGACACCTCTTGAAATCAAGATTCAATCCATTTTGAGGAATAGAACAGGAGTTGTTCAACAAGAGCCTGGTGTTCCCTGAGGAGTTTTCTTTCAATCGTGGAAATAATTTTTTTAAAAAGCCCGTAATCTTCCTGATGCAGATCTTTGTATTTAACTTTCAGGTTGCTCTCTGTTGTTAACTTGGAGGCCTTTAATGGGGTGTCTGGGTGGAATCTTTGTTTTAACCAAGCAGTTCTCTTGCAATTTTCCAGCTGTAGGATGCGGTGCAGTTGCTTGCAAGTTTAGCAAGTGGGATTATGATGTGAAACTGCAAGTCACAGCGTGATTTTTGTTTTTGAAAATGCAAATGTGAAAATTTTAACTTTGGTCTCCTTGGTTTGCTTAAGTTTACAGAGGAGACGTTGGGTCAAGCTGAGAAGATAGAGTTGGATGCCCATTAGGCGAATCGACTGGGCAAAGCAGAAAGTACAAAACAAGGGACTGAAAAAATAATGAAGCAGACTGAAGTGCCGTTGAACCAAACCCAGGTAAAGAATTTAATTTTGTGCTGTGTACTTAAGAGACCAAACGATTTAGGCTTTTAGTGGTGACCTATTTAAATTAACAAAATCTGATTAGAATTGAAGTTTATGGAATGTTTGGAAGTTACCACAAAAAAATGGAGCATATAAATTAGATGTTGTAATTAAGGTAAATGAACAATACAATGAGCTTGGTGTCACAGTATCTGCCTCCCTCTACCATACATCGCCATTAAACCTTCTCCCCAATATGAACCTGATGTCACAGTATAGGCCAGAATTTATTGTACATCACTGTTAAACCTTCTCACTACAGTGAATCCGGTGTCAGCAGTATCTGTCAAAGTTAACTGTACATCACCTTCAGCATGCTTCCTACTCTGAGCCCGGTGTCACAGTTTCTGTCCCAGTCTACTGTACATCACCATTAAACGTTCTTCGCACTGTGAACTTGTTGTCACAGTATCTGACACAGTTTATAGAACATCACTGTTAAACTTTCTCATGACTGTGAATCCTGTCTCACAGATTCTGCCTCATTCAAATGTACATCAATGTTAAACCTTCTCCCCCCTGTGAACCTGGTGTTACAATACCTACCTAAGTCTACTGTTCATCACCGTTAAAACCTACCCACTGTGAATCTAGTGTCACAGTATCTGCCACAGTTTATTGTACATCTTGTTAAACATTCTCCCCACTGCGAACCTGGTGTCACAGTATCTGACACAGTTTATCGTACATTAATGTTAAACATTTTCACTCCCGTGAACCCATTATCTCAGTATCTATCTCAGTTCACCGTACATCACCGATAAACATTCTCCCCCCTGTGAAGCTGGTGTCAGAGTATCTGCATACATCTATCGTACATCACCGTTAAACATTCTCCCAGCAGTGAAAACAGTGTCACTTTCTCTGTCACAGTTTATCAAACAGAACTGTTAAACATTCTCCCCACCGTCAACCCTGTCCATGTCCCAGCATCTCAGTTTCTCGTGAATCACCAGGAAATCTTTTCCCCACTGTGAGGCCGGTTTTACTGTACCTACCACAGTTTATCGTACATCACCATTAAACCTTCTCCGCACTGTGCACCTAGAGTCATGGTATCTACCTCAATTCACTGTATATCATCATTAAATCTTCTCCCCACTGTGAATACAGTGTCACAGTATCTGTCTCAGGCTACCATATATCACTGTTAAACCTTATTCCCCACTGTGCACCTGGTGTCACAGTATCTATCTCAATTTACCGTACATCACCGTTAAACCTTCTCCCCACTGTGAACCTGATGTGACAGTATCCACCTCAATATAAGTTATATAGCCCATAGACCTTCTCCCCACTGTGAACCCAGTGAAATAATATCTGCCTCAGTCTTTTGAAAATCAACATTAAAATTTCTCCCCACTGTTAACTCTGTGTCTCTGTATCTGCAACATTGTATAGCGTGTCACCTTTAAACCTCTTCCGCACTGTGAACCTGGTGTCACACTACCTGCCACAGTTAACTGAACCTGACTGTTAAACCTTCTCACTAATGTGAACCCGGTTTCACAGTATCCCTCTCAGTCTCCCATCCCCTCTGTGAATTGGGTATAACAGTATATGCCAGAGTTTATTATACATCACTGGTAAACCTCCCCACTTTGAACCGGGTGTCATATTATCTGTCTCCATGCATTATACATCACCATTAAAGCTTCCCCCCACTCTGAACCTAGTGAAACATTATCTGACACATTTTATCATACAACACTGTTAAACCTCTCATTGCTATATAACCATATATAGCACAGAACAGGCCAGTGTGGCCCCACTGGTTCATGCCTGAACAAATCCCCACCCTCCAAGTTCCACTGACCAGCACCTGGTCCATACCCCTCCAATCCTCTCCCCTCCATGTAATTATCCAGTCTTATATTTAATGTAAATAACGTCCCTGCTTCAATCACCTCTGTTTGAAGCTTATTCCACATCCCAAACACCCTTTGCGTCAAGAAATTCCCCCTCATGTTCCCTTTATAATTTTCCCCCTTCAACTCAAACCATGGCCTCTGCTTTGAATATCCCCCACTCTTAATTGAAAAAGCCTATCAACGTTTACTCTGTCTGTCCCTTTTAACATCTTGAACACCTCCATCAAATCCCCCCTTAATTTTCTACGCTCCAGAGAAAAAATCCCCAGGCTGCTCAACTTTTCTCTGTAACTCAAACCCTGAAATCCTGTCAACATTCTCGTGAACCTTCTCTGCACTCTCTCTATTTTGTTTATATCTTTCCTATAATTCGGTGACCAAAACTGAACAAAGTACTCCAAATTTGGCCTCACCGATGCCTTGTACAATTTCATCATAACATCCCAACTCTTGAATTCAATACTCCGATTTATGAAGGCCAACATTCCAAATGCCTTCTTCACCACTCTATCTACCCGAGTATCAACTTTGAGGGTACTATTTACCATAACTCCTAAATCCCTTTGTTGCTCTGCTCTCCTCAATTGTCTACCATTCAATGTAAATGACCTAATTAGATTTGCCTTTCCAAAATGCAACACTTCACACTTATCCGTATTAAATTCCATCAGCCATTTCTCAGCCCACTCCTCTAGCTTTCCTATATCTCTTTTTAAGCTATGGTAATCTTCTTCACTGTCCATAATACCACCAATCTTTGTATCATCTGCAAACTTACTTATCCACATCACTACCCCTTCTTCCAGATCGTTAATATATATAACAAACAATAGTGGACCCAGGACTCATCCCTGAGGAACTCCACTAGTCACCGGCCTCCAATTTGACAAACAATTTTCTACCACTACTCTCTGATACCTCCCATCCAACCATTGCTGAATCCATTTCACTACCTCCTTATTTATATCTAATGCCTCTACCTTTTTGCCTAACCTCCTATGGCGAACTTTGTCAAAAGCTTGACTAAAGACTAAATAGACAACATCCACAGTCTTCGATTCATCAATCTTTTTTGTAACCCCCAAGAAAAACTCTATAATGTTTGTTAAGCATGATCTACCCCTGACAAAACCATGCTGACTACTACCGATCAATCCCTGTTCTTCCAAATATTTGTAAATGCCATCCCTCAGAACACTTACCATTAACTTACCCACCACAGACGTCAGACTCACAGGTCTATAATTTCCAGGCTAACATTTGGACTCTTTCTTAAACAGCGGAACAACATGAGCCACCCTCCAATCCTCTGGCATTACCACCATGACCAGTGACATCCTAAATATCTCTGTTAATGGCCCCACTATCTGTACACTAGCCTCCCTGAGTGTCCTTGGGAATACTTTGTCCAGACCCAGAGATTTGTCCACCTTTATCTTTTTTAACACTGCCATCACTACCTCCTCGGTTATCCTTATATGATTCATGACCTCTCCACTATTTTTCTTTACTTCAACTGGTACAATATTTTTTTCCCGAGTGAATACCGAGGAAAATAAATCATTTAAAATTTCCCCCATCTCCTCTGACTTCTAACAAGGGGTCCAATTCTATCTACAAGGGGTCCAATTCTATCCCTCACTAATCTTTTACTTTTAATGTACCTATAGAAACCCTTTGGATTTATTTTTACTCTGCCTGCCAAAGCCTCTTCATGCCTCTTTTTGGCCTTTCTAATTTCTTTCTGAAGATTTTTTTCTACACTCCTTGAAGTCCTCTTTCAATTTCTCATCACCCTGCTGTTTATACCTCTTGTACACCTCCCTCTTTCTCCTAACCAAATTTCTAATATTCCTCGAAAACCAAGGCTCCGTCTGACTTCCAGCCTTTCCTTTCATCCTCACTGAGACACATCTACTCTGTACTCTCTACATTTCTTCTTTGAATATTCTCCATTTTTCATTTATTTCCTTTCCTGAAAAAATCATGTCCCACTCAATACTCCCCAAATCCATTCTTATTCCTTTGAAATTTGCTTTTCTCCAATCCAGAACCTCAACTTTAGGCCCCTCCTTCCTCTTCCCTAAAACTACCCTAAAATTAATAGAGTTGTGATCACTAGACTCAATTTGTTCTGTAACATTAACCTCAGACACCTGACCTATCTCGTTCCCTAACAGGAGATCCAGTATTACACCGTCCTGAGTTGGTTCCTCTACGTATTGATTAAGAAAACTATCTTGTACACATTTGACAAACTCTAGCCCTTCCAGCCCTCTTACTGTATGGGTATCCCAATCAATGTGAGGGAAGTTAAAATCTCCCATGATCACTACCTGATGTTTATTACACATATATGCTATCTCCTTACAAATTTGTTCCTCCAATTTTCTTGACCCATTTGGTGGTCTATAATACACTCCTATTCATGCCCTCATGCCTCCTCCACCCCTCAATTCCACCGAAACTGCCTCACTGGACGATCCCTCCAAACCATCCTGCCACCTCACGGCAGTAATGTCCTCCTTCACAAGTAGAGCAACTCCTCCCCCTTTTATACCCCCTATTCTATCACATCTAAAACATTTGTATTCTGGAATATTGAGTTGCCAGTCCTGTCCCTCCCGTAACCAGGTCTCACTAATTGCCCCCACATCATAATTCCAAGTGCCAATCCAGGCTCTAAGCTCATCTACCTCGTCACTCTGCTTTTTGCATTGAAGGACATGCATTTCAGTATCTGTCTCAGCCACTGGACAACAACATTAAACCTTCTCCCTACTGTGAAACTGATGTCACAGTATCTGACACAGTTTATTGGATATCAGTATTAAACATTCTCACTACTGTGAAACAGGTATCACTGTATCTGCAACATTGAATCGTGTATCACTGTTTAACCTCCTTCCCACTGTGAACCTGTTGTCAAATTGTCTGTCTCAGTCTACCATACATCACCGTTGATCTATCTCTCAACTCTGAATCCATTGTCACAGTATTTTCCACATTATAACATACATCACCATGAAACCTTTTCCCCACTGTTGACCTGATGCCACACCATCTGCTGTAGTTTATTGTACATCACTGTTAAACCTTCTAACTACTGCTGTGAACCCGGTCACACAGTATCTTCCTCATTCCTCCGTATATCACCGTTAAACTTTCTCCCGACTGTGAACTCGGTGTAACAGTATCTTCCTCAGTCTGACGTACAGCGCTGTTAAACATTCTCACCTCCGTTAACTTTGTGTCTCAGTATTTGCCACAGTTTATCTTATATCACCGTAAAACCTTATCCCCACTGGAAACCTGTTGTCAGATTTTCTGCCACAGTTTATCATACATCACTGATAAACCTTATCTCCACTGGAAACCTGTTGTCAGATTTTCTGCCACAGTTTAACATACATCACTGATAAACCTTCTCCCCACTGAGAACCCACAGTAACTGTGTCTGCCTCAGTCTGCTGTACATCACCATTAAACCTTCTCCCAACTGATAACCTGGTGTCACAGTATCAGCCAGAGTTAATCGTACATCAATATTAAACCTTCTCACTTCGGTGAACTCATTTTCATGGTATCTGCCAACATTTACCGGACATCACTGTTAAACCTTCTCACTACTGTGAACCCTGTGTCATAGTATCAGTCTCAATCTACCGAAAATCACCGTTAAACCTTCTCCCTAATGTGAACCCACTGTCACAGAATCTGCCTAAGTCTACTGTACATTAATGATAAATTTTCAACCTACTGTGAAACCGGTATCACTGTATCTGCAAAATTGAATCGTATATCACCATTAAACCCCCTTCCCACTGTGAACCTGGTGTCACAGTATCTGCCCCAGTTTATCTTATATCACTGATAAACCTTCTCCCAACTGTGAACCCGGTGTCACAATATCTACCTCAGTTTACCATATATCACTGCTAAATCCTCTCCCCACTGTTTACCCAGTTTCACAGTATCTATCTCGGTCAGCCATACATCAGCGTTAAACCTTCTCCCCACAGTGAACCCGGTGAAATAGTATCTGCTTCAGTCTCCCAAAAATCACCATTAAAATTTCTCCCCACTGTTAAATCTGTGTCTCTGTATCTGCAACAATATATCTATCACGTGTCACCTTTACACCTCCTCCACACTGTGAACCCGGTGTCGCAGTACCTGCCACAGTTCATTGAACCTCACTATTAAACTGTCTCACTAATGTGTACCCGGTTTCACAGTATCCAGCACAGTCCACCGTACATCTCCGTTAATCCTTCTCACTACTGTGAACTCATTGTCACAATATCTGCCATATCTAGCGTACATTAAGTTAAAAGTTCTCCCCAATGTGAACCATTTGTCACTGCTTCTGCCATAGTTTATCGTACATCACAGTTAAACCTTTTCACTGCTGTGAACCCATTGTCACAGTATCTATCTCATTATCATTAAATCGTCTCCCGACTGTGAACCTGGTGTCACATTATCTTATACAGTTTATCGTACATTAGTGTTAAACCTTCTCACTGCTGTTAACCCAGTGTCACAATGTTTGTGACAGTTTTTCGTACATCTCCGTGAAACATTCTCCCCACTGTGAAGCTGAGGTCAGATTACCTGCCTCAGTCTGCCAGATACAGCACCGATTGCTCTCAGCCATAGGTGCTGTAGTTGAGTTCGGGTGGCCAGAGGTGTCTGCTCAAGAAGGCCAGGGGCTGCCATTGCCCTTCAATGAATTGCTCCAGTGCGCCCCCTACTGCTGTGCTGGAAGCATCTACTGTGAGAGTGGTGGGTGTCTCTGGCCTGGCGTGTACCTGAAGGGTGGTGTTGGCCAGTGAGTCCTTGGCCCTCTGGAACACCTCCTGGATGTCTCTGGATGCTCTGCTCAGTGGACCACCCCACAGTATCCCATCAAGCCTAGAGTCTCTGTGTCAGCAATTCTCTGCTGACCACTGGCTGATGGCTTTGTGGTCAAATGTGTTTGTTTATGAAACCATTCCCTGGAAGGTGATAGGGCAAAGCCCTGCTGACTGGGACATTGTGCGGCACCCGGGCCAGACAAATCTTTCGCAACACCTGAGCCAGGTAGAACCTCAGCACAGAGCGCCATTTGGTGCCCTTGCACTTTGGTTCCATGCACAGCCACACACAATGATGGCCATGCTGGTTACACCCTTGTCCCCATTGATTGACCACGTACATGGACCCCCACAAGAATAGGAAAACTGTTTTGGGAATTGCCAGGGTGGAGGTGTGGGGATGGGCCAAACCTGCCCCACGTGCAGCAGTACTGAGAGTTCCTTTCACCTTGCAACTGATGATCAGGTTTTATCCGATTGAAAGAGTTGGGCATCTTTGTGCTTCTCCCTGTCTCCTAGAGCTGGGGGTCTCTGTACTGCTCCCCATCTCCTTGAGTTGGTGCTTTGTTCTCCACCATCCCCACAAGACAACCAAGACCCTTGGATGGAGGGTAGAGGCGCAGAGAGATCAGTGAGAACACAGGTAGTTTCAACAGGGTGGGGTCTATCCAGGTGCCTGATAACAGGAGGAACCAAGTGGGAAGGAGGATGCAGGTCATTCATTAGCAAGACATTGCGAGAGAGTGGATTCCTCGAACACTTGAGGGGAGAAGGCGCTGATCGATCCATTGGTTTAGGTGGGACAGAGTCTTGATATGGCAGCTGACTGGAATTGTCAGCGGGATACTGAGACTTGGTAGAGGAGGGGAAGGAGGGTGCAGTAGTGTTCTGATGAGAGAGTGCTGAGGGAGAGGTAACATTGGTGGAACCTCAAGGCAAGCGACCCCTGATTGTTTGCAGGGATGGGATTTGTAAATAGACTCATAGATATCCAGCACAGAGCATCTCTGTCCCCCTGCCATCACGAAGGAGATATGGAATAAAAGCAGGACAGCCAGGCAGCTTCTTCCCACAGGTCATGAGATTGACAAGGCAATCTGAACTGGATGGGAGCAAAGAATGAAAACGGGGAGAGGAATATGGACTGATTACAACTCAGCCAGCAGAAGAGAGGGGCCGAAGGGCCTGATTCTGTGTTGTCTATCTGGACCAGCCTTTTGGATTCTAGCTTTAAAAAACCCAACCATTTTTAAATTTAATAATAACGGTACAGAATGAATGAAGAGACAAGATGTCTGTCATGCAGCGAGCGTCTAAGGCACTTCCTGAAATGGAGGATCTGAAACCATGGGAGGTTCTGGCCGGACTGAGGCCCGACTTCTGCTAGAAGGAGGAGAAAATAAGCAGGGATAATGTGGGGGAAGGGGTGGAGAGGGGAGGGGGTAGGGATGGCTTCCTCCGTTCACCTCCCCTTTCCTCCACCCCGTTCCCTGTCCTGCATAAACTTGTACTTCTCACTTTGTTCGTTTGAGATTGGTCACAGTGTTTAAGCTACCGAAAGAAAATAGACACCCGCACTGAGAGCAGTTCAGTTTATACAAAGGTTTATTACAAATTCAAAAGCTGATTTCAAACTACAATATGCAAGCCTTTCCCAATTATACTTATCAACGCCTGGACTGGTCCCAACTGCCGAAGCGAGGCAACGACTGCACACTTGTAGTAGGTTGTCGGGCGCCGGTAGCAGCTTCTCCACCTCCCTCGACCAGGATGTTAGCTGGACTCCAGAAATTCTTCTTCTTGCTGACAGATGTTGCCACCTCTCAGAGAGTCTCAAACTTCAGCAGCGGGACCATGGCTTATATTACCCAAAAACTGCTTACCCAAGCACCAATTCCCAGCACAGTAAGAAAGATAAGCGAGCAAGCTAGCATATTAGGCTTCGATTGAATAATATAATTCTCAGCTTATCACTTTGAATACAATGTTATTTTGCATCAAGGCTAGGCCTCTGACAGTCTGTGACCAAAACAAGTAGAAACATTAAATGTTCTTGGTACACAGATGTCCTCTTGTCAGATAACTGCATCTCTGGCCCCTTGGTGGAATTTAGCTTATGTCTGCTGATTGTAAAAAACAAGCAGGTTCTCAGCCTTGCAGAAGCAAAGTCTGCAAGAGTATAAAACACGGTTTAAATCTTCCATTACATTCCCCTCCCCCTTTCCTTCCCCCGCTCGCCTCCCAGCTCCCCTCCCCCTTCCCATTCCCCTACTCCTAACTCTAACCCCTAACAAACCCTAACCTTAACACTACTGATACCCCCTATTCTCCACGTCCCCTAACTCTATCTCTTCCCCTATGCTGTCCCCTAACCCCACCCTAATCCTACACACCCACAACCCTACCCCTTACTCCTACCCTTACCCGCTTCCATTACCCCCTTTCTCCTACCCCCTTCCCCGACCCCTCCTTCCCCTAGGTTAAGGTTGGAAGGGGAAAGGGGGAGGGGGAAGGGGAGGTGAAGGGAGGAGGGCTGGGGTTAGGGCATAGGTGTGAGGGAAGGGCAAGGTGAGCAGGAGGGGGTTGGGATCGAGAAGGGGTAGAGGAGAAGGGGGGGGAGTGGGTGACGGGACATGGGAGATGCAGGGAATGGGGTTGGCAGGGCCAGAGGGAGAAGAAGGGGAGGGATTCAGGACATCATGATGTTGTCCGACCTCTGATCAGCTGGGTTGCAATGTTCTTCTGGACTCGTGTCTTGTCTCTGAGATCGCTCCTTCTCCTGGGAAGATAAATATGGGTGATAGAGATGCTGTCTGCGATGCCTGATCACGATGACTTTGGAGGGTCCCAACTCTTCCCCCTTCACCCCCCTCCCTACCCCTGCACACTAGGGCCTTTCCCCTTCCTCTGCTTTACCTGAGGAAGTGTGTTTTGGAGAAAAGCACGATCTATCTCTGCAGAGCTCAGAGCACCGTGTCTCCATCAGGCAACACCCTGGTTCACCACGACATGGCAGCAAGATGCTGGACAAATCATGGATGGATTGGTCGAATCCCTTCAGCTGACCCATATGAACCTACCCCACAACGATATTACCCTTCCCTCCCTCACACCAGTACCTTCTGTTTTTCTTTTATTCCTGTCCCCATATTAAAATAATTTTCATGCCTTTTATGGACCAGCCTCCGCTACTACCCCTGGCAATGCATTCCAGGCACCCACTACTTTCTGTGTGAATAAAATGTACCCCTCACATCTTTCCTGAAGTTCCCTCCTCTCACCTTATTTAGACGACTTCTGGTATTCTCGCCCCAGGAATGCACACAATATGCCAAGAGTGGTCTGACTCGAATTTTATACATCTGCAACATGACCTCTCATTTCTTGAACTTATCCCCTGACTCCTGAAGGCCAGCACACAATACACCATCTTAAACTCCCTCTCAATTTTCACAGCAACATTGAGCGATTTATGTAGCAGGATCTAAATATTTCTCTGTCCTGCACACTGTTCATAATCCTGCCATTAACCAAGTGCTCTGTCCTCACGTTCTTGTAATTCGCATTCAATAAAGAAATTGGTCTATATGAAGCTACTTTTAATGGGTCTCCAATCTTCTTTGGAATAACTGTTATTTGTGCCCTTGAAACTGACTCTGGAAATAAACCTGTACCAGTTGCTTGTTTAAGTACATCTGATTTACAGGATTGAACTCCATCTGTCACTTCTCTGCAAACTGGATGACCTATGACAACCTTCTACACTGTCTACAACATCTCTACCTCTGTGTCATCCCCTGACGTACCCACCCTTCCACTCCCATCATCATTCATAAAAATCACAAAGAGCAGGGGTCCCAGAGCAGATCCCTTTGGAGAGCCACTAGTCATTGTTCCATCTACTACTACCCTCTGTTTTCTGCAGACAAGCCAATTCTGAATCCACACAGCCAAGGCTCCATGGATCCCATGCCTCCTGACCTTCTGAATGAGGCCACTGTGACGACCTTGTCAAGCACCTTACTAAAATCCACGTGCAGCGCATACACACCTTTACCTTCATCTATTTCCTTTGACACCTCCTTGAAATACTCAATTTGACTGGTGATGCAGGACCTGCTCCTCACAAAACTATCCATTAGTTTCCCCAGCATGTTTGTGCATTGCCCTCGGACTCAGCATCTGCAGACTTCCTGGCCAGCCCCTCCCTTACCCCTTCCCAGAGCTTCCGCATCCATAACAACATTAAGCATTGCTGCCCAGTACTGCCCAGTACAGACCTTTGTAAACGTTCTCCACAACCAACTAACCCTTACCCGTACCACACCCATAACTATGGGTGGATTAAATATCCAATTAATTTCTTTCTGAAGTAATGTATCATGAATTTGATGTTGATTCCAATTTTGAATAACTTTTCATAATTCTCGTTCAGCTCCTTTAAAGTTAGATCCATTATCAGAACATAATTCTTTTACTTGACCATGTCTAGGAATAAAACGCTAAAGAACATTAATAAAAGAGTCTCTGTCAAGCAATGACGCTACTTCAATATGAATTGCTCTCATAGTTAAACAAGTGAAAATAACTCCATATCGTTTTTCAACACTTCGTCCTCACTTTACTTGCAAAGGACCAAAATAATCAACTTCCACGGATGTAAATGGGAATTCATCAGGTGAAACTCTGTCCTGTGGTAAATCTGCCATTTGTTGTTGTCCAGGTTTTCATTCTCTCTGTTAGTCACAAAGAGATGAAACCTCATGATTTCATTATTAATATATTTAAGCACTGATGTTCTATCAGTCCAAAACACAGGATCTGCTAACTCTATCTGTAATTCTCTTCTTAACATAGCGTCCATTTTGCTCGCCATAATAGCAGCAGTCAATTCCATTCAAGGTCTGATGACTGACTTTAATGGAGCCACTCTGTCTTTTCCCATTACAAATCCACCATCTACTCGCACTTGGGTTATTTCACAGGACTCTGTAACTGACAGGATCAAAACCACCTTCACTTACATCAGAAAAATGGTGTAACTGAGCAAATGTGGCCACTCCAAAGTCTGTTGACGTCAAAACGTCCAAGTATTTGAAGACGCTCAATCTAATTTTTCCAATCTTGTGCAATGGATTCTGGATTAGTTTCATCCCATCCAAATTTTCTTCTGCACAAAACTGGTATTTGGCCGGGCTGATCATTAGGTTGAATTCGGCCAGTCGGGAGAAGAGGGTGTGCAGGTGAGACTTGTGTTGTGTCCAGTCTCTGCTGGCGACAAGAATGTCATCCAGATAAATGAACACGAAATTCAAATCCCTGCGCACCGTATCCATGAGGTGCATTATGTCTGGGCGGTGTTCTTGAGCCTGAAAGGCATGCATAAAAATTCGAACATGCCGAAAGGGGAGATGATGGATGTTTTGGGGATGTCATCTGGGTGCAATGGGATTTGATGGTACACGCACACCAGATCGACCTTGGAGAATACTCTCACACCATGCAGATTGGCCATAAAGTCCTGAATGTGAGGGATGGGGTAACGGTCAGGTACTGTCATGTCATTAAACCGTCGATAATCTCCGCAGGGGCGCCAGCCATCGGAGGCTTTTGGGACCAGGTGGAGCGGCGAGTCCCAAGGACTGTCGGATGGACGAATGATCCCCAGTTCCTGCAGATGCGAGAACTTCTCTTTCGCTATCTGGAGCTTATCTGGTGGGTTTAACAGTAATGTACGATAAACTGTATCAGACACTGTGACACCAGGTTCACAGTTGGGAGAATATTTAACGGTGAGATACAGTAGACTTTGGCAGATACTTTGACACCAAGTTTTCAGTAGTGAGAAGGTTTAACAGTAATGCATGATAAGCTGTGGTAGATACTGTGATACCAGGTTCACAGTTGGAAGAAGTTTTTACGGTAATGTAATATTAACTGTGGCAAATAAAGTGACACCAGGTTCACATTGGTGCAAAGTTTATGGTGATGTACGGAAGACTGATGCAGATATGGTGACACCGCATTCACAACGAGGAGAAAGAATATCAGTGATGTGCAATAAACTGTGGAATATACTGTGACTCCAAGTTTACAGTGGGGAGGTTGAACTGTGATGTACGATAAATGGTGGAAAAAACAGTGATGAATGGGTCAACTTGGGGAGAATGTTTAACGGTGATGTACAGTCGACGACTTTGGCAGATACTGTGACACTGTGTTCACAGTACTGAGAAGGTTTAAAAATGATGTACAATAAACTGGCAGATACTGATACTTGGTTCACAGTGGGGAGGAGGTTAATGGTGATGTACAGGAGACTATGTAGATACGTTGATACTGGGCTCAGAGTAGGAAAAAAAAGCTTTATTGGTGATGTATGGGAAACTGAGGCAGTTACTGTGACACTGGGTTCATAGTGGGGAAAATGTTTGACAGAGCTGTACGATAACCTTTGGCGAATAAAGGGACACCAGCTTCATATTGGGGAGAAGTTTTAATGATGATGTACACTAAACTGTGGCAGATACAGTAACACCAGGCTCACATTGACGAGAAGGTTTACTGGTGATGTACGGTAGACTGGCAGGCTCTGTAACACCGAGTTCACAGTAGTGAGAAGGTATAATAGTGATGTACGATAAACTGTGGCAGATACAGTAAAACCGGTTTCACAATGGGGAGAAGGTTTAATGGTGATGTGTGGTAAACTTAGGCTGATACTTTAACACCAAGTTAACAGGGTGAGAAGGTTTAACGTTGATTAACGGTAGACTGAGACAGAAACTGAGAGACAGCATTCACAGTAATGTGAAGGTTTAAAAGTGTCATAAACTATGTCAGATACTGTGACAAGATGGTGCAGAGGGTAGACGTGTGGTTCCACCCTTTCGCAGTTAGACTATTAAATGCTCGATTTTAAAAGTTGTAAAAGTGATTAAAAATACTGTTTATAGACTTTGGAATAGTGGAGGATCGAAATGGCTGCAAATGTGAAAAAATCGAAAACTCAGTTACAGAAGAAATTACCTTACAAAAGTGTTGAAGAACTGAGGCCAAGTTCAAGTTGAAGTAACAGAGTTGTCGACTGGAGTCTCCAAGCCTCAGAGGATTCCTGCCCAGCTAAGTATTTCGTCGGCGCTAGCTTAGCGATGAATTCAGCGGTTTCGACTCGTGCACTCGTGAACACAGGCGTGAGGGCGAGCCAGCTGAACGAGGACAGGCACGTGAGCCTGCAGCATTGCCTGGTGGTCAGGAGAGGTACAGTGTAGCATCAGATGACGCACCTGCGCAGTCGGTGGCCCTACCGGGCATGTGAAGTGCGTCAAGGGTATACAAACCTTTGGAGAAGGTGTGGGCTGTGGGGGAGCCTGAGCGACGGTGAACTGACGAGGTCGCTCACTGTTGAGATAGGCATGCTGTTGTTGAGTGTCCAGACCTGCAGCCGCACTGGAAGAGGACCTACTGCTTTGGAACAAGAAGAGAGCTCAACTTCATTAGAATTTGAAGAACTGGGGACTGCGGCAAAAGAAGGTCAGCCTCAAAGGCAGGTGATGGATCCTGGACTGGATTCTGTGTTTCCAATTCTGGAAGGGATTGCTCAACTCATGGAAGATATGGCAAATATGTCAATGCAGATGACTCATCAGATGACTCAAGGATTTTTGAAATGAAAACTAAAATGAACACTGTGTGTGAAGAAATAACTTTTATGAAGCAAGATATTAATGTAGTTAAGAGTGATGTTACGAGATGGACACAATCAGTGGATACTGTGCAAGATCATTTTAAAAAGATTGAGGAGGCTTTCTTGAATGCAAGAGTCAAGTGGAGCGTAATAGAGAAAAAATGGAAATAGTGGAAGATCCTTTTGTAGATTGGGGGATTCAGAAGAAGGAATTATTGAAGAAGTTTGACTCATTAGAAAACCAATGTCGTAGAAATAATGTTAAGATAGTAGGTCTTCCGGAAGATATGGAAGGTTCGGATCCGGTGAAGGTTTTGAAGAAATGGATCCCAGAAGTGAAGGGCAGGTAATTCGTTCCAGATGGACTGGAATTAGATCGAGTGAACAGAGCGTTAAGGAATAAACCGTTTCCAGGCCAATTACCACGAGCAGTTTTGATTCGCTGTTTTAAATAACAAGACAGAGAGGTGATACTCCGATTGGTGGTGCAGAAAACATGGCAAAATCAGACTCCACTGATGGTTCAAAATAATAGGGGTTTTTTAATGCAGATCTGAGTCAAGAAATTATCAGAAGAGACCGAGAATTTAATTCAGCCTAAGAAGTATTGTGGCGAAAGGGATATAAATTTGCTTTTCGTTATGCGGCAGTATTGAAAGATTTTTATGGGAATTTTCAATCTCAGTTTTTTGAGAATGACCATGATGCTTTAATATTTGCTAATTCATTGCCAGATGTACGAGGAAATGGGTGATCGTCACCATTGTCACCAAAGGGAAGGGTCAATGGGAATGGAAATGGGAAGATTGGAAAATATGGAAAGAATGGGAAAAAAGTTGAATGGATGCAAAGTCTTCTCGATATTGACGATCCGGAACAATCATTGGGACTGGAATCACTGGGTTGAATGTTTTTGTTTCAGGACTTTGTGAAAGTCTGACTGGGGGTGGGTGACACTGAGTCCTTTAGTCACCTGCTACTTGTGGACTTTACCACACCCAGATTTTTAGGGGGCTACTACTTTTGAGTATCTTGTTTTGCGATTGATGTTTCTCTTTTTTTTGGAATTTTTAAAATAGGTGGGATTCGAATACAGTGAGACTTAGAAGGGGAGTATTATTTTATAGTAGGATTCACATTTGTGAGAAGGTTTTAGAGTGATATAATATGAACTGTGTCAGATACTGTGACACTAGGTTCA
This sequence comes from Narcine bancroftii, assembly GCF_036971445.1. Lineage (NCBI taxonomy): Eukaryota > Metazoa > Chordata > Chondrichthyes > Torpediniformes > Narcinidae > Narcine > Narcine bancroftii. The sequence goes on along the minus strand of NW_027211821.1, from coordinate 518,574 downwards.
CAGAGCGAGAAGGTTTAACAGTGATGTATGGTATGTTGAGGTAGATAATTTGACACCAGGAGTAAAGTGGGGATCAGGTTTAACGGTGATGTACTGTAGACTGAGGCAGATACTGTGACACCAGATTCACATGAGAATAACGTTTAATGGTGATGTGCGGTATGTTGAGGTAGATAAAGTGATACCAGGTGCACAATGGGGATAATGTTTAATGGTGATGTATGGTAGACTGAGGCAGATACAGTGACACCAGGTTCACAGTGGGGAGGAGGTTTAATGGTGATATACGGGAGACTGAGGCAGAACTGTGCCACCAGGTTCACAGTTGGAGAAGGTTCAACAATGAGGTAGGGTAGACTGAGACAGTTATTGTGACACTGGGTTCACAGAAGTGAGGAAGTTGAAAAGTAATGTCCGATAAACTGTATCAGATACAGTGACACCCATTCACAGATGTGTAAAGGTTTAACGATGATGTATGGTAGACTGATAAGAGATACTGAGACAATGGGTTCACAACATTAACACAGTTTAACAGTCATGTACAATTAACTGTGTGAGATACTGCGACACCAGGTTCAGAGTGGGGAGATGTTTTAACGGTAAAGTACAGTTGATGTTGGCATATACTGTGACGCTGAGTTCAGGGCAGTAAGAAGGCTTAATGGTGATGTGCGTTAAACTGAGGCAGATACTTTAACACCAGGTTCACAGGAGGAAAAGGTTTAATGTTTATGAACGGTAGACTGAGGCAGAAAATGTGAGATGGATTCCACAGTAGTAAGAAGGTTTAACAGTGATTTACTTTAAACTGTGTCAGATACTGTGACATCATGTTCACATTGGGGAGAATGTTTAACAGTGATGTACGGTAAATTGAGATGGATATCGTGACACCGGGTGAACAGTGGGGAAGAGGTTTATCAGTGATGTACGATAGACTGAGATCAATCCCGTGACACCAAGTTCACAGTAGTGAGAAGGTTTAACGGTGATGTACAGTAGACTGAGGCAGATACTGTGACACCAGGTTCACTTTGGGGAGAAGGTTTAACGGTGATATACTGTAAATTGAGATATATACCGTGACACCAGGTTCACAGTGGGGAGAAGGTTTAACGGTGATGGACGGTAGACTAAGGCAGATTCTATTACACCAGGTTCACAGGGGGGGGGAGAAGGTTTAACGGTGATATACTGTAAATTGGGATATACACCGTGACACCAGGTTCACAGTGGGGAGAAGGTTTAATGGTTATGGACTGTACACTGAGGCAGATTCTATTACACCAGGGTCACAGAGGGGAGAAAGTTTAACATTGATGTACGATTAACAGTGTCAGATACTTTGACATCAGGTTCATATTGGGGTGGCAGGCAAAGTGACACCAGATTCACAGTGGAGAGAGGTTTAATGCTGATGTATGGACGACTGAGATCATTACTGTGACATTGGCTTCACAGCAGTGAGAAGGTTTAACAGTAATGTACAATACACTGTGTCAGGTACTATGACACCAGGTTCACAGTGGGGAGAATGTTTAATGAGATGTATGATAAACTGTGGCAGATTCTGTGACAACAAGTTCACAGTGCGGAGAATGTTTAATGGTGATGTACAGTAGACTGGGACAGATATACTGACGCTGGATTCACTGTAGTCAGAAGGTTTAACAGTGATGTACAATAAACTCTGACCTATACTGTGACATCAGGTTCATATTGGGGAGAAGGTTCAACAGTGATGTACGGTAGAGGGAGGCAGATACTGTGACACCAGGCTCATTGTATTGTTCATTTATCTAATTTATATGCTCCATTTTTTTGTGGCAACTTCCAAACATTCCATAAACTTCTATTCTAATCAGATTTTGTTCATTTAAATAGGTCACCACTAAAATCCCAAATTGTTTGGTCTCTTAAGTACGCTGCACAAAATTAAATTCTTTACCTGGGTTTGGTTCAACGGCATTTCAGTCTGCTTCATTATTTTTTCAGCCCCTCGTTTTGTGCTTTCTGCTTTGCCCAGCCGATTTGCCAAATGGGCATCCAACTCTGTCTTCTCAGCTTGACGCAACGTCTCCTCTGTAAACTTAAGCAAACCAAGAAGACTGAAGTTAAAATTTTCACATTGGCATTTTCAAACACAAAAATGACGCTGTGAGTTGCAATTTCACATCAAAATCCCACTTGCTAAACTTGCAAGCAACTGAATCGCATCTGGTTTGCATAATGTACACACCCCTTTTCGGAAGAGATAACGGACTTCAGATGCTTGGACGTTGAGTCACAAAAACATTAATGATTCCCTGAACAACACACCTCTATCTGAAAACCAACAAGAACCTTCCCGAGTAGTAAATATCAACAAGACATAATATCATGTAACCATTGTGTTTGTGTCGTTTGAGAATTGCATTTCCATTCAATCAGAATTAGAGTTTTGGGTGCCATATTTGAGAAAAGATGTGCTGTTGTTGGAGAAGGTCAGAGATGATTTACTGGAATGATATCAGGAATGAAAGGGTTAGTGTATCAGGAACAATTGTCGACTCTTCGACTGTACTAGTTGGAGTACAGAAGGATATGGGGGTCCTCAGAGGCATTTCAAATGCTAGAAGGCCTGGACAGAGTACATATGGCAAAGATGTTTCCCATGGTAGGGGATTCTAGGACAGGAGAGCATAATTTCAGGATAAAAGGGTGTCAATTTAAAACAAATGTGGAAAAATTGATTTTGTCAGTGGGTCATGAAACCCACGTGAGGTCATTGGCTGTATTTAAGGCAGAGATTAACAGGTATTTGATACATCAAGGAATTAAGGGTAATGGGGAGAGAGCTGGGCAGTGGGGCTGAGTGGGTGAATGGTGGAACAGACTTGACGGGCCTACTTCTGCTCCTATATCTTGTGATCTATATCCTGCTGAAGAACTAGACAAATCCTCCTCTTGTATTCCATTCTTAGAAAACATTCTGCATCGTGGTTTTATGTCACATGAACCCATTTCCGATTGAATCCCATGTTACAAATAACCCATTGCAAATTCTGCATTGAGAGGACTGCAGCTTCCTCATTTTAAAAATTGTTATGGAGCAGCTCAAATGAGATTTCTTGCTTCTTTTTTTGAAAGGGTTAAAATAGAATCAAATAAAATAGGAAAGGGAAAAGCAGAAGAATTTATGTACAACTGGGAATCAAAATTAATGGTTGGTGATAAAGATACACAATTGTTGAAACATTTGATTAATGTATGGAATAAAATAAATGATGTAATTGGTGTAAGTGGATGTACATCACCTAGAATGGCTTGGATTCAAAATCCTCGTATCTTTTTCAAAGGATCATCAATTTCTGGACAGCGGGTTTCGTAAGGGGATAATAAATGTTGAAGATTGTGATGAAAGGGGTCAATTAATGTCATTTGACCAACTGAGAAATAAATATTATATAACTCATAGCAATCTTTTTTTGCTATTTCCAACTTAGAGCATATTTGAAGGATAAGTTAGGACCAACCATGTTGTACTGAAATAGAAATTCCTTATAATAGGAATTGTTAAAAAAATATTTGATAATGTCCTCTTTATTCCAAGTAGGAACCTTTAAATGAGGAGTTCATAAGTTGAGACAAAGGTGGGAAATGGATCTGAATATTGTAATTGATTGGCAAATATGGGCAGATCTACATAAGGATCTCAATGCAAGATATAAATTAGTTCAGTATAATTGTTTTTACATCAGTCATGTAGTAGATGTCAGCAAGGATTTTATCTGAAAGCTGCACCTGGAGTCAGGTGACTCAGGCTGTTGGATTTGAAAAGCTCCTCAGGAAGCTGATTTGGCAATAGAGATCACGTGATCCAGGGGAGTTGTATTAATTCACTTCAAATCAGCAATCTGGAACTATTGAGCAGAGTTCCACACTGCAGCAGTGAGGAAGGAATTCACAACTAGTTTTTCTTCTACAGTTATTTCTTTCAGCAGTGAAATTGAATAGAATAAAATCAGAATTATCAGATCAATGTTTTAGGTGTGATGAAGATGTCGCAACTTTCTTGCATTCAACTTATCTTTGTCCTAATGCAAGATGTTTTTGGGGGAGAATTACAATATTAATGGAACAAGTTATAGGAGATGTTTTTCCACAGAATCTGACCTTATTTTTATTAGGAAACATTGAATGAACAAGGCCCAAATTAAATCTATTAAAATATCAATTGAAATTTGTTAAATTAATGTTAGCGGTGATGAGGACATGTATTGCACTTACTTGGAAATCAGATATACATATATTTTTAGGGATGCCAAGATGACATGCAAATATTCAAGGTTGTATTCCTTTGGAAAAAATTACAAATAGCTTGAGAAATATATACTCCATGCTTTTGCAAATTTGGCACATGAATATTCAAATATCAGGCTTCAATTTGTAATAATGCCCTTTCCATCCCTCTAGACATGTGAGATTCTCCTCTTAGTTAATTTTTTTTATTTAGATTTTTTAGATTTCCTTGCCACCGTGAACTCTGGGGAAGCGGACAACTAGTGCAGGGCACCAGAAAACAGAAAGACCACACCCCACCAACATCTCAGAAGCAGAGGATTCAATCCACAGGTCAGTGACCAAGGAAGCAGACCAGTGAGGGGTTCTGCAACTGAAAGACCCACATAGGTGGCAGGCTGTTGGTGACTTGAGGAGAGGAACCCACGCAGGCTGCGGGCTTCTGGACATAGCAGTCAAGGAACTCACACCAGGCTGTGAAATGTTAGAGACTGGGTCTAAACTGGCTAAAAGGGTGTCAGATATCAGACCTGGGATACGAGCGAGTGCTAAATGGTTCCTAATTATGTCAGAGGTTCAAAAGTGGAGCTCACATTGCCAATGACTTGGATGGTCTGTGAGCATTCAAAGAGAATTCACACACACTCAGTGACTTCGCCCAGGGTTTTGGGTGGTTGGGGGGAGGTGGGGGAAAGCACTCAGTCTTTCTCTGACTGCAAGAGGCATTTCAGGCAATTTCTGCCAGAGGGTGCGTCTGTCTGCCTTATAGCAGGAAAAAAGCAATTTTCACTTTTATGACACTTTTTAATTACATGACAGTAAATTGTCTCCTGAAATAGAGAGAGGTTCAAGTTTCAATCTATTACAAACTCCACTCACCAGATTATACCTCTTCCCACTTTTTTTTGCAAGGACACCATTGATTTTATCACAACTCCTCTGCTGCATCTGTCCTGTGACAGATTATATATTTTACATTTTATATAGAGATGTTTTTGAAAGAGATGGATTGTAGGAGTCGTTAAGGTCACAAACAAACACATACACTTCACAAAAAAGCTCTTATTTAAAATGCAAGAGCTTTGCTGAGAGTGAGTCATTCAGGCACCGAGAGCCTTTGCAAAGACAAAACAAGGAGACTGTTTTGCTAAAGAATTTCAAAAGCAGGTGTAAATGGATTATTGTTTTTAAAGCAACAGATGAATGGACTCAGAAGTATGGGTCCAGTGCAGTCATCTGGCTGGTACCAGTTTGCTGTTCTAATGTTTTGCAAGCAGAGAGGAGAGACCAAATAGGCTTTTTCTAAAAAAAAATGAGAGAGAGAGAGAGAGATGGCAAGATGGCATCTTGTTTTGAAGACAGGTTGTGAGTTCTTAGTTCAGCCTGTTGAAAAACTTTGTTGTCCATACAAGAGGAAATGGCGGGCTAGAAATTATGTTTTACCTGAAATAAGGGAAACAAAAGGTGATCAATGGTGACTTGCAGAAGAGGTTATCATCTGGAATATCCTGATTGGTCAAGTTTCTTTGGCAAGACACCAAAGTGGCTGATCAGAGGGAATCAGTTTATGTGTGTCCAATGTGCATGAAATCCCTCTCTGAAACCAACAAGAACCTTCCTGGAGGGTAAACATTTACTTTTAAGCACCAGAGCTTGGTGAAAATTCATAAATGTTGAATTCTATGCACAGTATAAGAATTGATAGACACTGGTGAACTTGGAGTTGTGTCAAAGAACTTTATACACATTAAATACACCTGCACTTAAAATTAGAAGGCGGTAATGGAAGGCTGTTAATAGTGATAAGTTAAAGTTTGATCCTGTTTTTTTTTGTTTAAAGAAAATTAAAAACAATGTTTGTTTAAGAATGAATGGTGTTATTGTTCAAAATCTTCCTGAGATCGAAAGTATTCTTGGACTGAATAGACATCTGGGCCAAATGGCTATTTAAGGACAATCTGTACATGATTGTACATCCTAAAGTACAATGACTACTTCTATCCACTAAAGATTGTTAAAGAGCAAGAATAGACAATACAATCACGTAAAATTCCCATCCATACAGCACAAAACAATCACACCTCCTTATCGGTCAGGAAGTGCCTACACTTCCCAAGGTGGCTGAGGAGGTCAAGGCCAATGGCTCTCATCCTGAGATTTTACAGGAGCGCTGTTGAGTCTCCTGTCTGGCTGCACCATTGGATGATCTAGTTGCTGTAAAGCATCAGACAGCAATGATGCAGAGTAGTGAGGATCACTGGGGCCTCCCTTTTTCTGTAGATGACATTCACTAGGAGTGTTGTTCAAATTAGGCTCAAGGAATAGTGCAAAGACCATTTTGATCATTTCACCACGTCCATCATCAAAATCTGGACTTACAGGCTGGGGAATAGCTTCTTCCCACAGGCTGTGAGATGGATGAAAAGTATCCTCTAAGTGCAATAATCCTCCAAATATTTATATATGTAGCGGCTACTTCAATAGAGCTACTAAAGCAACACACACATACCAGGGTAGTCAACACAAGACTGCTTTATTCATTCTTTACAGGCTTCTTCTATTTACAGCGTGTCCCGGGCTCCATGGGTCAAGGTGCGACATCATTTATGAGTTTGCTGCAGATCCACAGGACCACAGGTTTAAATTAAGCCCTGTGAGTGTCCCGTACCTTCCGGCAGGGGAAATCACAGATCAACGTGCCGTTCCTCAGCACGCAGCACCACGTGCATGCGGTCAAATAAATGGATGAGTTCCCAGCTGTCTGCCTTATGATTTCATGTGCCTGCCAAAGAACCTTGCCCTCTCGGCCCGCTACACAGCTGCTACACCTCCCCCAGAACCGTCGCCAGAAAGTAAAACAGCAGCTGCATGCACCTTAGGTGGACACCCTCATTGTCTGGGCTGGGGGCATTGAATGGGTGAAGCGGGATCCACATGGGCAGCGTTGTGTCTGTCCAAACTAAACAGCTGTGAATATCCCACAATGTCCAAAGTATACTCAAACCCATCCTTCTTCACCACGCAGAAAAAGCCCTCATACGGTCATTGTAACAGCACTCCTGGGTCCTGTCTGCGCACAAAACAAAATCAGCGTCCAGGAGTGGTGGGGCACGTTCTGTTAAGGGGATCCAAGCCAAAGGGTAGGAAAGCTTTGCTGATCACGATACCATGTCGAAACTGCTGAAGGATGTTCAGATCAGAGTTGGTGGTAAAATGAATGTCCCATGAAATTTTAAAGACCAGACCATAAACCATCTCTGCGGACAATGCAGATATATCTTGCTTTGAAGCTGTGCGCACTCCCAAAAGAGTGCATGGCAACTCATCAACCTAATTGGGACAAGTGAGTCGGGCCTTAAAAGTAGACTTCAGTTGCCGGTGGGAACGTGACTGAATTAATGTGGGAAAACCAAATCTGGCCATCCAGTTGACGATGAATGCTCTGGCCCTTGTCTCAGTGTCACTGGATGGCAACGGGATGACCTCTGGCCTCGCGTGAAATGTTCTACAACTGTTAGAATGTATCTCATGTTTTGACATTCTGGCAATGATCCCAGCAGGTCCACATGCACATGTTCCAACTGCCTGCATACTGTCAGTAAATGTTGAAGTGGTGCCTTAGTGTGGCACTGAATTTTGGCAGTCAGGCAGGAGATAGTCATCCAAACCCATTGCATGACGCCTTTTCTCAGTCCATGCTATACATATTTATTTGACATGAGCATGACAGATGTTCTGATGGACAGATGAGATAAGCTGTGTATCTGGTCAATAAGGTGTTTCCTCCAAGATGCAGGAAACATTGGTCTAATGTAGCCCAAAAACATGTCACAAAGTAAGGTTGGTCACCCAGTTGTGCTGCCCCCTGCGGTATGTCCAGGTTAGTAATGGCCATACTGTATGCCTGAACATCGGGGTCCATTGCCTGGACACTGGCTAATTCAGGAATATCAATGTCACACTGAGTATGATATACAGTCGGTCTGGACAGAATATTCATGACGAGATTGTTTTTACCAGATGTTATCCAAGTAGATCTAAGGGAACTCTAAATCTCTGCCCAAAGTGTCTATAACCCGCTGGCAGGTTTGAACAGCATTCTGCAACTCAAGAGGCATCCTAAGACATTCAAAAAGCCCAGAAGGGGTAATAATCACCATTTTAGGAATATCTTCCTTATGGATGGGATCTGATGGTATCTCATGACAAGATCAACCATGGAGAAAGCACAGAAATTGTGCAGATGGGAGGCAAAATCTTGCATATGAGGGACGTTAAGACAGTGGGTCTTATCTTGAGATATGGTCTGCTGGCCTTCATAAATCATAGCATAGACTAGAGTATAGCTGGAAAGTGATGCTGCAACTATTTAAGGCATTGGTGAGGCCAGGTTTGGAGAATTGTTTTCCGTTCCGGTCTCCATATATAGGAATGAAATAGATAAGGTGGAGAGAGTGCAGAAAAGATTTACAAAAATGTTATGTGGCTTACAACATCTCGAGTATAGAGAAAGATTAAGGAGACAGCGACTTTATTCATTGGAACGTAGACGGATGAAGGGGGTTATGATAGAGGTATTCAAAATTATGAAAGGAATAGATAGACTGCACGTGAGTAGACTCTTTCCCCTGAGGGCAGGAGAGGTTGGAACAAGAGGGCATGAGTTCAAGGTAAGGGGCAAATTTTAGGAGGAATGTGAGAGGATTCTTCTTCACTCAGAGAATGGTGGAAGAATGGAATGATCTTCCAGAAGAGATAATTGCGGCAGGGTCCTTTCTGTCATTTAAGAGAAGGTTGGATGTGTACATGGATATGAGGGGGTTGGAGGGATATGGCCAGAGTATTGGAGGGGAAAACTAGTGGAGTTGTTCATGTGAACTGGCACAGACTCAAAGGGCCGATATGGCCTGTTTCCATGCTGTAAACTGTCATATGGTTATATGTGCTGGGCTCCACGGGACAAGGTGGGACATCATTAAGAGTTTGCTGCCAGCGGGTTTGAATGAAGCCCCGTGAGTATCCCGCGCTTTCTGGCAGGAGACTCCAAAAATCGAAAAGATGAATTAACTATTTCCATGAGCCCTCCCCTTTTACGTCTATTTTTCTAAAAGCACTCAGTAATACACCAAGGCAGTAAAATAAAAACTCGATGCTGAGAATACTCAGCAGATCATCTACTGGAAAAAATAATCGGAGTTAAAACCTTCAGGTCGATAATCTTTCACTGGGATTCAGAAAGATGATCAAATAAACCTGATTCTCTTTGCTGAGAAAAAGAAGAGGGGAAATAACAAATTGAATACGTGGGATGAAAAGCCCGAGCAGCAGAAATGGCAGTGGTGCTGGATGAGTGGAGTCCACTCTTTGATCAACACATCTGTCTGCATGGAGGGGGAAAGGATAAACAAGACAAACACAATGCCATCACTGTGAGGTTCAATACGACAGCTGCAGAGAATCTGAAATGAAGGAATGGTAAAAATACTTGTTTTTGGATCAATGTGACAAAATTTGACCTGAGAAAAGAAAACAAAATTGTTTTGCTCTGCCAGAACTTTCTAGATCAAGGGGCACAATAAAATAGTCCAGAAGTCAACATTATGAAATTGAACAGAGAAGTTATACAAATCTGCAACAAGAGATAAAACATAGTTACATAATTCCATGAAAGTGGTGTCACAGGACGACAGGGTTCTAAAGACAGCTTTTGTCATCTTGGCCTTCATTAATTAACATATTGAAAATAAGAGTTGGGAAGTTATGGTGAGGTTGGATAAGATGTTGGTGAGGCCACATTTGGAGTATTGTGTGCAGTTCTGGTAACCTAGCTACAGGAAGGGTTATTAGCAAGATTGAAAGAGTGCAGAGAAGATTTACTAAGACGCTGCCAGATCTTCAGGAGTTGATCTACAGGGAAAGGTTGAACAGGTTGGGACTTTATTCCTTGGAGTGTCGAAAAATGAGTAAGAGATTTCTTCAAGTGGCACATGAATGGGAAAAAAGGCTGAGAAAGACTGCAGTGGACCCAATTGTGAAGGAAATATTTTGCTTTAGAAAAACTGTCAGTGGCCCATTTCCTCTGGAGTTATGAAACCACGCACAGAAAAAGTCAATGACGTAAATAGAAAATTAAAACATTGGTTTTCAAACTTTTTCTTTCCAATCACATACCACATTAAGTAATCCCTTACTAACAGAGCACTTCTGGCACAGGGATTAAGTGGAATATGATCCGGGGGGTGGGGGAGGGTGTGAAGGAGGAGTTTCTTGATGAAAATGTTTCTCCATCTCCGTTTTAAGTAGACATCCTTTTATTCTGAGGTTGTGCCCACTGGTCCTAAACTGTCCCACGACTGGCAAAATCCTCTCTATCCAGCCCTTTCACTATTCATCAGATTTCAATAAGGTCCTGCCTCATCCTTCTAAACTCAGGCGAGTCCAGACCCAGAACCATCAAATGCTCCTCCAACATTATTCCTCTCATCCCCAGGATCATTTTTGTTAATCACCTCTGGGCCATCACATCCTCTCTTAGAAATGGGTCCTAAAATTGCTCACAACACTTATTAGATCAGGACAACAAGAAGGTGGTCACGGGAGGGAAGACAGCTGCAGGGCTGCCTAGAGTCCACGGATTTGATGGTGTTCAAGGAGTCAGCTGAGGGGAGGGGGGATTGTCGTGGAAGAATGGCATCGGAAAATGACGTGAGAAGACACCTCTCCCTGACTAAACTGTTCAATACTCGAACTGTAGTGACTTTTTTGATTTTTATCAATGTTTTGAACAGTAATTTACTACAGTAGGATTCTGGAAATGAAGAAAGGAAAAAAGCAGTGTTGGGCACTGCCAGTTGCCCCAATAATCACAGAGACAAAGAATGAGGGGAACGATAGGCTTTATTAATCACAAGACTGCAGGCCCGGGTCCAAGTGAGGGAAGTGAAGGGATGGATGAGGTGGCTCGACCTTTATGGCCGGGTCACAGTGGAGGAGTTTAGGGAGGAGTCGAGGAGAGGATGACATCAGGAGGGTGGGCCATCCCATGCCTGTACTGATAAGTACATACAATACCATTTCATTACCAGCAACTTAGAAAAAACCTAGGTTTTCAACCTGTAAAAAGTGCAGAAGAAGCAAGCCCGACCTTCCAGAAGGAACCTCGGGAGCAGTTAGAGATAGATCCGAATCCTCAATGTGGAACTCGGGAGAAGCTGGAAGAAACATCCACATCCTCTGCGCATCCAGTGACGCAAGATGTCCTCAAGTTGTTTGGCCTGGCGGCGGGTCAGGAGGAGTGCGAGGTCTGCCGGAAGATATTGAAGGTTCAGATCCTGTAAAATTATTTTTGGAAATGGATTCCAGAGATGTTGGGAGTCGAGTCTTTTGAGATCGGGCTCATAGGGCGTGAAGGAGAAAACCTTTTCTGGGTCAAATGTCAAGAGCGGTTCTTTTAAGATGTTTGTGATATCAGGATAGAGAAATTATATTGTGGCTTGCGGATCAGAAAGTCGCCTTGATCAAAGCCCTACGATGTATCAAGGCAATAGGGTTTTATTTTAAGCTGATTTAAGTCAGGAGATTATTAAGTGATGGAAAGAGTTTAATCTGGTCAAAGCAGTGCTGTGGAAGAAAGGGTATAAGTTTACTTTTTGGTATCCGATTATATTTAAGGTGATTTATGGGCGAGATCAGTCTCAATGTTTTGAGAGTCCTTATGGTGCATTATCTTTTGCAAATTCCTTCCCAGATTTGAAGGAATTGATGGGGAAAATGCCCGAGGATAAGATTGGGAAGGGAATGGGAATCGGTGAATGATGTTGAAGATGAAGCTCAAGCTCAATGTGGGTGTTATCACTGGGATGACTGATGGGTTTTAATGGTCGGTTGGGGGGTGGTGGTTGACTCTACTACTTCTAAAGTCGTCTGCCACTTGTGGTACTAACTGCAGCTGGTCCGACTCTTGTACTTGTAGATTTTTACATTTTTTACAGGGGTTTCTTATTGTTTGAAAGGGGGGTTTGGGTTTTTAAAAAAATTATATCTAATTGTAATTGCTGTGTGAAGTGTCAATCTCAGGAGGAAATTAAGTTATGGCTCATTTAAATTATGTGACCTTTAATGTTAAATGACTTAATAATCTGATGAAAAGGAAGGTAATATTGGCATATATAAAGAAAATGAAGGTTGATGTTGCTTTTTTGGAAGAAACTCATTTGTCTGAGAAAGAACATATGAAATTGATGAGAGATTGGGTCGGACATGATTTTGCATCTCCATTTAATTCGAAAGCTCGAGGTGAGTTGCTACTTTGGTTCATAAGAAGATTCCGTTACAGTTGGAATCATTCTCTGCCACATCGGGTCGAGAGCTGTTGGTGAATTGTAAAATTTTTGCTGAAGCATGGACTTTGATGAATGTTTATCCACCCAATGAAAATAATGAAGACGCGATTTCTGAAACTTTTTGGAATCTGGGTCAAGCTAATGAAAATATTTTGGTTGGTGGGGATTTTAATTGTGTGTTGGATAAATTTCCAAAACTGTACAAAGAACCAAAATAGCTAAATGGATGTTAGACTCAATGAAAGATTTGAATTTGGTAGAAATATGGAGGAAATTAAATCTGACAGAATAACTTTTCTCTTTATTCACCCAGACATTATCCTTTTTTGAGAATTGACTTTTGCTTAATGTTAGTACAATTACAGGGTAGATTTATACATGCAGAGAATAAGAGTAGGATTTTGTCTGATCATTCCTCATTGTTAAGTAGAAGTACACAATCCTTTATCTGGACATCTAAAATCCGGAAAGTTCCAAACACCAGCAAGTAGGGAGAGAGACGGCAGTGCGAGGCAGGAGGGAGAGGGGTGGGGGGAAAATGGCAGCATGACTGGAAGGGAGTGGGGGTGGATACAGCAACACAATTTGGGTGGGCTTAAATCTGGGTTTCTGAAATCTAGAAAAATCTGAAATTCAGAACACAGTGACCCCCCACCCCCCCCTAAGGGTTCTGGATAAAGGATTGTGCACCTGCACATGTTCTGGTTTGCATAATGTACACACCCCTTATCGGTGAATGTTTAATGGGATGTTATTGAAGCAACCAAAATTTCTAAGTTATATCAAAGACCATATTCAGTCTTATTTGCAAATTAATACAGATTCAGTACAAAGTAAATTTGTTTTGTGGGATGTTTTAAAAGGTTATTTAAGAGGTCTGATAATCAATTATACTGCAAGAATTAAGACACAGCATTTGGCAGAGAGGCAAAATTTGGAGAAGGAAATAACAATTTGAGAGAAGGAATTCCAACGAAATTCGACTGTGGATAAAAAGACTTTTCTGATTCAGTTGAAACTGTTATAATATAATGCAAACATATAAATATGAAAAATTAATACAATGATCCAAATAGCGTTATTATGAGTTAGGAGAAAGAGAACATAAGGTTTTCGCTCGGCAATTAAAGACTGAACAGGCATCAAGGACAATAAATGTGATAAGAACTAAATCAGGAGTTACTTTTAAACCTCAGGAAATGAATGATGAGTTTCACTCATTTTACCAGAATTTATATCCTTTTGAAGTAAGTCAGGATGAGGAACGTGTTGAGTCTTTTTTAGGTAGTTTGAACGTATCAGTTTTGGACGATAAAGATAGGACAGAATTGGAAGTTCCTTTCAGTGATTTAGAAATTGAAGAAGCGATATTGAATATCACCTGGAGAAGATGGGTTTACAGGAGGGTTTTATAAAGAATTTTATGAAGTCTTGTCTCCTGTTTTGGTGGATGTTCTTAAATAAGCTACAGAAGAGCAAAAGCATTTCCAGAATCCTTTTGTAGACCTAGACTTAGTTATTGCAAAAAAGAAAGAGCCCCATTGAAAGTTGCCTCATATCGACCAATATCTTTATTAAATGTAGTTTATAAGTTAGTAACTAAGGTATTGGCCAATAGACTTGCGAAGTATTTAACACGTTTAATCGAGCCTTTGATCGAGTTGAAAGGTACTTTTTATTTAAAATACTTGAAAGATTTAAGTTTGGAACTTTTTTACCTGGTTGTTTTAAAGCCTTGTATAAAAGGCCTTTGGTGAGTATGGTGACAAATGGACAAATTTCAGATACGTTTAATTTAACACACTCCACAAGGCAAGGTTGTCCTTTGTCACCATTGGTGATAGAACCGCTAGCCCAAGCTATAAGACAAAATGATAAAATTAGTGGGATTAAAATAAATGAAGAGGAACGTAAGATTAATTTGTTTGCAGATGACGTACTAATATATTTAACAAATCCTCAGTAATCATTATGACATCGACAAACCTGTTTGGTTCAATATGGAAAAATGTCTGGTTATAAGGTTAATCGGGATAAGAGGAACATATTACCAATTACACAGGAAGATTATCCTGCTTGTAAACAGATTACACAGCTTAGATGGACTAAGAAAATTAAATATTTAAAGGTAATGGTTGATGTGGATTATGTGTAAGTTTAACTATGTTTCTCTATTGATAAAATTCAAGCTGATTTAATTAAATGGAAAGATTTTCCTTTGACATGAATGGCACATGTGAATTGTATTAAAAATGAATATTTTTCCTTGAATTCAATATCTTTTTCAATCAATTCCATGTTTGTGTCCAAACATATTTTTTAAAGAGTTATGTAGCAATCAGAATATTTTTATAGAAAGGTTCATTGGCTAGAGTATTGTTGCAAAATTTAACATGGCAATATGCATTAGGGATGACAATGGCCTCATTTTCAGAATTATTCATTAAATTATTAGTTTATTATCAGTTAAAATTTATTAATAGGATGTTCGATGTTAATCAACCTCCACACTGGGTTAAAGTGTTATTAGCACAGATTTCTCATTCTATTATACATCAATGTATATTTAGATGGACTCCTCGTCTTTTGCATTATTATAATGTGGCAGTATGATGACATTTATGTGATACTTGGTATAAAAGAAATCTGTCAATAGCAACTGGAGATAAGGTTTCATTACAAATTCCATTACATCAGGATAAATACATATCCTTCTCGATGGGTAATCTCAGTATTTAAAGATTTGCCAGATGATAGGTGTTCAAGTGTTAGCAGATTGTTTTGAAGATGGGATATTTTTTCTTATGTTAGGCTTCAGGAAAATATTGAGGTACCGTTAAATTCTTTACTTGCATATTTTCAAGTACATGCTCCAGTAGTGAAGAGTTTTGGGCGGGAATCGAACATGTCTAAGTTAACTAAATTTAAAATTTAATTGTAAATGAGGCAGAAATTGATTTATTTCAGAAATGTATTCTTTTTTGCAAGAGAAAATGGGTAATCTAGATTGAGATAAATCAAAGCTTAAATGGGAGAAAGATTTATCCTTAGAATTATCCCAAGAAGGATGGACTACTATGTGTGAAGAGAGTGTGACTAAATTTGGTGAACTACAATTTTCAACATCAGTTGAATTAAACACCAGAAAAGTTAAAAAGATATGGATTTAGTCATTCAGATTTATGTTTTAATTATGGGACTCAAATTGGTACTTTTTTTTTTCCAATTCTGTCTGGTTGTGTGATAAATAAGTCTTTTTGGATAAAAATTAAAGAGTTTAAGGCGGATTTATTAGAGACTACTTTAATGTTAGATCCACTGCTTTTTTTTTAAATGGGGTATATTACAACTTTAACAATGGGTTTAAGAATGGATAAATCTCAAATTGAGTTTATTCGGTTCGCATTAGCATTGGTTGGGGAATGTATTGTTATTTCGTGGAAAAATGATGTGGATTTAAATATGAATCGTTGGCAAAATGAAAACTTGTATTTGTTTGGAAGAGATAACATAATTTACGTGATAATTATTTTTTTTATGTGAAGATGTGGTCTAAAATTTACAGTCTTTTGCCTCTTCTTTCTTAAAGAGTGGAGTAACATTTACAATTTTCCAGTCCAGCCTGGGCAGACAAGGATAGATAGACTTTAAACATGAACATGGTGAGGAATTAGCAAAGCTATTCATTCAAATATACTGCTTACAACTAGGTAATTCAAAATCATCCAAGTTATAGGGTTTCACATGAGAGACGAGGCCAATAGCCGCAGAGATCAAGACAAAGCAGAATCATGAACACCATTACTACCAAGATTTACATTGGTGACATATCAGAGTCAATGCAATACTTTAAGATTAGATACAACACAGTAACAGACCCTTTAGGCCCACAAGCCTGTGCTTCCCAGTTGACCTTCAACACCCCCATACTTTTTGAACAGTGGGAAAAATTTGGAGGCCCCTCCCCCACCCTGGGGAAAACCTAAGCACACACAGGGAGAACATAGAAACTCCTCATAGAGAGAGCAGGATTTGAACCCCATCCCTATCACTGGCAGCGCAACAGAGTTGCGATTGTGCCATCCACTGTCGAACCATGTTGGACAGGAAGAAACTCAAATCAAGAAAGTCAATAAATGGAGAGCATCAATATTTCGTGAATTGGTACGGATTAGTTCAGATTTTGAGAAAAGATGGATGGACAATACTTTGCAACAACATAATGACAGTCAGTACAAAAGAAGCCAGAGCGAGCTTACATGGGAGCCAGGAAGGGAAAGTAGCCACTTCATTGAAATGGAAGCAAGAGAATGGTCTTAGGAGCAAGAACCCATGTAAGAGAAGTTCTGGTTCACGAGCAAGTCACAAAAACCCAATGATGCCTTCCAAAGTGCATTCCGATTTGGGAATACGAGGCATTTATCTTGACTTATTTCCCCAGTTTGGGCATTTTAGATCATTAATATTCCCCGGTATTCTTAAAAATCTGATGATGAGGTGTTACATGTGTTGCTATGAGGTGTAACAATGCAGCTCGCAGTATTTGCACAGCAGATATAATAAGGGATCCACCCTTCCCCCTCTCCTTCATAGTGTCTATTTAAGACAAACATAATCTGCAAAGAAATGATGATGAGATCACGAGATGAAGCAGTAGAACTTCATTCATCTTTTGATTTGATCGTCTAAACAAGGTTTAAAAAAATTACAGAGCAGTGAGGGTCTGGGATGCATTGCTGGGGTGGAGGTGGGGGCTGGTACAATAAGGACATTCAAAACACTCTAAGATACATGGATGGAAAAATAAAAGAGGGTAATGAGTGTGAGGTAGGGAAGAGTTAGATTTGTAATGGCACTGATATACCATCGTTTACAAACAATTAAAGAATACCCTCACTCGTTTCTTCCAGAAGACAATGGAGTCGACCTTCTTTATCCTCCTCAGACACAACATTGCATTCTTCAACTCCCGAAAGACCACCCAGCCAAACCCCTTTGACCTTCTCATTGGCTCATTGCTACATTGTAATCCTGACCCTCTCTCTCTACTCCTCCTGCATCGGAGATCCATCACCCATACACTGATGTTTAACACACTCGGACACATGGGCTATTCCTCCAGCGCGATGCTTCAAATACATCATCAGCGGCAAATGGCACCGTTCCCAAAGCAGGCAGATGCATCACCGTGACAGCCCCCTTCCCCCACCCACCTCCAGCCTCCGAGCCATGCAAGGAGGCGACTGAATGGAACTGTCCCCAGTGTAATGGTCTGGAGGGTTGACAGTTCACCTGATCTCGTATGATACTGGAAGACAGGCGATGCAGGGGTACGACTGGTCCTTTTGCTCTGGCCCTGATGCAGAATGTGGACATTCGAAATACACTGGCTTCAACCTGTTGATGGAAACAGTGTTACCTTTTCCATTCCTGTCAATAACAAAACACTATGAATGGTGTCATAAGACCTGGAAAGAACCATCGTAAATGAGCTAAAGTGGTTTACGAACAACATCATGTCAAAGAAACACACGAGTACAGTGTTGACAATCATTTGGCACATCCACTGCAGAAGATGCTGCCACATAGGAGAACATCAGAGTTATCTCATTTTCTCAAAGAAAATCAAGAAAACTGACCTGTTCATGGAGCACTGTGTTTGGACTCAGATTCACAAACTCACCTGGCAAGGTCAGCATACAGTCATAGACTAGCTCTACCACTAAACATCTATGATCTGCCCTCAGAGCTGTAGTCACGCAAAGGAGAACCATGGGCAAACGTTCGCTTCATGTAGATGATTTGCCACCTGCTGTCAATGGTGCTTTCGATCGTCAATGAAAATGCTCAAAGAAGCTGTTGGCCTGAAATGCTTAGCCGTAATTCAGGTAGTGACCAGAGGATCAGTGAGAGCTCAGACCAATGCTGACTCGAACTGAGACCCTCGATCTGTTGTAATTGTGCCCAGAACACCAAAAGATGGAATCCAATGATCCACAAAAGCCCAAGCAATTGTCTCTGCAGAGATGCCGATGATAGGAATTTCGTCCTTCCACCTGGTAGTCCTGTCCTCACCCGTGAGCAGAGAAGTACATTGCCGAGATGGCGGAAGTGGACCTTCCAAGCCACAAGGTGCATGTGCTGGAAATGGGAATCCAAAACAACAAAATCCCCCAGCTTGAATTTCATGTGCCTGGAGACTTTAGGGCGTTGACTTAGCAAGCAAGTCCTTGCCCATAATCCAACATTCTGTTTAACACGAAGCCAGGTAAGATGTTCCTTAACCAGTTTGATTGATGCTCTTCTACCAGGAAGAGATAGATTGTGAAGAGAAAATCTCCTGCCTCATAGCCACCCACACAAACAGCCTCGTCCTTTCTGTTGGGGGAAAAAAAATCACAAACCAACTTTTCACCTGATTAATCCAGCATCACATCTTGAAAATGGAGACCAGAGTTGATCTGGTTTCACCGGATGAAATCGGCATCAGTGTGCCGTGCATGAGCCATGGCACTGAAATTGATGGCAGTAGTTTTATGTAATGTCGAGCCTGAATAGGGCACCAGCCACAGCATTCACTTTTCCTCAGATGTGCTGTGTGTCCGATGAAAATTGTAGGATGAAGTCCAAGTGCCGAATCTCTCTGGGCAAATAGAGATGTGTGCTTCTACTTGCAGTATGCAGAAGAGGCTGGTGGTCTGTACAAATGGTCAAAGAATGACCTTCCAATAAAAAAACTGAAATATCGAATTGGAAAATGGGATTCATGAGAGAATTACAAAGAAATTTATTTCAAAATTGTATCTACTATATCAAGAGGAATCTCCAAATCCAAACTTGAATAAATCAAAAGAAGGATGGGAATTGGATTTGGGAACTGAAATTGACCCTTTTTGCTGGTCTGACGTTTGTTGGGACAATAATTATTGTTTTTGATAGATTAGTTAATTATAACTTTATTCATCAATTATATTTAAAGCTACAACAATTAATTTATTCCTAATTTTTCAAATTCATATTTTAGATGTGGCACATAAACTGGTACATTTATACATTGTATCTGGAGATATCTCAAGGTGACATCATTTTGGAAAAATGTGGGCAGGTTTTTGGAACAAATTATCATAATGTTTACCATTAACACCTGAGCTTTTACTCTTGGGAAATGTATATGATTTGGAAGCCTAATTCAATTTCTCAAAGAACAATTAATTATTTTTATGTCACTTTGGCAGTTACCAGGATATGTATAACAATTCCATGGAAATCTGAATCCAATCTTAAAATTGATTGTGGGGAAATGCAAAATTGTAGTCCCTTAGCAAAGGTGACTTATAATATTCGAACTGGGTATGATACATACTTCAAAGTTTGGAAACCATATTTAGATATGGGTTTGGATATCTAATGTATTCACTTCTCCACCCCACCACCACTTTTCTTTAATCTTAATGGTTGAAACTTATCATGTTGGTTTCATTCTACTATTTTATTAATATCCTGCCTTTCCTTTTGGGAGGGAATAGTTATCACAGTAGCTTTGCACCTAGATCTGTATTTTTTATCTTTTATACTTTTTTCTCTTCTCACTTTTCTATACAGTTCAACCATTTATTTTTTTTATTCTATTTTCATAATTGTAAGTTTCATTTGGATACGATTCTATAATTATATTGAACTGTATAGAAAACTATACATATATATTTTTTAAAAACTGAAATATTTCACTGCGAGATAGATAGCTAAGAGTTCTTGCCGAAATGTACTATATTTTCCTGAGCTGGTGACCACTTGGCTGGAAAAAAAATGTCAAAGTTTCCAATTGCCCACAGACTCGTTGTTCGAACACTGGTCCCACAGCACTGACAGATGCATCTGTGGTAAGAGAGCAAGGCCTTGGGCATTTGATGTACAAGCTTAGTGGCCTTTGTAAGAACAGTGTTCACATCATGGAAAGATAACACAGCATCATCTCCCAAAGTTAAGGTCTTTTTGAAACAGGCATCAGATCCTTTGAGTCATTCAGCAAGAGGTAATAGAGATGTTGTGGCATTCACCAGG
Organism: Narcine bancroftii; assembly: GCF_036971445.1. NCBI lineage: Eukaryota > Metazoa > Chordata > Chondrichthyes > Torpediniformes > Narcinidae > Narcine > Narcine bancroftii. Next base: position 497,887 of record NW_027211821.1, on the reverse strand, counting down.
GAACAGCAATAAAAATTCCTCCAACTTAAAAACCATCACAACTGGCCAACCTTAAAGGGGGGAGGAAATTCTCAAAATTCACGCATTTCCCATTCATCAGGCAAAATACCATGTTGCATAACTCTAGGTCCCAAAAATACAAGATCAGAAGCACCAGAAACACTTTCCTGGGATTGATCACGATGCCACATTCCTCAGGTCTTGGAAACAATGAGATAAGGTGGCTCTTGTGCTCCTCTTCATCCACACTTACAACCAGAATCTGATCGATCAACACAAGCACCAAAAAAACCCAAGGCCAGTGAATTAGTGGTCCATGAACCACTGAAATGTCTGAGCTGCATTTCATAGACTGAATGCCGAACGGGAGCATCACTGCTGTCTTCGTGACATCCGGAGACTCAAATTGAATCTAATAGTAAGTAGGTACTAGATCCATTTTGGCAAATGCATATTTGCTGTGGAGGTTTGCTGAGAAGTCTTGTAAATTTGGAATATTTTATCAGTCAGGCTTGGTGGAATTGTTCAGGGGACGATCATCTCTGCAAGGCCGCCAATCCCTAGTTTTATTCAGAACCATATGCAACCGTGAAGCCCAGCAGCTGTCAGATCTGTGGAATACGCCCAACTCTTGCCAATCCAATCTTGCGATTTTAAGATAATCTGGGGGTATTACAAGCCTGCGTCTCAGACCCTGCCTTTATATGGTGGCTTATTGCATGTCTGTACACCGTTACGATGGGGTCATGAGGCAAGGAAAACACGAGTAAGGCTTGGAAAGGGCAGGAATCAGGTTGAAGGTTTGTCAGGCAGCAGGTGGCATTGGAAGGACAACAAATGCAGCTCACTTGCATTCAAGAGCTGCAGTCCACACAACGTTTTTTCAAATACATCACGGAAAAATGTGACAAGAAATTCACTCCCAAAATGGAATTTGCCACATTTACAACTGAAAAACTACCCAAAAAGATGGCAAGACTAAAATGAAGCATGAGTAACCTCTGGCCATGTTTGAATAAGAGAATAATTTGTAGCTGAAAGAACACATGACATATTAGAAAGACTATGTTCCTCAAGGATTGGAGGGACCGGCACCGATCGAAACTGACAGAAAATTTTGAACTTTTACATAGAGATGGCAAACAAATAACCTACTCCAACAATTTCCTCCAATGTTTCCATTTTTCTCAGTTGCCTTCGATAATCTCTCTCAAATGAGAACAAGATCCCAAAACAAAGGAGGAGAACCATGCCACCAGGCCCATTGAGCCTGCTCCATAAATACACACTGAGCTACTCTACACTCCTTCCAATTTCCACACTTTTCCCCATATCCCTTCATGCCCTCACTAACGAGATACTTGTCTATTTCTTGTTTGAATACTCCCAGTGATCTGGCTTCCACTACTGTATGAGGCATTAAGTTCCACAGCTCCATGACCCTCTGGCAAAAGAAGTTCTTCCCAATCTCTGTTTTGGATGGATAACCTCTAATTTTCTTGTCATCGATTCACCCACCAAGGGAAACATCTTACCCGCATCCACCCTATCTAAACCTTTCAAAATAAAAAATGTCTCCATGAGATTTCTTCTTTAATTTCCGATATCCCAATGAATATAACCCAAGAGCTGTCAAACACTCCTCATACATTATATTTTGCATTCTGGGAATCATTCTCGTCATTCTCCTCTGCACCCTCCCCAACAACATCACATCCTTTCTCAGATAGGGGGCCCAAAACTGCACCAAGACTCAAAATGAGGTCTCACCTGTGCCCCATAGAGCCTCATTAACACCTCTTTACTCTTGTACATATTTCTCTTGAAATGAATGCCAACATAGCATTCGCTTTCTTCATTACTAATTTCACCTGGTCATTAACATCTTCGAATAAATGTTCTGGGTTTAATTTTTTTAAATCATGTTGTGGTTCCTTTTCATCACCTTTTTGGAAGCTGAATTCACAAAATTTTCCAAATATTTTTTCAGCAATAATTCTGTGGTACAGAGGATTACTCATCTTTCCTAGAGGTTAAAAGTTGCATTTTGATTTTGTTGTCTCAACTGAACATTGTACAAGGTGAAGGCCGATTAAAATGGATTCAGTAATGATGGCCTTCAACTTTGCATTATTGCTGTGGCTACACAGCTTGAATGATAAACTGCTGTTTCTACAGGGAATTAACTCATGGAAATGTTCTAAATACATTCATTGGAGATAGACCTCTGTGAAATATTTACTGCCCATCGACAACAATCCTTGAAAAGAGATGAATCATCACCCAACAGAGCAGCCCAGGAATAGGACATTTGGTGAACAATGTCTGTGGTGACCATGATGCTCATTTAAATTAATCCCATCTGTCAGCACATGGTCCATACACATCACCCATTCCCTCTTGTTCATGTGCCCAACCAAAACCCTCTTAAATCGTGGTGATTTCACCACTATCCTGGCAGCGTGGACCAGACTCCCACCGCACTGTGCAAAAACCTGCCTCACTTCTCTCCTTTTCCCCTCTCATGTTCAATATAGGCATCGTAGTATTTTTACATCTCCCACAGGGGAGGGGGAAGAAGAAATCTACCTTCTCCAGGACTACAATAATTGGATAAATTTCAACCAGGTCATCACTCAGCTTCCAATGCTCCAGAGAAAACTATCCAAACTATCCTCTCCTCAGACCCAATGCTCTATCCCAAGCAACCCCCTGATAAACTCCTTTTGTCATGCAGCAACTAGAATTGCAGAAAACACTCGAAATGTGGCCAAAATAACACCAAAGTCCCTATATTTTTCAAGGAATTTGGACAAGTAACTGAGAAAAATTACATTTTAGACACTTGGTACGTCAAGATCAGAAGGATTGGAGCATTATTGTTCAAGTGACACAACTTTAAAAAATAACATCTAACTTGATGAAGAATGTGATGCTACAACGGGAACAACGGATGGAATCAGACACATTCTATGAGCATTGGGAAGCAAAGAAAAACGAATTGGTTTTCCATCTCTTCCAAGGCGACCCAATGACCCCGACAGGTCCTCACCGACCTGCGACCGTAGTACCACAATGGTCGCGTCCTGGGAGGGTGCCCACGATGGTCGCAAGTCGGGGTTTTGACCGCGTGTGAGGACCCCTGAAGTCTTAGAGCCTATTTTTAAAATCAAATGATTTGACAAACGAGAACAGAGACACAGGGCACAAAAGACCCAAAATGTACGGATTGACTTTGTGACTCAGGGTCCATTGGCTGGGGCAGCCACCTTAATTTCTGTACGCATGCGCCAGACGTCAGTTGGCGCTTGCGCAAACAGTTCACTTCGTGGCCCTCAATCGGCACATGCGTATCTGCAAGATATGTGCAAACTCATCAAGCATGCGCCAACTAGACTTGCCAATCACGTTCCGCGCCCCCTCCCGCTGCAAGTAACACCGCAGCCTCCAGCCTCGCCCTATCGACACCATCAGGCCTCGCACCGACGCCTCGGTTTCACCCAAACACCCCGCCGGTACCGGCCGCTCCCGGGTATGGCCCAGCGGGCTGCTGGTCACCCGTTTTCCCTGGACCACGCGGCTGTGGATCCCGGCGCCGCCGCCAACTTCTTCCCGTTGGGCCAGCGGGGACACGACGGACCCTGAGCAGACGATGCCGCCGCAAACGTCCCGCCTCCCCACAGCACAAGCCAATCAGCCTGCGAATCCGCCCATCAATCCAACCCGACTTCAGCGTCCAATCAAATAGCAGCCTCACCGAATCAACCCATTGGCTCGCGCAACTGAAGCAACCAATCAGCGAGCGATTGAGCGAACACACAGGTGAACCCAATCAGCATCGCAAGACAGAACACAAAGGCAGTGGAAGGAGCAGGAGACCTTTTGGACCTTTCACTTTCAACTACCCCAACAACTCAATCAAATCCTTGGGAAACACAGGATCACTTTTTCTTGGCTCCAGGATTCCTCTGATCTTAAGAAATACATTGTACCCCAACTGCAAGGGAGACTATTTATTATCAAACTTTCGTTCATATTTATTACCGCTTCCAATTTAATGGAGGACACAAGTGGTTGTGTCAGCCAGCTGGACCGCCTCGGGGAACCTCATGGAGCAGTCAATCATGGTGAGAAGGTAACTCATCCCGCGGGAGGCCGGAAGTGACCCCACAATGTCATTGTAGATGTGGCTGACCCTATGTGATGCTGGCTCGAATGTCTGGGGTGGTGCCTTCACGTATGTCTGCATTTTGGTCATCTGGCAGAGTGTACAGGCCTTGGCCCACTGACAACCTGTTTCTGAAGGCTCAGCAAGACAAACCTATTGACCACCATTTTGACAGTACTGATGGCCGGGTGCGTCAGGTTGTGCACCTCATCATAAAACTGCCATCTCCATGCTGTCGGCACGATGAGGTGGGATTTGCCATTGGAATGCCGCAGAGGAGCGTCTACTTACCAGGGTCGATGTTAACATCCTCCAGCCTGAGCCTGGACACTGCTGTCTTGCTTGCAAGAATATCAGGGTCATCCTGCTGTCCCCTGCCGAGGGCTAAATAGTCTATTCACTGGGACAGGGCCTGGTCAGACTTGATTGCGGGGGTGGGGCAGTGCATCACCCACGATGTGTTGAATGTCTGTAGTGAACTCAGACTCATATGAGAGGAGTCGCTGCTGCTTGGCCGACCACAGGTCCAACACTTTATGGAAGGCAAAAGTTAATGGCTTCTAGTCCATGAAGACACTGAATTGTCTACCTTCCAAAAATACTTTAAGTGCCTGACTGCCAGGTACAGCACCAATTGTTCTCAGTCAAAGACACTGTATTTGAGTTCAGGTGGCCAGAGGTGTCTGCTAAAGAAGGACAGAGGCTGCCATTCCCCTTCGATGAATTGCTCCAGTGCACCCCCTACTGCTGTGCTGGAAGCATCTACTGTGAGAGTGGTGGGTGTCTCTGGCCTGGCGTGTACCACAAGGGTTGTGTTGGCCAGTGCATCCTTGGCCTTCTGGAACGACTCCAAATCATCATTGTCCCAGGTAATGTTTTTACCTTTCTCCGCATGATGTGGGCCACTACTGGTATGAATCGGTGATAAAAATTAATGGTACCAGTGAATTCTTGCAGCCCCTTCATTATGTGGGGTTTGGGGAAGCACTGAACAACCTCTACCTTTTCAAGCAGGGTTTAGTTCCGTGCCTGTTGATTTGACCCCCAAGGAAGTCGAACGTTTCCAACCTGCCCTGGTACTTAGCAAGGTTTATATAGTATGTCCAAATACCTCCAGCTAGGTGCACAGTCACATTCAATAGGGTAGAGAATTCCAAGGATATTTCATTTTCATTGAAGACATTTCTTAAAGTCTAAGCAGCCGATCGGTTATTGGGAAATTGTGACACTTGGTGAGCCTTTTAAATGCCCCTAAGATTTCAGCCTTCACCACCACTCCAGTTCTTGGGCTCGTCCCATGTCCCTGACCTGGTACGCATACATTGCATCCCCTCCCCTTGTCACCCTCCTGTTGCTCCACCCCGAGCCAGTGGTGAAAGTGGTTTCTGTCCCAACAGGTGTTGGGGACCTCAACCAGGGAGCAGACCCGGGAGATGAACCTCAACTGCATCTAATTCACATTCCCGCAGATCAACGCACGACCGTGGGCCAAGGTGAGTGACCCATTGGTGAACCGGAGCTCCGGGGGTGGTCTCCATCCTCTGGGTTCATCCCCAATACTGTCCCCTGTCACCCACCAGGCCCATCTCCAAACCCCCATCTCCCACCAGGCCCATCTCACACACCTCTGCCCTGGCAGTTACCAGAGCAGTTTCCCTCTTCATGTGGGGGTCCAAAATGGATGGAGTGGGAAGGAGGTCCATGTACGTCACCAGACTATGGTGTTATGAGCCCAAAGGACCCCAAAACCCAGCAGCAATAGACATTCACCAGGACAAGTAGTTGCGCGAGTCAAGGATTGATTCGGTGAGGCCGCTATTGGATGAGACGCTGGGGTCGGGTTGGATTGATGGGTGGGTTCGCGGGCTGATTGGCTCTTGCTGTGAGGAGGCGGGACGTTGGCGGCGACGTCATCTGTTCGGGGTCCGTCGCGTCGCCGCGGGCGCGAATGGGAGGAAGTTGGCAGAGGCGCCGGGACCTTCCTCAGCCGCGCGGTCCAGGGAAAACGGGCGACCCGCAGCCCGCCGGGACCCACCCGGGAGCGGCCGGTACCGGCGGGGTGTTTGAGTGGAGCCGAGGCCTGATGGCGCCGACTGGGCGAGGCCGGAGGCCGTGGGGTAACTGGCAGCGGGAAATGGGCGGGGGAGGGGCAAGAAGAAGTTTGGAAGTCTGGTTGGCGCATGCGCGGTGGATTTGCGACTTGGAGTTGGGTTTGCGCACTCATAATAGTATAGGGATTAGGCACCACTGGGTGGCGGGTCTGAACAATAGCATTCAAACTTCTAAGATCCTGAACTAGGCGATAGGATCCATCTGACTTTTTTACTGGGAGTATAGGGGTGTTATAAGGTGACATGCATTCTTCTAATAGTCCGTCTCGTATTAAAGTCTCAATTACCGGCTGATGACCTGGTATTAATGTGACATGTAAAGGTGGGATGTCCAGACCTCCTCGATTTCCCTCCTTATACCAGACTCTCTCGTCAATCTGCCGTTCATCCTCTTCCTTTAAAGCGCAGAGGTGGACTCGCACTTCTCCGTCCACAGGGAGAGCACCCAAACCTAGGAGAGCCTGTAAGTCCCTTCCTAGGAGGTTAAATCCAGCCGAAGGTAATAACAAGAGGTCTTGTACCCCTTCTCTTTCTTCCAGTTTCACTGTTACTTGGGGAATTATTGATACCATTCTGGGAGCTCCTTCTATCCCAGAAATTGTCAAATTACTTTTTATAGGCTCAGTTCCGATTGGCACAGTTATTACACTACTTCGTTCCGCTCCTGTGTCCACCATAAACACCACCTCTTCTCCCTTGGGACCAATTTTTAGTTTTACCAGGGGTTCCCTCTTATATTTGGTCCCTAACATTTGGAACCCCTGACACTCCTAATCTTCTTCCATAAGTTCGAGGGCACGCAATTCCCTCTTGTATCGGGGGCATTCCCTCTTAAAGTGTCCTTCCTCATTGCAGTAATAGCATTTAACAAATCTCCGGGGTCTTCCCTCTCTTGGATATTTTGGATTGTTTAGAGGAAGGTTTTGTTTTCTTTCCCCTCTGGATTCAGCATTCATCTGTCGGATAGTCTGTACCATAACCTTTGTCGCCTTCTTTTGATCTTCTTCTTCTCTCTGCACATATACTTTTTGTGCCTTTTTTAACAGTTCACTTAGGGGTTTTTCACTCCAGTCCTCCTCCTTTTCTAGTTTCTTTCTAATGTCTTGCCATGATTTGGAAACAAATTCAATTCGAATAAGCCCATTGGTGTACTAGGGTCCACACCAGCATACTGTTGGACATTCTTTCTCACCCTCTCCAAAAAATCAGTAGGGGACTCGTCTTTCCCCTGGTGGTTCCCAAATGCCTTGGTAAAATTGTGACCCTTTGGCACAGCCTCCCGTATCCCTTTAATTGTCCACTCTCTATATTCTCTCATACTTGCCAATCCCTCGGGTGTTCGTTTGTCCCACCTGGGTTCATTTAAGGGATATTTTTGTTCATGGGGTCTAGGGTCCCCAGGTTGTTCATATTCCCACATGAGGAGGGCAGCCCGTCGAATCATCTGCCTCTCCTGGGGTGAAAATAATGTTCCCATTATTGCCTGCATCTCTTCCCACGTATATGTGTTTGGTCCCAAGAATTGGTCAAGCTGTTCAGCCAGTCCTATAGGATCTTCCAATAACTTTTTCATTTCTTTCTTAAATCCCCGCACCTCTGTACTAGTTAGGGGAACATTCACATATCCCGTTCCCCCTCCCGGTCCTCCCATAGGAACTTCTCTCAGGGGATTTAGGTTTATTGAAAACTTTGATGGTCCTGGACCAGTCTGGGATCTTGTCCAGGGTCGGTTTACCGGTGGAAGTTTAGGGTCCGACTCCCTTAATTCATCCTTTTTATCCCGGCCCCCTTCGGGGCAATCAGATTCATCACCTTTCCCCTCCGGTAATAAGCTTTCCTCGGGCGCAGTAGGCACCGGGGGAATATAAGGAGGGGAAAGGTTGTCCAGAGGTTCCCATTTCTTTTCTCCTGCCACTCTCAATTTAAAACATTCTGTTAAGGATCCTGGCCAGGGAACCCAACAAAATGCATATGCTGACTCTTCTTGATTCACCTTTGGTCTCGAATTTACATATATGTTTAATGCTTGTCTAACCCAATCCTCATCAGATCCAAATTTCGGCCACCAGACCGAGGAACCTTTAATAGGTTGTTTTGACCAAAGGAGACAATATTGGACCATCTTTTTCTTGTTTTTGTCCCGATATCTATTACTATCCCAATTTTCAAACATTCTCCCCAAAGGGCTGTCAAGGGGTACTCCCAGGAATTGTCCTGAATTTTCAGACGAGCCCTTAGATTTTGATCCTCCCATTTTCCCACCTAGATCTGTTTATCGTTGCTGAGGACCCTCTCGCTCTGGACCCTACTCCCTTCCTCTCAGACGCCTCGTCGGAGGTGCTGTCCCTCCTTCGGTTACCGCTGAGGTTTTCCTGGGGTTGACCCCTCTCTTCTCGGCACTTCGTCGGAGGTGCTGTCCCTCCTTCGGTTACCGCCGAGGTTTCCCTGGGGTCTATCCTAGAGTCCCGCGACAGGGTTCTCACACAACGACAAAAGATCTATACTTAATCTATTCCGTTAGGTTTTTATCCAAACAGGTGTATCCCGTTACACCTGTTACCCAATCCCCACACCACAATCGTAAGTCGTCACTTACCGGTGTCTTCCCGGGGATTGAACCGTCACCCTTCTCCTCTCCGTCTTGTCGTGTCACCCTGTCCGGATACCACTCGCTCAAGCCGCCCGAAGCGACGAGCAAGGGACTAGGAGCCGCTGAACTCAGCGGGGTGCACCGCCTCCGATGTCCCTCTTCTCGCCTCCCCTCACGGCCGGAGTGTGGATCCCGGACGAGCCCCCATTTGTCAGAAATAAAACTTCTCACACATGAGTCTCTTTAAAACTGATGACACGACAAGCTTTATTTACAAGTCTGCAGAGTTGGACTCAACTGGTTTCTCACCAGTTAAGCCCCGATACATACAGTGCATTGATTTTTATACCTTTATTATTTGCCCTTCCCCTTCTTATTAATACTGTTTTAATTGGTTAGTATTACAAAAACATTCTAAGTATAACTGCATTATTAATTATCACGTTCGTTACGTACGCTGTGAACTCTACATTCACTGAATTCTGTTTCTCACACTTCTTATCAATCCTTTGTCTCCTGCATGTCTCTCACTATGACCATGAAAAGATAGGTTTAAAAAAACATATTCAGCAGCTCCTTCTGTCCTTGACTGCTAGTAAACTCTCTGTCCGTTCTGGCTTCCCTGTTTATGATTAATCATCACATTTTAACTTAAGTCTTTTTAACCTAAATTCTCTATATCACATGTTTGATTCCATCCGTTGTTCCTGTTGTAGCATCACATTCTTCATAAAGTTAGATGTTATTATTTTAAAAGTTGTGTCTCTTGAACAATAATGCTCCAATCCTTCTGATCCTGACGTACCATGTGTTTAAAATGTAATGTTTCTCAGTTACCTGTCCGAATGGCTTAAAAATATAGGGACTTTGGTGTTAAAAATACAGGGTAAAGATTTCACCAATCCTTTTGAATTTATGATCTCTGGGATTTCTGGACATGTTTTCTATTTAGGTTGGTGTATCATGCAGACCTGTTTGGTTGCAGCAAGTAAGAAGTTATCGCCTTGTAGCATCTGCTGTGGCAGCGCTACCAAATAAAGAGACATCCACCCAAGGTGAGAGTAAACCAAAGACTGGCTTTACTGTTTTAAATTCCCCACATGTGCTCGCTGGCCCACCCACTTCTGGTGACGTACTCCCTGACTTCCCGATTTACGTCATTGTGTCATGGCGTCACTCTCCAGCTGTCTGCCTCTACGTGGAAGTGGAGGGCTCCTCAGCCCATACATGGTGCTAGGAGTGGGCTCCTTCTCGTCAGTGAAGGGGAGTCCGTGCCATCTTGGACTATCCGAGTGTGGCAGTGATTTGGCCTCTTATTGCTCACCTGGTCACTTGGCATGCTACAATCTCAGTGTTTATAAGCGGGAAATTCTTTCAATGTTTCATTCAACTTTATTACAGAATTCTTCCTAGATTATCTGTGTACCATTGAAGGTTATGGGTTTTCTTGAACAGGGATCATGATTTTACTCATAATTTGGTGAGCCAATGGATGGGACATTTTTTGCTCATGCCCCATGGGAATCGAAATAAAAATGTAGTGACAAAATTAGGAAGGTTTGTTGACCCTTCTTTTTAAGCAGGATGTCATGATGATGTTCATCTTGCATATGATTTGTCAGTTCTTAATGGCAGCTGCCATATTGGCATTGCAAGGAGAGATGGGAAATGGGTCAGGTCCTTGATGGTCCCAGTAATGCAATGTGGAAAGATGTCATGGGGCTGAATGTGGTTTAGGGAGGGAGAGGGTAGAGTATTAATTTTTAAGAAACGTATGTTGCCAGCCACCTATCAATATTTGTTATCAAATAGAAACTCCTGCTGGTAGAACCCATTTCCTACTTTGAACATTCCCAATGTCATTATCTAAGCAGATATTGTTCAATCTCACTTCTCCTTCTTCCAAGTTATCTGGATGCAAGCAATTCTTCTGCTGTGCACAGAATTAAACGTTTCTAAATTTCACCAGGTTTTGGTGCTCGAAAGGTAAATGTTTCCTGCTCAGGAAGGTTCTTGTAGGGTTTTTAGAGATTTGTTGTTCCAGGATTTCCACAACTGAGGTACCTTCATTAGTCACCTCAATGTCTGGCTGAGGAAACTTGCCCCATCAGGATTTTCCAGATGGTAACTTCTTTTTGCAAGCTATTACATAGTTCCATTCCTCTTATTCCAAACAACAGGAGTTCCTTCTTCTGCTCAAGCTGTTGTTAGATAAACAAAACCCACGTGTGACTTTCCTCTAAGCACCCTGCAGAAAAGTACTTGTAGCCATCCTGGCTCCATTTCCAAACAATGGTCATTCATTTTATGACATCAGTTCGACTAACACCAACTTGTGAATGTGAATAACTTTCTCCAGAGATCTTCAATATTTCTTCAGTCTTTCAAATAAAATGTTTTATAATATATGTGTGTGTATGTATGTAACCTACTCTAAATCTTACCAAAATCCCAAATATTACCAAATTCTCCAAATATATTTATCCATTAAAATATCACGTAAGGTGCATTTAAGAGACTCTAAGACAGGTTTACATGGGTGAAAGAAAAACAGGGTTGTAGCGGACGCAATGCCACCGTCAGTTCACAGACTTACCTGACACGTCGCAGGCTAACAGTGCTGGGCACCAAAGTACAGTGAGTGGATCAGATGAAGCCCCTGCCTAAAGGCACGGGGCACAAATGGCTGGTAGCTTTAACCTGCTGGTCCTCTGGACCAGGTGTTCACTAATGTTCTCATTGAGAGGCAGGGAATAAAAGGTCTGTATGTCTGCAATAAACCAGTCTTGAGTTGACTACCTTTGTATGTGTTTTCCTTTATTTAGTAGCATCTACCGCAATAGCTGCTACAGGGTTTTTTTTTTGTTAGAAATATCAAGATCAACAAAACATCGTGGGTCAAAGGGCTTGTACCGTGCCGTAATATCTGTTATTTCTGTTATTGCTTGATTTGAATATCTGTTGTAAGCTCTGTGAGACTTCAATAATGTAGCAAATTTGGGCAGCAACATTGCAGTCAGAAATTTGTATCTCCTGGTTGACTTGAGTTTTTTACCTTTTCACACAATGCTTTATAGTTCTGGTCAGTAAGAAAATAAATATTGTGCATGTTGAATATGTCATTATGTCTGAAAGTAACACTGGAAAAGAGTCATTAACACCAAGGTAAATAGCACCCTGTAGTGGGTGGTGCAGTTTCCTGATGGGCACAAGTTATCCCTCAGTGGCTACAGTGATGTGAAACTGTGGGTAAATTATTTTGATTTATACATGGCAAAATTGGCTGTTGTTTGTTCCAATTTCAGGTAGATGAGATTGCAAAGAGGGTAAGGATAGAAAATAGTTGGGGAACAAAACTGGGGCTTGCATTTGATGGTGTGAAAGTCAAAATGGAAACTCAGAATAAGGCTAATCTGATTAAGCAAGCCACTGGCTCTTATACTTCCACCAGAAGTGAATTGAATTTTGAGGCATTTACGGTGGGTAATTTCAAAGTCTGTTGATTGTAAGAATAAATTAAGAGCCCTTTTGCCCCTGGCTGTGCTGAAAGATTGTTTTGTTTATTAACTAAATCTTTCTGAGAGGGAGAATAGACTGAAGCTGCTTTCCTCCTCGTTGTTGATGAATCTTGCAGTAGGATCTTTCAACTAATTACAGACTCCTAATTCCTCCCCCTCCTCGGTCATTTTCTCCTGCAATCTACATCATTTACCACCATCGAGGGATTCTCATGCAGGGTAAAGTTTCACAATCACCTCCTCCAACCATGTCTGTTCTCTCTGTGGCAGGAAACCCAATGCAGAGTAAATGACAGATTGGCTGAGCACCTCCAATTTGATCACAATGGCCATCTTGGCTCATGGTCACAAGCTGTTTTAAGTTCCATTCCATTCCCACACTGACCTTTGTCTTCTGCCTCCTCCATTGTCAGGGTGAGATCAAAACCAGAGGAACCATCTCTTATTGCATTTGTGACTCGATAGTATGCATATGGAATTTTCCAAAATCATGTAACCTGTCCACCACCTCCCCCCTCCACAGGTTTCACTCTCTCTCCTGCTGATTCACCGAGTTCCCCTCGTATTCTCCCTTCCAAACCGATAACTTTTAAATGTGGGCAGAGAAATGGCAGATGGAGTTTAATCTGGACAAGTGTCTTGCTCTTCGAGAGGACTTGTCATACTGTTGCATAGAGGGATCTTGGGGTACAAGCGTGAGCTCCTTGAAAGTGGCAACACAAGTGTAGGGTGTTAAAGAAAGTATTCTTCATTGAGCAGGGCATTAAGTATTAAAAGTGATTAGGCCACATTTTGAGTATTTTCTGCAATTCTAGTTGCTGCATGACAAAAGGAATTCATCTGGGGTTTGCTTGGGATAGAGCATTGGGTCTGAGGAGAAGTTGGACAAATTTGGATACTTTTCTTTGGAGCATGGGAGGGTGAGAGATGACCTGGTTGAAATTTATCCAATTGTAGTCCTGGAGAAGACAGATTTCTTCTTTCCCGGCCCCCGTGGGAGATGTAAAAATACTACGATCCCTATATTGAACATGAGAGGGGAAAAGGAGACAAGTGAGGCAGGGTTTTGCACAATGCGGTGGGGGTCTGGCCCACATGGCCAGGATAGTGGTAAAATCACCACGATTTAAGAGGCATGTGGTTGGGCACATGAACAAAAGGGAATGGGTGATGTGTATGGACCATGTGCTGACAGATGGGATTAATTTCAATGAGCATCATGGTCACCACAGACATTGTTCACCAAATGGCCAATTCCTGGGCTGCTCTGTTGGGTGATGATTCATCTCTTTTCAAGGATTGTTGCTGATGGGCAGTAAACATTTCACAGAGGTCTATCTCCAATGAATGTATTTAGAACATTTCCATGAGTTAATTCCCCGTAGAAACAGCAGTTTGTCATTCAAGCCACAGCAAAAATGCAAAGTTTGAAGGCCATCATTACTGAATCCATTTTAATCAGCCTTCACCTTGTACAATGTTCAGTTGAGAGAAGAAAATCAAAATGCAACTTTTAACCTCTAGGAAAGATGAGTAATCCTCTGTACCACAGAATTATTGCTGAAAAAATATTTGGAAATTTTTGTGAATTCAGCTTCCAAAGAGGGGATGAAGAGGAACCACAACAAGATTTAAAAAAATTAAACCCAGAACATTTATTAGAAGATGTTCATCACAATAAACATGTTCAGGTTCAGTGATGATCGATTCTGGAATGGCATGTGGCAGTAATAAAAGGAATGCAGGATAGATATATTCGAAGGAAAAATAAATTAATGATTTGGATTGTGATTTAAATGGTTTTGTGGCCAAATTTGCGGAGGTCACCAAGATAGGGGACAGAGAAGGAAGTGTAGAAACCGTAAAGTTGCAGAAGGATATAAACAGATTAGGAAACTGGGCAAAATGATGGCAGATGAGATTTAACACCAAGAAATTTACTGTTGTACATTTTGGCAGTGGAAATAAACAGGAAGCATACTATTTGGATGGGATGAAAATTCAGACCTTGGATGTGCAAAGGGACCTGGGTGTCCTTGTGCAAGGAAGCCTAAAAGTTAATAACCAGGTGAAATTGGTCATGAAGAAAGCGAATGCTATGTTGGCATTCATTTCAAGAGGAATGGTGTACAAGCATAAAGAGGTGTTGATGAGGTTCTATGGGGCACTGGTGAGACCTCATTTCAAGTACTGTGTGCAGTTTTGGGCCCCCTATGTGAGAAAGGATGTGATGTTGTTGGAGAGGGTGCAGAGGAGAATGACTAGGATGATTCCCAAAATGCAAAGGATAACGTACAAGGAGTGTTTGACAGCTTTTGGGTTGTATTCATTGGAGTACAGGAAATTAAAGAAGAAATCTCATGGAGGGATTTTGTGTATTGAAAGGTTTAGATAGGGTGGATGCGGGTAAGATGGTTCCCTTGGTGGGTGAATCGAGGACAAGAAAATTAGAGGTTATCCTATAAAACAGAGATTAGGAAGAACTTGTTTCGCCAGAGGTTCGTGGATCTGAGGAACCGTGGTCACATACAGTAGTGGAAGCCAGATCACTGAGTATTAAATCAAGAAATAGTTTTGTTTCAGTTTACGGAGCAGATTCGATGTTCCTTTGTCCTCATTTGGGAGAGATTATCGAAGGCAACTGAGAAAAATGGAACAATTCTAGGCAGTTGTTAGAATAGGTTATTAGTTTGGCATCTCTATGTAAAACTCCAAAACTATCTGTCACTTTGGAGCGGTGCCTGTCCCTCCAACTCCTGAGGAACATAGATTTGCTAATATGTCATGTTTTCATTCAGCTACAAATGATTCTCTTATTCAAATATGCCCAGAGGTCACTTGCATTTCATTTCAGCTTCACATCGTTTTGGGTGGGTTTTCAGTTGTAAATGTGGCCAGTTCCACTTTGGGAGAGAATTTCTTGTCACATTTTTCAGTGATGTATTTGTCAAAATGCCGTTGTGTGGACTGCAGCTCTTGAATGCAAGTGAGCTACATTTATTGTCCTTCCAATGCCATCTGCTGCCTGACAAGCCTTTAACCTGGTTCCTGCCCTTTCCAAGCCTTCCTCAAGTCTTTTCCTCGCCTCGAGTCCCCATCATAATGGTGTGCAGACATGCAATAAGCCACCATATAAAGGCAGGGTCTATGAGACGCAGGCTTGTAATACCCCGGATTATCTTAAAATCTCAAAATTGGAATGGCAAGAATTGTGCCTAGCCCACAGATCTGACAGCTGCTGGGCTTCACGATTGTATGTGGTTCTGAACAAACTAGAGATTGGCAGCCTTGCAGAGATGATCGTCCCCTGAACAATTCCACCATGCCTGACTGATACAATATTCCAAATTGACAAGACTTCTCAGCAAACCTCCATGGCAAATCTGCATTTGCCAAAATAGATCTAGAACGTGCTTACTATTATATTCCATTTGAGTCTTTGGATGTCACAAAGACAGCAGTGATGCTCCCGTTCGGCATGTT
Source organism: Narcine bancroftii (assembly GCF_036971445.1). Lineage (NCBI taxonomy): Eukaryota > Metazoa > Chordata > Chondrichthyes > Torpediniformes > Narcinidae > Narcine > Narcine bancroftii. Next base: position 482,017 of record NW_027211821.1, on the reverse strand, counting down.
TGTGTTTCTGAGAAAACCATTCGGTCTATGGAATGCAGCTCAGAAATTCCAGTGGTTCATGGACCACGAACTCACTGTCCATGGGTTTGTTTGGTGCTTGTGTTGATTGAGGAGATCTGGTTGTAAGTGTGGATGAAGCGGAGTACAAGAGCCACCCTATCTCATTGTTTCTAACGCTTGAGGAATGTGGTACCGTGATCAATCCCAGGAAAGTGTTTCTGGTGTTTCTGATCTTGTATTTTTGGGAGCTAGAGTTATGCCACATGGTATTTTGCCTGATGAATTGAAAGTGCGTGAAATTTGAGAATTTCCTCCCTCTGTTACGTTTGGCCAGTTGTGATGGTTTTGAGATATGAGGGATTTTTATTGCTGTTTCCTGGTGAATGCCACTACACCTCTTGCTGTACGACTCAAAGGATCTGATCTCTGCTTCAAAAAGACATTATCTTTGGGAGACCATCCTGTTTATGCTTTCCATGATGTGAACACTGTTCTGACAAATGTTACTAAGGTTGTACATCAAATGCCCAAGATCTTGCTCTCTTACCACAGATGCATCTGTCAGTGCTGTGGGAGCAGTGTTCGAACAACGAGTCTGTGGGCAATTGGAACCTCCGGTGTTTTTTTTCAGCCAAGCGGTCACCGGCTCAGGCAAAGTATAGTACATTTGGGCAAGAACTCTGAGCTATCTATCTCGCAGTGAAACATTTCAGTTTTTTTTTAAATTTATAGTTTTGTATACAGTACAATATAATACCAGAATCGTATCCAAATGATACATTGATCAAAATAGAATAACAAATAAATGGTTGTACTGTCCATAAAAGTGAGAAGAGAAGAAAAGTATAATGAAAAAAAAAACAGATCTAGGTTCAAAGCTCCTGTGATAATTATTTCCTCCCAAAAGGAAAGGCAGGCCATTAAAAAAATATTAGAATTAAACCAACATGATAAGGTTCAACCATTAAGATTAATGAAAAGTGGTGGTGGGGTGGAGAAGTAAATACATTAGATATCCAAACCCATATCTAAATATGGTTTCCATATTTTGAATAATGTATCATACCCAGTTAATATTATACGTCACCTTTGCTAAGGGAATACAATTTTGCATTTCCCCACAATCAATTTTAAGATGGGATTCAGATTTCCATGGAATTGCTATACATCTCCTGGCCACTGTCAATGCAACTTATAAAAATAATTAATTGTTCTTTGAGAAATTGAATTAGGCTTCCAAATCATATACATTTCCCAAAAGTAAATGCTCAGGTGTTGATGGTAAACATTATTATAATTTGTTCCAAAAACTTGCCCACATCTTTCCAAAATGATGTCACCTTGAGACATGACCAGAGAGAATGTATAAACGTACCAATTTCTGTGCCACATCTAAGACATAAATTTGAAAAAATTGCAATAAATTAATTGATATAGCATTAAATATAATTGATGAATAAATCTGTAATTAACTAATCTATTAAAATCATTAATTACTGTCTCAACAAATGTCAGACAAGCAAAAAGGGTCAATTTCAGTTCCCAAATGCAATTCCCATCTTTCTTTTGATTTATTCAAGTCTGGGTTTGGAGATTCCTCTTGAAATAGTAGATACAATTTTGAAATAAATTTATTTGTAATTCGCTCATGAATCTAAATTTCCAATTCAATATTTCAGCTTTTTATTGGAAGGTCATTCTTACACAATTTGTACAGACCACCAGCCTCTTCTGCATACTGAAAGTAGAAGCACACATCTCTATTTGCGCAGAGAGATTTGGCACTTGGAGTTCATCCTACAATTTTCATCGGACACACAGCATATCTGAGCAAAAGCGAATGCTGTGGCTGGTGCCCTATCCAGGCGCGACATTACATCCAACAATTGCCATCGATTTCAGTGCCATGGCTCATGCACGGCACACTGATGCTGATTTCATCAGGTGAAACCAGATCAACTCTGGTCTCCATCTTCAAGATGTGCCCCTGGATGAATCAGGTGAAAAGTTGGTTTGTGATTTTTTTTTCCCCCAACAGGAAGGACTCTGCCGTTTGTGTGGTGGCTATGAGGCAGGAGATTTTCTCTTCACAATCTATCTCTTCCTGGTAGAAGAGCATCAATCAAACTGGTTAAGGAAGATTTTTATCTGGTTTCATGTTGAACAGAATGTTGGATTATGGGCAAGGAATCGCTTGCTGGTTCAATGCCCTAAGTCTCCAGGCACATGAAATTCAAGCTGGGGGATTTTGTTTTGGATTCCCATTTCCAGCACGTGCACCTTGTGGCTTGGAAGGTCCACTTCCGCCATCTCAGCAATGTACTTATCTGCTCACATGTGAGGACTGGACGACCAGGTGGCAGGATGAAATTCCTATCAGCGGCATCTCTGCAGAGACAATTGCTTGGGCTTTTGTGGATCATTGGATTCCATCTTTTGGTGTTCTGGGCACTATTACAACTGATCAAGGGTCTCAGTTCGAGTCAGCATTGGTCCGAGCTCTCACTGATCCTCTGGGCATGACCTGAATTATGGCTAAGCATTTCAGGCCAACAGCTTCTTTGAGCGTTTCCATTGACAATCGAAAACAGGTGGCGATGCATCTACATGGAGCAAACATTTGCCCATGGTTCTCCTTTGCATGCCTACTGCTGTTAGGGCAGATCATGGATGTTTAGTGGTAGAGCTAGTCAATGGCTGTATGCTGACCTTGCCAGGTGAGTTTGTGAATCTGAGTCCAGACACAGTGCTCCATGAACAGGTCAGTTATCTTGATTGTCTTCGAGAAAATGATGTGGCAGAGAATGATTCCATCTGAAACGGTACCTTCTTATGAACCAAAGTAGCAACACCTCGAGCTTTCGAATTAAATGGAGATGAAAAACATGTCCGACCCAATCTCTTTTCAATTTCATATGTTCTTTCTCAGACAAATGAGTTCCTTGCAAAAAAGCAAGATCAACCTTCATTTTCTTTATATATGCCAATATTCACTTTCTTTCAATCGGATTATTGTCCTTTAACATTAAAGATCACAAAATTGAAATGAGCCAAAACTTAATTTCCTCCTGAGATTGACACTTAACACAACAATTACAATTATATATCTATAAAAAAACCCAAACCCCTCTTTTCAAAGAAAATCCTGTAAAAAAACCTACGAGTATAAGAGTCGGATCCCCCTCTGTGGACCAGGTGCAGCTAATACCACAAGTGGTAGATGGCTTTAGAAGTAGTCGAGTCAACCACCACCCCCCAACCGAACATTAAAACCCATCAGTCATCCCAGTGATAACACCCACATTGAGCTTGAGGTTCATCTTCAACATCACTCACCAATTCTGATTCCAACTTCTTTTCCCCATACCCATCCCAATCTTATCCTCGGACATTTTCCCCATTGATTCCTTCAAATCTGGGAAGGAATTCACAAAAGTTAATGCACCATAAGGACTCTCAAAACATTGAGACTGATCAGGCCCATAAAGTAAAGTAAACTTATACCCTTTCTTCCACAGAACTGCTTTGGCCAGATTAATCTCTTTCCGTCACTTAATAATCTCCTGACTTAAATCAGCATAAAATAAAACCATATTGCCTTGAACCATCATTGGGCTTTGATCAAGGCGAGCTTTCTGAACCGCAAGCCGCAAAATCATTTCTCTATCCTGATATCGCAAACATCTTAAAAGAACCACTCTTGGCATTTGACCCGGAAAAGATTTTCTCCTTAACGCCCTCTGAGCCCGATCTAAAAAAACTCAACTCCCAACATCTCTGGAATCCATTTCCAAAAATAATTTTACAGGATTTGAATCTTCAATATCTTCCAGCAGACCAACTATCTTAATATTATTACGACAACTTTGATTTTCCAACGAATCAATGTTTTGTAACAAATCTCTCTTCTGGACATCCCAGCCTGTAAATAAATCTTCAATATGATCCATTCTCTCTGCATAATGGTCCACACGATCCTTACAGTCATTAAAAACTTCTTCTATCCTCTTAAATTGATCTTGTCCAGTGTCCACTGCTGTTAAACTCTTATTAATATCAACTTCAATAGATGTAATTTCTTCACACATACCAGCCATTTTTTTTCCTTCATACCAGCAAATTGATCATTTAAAGTTTCAAAACCTTAGTTCACAGAAGACATCATATTTTCATTTTGATGGATCAGTTCTGTAGAGGGGCCTTGAAGTCTGGGGAAGGTATCTGGTGAAACAACAGCTTTCATTGGAGAAGGAGATGTTCTTCAAGCCTCAGGCCTTCCTTCAGTGAGTCCAACTGCAGCAAGTAGTAAATCTTGCTCTTCTTCTTCTTGAACCTCTGAGTTGTCCTCCTCCACCTCTTCTCTTCCACATCATACCTGGCAGCCGGACTGTAGATCGGATCCAGAATTTCCTGCAAGTGAGAACATCTCCAGATGCTCCGCTGCATACAGGCAGTCCCCTTCCCGGTATCTAGAGCTCACATTCGGGCATTCACCCCCCACTCTCCTTAGTCAAGCCCGGCTCGTGTCGAATTCCTTACTAGCGCTCCTCCTGGCCCGGCCAAAAATCTTGGCGCCATCTTTCATCTCCGGATGTGCAGAGGATGCAAACATTTCTTCCAGCTGCTCCCGACTTGCACGTTGAGGCTTCGGATCCATGTCTAACGTGTCCTGAGGTTCCTTCTGGAAGGTCGGCCTTGCTTCTTCTGCACTTTTCACAGGTTGACAACCTAGGTTTTTTCTAAGTTGCTTGTAATGAAATGGTATTGTATGTACTGACCAGTAGAGGCACGGGCTGGCAACCCCCCTCCTGATGACATCCTCTCCTGGATTCCTCCCTCGACTCCTCCACTGTGATCCAGGCCTTCACTTCCCTCACTTGGACCCGGGCCTGCAGTCTTGTGTGTAATAAAGCCTATCGTTCCCCTCAGTCTTTGTCTCTGTGATAATTGGGGCAACTGATCGTGCCCAACACTGTTTTTTTTCTTTCTTCATTTCCAGAATTCTACAGTAGAAAATTATTGTTCAAAACATTGATAAAGTCAAACGAGACATTACGGTTCGAGTATTGAACAGTTCAGTCAGGGAGAGGTGTCTTCGAACTTCTTTTTCCTACGCCATCTTGCCACGGGACTCCCCCTCAGCTGACTCCTTGAACACCATCCAATCCATGGACTCTAGGCAGACCTGCAGCTGTCTTCCCTCCCGTGACCACCTTCTGGTTGTCCTGATCTAGTAAGTGTTGTGAGCAATGTTAGGCCCCATTTCTAAGAGAGGATGTGATGGCCCAGACTTGTTTTACAAGAATGATCCTGGGGATGAGAGGAATAATGTTTGAGGAGCATTTGATGGTTCTGGGCCTGGACTCGCCCGAGTTTATAAGGATGAGGCAGGACCTCATTGAAATCTGATGAATAGTGAAAGGGCTGGATAGAGAGGATTTTGCCAGTACTGGGAGAGTTTAGGACCAGTGGGTACAACCTCATAATAAAAGGATTTCTGCTTAAAACGGAGATGGAGAAATCTTTTCATCTAGAGCAGTGATTTTCAAACTCCTCCTCCACACCCCCACACCCTGGATCAAATTCCACTTAATCCCTTTGCCAGAAGTGCTCTGTTAGTAAGGAATTACTTAATGAGCTATGTGATTGGGGAAACAAAGTTTGAAAACCACTGTTTTAATTGTACGTCATTGACTTGTTCTGTGCGTGGTTTCATAACTCCAGAGGAAATGGGCCAATGACAATTTATCTCAAGCAAAATCTTTCCTTCACAATTGGGTCGACTGCAGTCTTTCTCAGCCTTTTTTCCCATTCATATTCCACTTTAAGCAATCTCTTACTCATTTTTCGACACTCCAAGGAATAAAGTCCCAACCTGTTCAACCTTTCCCTGTAGCTCAACTCCTGAAGACCTGGCAGCGTCCAAGTAAATCTTCTCTGCACTCTATCAATCTTACTAATACCCTTCCTGTAGCTAGGTGACCAGAACTGCACACAATACTCCTAAGTGGGCCTCACCATCATCTTATCCAACCTCATCATAACTTCCCAACTCTTATTTTCAATATGTTAATTAATGAAGGCCAAGATGACAAAAGCTGTCTTTAGAACCCTGTCGTCCTGTGACACCACTTTCATGGAATTATGTAACTGTGTTTTATCTCTTGCTACCAATTTCTATAACTTGCTGTTCAATTTCATATCGTTGGCTTTTGGATTATTTTATTGTGTCCCTTGATCTAGAGAGTTCTGGCAGAGCAAAGGAATTTTGTTTTCTTTTGTCAGGTCAAATTTTGTCACATTGATCCAAAAACAAGTATTTTCACCATTCCTTCATTTCAGATTCTCTGCAGCTGTCGTATTGAACCTCACAGTGATGACATCATGTTTGTCTTGTTTATCCTTTATCCCTCCATCCAGACAGATGTGTTGATCAACGAGTCAACTTCACTCATCCAGCAGCCAATTCTGCTGTTGGGCTTTTCATCCCACTTATTCAGTTTGTTATCTCTCCTCTTCTTTTTCTCAAAAAGAGAATCAGGTTTGTCTGATCATCTTCTTGAATCCCAGTGAAAGGTTATCAACCTGAAGGTTTTAAAGCCGATTATTTTTCCAGTAGATGGCTTGCCGAGTATTTCCAGCATTGAATTTTTATTTTACTGCCTTGGTGTATTACTGAGTGCTTTAAATAGTAGAAGAAATGTGGGTTGGGTTAAGTGGAGATGTCTTGATTATGGAGTGAATTTAGAAAAATAGACATAAAAGGGAAGGGAGCATGGAAATAGTTAATTCATCTTTTAAAATTGTTTTTTGAGCTATGATTGTTTTCTGATGTACGCGCAGTGTTCAGAATTAAAAATTTATTATGATGAACATGTCACAATATTTGTCATTTTGTGGCAACAATATAGGTGCAAATATTGCTATAAATTACATTTTTAAAAAAGAAATCTATTTGTGCAAAATGAAGAGTAAGTGAGAGAGTGACTGTGGTTCCTTGTCCATTCAGAAATCTGATGGCAGAGGGAGAGAAGCTGTGTTTGTACCATTGGGTGTTCGTCTTCAGGCTCCTGGACCTGTTTCCCTGGTGATAGCAGGGTGAAGAAAGCTTGGCCTGGGTGGTGAGGGTCCTTGAGGATAGAGGTTGTTTTCTTCAGACTCCGCCTCTTGGAAAAGTCCTTAATACGTGGGCCAAGGATGAAAGGGGAAAAGTTTAGTTGAAACATGAGGGGGAACTTCTCCACACAAGGTGGTGGGAGAGTGGAACAAGCTGCCAGCTGCATGAGGAAATATGAGCTCAATGTTAGCATTGAAGAATTTGGACAAGTTCAGGGATACGAGGGGGATGGAGGTCTCTGGACTGGATGCTCGTCAGTGAGACAAGGCAGAATAAGAGTTGTTTAGTGGGCGCACGAAAACATAAGACAGACAGCTGTGTACTCACCCATTTAATGGACTGTGCTTGGTGCAGCGTGCCGAGGAATGGCACGTTGATCTGTGGAGACTCCTGCCGGAAAGTGTGGGATACTCACGGGACTTTTTTTAAACTTGCCGGTAGCAAACACTTCATTATGTCCCACCTTGTCTCGTGGAGCCCGGCACATATAACCATATGACAATTTACAGCACAGAAACAAGCCATAACAGCCTTTCGAGTGCATGCCATTTCACATGAACCACTCCACTCCCTAACCATTCCCCAGCCCCTTCCCACACTCTGCCCATATCCTCCAACCCCCTCATATCCATGTACACATCCAACATTCTCTTCAATGACAGAAAGGACCCTGCCGCAACTATCTCTTCTGGAAGATCATTCCATTCTGCCACCACACTCTGAGTGAAGAAACATCCTCTAACATTTCTCCTGAAGTTTTACCCCCTTACCCTTAACTCATGCCCTCTTGTTCCAGCCTCCCCTGCCCTCAGTGGAAAGAGTCTACTCATGTCTTGCCTATCTATTACCTTCATAATTTTAAATACCTCTATCATAACCCCCTTCAATTGTCCACGTTCAAATGAATAAAGTCGCTGTCTCCTTCATCTTCCTCTGTACCCTAGATGTTGTAAGTCAGGCAACATTTTTGTAAATCTTCTCTGCACATGGCCTCACCAATGCCTTAAACAGCTATACTCTATTCTATGCTATGATTTATGAAGGCCAGCATGTCACATGCCTTCTTAACTACCGTGTCTACATGGGAAACCACTTTCAAGGAAATCTGTACCATAACTCAAGATCCCTCTGTTCCTCTGCCTTCCTCGATGCCCATCCCTGAACTTCATATGTCATATTAACATTATTTTTTCCGGAATGCAGCACCTCATACTTGTCAACATTAAATTCCATCTGCCATCTTTCAGTCCACTTTTCCAAACAAACCAAATCCTGTAATCCAAGAAAACCTTCCTCACATTCCACCAGTCCCCCTAATTTTGTATCGTCTGCATATTTGATTACCCAGTTAACCACCCCCTCATCCAAATCATGAAAATAAATGATAAACATCAGGGGACCCAGCACCAATCCCTGAGTCACACCGCTCGTCACAGGCTTCTATCCTCACAGACAGTTGTCCACCATGACTCTCTGCTGTCTGTTTTACAGCCACCTCTGACTCATCTCACTATCTATTAATCCCTAGTCACTGAACATTCCTAACTAACTTTACATGCGGAACCTTATCAAAAGCCTTACTAAAATTCAAATAGATATCGTCAGCCACCCTACCTTCAGCCACTTGCCTTGTCACCTCTTCAAAACATTCAACAAGATTCATTAAAATGATTTTCTCTTCATAAACCCATTCTGGATGCCCCTGATCATTCCCTGCCTATCCAGATATTTGTACATACTATCTCTGAGAATACCCTCCATAACTTTTGCCACCACCAAAGTAAAACTTACTGGCCGATAAATACTTGGCCTGCACCTTCTGCTTTTTTTAAACAGTGGAACAACATTTGCAACCCTCCAATCCCGCGACACCACACCCTTCTCCAGTGATGTTTGAAACATCACTGTCAGAGCCCCGGCTATTTGCTCCCTGACCTCCCTTAATGTCCTGGGGAAAATCCCATCAGGACCAGGAGACATCCAACTCTATTGACCCTAGAAGCTCCAAATCCCTCTCTTTACTAATCCCTATCCTTTCCATAACTAAGCCATTCACCTCATTTATCTCACATAGTCCAGTGTCCCTTTTGCTCGTGAATACAGAAAAGAAAAAAAATTGTTCAATATCTCCCCCATCTCATACAGCTTCTCACTTACACATAGTCCACCGTTCCCATTTTCCAGTGGACGTACTCTATCCTTAACCCTCTTTGTACTGTTCTCGTATCTGTAAAAACCCGAAGGACTCACTTTCACCTTATTAGCTATGGATACTTCATACCTTCTTTTTGCCTTTCTAATTTCCCTCTTGAGGTTCCTTCTTCAATATAAGTAAGGATCATAAATCTCATCAATCTTTTGTTTCTTATATTGAGCATGGGCCTCCCTCTTATCCCGAATCATTCATAATGTTTCTAGAAATCCACAGCTCCCTTGAACTTATAATCTTACATTTCAGCCGATCTGGAACAAAATGATCCTGTACTCTCAAAATCTCACCTTTAAATACCCTCCAATTTTCCTGTTCATCATTTCCAGCTAAAAGATCAGCCCACACAACTCTTTGCAAATCTCTTCTCATTTCTTAAATCTGGCCTTCCCCCACTCGAAGACCTTTGAGTTCAGACATGACCTATCCCTTTCCATAATTAAGCTAAATCTAATTAACCCATGATCACTGGATCTGAAGTTCTTCCCAATGCTCACCTCCGCCACCTGCCCCATTTCATTCCCTAACCACAGATCAAACACTGCCCCCCATCTCGTGGGCATCTCCACATACTGCTGCAAAAAGCAGTCCTGAACACGTTGTCTAAACTCTAAGCCATGCTGACCTCTCACTGACTGTGTTTCCCAATCGATGTTAGGACTTCACTTGCCTCCTTTCCAGACCCATCAACCAAGGATGAAACTTAGTTTTGTCTTGTGTCATAATGGCAGAGGACATGAAATTCTGGTACATAGTAGGTGCATTGGATGCTGCTAAAGCATGTCGTAGAAGAGAATTTGTTGCAGAAAACCAGTACACGAGGCGTCGCGCAATTGGTCTGCACATGTACCTCATGCCAGACTGCCAAAATTCAACGGCACACTAAGGCACTTCTTCAACCTTTCCCAGTGGTACACACGTGGTTGGAACATGTGCATGAGGATCTGCTCGGACCATTGCCAAAATCTCAAAACTTGAGATACATTCTAACAGTCGTAGAACGTTTCACACGCTGGCCAGAAGCCATCTCGTTTCCATCTTGTGACACTGAGACAAGGGCTATAGCATTCATCATTAATTGGATGGCTAGATTTGGTTTCCCGACCCACATTGCATCAGACCACGCACCACAATTCACCCACAGTCCAACAGCCTTGTGGAACGTTTCCATCGGCAACTGAAGGCCCTACTCTCCGGACACAATATAGTCGATGAATTGCCATGGGTTCTATTGGGAGTGTGCACGGCTCCAAATGAAGATGTCTGCATTGTCCGCAGAGATGGTTTATGGTACGGTCCTTACAGTTTCATGGGACATTCATTTCACACCAACTCTGATCTGAACGTCCTTCAGCAGCTTCGACATGGTGTTGTGATCAGCAAATCTTTTCCTACCCACTGGCATGGTTCCCCTAAACAGAATGTGCCCCCAAAACTCCTGGACACTGATTATGTTTTTGTGCACAGATAGGTCCCAGGAGCGCCATTACAATGACCGTAGGAGAGCCCTTTCCTTGTGATGAAGAAGGATGGGGTTGTGTATACTTTGGACATTGGGGGGCATTCACAGCTGTTTAGTGTGGACAGATGCAAGCCTGCCCATGTGGATCCAGAAATAATTTTACAGGATCTGAATCATCAATATCTTCCGGCAGACAAACTATCTTAATATTATTACGAGAACTTTGATTTTCCAACGAATCAATGTTTTTTAACAAATCTCTCTTCTGGACATCTCAGCCTGTAAACAAATTGTCAATATGATCCATTCTCTCCGCATAATGGTCCACACGGTCCTTACAGTCAATAAAAATGTCTTCTATCTTCTTAAATTGATCTTGTCCAGTGTCCACTGCTGTTAAACTCTTATTAATATCAACTTGAATAGATGTAATTTCTTCACACATACCAGCCATTTATTTCCTCCATAACAGCAAATTGATCATTTAAAGTTTCACAACCTTAGTTCACAGAAGACATCATCTTTTCATTTTGTTGGATCAGTTCTGTAGACATGAGGTTGACTTCCATCCCTGTTACATGTGCCTTGAAGTCTGGGGAAGGTATCTGGTGAAACAACAGCTTTCATTGGAGAAGGAGATGTTCTTAAAGCCTTAGGCCTCCCTTCATTGAGTCCAACTGCAGCAAGTAGTAAATCTTGCTCTTCTTCTTCTTGAACTTCTGAGTTGTCCTCCTCCACCTCTTCTCTTCCACCTCCTACCTGGCAGCCGGACTATGGATCGGATCCAGAAATTCTTTCAAGTGAGAACATCTTCAGATGCGCCACTGCATACAGACAGTCCCCTACCTGGTAACTCATGCTTGCATTTTGGCACTCACGCCCAACTCTCCTTAGTCAAGCCTGGCTCGTGTCGAATTCCACACTTTTGCTCCTCCTGGATCGGCCAAAGATCTCGGTGCTATCTTTCATCTCCAAATGTGCAGAGGATGTAGATGTTTCTTCCAGCTGGTCCTGACTTGCACGTTGAGGCTTCAGATTCATTTCTAACTGGTCTCGAGGTTCCTTCTGGAAGGTCTGCCTTGCTTCTTCTGTACTTTTCACAGGTTGACAACCTAGTTTTTTTCTAAGTTGCTTGTTATGATATGGTATTGTATGTACTGACCACAACAGGCATGGGCTGCCCCCCCCTCCTGATGTCATCCTCTCCTAGACTCCTCCCCTGTGACCCAGGCCATAAAGGTCAAGCCACCTCTTCCTTCCCTTCACTTCCCTCACTTGGACAGGGGCCTGCAGTCTTGTGTGTAATAAAGCCTATCATTCCCCTCAGTCTTTGTCTCTGTGATTATTGGGCCAACTGGTCGTGCCCAACACTGCTTTTTTCTTTTCTTCATTTCCAGAATCCTATTGTAGTAAATTTCTGTTCAAAACATTGATAAAGTCAAAAAAGTCACTACAATTCGAGTATTGAACAGTTCAGTCAGGGAGAGGTGACTTCTCACGTCTTTTATCAACGCCATCTTGCCACGACCCCCCCCCCCCCCACTCCTCCCTTCAGCTGACTCCTTGAACACCATCCAATCCACGGACTCTAGGCACTCCTGCAGCTGTCTTCCCTCCCGTGACCACCTTCTGGTTGTCCTGATCTCGTAAGTGTTGTGAGCAATTTTAGGCCCCATTTCTAAGAGAGGATGTGATGCCCAGAGGTGGTTTACAAGAATGATCCTGGGGATGAGAGGAATAATGTTTGAGGAGCATTTGATGATTCTGGGCCTATACTCACCTGAGTTTAGAAGGATGAGGCAGGACCTCATTGAAATCTGATGACTAGTGAAAGGGCTGGATAGAGAGGACTTTGCCAGTCGTGCGAGAGTTTAGGACCAGTGGGCACAACCTCAGAATAAAAGGATGTCTGCTGAAAAAGGAGATGGAGAAACCTTTTCATCTGGAGCAGTGATTTTCAAACTCCTCCTCCACACCCCCACCCCCACCTCCCGGATCATATTCCACTTAATCCCTGTGCCAGAAGTGCTCTGTTAGTAAGGGATTACTTAAGGTGGAATGTGATTGGAAAGAAAAAGTTTGAAAACCACTGTTTTAATTGTACCTCATTGACTTGTTCTGTGCGTGGTTTCATAACTCAAGAGGAAATAGACCAATGACAATTTTTCTCAAGCAAAATATTTCCTTCACAATTGGGTCCACTGCAGTCTTTCTCAGCCTTTTTTCCCATTCATATTCCACTTTAAGCAATCTCTTACTCATTTTTCAACACTCCAAGGAATAAAGGCCCAACCTGTTCAACCTTTCCCTGTAGCTCAACTCCTGAAGATCTGGCAGCTTCCTAGTAAATCTTCTCTGCACTCTTTCAATCTTACTAATACCCTTCCTGTAGCTAGGTGACCAGAACTGCACACAATACTCCTAAGTGGGCCTCACCATCATCTTATCCAACCTCATCATAACTTCCCAACTCTTATTTTCAATATGTTAATTAATGAAGGCCAAGATGACAAAAGCTGTCTTTAGAACCCGGTCGTCCTGTGACACCACTTTCATGGAATTATGTAACAGTGTTTTATCTCTTGCTGCCGATTTGCGTAACTTGGCTGTTCAATTTCATAATGTTGGCTTCTGGACTATTTTATTGTGCCCCTTGATCTAGAGAGTTCTGGCAGAGCAAAACAATTTTGTTTTCTTTTGTCAGGTCAAATTTTGTCACATTGATCCAAAAACAAGTATTTTCACCATTCCTTCATTTCAGATTCTCTGCAGCTGTCGTATTGTACCTCACAGTTACAGCATCGTGTTTGTCTTGTTTATCCTTTACCCCTCCATCCAGACAGATGTGTTGATCAATGAGTGGACTCCACTCATCCAGCATCACTGCCATTTCTGCTGCTCGGGCTTTTCATCCCATGTAATCAATTTGTTATTTCCCTCTCTTCTTTTTCTCAGCAAAGAGAATCAGGTTTATTTGATCATCTTTCTGAATCCCAGTGAAAGGTTATCGACCTGAAGGTTTTAACTCCGATTATTTTTCAAGTAGATAACCTGCTGAGTATTTCCAGCATTGAGCTTTTATTTTACTGCCTTGGTGTATTACTGAGTGCTTTGAATGGGAGAAGAAATGTGGTTTGTGTTAAGTAAAGATGTCTAGATTATGGGGTGGATTTAGAAAAATAGATGTAAAAGTGGAGGGTTCATGGAAATAGTTAATACATCTTTTCGATTTTTGGAGTCTCCTGCCGGAATGCGTGGGATAATCACGGGGCTTAATTCAAACCCGCTGGCAGCAAACTCTTAATGATGTCCCACCTTGTCCCGTGGAGCCCAGCACATATAACCATATGACAGTTTACAGCACAGAAACAGGTCATATTGGCCTTTCAAGTCTGTGCCAGTTCACATGAACAACTCCACTAGTTTTCCCCTCCAACACTCTGGCCATATCCCTCCAACACCCTCATATCCATGTACACATCCAACCTTCTCTTAAATGACAGAAAGGACCCTGCCGCAATTATCTCTTCTGGAAGATCATTCCATTCTGCCACCACTCTCTCAGTGAAGAAGCATCCTCTAACATTCCTCCTGAAGTTTTGCACCCTTACCTTGAACTCATGCCCTCTTGTTCCAACCTCCCCTGCCCTCAGGGGAAAGAGTCTACTCACGTCCAGTCTATCTATTCCTTTCATAATTTGAATACCTCTATCATAACCCCCTTCATCCGTCTACGTTTGAATGAATAAAGTCGCTGTCTCCTTAATCTTTCTCTGTACTCTAGATGTTGTAAGACACGTAACATTTTTGTAAATCTTTTCTGCACCCTCTCCACGTTACCTATTTTATTCCTATATTTGGAGACCAGAACTGAAAACAATTCTCCAAACCTGGCCTCACCAATGCGTTAAACAGTTGCTGCATCTCTTCCAGCTATACTCTAGTCTATGATATGATTTCTGAATGCCAGCAGATCATATCTCAGGATAAGATATTGGACCAATGTTTCCTGCATCTTGGAAGAAACACCTTATTGACCAGAGACACAGCTTATCTCATCCATCCATCAGAACATCTGTCAAGCTCATGTCAAATAAATATGTATAGCATGGACTGAGAAAAGGTGTCGAGCAATGGGTTTGCATATGTACCTCCTGCCAGACTGCCAAGATTCAGTGCCACAATAAGGTACCTCTTCAATATTTCCCGACAGTATGCAGGCAGTTGGAACACGTGCATGTGGACCTGCATGGACCATTGCCAAAATCTCAAAACATGAGATACATTCTAACAGTCGTAGAACGTTTCACACGCTGGCCAGAAGCCATCTCGTTTCCATCTTGTGACACTGAGACAAGGGCTATAGCATTCATCATTAATTGGATGGCTAGATTTGGTTTCCCGACCCACATTGCATCAGACCACGCACCACAATTCACCCACAGTCCAACGGACTTGTGGAACGTTTCCATCGGCAACTGAAGGCCCTACTCTCCGGACACAATATAGTCGATGAATTGCCATGGGTTCTATTGGGAGTGTGCACGGCTCCAAATGAAGATGTCTGCATTGTCCGCAGAGATGGTTTATGGTACGGTCCCTACAGTTTCATGGGACATTCATTTCACACCAACTCTGATCTGAACGTCCTTCAGCAGCTTCGACATGGTGTTGTGATCAGCAAATCTTTTCCTACCCACTGGCATGGTTCCCCTAAACAGAATGTGCCCCCAAAACTCCTGGACACTGATTATGTTTTTGTGCACAGATAGGTCCTAGGAGCTCCATTACAATGACCGTATGAGAGCCCTTTCCTTGTGATGAAGAAGGATGGGGTTGTGTATACTTTGGACATTGGGGGGCATTCACAGCTGTTTAGTGTGGACAGATGCAAGCCTGCCCATGTGGATCCAGAAATAATTTTACAGGATCTGAATCATCAATATCTTCCGGCAGACAAACTATCTTAATATTATTACGAGAACTTTGATTTTCCAACGAATCAATGTTTTTTAATAAATCTCTCTTCTGGACATCTCAGCCTGTAAACAAATTGTCAATATGATCCATTCTCTCCGCATAATGGTCCACACGGTCCTTACAGTCAATAAAAATGTCTTCTATCTTCTTAAATTGATCTTGTCCAGTGTCCACTGCTGTTAAACTCTTATTAATATCAACTTGAATAGATGTAATTTCTTCACACATACCAGCCATTTATTTTCTCCATAACAGCAAATTGATCATTTAAAGTTTCACAACCTTAGTTCACAGAAGACATCATCTTTTCATTTTGTTGGATCAGTTCTGTAGACATGAGGTTGACTTCCATCCCTGTTACATGTGCCTTGAAGTCTGGGGAAGGTATCTGGTGAAACAACAGCTTTCATTGGAGAAGGAGATGTTCTTAAAGCCTTAGGCCTCCCTTCATTGAGTCCAACTGCAGCAAGTAGTAAATCTTGCTCTTCTTCTTCTTGAACTTCTGAGTTGTCCTCCTCCACCTCTTCTCTTCCACCTCCTACCTGGCAGCCGGACTATGGATCGGATCCAGAAATTCTTTCAAGTGAGAACATCTTCAGATGCGCCACTGCATACAGACAGTCCCCTTCCTGGTAACTCATGCTTGCATTTTGGCACTCACGCCCAACTCTCCTTAGTCAAGCCTGGCTCGTGTCGAATTCCACACTTTTGCTCCTCCTGGATCGGCCAAAGATCTCGGTGCTACCTTTCATCTCCAGATGTGCAGAGGATGTAGATGTTTCTTCCAGCTGGTCCTGACTTGCACGTTGAGGCTTCAGATTCATTTCTAACTGGTCTCGAGGTTCCTTCTGGAAGGTCGGCCTTGCTTCTTCTGTACTTTTCACAGGTTGACAACCTAGTTTTTTTCTAAGTTGCTTGTTATGATATGGTATTGTATGTACTGACCACAACAGGCATGGGCTGCCCCCCCCTCCTGATGTCATCCTCTCCTAGACTCCTCCCCTGTGACCCAGGCCATAAAGGTCAAGCCACCTCTTCCTTCCCTTCACTTCCCTCACTTGGACAGGGGCCTGCAGTCTTGTGTGTAATAAAGCCTATCATTCCCCTCAGTCTTTGTCTCTGTGATTATTGGGCCAACTGGTCGTGCCCAACACTGCTTTTTTCTTTTCTTCATTTCCAGAATCCTATTGTAGTAAATTTCTGTTCAAAACATTGATAAAGTCAAAAAAGTCACTACAGTTCGAGTATTGAACAGTTCAGTCAGGGAGAGGTGTCTTCTCACGTCTTTTATCAACGCCATCTTGCCACGACCCCCCCCCCCCCACTCCTCCCTTCAGCTGACTCCTTGAACACCATCCAATCCACGGACTCTAGGCACTCCTGCAGCTGTCTTCCCTCCCGTGACCACCTTCTGGTTGTCCTGATCTCGTAAGTGTTGTGAGCAATTTTAGGCCCCATTTCTAAGAGAGGATGTGATGGTCCAAAGGTGGTTTACAAGAATGATCCTGGGGATGAGAGGAATAATGTTTGAGGAGCATTTGATGATTCTGGGCCTATACTCACCTGAGTTTAGAAGGATGAGGCAGGACCTCATTGAAATCTGATGACTAGTGAAAGGGCTGGATAGAGAGGACTTTGCCAGTCGTGCGAGAGTTTAGGACCAGTGGGCACAACCTCAGAATAAAAGGATGTCTGCTGAAAAAGGAGATGGAGAAACCTTTTCATCTGGAGCAGTGATTTTCAAACTCCTCCTCCACACCCCCACCCCCACCTCCCGGATCATATTCCACTTAATCCCTGTGCCAGAAGTGCTCTGTTAGTAAGGGATTACTTAAGGTGGAATGCGATTGGAAAGAAAAAGTTTGAAAACCTTTGTTTTAATTGTACCTCATTGACTTGTTCTGTACGTGGTTTCATAACTCAAGAGGAAATAGACCAATGACAATTTTTCTCAAGCAAAATATTTCCTTCACAATTGGGTCCACTGCAGTCTTTCTCAGCCTTTTTTCCCATTCATATTCCACTTTAAGCAATCTCTTACTCATTTTTCAACACTCCAAGGAATAAAGGCCCAACCTGTTCAACCTTTCCCTGTAGCTCAACTCCTGAAGATCTGGCAGCTTCCTAGTAAATCTTCTCTGCACTCTTTCAATCTTACTAATACCCTTCCTGTAGCTAGGTGACCAGAACTGCACACAATACTCCTAAGTGGGCCTCACCATCATCTTATCCAACCTCATCATAACTTCCCAACTCTTATTTTCAATATGTTAATTAATGAAGGCCAAGATGACAAAAGCTGTCTTTAGAACCCGGTCGTCCTGTGACACCACTTTCATGGAATTATGTAACAGTGTTTTATCTCTTGCTGCCAATTTGCGTAACTTGGCTGTTCAATTTCATAATGTTGGCTTCTGGACTATTTTATTGTGCCCCTTGATCTAGAGAGTTCTGGCAGAGCAAAACAATTTTGTTTTCTTTTGTCAGGTCAAATTTTGTCACATTGATCCAAAAACAAGTATTTTCACCATTCCTTCATTTCAGATTCTCTGCAGCTGTCGTATTGTACCTCACAGTGACAGCATCGTGTTTGTCTTGTTTATCCTTTACCCCTCCATCCAGACAGATGTGTTGATCAATGAGTGGACTCCACTCATCCAGCATCACTGCCATTTCTGCTGCTCGGGCTTTTCATCCCATGTAATCAATTTGTTATTTCCCTCTCTTCTTTTTCTCAGCAAAGAGAATCAGGTTTATTTGATCATCTTTCTGAATCCCAGTGAAAGGTTATTGACCTGAAGGTTTTAACTCCGATTATTTTTCAAGTAGATAACCTGCTGAGTATTTCCAGCATTGAGCTTTTATTTTACTGCCTTGGTGTATTACTGAGTGCTTTGAATGGGAGAAGAAATGTGGTTTGTGTTAAGTAAAGATGTCTAGATTATGGGGTGGATTTAGAAAAATAGATGTAAAAGTGGAGGGTTCATGGAAATAGTTAATACATCTTTTCGATTTTTGGAGTCTCCTGCCGGAATGCGTGGGATAATCACGGGGCTTAATTCAAACCCGCTGGCAGCAAACTCTTAATGATGTCCCACCTTGTCCTGTGGAGCCCAGCACATATAACCATATGACAGTTTACAGCACAGAAACAGGTCATATTGGCCCTTCGAGTCTGTGCCAGTTCACATGAACAACTCCACTAGTTTTCCCCTCCAACACTCTGGCCATATCCCTCCAACACCCTCATATCCATGTACACATCCAACCTTCTCTTAAATGACAGATAGGACCCTGCCGCAATTATCTCTTCTGGAAGATCATTCCATTCTGCCACCACTCTCTGAGTGAAGAAACATCCTCTAACATTCCTCCTAAAGTTTTGCACCCTTACCTTGAACTCATGCCCTCTTGTTCCAACCTCCCCTGCCCTCAGGGGAAAGAGTCTACTCACGTCCAGTCTATCTATTCCTTTCATAATTTGAATACCTCTATCATAACCCCCTTCATCCGTCTATGTTTGAATGAATAAAGTCCCTGTCTCCTTAATCTTTCTCTGTACTCTAGATGTTGTAAGACACGTAACATTTTTGTAAATCTTTTCTGCACCCTCTCCACGTTACCTATTTTATTCCTATATTTGGAGACCAGAACTGAAAACAATTCTCCAAACCTGGCCTCACCAATGCGTTAAACAGTTGCTGCATCTCTTCCAGCTATACTCTAGTCTATGATATGATTTCTGAATGCCAGCAGATCATATCTCAGGATAAGATATTGGACCAATGTTTCCTGCATCTTGGAAGAAACACCTTATTGACCAGAGACACAGCTTATCTCATCCATCCATCAGAACATCTGTCAAGCTCATGTCAAATAAATATGTATAGCATGGACTGAGAAAAGGTGTCGAGCAATGGGTTTGCATATGTACCTCCTGCCAGACTGCCAAGATTCAGTGCCACACTAAGGTACCTCTTCAACATTTCCCGACAGTATGCAGGCAGTTGGAACACGTGCATGTGGACCTGCTTGGACCATTGCCAGAATCTCAAAACATGAGATACATTCTAACAGTTGTAGAACATTTCACGTGCTGACCAGAGGCCGTCCCGTTGCCATCCAGTGACACTGAGACAAGGGCCAGAGCATTCATCGTCAACTGGATTTGGTTTTCCCACATTAATTCAGTCCGCAGAACACAATTCACCCTCATTCCCACTGGCAACTGAAGTCCACTTTTAAGGCCCGACTCACTGGTCCCAGTTAGGTTGATGAGTTGCCATGCATTCTTTTGGGAGTGCACACAGCTCCAAAGTAAGATATGTCTGCATTTTCCGCAGAGATGCTTTATGGTCTGGTCCTTACAGTTTCATGGGACATTGATTTCACAACCAATTCTGATCTGAACATCCTTCAGCAGCTTCGACATGGTATCACGATCAGCAAAGCTTTTCCTACCCACTGGCTTGGATCCCCTTAACAGAATGTGCCCCACCACTCCTGGACGCTGATTTTGTTTTTGTGCGCAGACAGGACCCAGGAATGCTGTTACAACGACCGTATGAGGACCTTTTCTGCGTGGTGAAGAAGGATGGGTTTGAGTATACTTTGGACATTGGGGGACATTCGCAGCTGTTTAGTTTGGACAGACACAAGCCTGCCCATGTGGATCCCGCTTCACCCATTCAGTGCCTCCAGCCCAGACGATTAGCGTGTCCACCTAAGGTGCATGCAGCTGGTGTTTTACTTTCTGGCGACGGTTCTGGGGGGTGTAGCAGCTGTGTAGCGGGCCGAGTGGGCAAGTTTCTTTGGCGGGCACATGAAATCGTAAGGCAGACAGCTGGGAACTCATCCATTTAATTGACCACATGCACGTGGTGCTGCGTGCCAAGGAACAGCACGTTGGTCTGTGATTTCTCCTGCCGGAAGGTGCGGGACGCTCACAGGGCCCGTGGATCTGCAGCAAACACATAATGATGTCCCACCTTGACCCATGGAGCACAGGACATGCTGTAAATAGAAGAAGCCTGTAAAGACTGAATAAAGCAGTCTTGTGTTGACTAACCTGGTATGTGTGTGTGTGTGTGTGTTGCTGTAATAGCTCTGTCGAAGTAGCCGCTACATATATAAATATTTGGAGGATTATTGCACTTAGAGGATACTTTTCATCCATCTCACAGCCTGTGGGAAGAAGCTATTCCCCAGCCTGTAAGTCCTGATTTTGATGATGGACGTGGTGAAAATGGTCTTTGTACTATTGCTTGAGCCTGATTTGAACAACACTCCCAGTAAATGTCATCTACAGAAAAAGGGAGATCCCAGTGATCCTCACTACTCTGCATCATTCCTGTCTGATGCTTTACAGCAACTAGACCATCCAATGGTGCAGCCAGACAGTAGACTCAACTGCGCTCCTGTAAAATCTCAGGATGAGAACCGTTGGCCTTGACCTCCTCAGCCTCCTTGGGAAATGTAGGCCCTTCCTGACCAATAAGGAGATGTGATTGTTTTGTGTATTAATACGTGTGCTGTATGGATGGGAATTTTATGTGATTGTATTGTCTATTCTTGCTCTTCAACAATTTTTAGTGGATAGAAAAAGCGCAAATCTAAATAGGTCATATGCATTAAATGGTGGACTATTGAGATGTGCCTCAGTTTTCTTCTTCTTCAGGCTGACTTCCAGGCCAAACATTTTGGCAGTTTCCGCAAAGCAGGACGTCAAGCGCTGAAGAGCTGGCTCTGAATGGGCAACTAAAGCGGCATCATCTGCAAAGAGTAGTTCACGGACAAGTTTCTCTTGTGTCTTGGTGTGAGCTTGCAGGCGCCTCAGATTGAAGAGACTGCCATCCGTGCGGTACCGGATGTAAACAGCGTCTTCATTGTTGGGGTCTCCATCAGCCAGCTCCCCACCATGACTACCAGCCCCCCCACATCTCCATCGGGCACACAAAACTCAAAACGGTCAACCAGTTTACCTATCTCGGCTGCACCATTTCATCAGATGCAAGGATCGACAATGAGATAGACAACAGACTCGCCAAGGCAAATAGCGCCTTTGGAAGACTACACAAAAGAGTCTGGAAAAACAACCAACTGAAAAACCTCACAAAGATAAGCGTATACAGAGCTTTTGTCATACCCACACTCCTGTTCGGCTCCGAATCATGGGTCCTCTACCGGCATCACCTACGGCTCCTAGAACGCTTCCACCAGCGTTGTCTCCGCTCCATCCTCAACATCCATTGGAGCGCTTACACCCCTAACGTCGAAGTACTCGAGATGGCAGAGGTCGACAGCATTGAGTCCGCGCTGCTGAAGATCCAGCTGCGCTGGATGGGTCACGTCTCCAGAATGGAGGACCATCGCCTTCCCAAGATCGTGTTATATGGCGAGCTCTCCACTGGCCACCGTGACAGAGGTGCACCAAAGAAAAGGTACAAGGACTGCCTAAAGAAATCTCTTGGTGCCTGCCACATTGACCACCGCCAGTGGGCTGATAACGCCTCAAACCGTGCATCTTGGTGCCTCACAGTTTCGCGGGCAGCAACCTCCTTTGAAGAAGACCGCAGAGCCCACCTCACTGGCAAAAGGCAAAGGAGGAAAAACCCAACACCCAACCCCAACCAACCAATTTTCCCTTGCAACCGCTGCAATCGTGTCTGCCTGTCCCGCATCGGACTTGTCAGCCACAAACGAGCCTGCAGCTGACGTGGACTTTTTACCCCCTCCATAAATCTTCGTCCGCGAAGCCAAGCCAAAGAAAAGATCGAGATGTGCAGAACAACAAAGGGATGTAGGAGTGATGGTAAATAGTTCCCTCAAGACTGATACTCAGGTAGATGGTGTGGTGTAAAAGGCATTTGGAATGTTGGCCTTCATAAATCGGAGTATTGAATTCAAGAGCAGGGAGGTTATGATGAAATTGTACAAGGCATTGGTGAGGCCAAATTTGGAGTTCTGTGTACAGTTTTGGTCACCAAATTATAGGAAAGATATAAACAAAATAGAGAGAGTGCAGAGAAGGTTCACAAGAATGTTGACAGGATTTCAAGGTTTGAGTTACAGGGAAAGGTTGTGCAGACTGGGGCTTTTTTCTCTGGAGCGTAGAAGATTGAGAGGGGACTTGATAGAGGTGTTTTAAGATTTTAAAAGGGACAGACAGAGTAGATGTGGATAGTCTTTTTCAATTAAGAGTGGGGGAGATTCAAACTGGAGGGCATGGTTTAAGATTGAAGGGGTAAAATTATAAAGGGAACATGAGGGGAAATTTCTTTACGCAAAGGGTGGTAGGGATGTGGAATGAGCTTCCGGCAGACGTAGTTGAGGCGGGATCATTGGTTACATTTAAGTATAGACTGGATAGTTACATGGAGAGGAGAGGACTGGAGGGGTATGGACTGGGTATTGGTCAGTGGGAGTAGGAGGGTGGGAATTTGTTATGGCACTAGTTGGGCCGAACTGGCCTGTTCTGTGCTCTAACTGGTTATATTGTACCTTAGGATGTACAATCATGTACAGATTGTCTTTAAATAGTCATTTGGCCCAGATGTCTTTTCAGTCCAAGAATACTTTCGGTTACAGGCTGATTTTGAACAATCACGCCATTGATTCTTAAACAAACATCGTTTTTAATTTTCTTTAAACAAAAAAAAAATCAGGATCAAACTTTAACTTATCACTATTAACAGTCTTCCATTACCACCATCTAATTTTAAATGCAGGTGTATTTAATGTGCATAAAGTTCTTTGACACAACTCCAAGTTCACCGGTGTCTATCAATTCTTATACTGTGCACAGAATTCAACATTTATGAATTTGCACCAAGCTCTGGTGCTTAAAAGTAAATGTGTACCCTCCAGTAAGGCTCTTATTGGTTTCAGAGAGGGATTGCTTGCTCATTGGACACACATAAACTGATTCCCTCTGATCAGCCACTTTGGTGTCTTGCCAAAGAAACTTGACCCATCAGGGTTTTCCAAATGATAACCTCTTCTGCAGGTCACCATAGAGTTCCTTTTGTTTCCCTTTTTTCAAGTGAAACATCATTTCTATCCAGCTATTTCTTCATATGGACAACAAAGTTTTTCAACATGCTGAACTGAGAACTAACACCCCGTCTTCAAAACAAGATGCCAGCTTGCCATCTCTCTCTCTCTCTCTCTCTCTCTCTCTCTCTCTCTCTCTCTCTCTCTCTCTCTCTCTCTCTCTCTCTTAGAAAAAGCCTATTTGGTCTCTCCTTTCTGCTTGCAAAACCACATGAACTTCTTAGAACAGCAAACTGGAACCAGCCAGATTACTGCACCAGACCCAAACTTCTGAGTCCATTCATCTGTTCCTTTAAAAGCAATAATCAATTTACACCTGCTTTTGAAATTCTTTAGTAAAACAGTCTCCTTATTTTGTCTTTGAAAAGGCTCTTGGTGCCTGAATGACTCACTCTCAGCCAAGCTCTTGCATTTTAAATAAGAGCTGTATTGTGAAGTGTATGTGTTTGTTTGTGACCTAAACGACTCCTCCAATCCATCTCTTTCAAAAACATCTCTATATACAATATAAAATATATAATCTGTCACAGGACAGACGCAGCAGAGGAGTTGTGATAAAATCAACGGTGTCCTTGCAAAAATAAAAAGTGGGAAGAGGTATAATCTGGTGAGTAGAATTTTTAATAGTTTGAAACTTGAACCTCTCTCTCTATTTCAGGAGACAATTTACTGTCATGTAATTAAAAAGTGTCATATCACACAAAATTGCTTTTTTCCAGCTGTAAGACAAACAGATTCACCTCTGGCAGAAGTTGACTGAAATACCTCTTGCACCCACCATCCCCTGCCACCCTGAACCCTGGGACAAGTCACTGAGGGTCTGTGGATTCTCTTTCAATGCTCACAGACCATCCAAGTCATTGGCAATGTGAGCTCCAGTTTTGTACCTCTGACATAATTAGGAACCATTTAGCACTCACTCGTATCCCAGGACTGATACCTGACACCCTTTTAGCCAGTTTAGACCCAGTCTCTAGCATTCCACAGCCTGGTGTGAGTTCCTTGACTGCTATGTCCAGAAGCCCGCAGCCTGCGTGGGTTCCTCTCTTGAAGTCACCAACAGGAGACTTCTTAGTTACAAATTAACTAAGAGGAGAATCTCACATGTCTAGATGGATGGAAATGGCATTATTACAAATTGAAGCCTTATATTTGAATATTCAGGTGCCAAATTTGCAAATGCATAGAATATATATTTCTCAAGCTATTTGTAATCTTTTTCCAGAGGAATACAACCTTGAATATTTGCATGTCATCTTGGCATCCCTAAAAATATATGTATATCTTATTTCCAAGTAAGTGCAATACATGTCCTCATCACCGCTAACGTTAATTTAACAAATTTCAATTGATATATTAATAGATTTAATTTGGGCTTTGTTCCTTCAATATTTCCTAATAAAATTAAGGTCAGATTCTGCGGAAAAACATATCCTATAACTTGTTCCATTAATATTGTCATTCTCCTCAAAAAGATCTTGCATTAGGACAAAGATAAGTTGAATGCAAGAAAGTTGCAACATCTTCAACACACCTAAAACATTGATCTGATAATTCTGATTTTATTCTATTCAATTTCACTGGTGTAAGAAGTAACTGTAGAAGAAAAACTAGTTGTGAATTCCTTCCTCACTGCTGCAGTGTGGAACTCTGGTCAATAGTTCCAGACTGCTGAGTTGAAGTGAATTAATACATCTCCCCTGGATCACATGATCTCTATTGCCAAATCATCTTCCTGTAGAGCTTTTCAAATCCAACAGCCTGAGTCACCTGACTCCAGGGGCAGCTTTCAGATAAAATCCTTTCTGACATCTGCTACATGACTGATGTCAAAACAATTATACTGAACTAATTTGTATATTACATTGAGATCCTTATATGCATCTGCCCATATTTGCCAATCAATTACAATATTCAGATCCATTTCCCACCTTTGTCTCAACTTATGAACTCCTCATTTTAAAGTTCCTACTTGTAATAAAGAGGACATCATCAAATAATTGTTTTTAACAATTCCTCTTATAAGGAATTTCTATTTCAGTACAACATAGTTGGTCCTAACTTATCCTTCAAATATGCTCTAAGTTGGAAATAGCAAAAAGATTGTGATGAGGTATACGATATTTATTTCTCAATTGCTCAAATGACATTAATTGACCCCTTTCATAACAATCTTCAACATTTATAATCCCCTTATGAAACCAGCTATCCAGAAATTGATGATCCTTTAAAAAAGATACGAGGATTTTGAATCAAAGCCATTCTGGGTGATGTACATCCACTTACACCAATTTCATCATTTATTTTATTCCATATATTAATCAAATGTTTCAACAATTGTGTATCTTTATCACCAACCATTAATTTTGATTCCCACTTGTACATAAATTCTTTTGCTTTTCCCTCTCCTATTTTATTTGATTCTATTTTAACCCTTTCAAAAAAAGAAGCAAGAAATCTCATTTGAACTGCTCCATAACAATTTTTAAAATGAGGAAGCTGCAGTCCTCTCAATGCAGAATTTGCATTGGGTTACTTGTAACATGGGATTCAATCGGAAATGCGTTCACGTCACATAAAACCACAATGCAGCATGTTTTCTAAGAATGGGATGCAAGAGGAGGGTTGACTAGGTCTCCAGCAGGATATAGATCACAAGATATAGGAGCAGAAGTAGGCCCGTCGAGTCTGTTCCACCATTCTTCCACTCACCCCCACTCCTCAACTTTCTCCCAATAACCCTTGATTCCTTGTCAATCTCTGCCTTAAATACACCCAATGACGTCACGTGGGTTTCACGACCCACTGACACAATCAATTTGTTCCACATTTGTTTTAAATTGACACCCTTTTATCCTGAAATTATGCTCTCGTGTCCTAGAATCCCCTACCATCGGAAATAATCTTTGCCATATGTACTCTGCCCAGTCCATCTAGCATTTGAAATGCCTCTGAGGTCCCCCTTATCCTTCTGTACTCCAACTAGTACAGTCAAAGAGTCGACAATTGTTCCTCATACACTAACCCTTTCATTCCTGATATCATTCCAGTAAATGATCTCTGACCTTCTCCAACACCAGCACATCTTTTCTCAAATACAGCACCCAAAACTCGAATTCTGATTGAATGGAAAGGCAATTCTCCCACGACACAAACACAACAGTTACATGATATTATGTCTTGTTGATATTTACCACTCGGGAAGGTTCTTGTTGGTTTTCAGATAGAGGTGTGTTGTTCAGGCAAGCATTAGTGCTTTTGTGACTCAACGTACCAGCATCTGAAGTCCGTTTTCTCTTCAGAAAAGCTTGATAGCTTAAGCATGGAGCAGAGCTGAGCCACGACTTTGCAGGTATTTAAGGGAGTGTGTGGGCAGGGTTTGTTCTGGACCAACAATCTCACCAAATGACTCTGCTTGAAATCAAGATTCAAACTATTTTGAGGAATACAACAGGAATTGTTCAACAAGAGTCTGGTGTTCCCTGAGGAGTTTTCTTTCAATAGTGGAAATTATTTTTTTTTAAAGCCCGTTAATCTTCCTGATACAGATCTTTCTATTTAACTTTCAGGTTGCTATCTGTTGTTAACTTGGAGGCCTTTAATGGGGTGACTGGGTGGAATCTTTGCTTTAACCAAGCAGTTCTCTTGCAATTTTCCAGCTGTAGGATGTGGTGCAGTTGCTTGCAAGTTTAGCAAGTGGGATGATGATGTGAAACTGCAAGTCACAGCGTCATTTTTGTTTTTGAAAATGCCAAGGTGAAAATTTTAACTTTAGTCTTCTTGGTTTGCTTAAGTTTACAGAGGAGATGTTGGGTCAAGCTGAGAAGACAGAGTTGGATGCCCATTTGGCGAATCGGCTGAGCAAAGCAGAAAGCACAAAACGAGGGGCTGAAAAATTAATGAAGCAAACTGAAGTGCCGTTGAACCCAAACCCAGGTAAAGAAATTAATTTGAGCAGCAATACTTAAGAGATCAAACGATTTGGGCTTTTAGTGGTGTCCTATTTAAATGAACAAAATCTGATTAGAATAGAAGTTTATCTAATGTTTGGAAGTTGCCACAAAAAAATGGAGCATATAAATAAGATGTTGTAATTAAGATAAATGAACAATACAATGAGCCTGGTGTCACAGTATCTGCTTCAGTCTACAGTACATCACCATTAAACCTGGTCCCCACTTTACTCCTGGTGTCAAATTATCTACCTCAACATACTGTAAATCACTGTTAAACTTTCTCCCCCTGTGAACCTGGTGTCACAGTATCTGACACAGTTCATAGTATATCACTGTTAAACCTCACAAATGTGAATCCTACTATAAAATAATGCACCCCTTCTAAGTCTCACAGTATTCTAATCCCCACCTATTTTAAAAATTCCAAAAAAAAGAGAAACATCAATCCCAAAACAAGTTACTCAAGAGTAGTAGCCCCCTAAAAATCTGGGTGTGGTAAAGTCCACAAGTGGCATGTGACTAAAGGACTCAGTGTCACCCACCCCCAGTCAGACTTTCACAAAGTACTGAAACAAAAACATTCAACCCAGTGATTCCAGTCCCACTGATTGTTCCGGATCTTCAATATCGAGAAGACTTTGTGTCAATTCAACTTTTTTCCCATTCTTTCCATATTTTCCAATCTTCCCATTTCCATTCCCATGACCTTTCCCTTTGGTGACAATGGTGACGATCGCCCATTTCCTCATACATCTGGCAATGAATTAGCAAATATTAAAGCATTGTGGTCATTCTCAAAAAACTGAGATTGAAAATTCCCATAAAAATCTTTCAATACTGCCGCATAACGAAAAGCAAATTTATATCCCTTTCGCCACAATACTTCTTAGGCTGAATTAAATTCTCGGTCTCTTCTGATAATTTCTTGACTCAGATCTGCATTAAAAAAAAACCCTATTATTTTGAACCATCAGTGGATCCTGATTTTGCCATGTTTTCTGCACCACCAATCGGAGGATCATCTCTCTGTCTTGATATTTAAAAGAGCGAATCAAAACTGCTCGTGGTAATTCGCCTGGAAACGGTTTCTTCCTTAACGCTCTGTTTGCTCGATCTAATTCCAGTCCATCTGGAATAAATTACCTGCCCTACACTTCTGGGATCCATTTCTTCAAAACCTACATCGGATCCGAACCTTGCATATCTTCCGGAAGACCTACTATCTTAACATTATTTCTACGACATTGGTTTTCTAATGAGCCAAACTTCTTCAATAATTCCTTCTTCTGAATCCCCCAATCTACAAAAGGATCTTCCACTATTTCCATTTTTTCTCTATTATGCTCCATTTGACTCTTGCATTCAAGAAAGCCTCCTCAATCTTTTTAAAATGATCTTGCACAGTATCCACTGATCGTGTCCATCTCGTAACATCACTCTTAACTACATTAATATCTTGCTTCATAAAAGTTATTTCTTCACACACAGTGTTCATTTTAGTTTTCATTTCTGAAAATCCTTGAGTCATCTGATGAGTCATCTGCATTGATATATTTGCCATATCTTCCATGAGCTGAGCAATCCCTTCCCGAATTGGAAACACAGAATCCAGTCCAGGATCCATCACCTCCATTTGAGGCTGACCTTCTTTTGCCGCAGTCCCCAGTTCTTGAAATTCTAATGAAATTGAGCATCTTCTTCCTCCATAGCAATAGGTCCTCTTCCGGTGCTGCTGTGGGTCTGGACACCCGATAACAGTGTGCCGACCTCGTCAGTTCACCGTCGATCAGGCTCCCCCACAGCCCACACCTTCTCCAAAGGTTTGTGGACCCTCAACACACTGTGCATGCCCAGTAGGGCCACCGACTACGCAGTGCGTCTTCTGATGCTACACTGTACCTCTCCTGACCACCAGGCAATCCTGCACGCTTATGTGCCTGTCCTCGCTCAGCTGGCCCGCCCTCACGCCTGTGTTCATGAGTGCACGAGTCAAAACCGCTGAACTCATCGCTGAGCTGGTGCCATCTTGCGATAGCGCAAGTGGTGCCGACGAAATACTTCGCCGGGCAGGAATCCTCTGAGGCTTGGAGACGCCAGTCAATGACTCCGTTGCTTCAAGTTGAACTCGGCCATAATTCTTCAACACTTTTGTAAGGTAATTTCTTCTGGAACTGAGTTTTCGATTTTTTCACATTTGTAGCTATTTTGATCCTCCACAATTCCAAAGTCTATAAACAGTATTTTTAATCACTTTTACAACTTTTAAAATCGAGCATTTAATAGTCCAACTGGGGAAGGGTGGAACCACACGTCTACCCTCTGCACCATCTTGTCACAGTATCTGACACAGTTTATAGTAAATCACTGTTAAACCTTCACATTACTGTGAATGCTGTCTCTCAGTTTCTGCCTCAATCTACCGTTCATCAACATTAAACCTTCTCCCCCTGTTAACTTCGTGTTAAAGTATCAGCCTAAGTTTACCACACATCATCATTAAACCTTCTCCCCATTGGGAGACCGGTTTTACTGTATCTGCCACAGTTTATCGTACATCACTATTATACCTTCTCACTACTGTGAACTCGGTGTTACAGAGCCTGCCACTCTACCGCACATCACCAGTAAACCTTCTCCTCAATGTGAGCATGGTGTTACTGTATCTGCCACAGTTTAGTGTACATCATCATTAAAAATTCTCCCCAATATGAAGCTGGTGTCACTTTATTTGCCAAAGGTTATCGTACAACTCTGTTCAACACTTTCCCCACTATGAACCCGGTGTCACAGTAACTGCCTCAGTTTCCCATACAACACCAATAAAGCTTTTTTTCCCCACTCTGAGCCCAGTATCAATGTATCTACGTAGTTTCCTGTACATCACCATTAACCTCCACCCACAGTGAACCAGATTTCACAGTATCTGCCTCAGTTTATTATACATCATTTTAAAACCTTCTTACTACTGTAAACCTGGAGTCACAGATTCTGCTTTATTCTACCATACTTCTCTGTTAAACCTTCTCAGTACTGTGAACACAGTGTCTCAGTATCTGCCAAGGTCGTCGATTGTACATCTCCGTTAAATATTCTCCCAACTGTGAACCTGGGGTCATAGTGTCTGATACAATTTATCGTACATTACTGTTAAACCCGCCAGATAAGCTCCAGATAACGAAAGAGGAGTTCTCGCATCTGAAGGAACTGGGGATCATTCGTCGCTCTGACAGCCCTGGGGCTCACCGCTCCACCTGGTCCCAAAAGCCTCCGATGGCTGGCACCCCTGCGGAGATTATCGACGGCTTAATGATATGACAGTATCTGACCGTTACCCCATCCCTCACATTCAGGACTTTATGGCCAATCTGCATGATATGAGAGCATTCTCCAAGGTCAATCTGGTGTGCGTGTATCATCAAATCCCATTGCACCCCGAGGACATCCCCAAAACGGCCATCATCACACCCTTCGGTTTGTTCGAATTTTTATGCATGCCTTTCAGGCTCAAGAACACCACCCAGACATAATGCACCTCATGGATACGGTGCGCAGGGATTTGAATTTTGTGTTCATTTATCTGGATGACATTCTTGTCGCCAGCAGAGACTGGGCACAACCAAGTCTCACCTGCACACCCTCTTCTCCCGACTGGCTGAATTCAGCCTAATGATCAGCCCGGCCAAATACCAGTTTTGTGCAGAAGAAAATTTGGATGGGATGAAAATAATCCAGAATCCATTGCACAAGATTGGAAAAATTAGATTGAGCGTCTTCAAATACTTGGAAGTTTTGATGTCAACAGAATTTGGAGTGGCCACATTTGCTCAGTTACACCATTTTTCTGATGTAAGTGAAGGTGGTTTTGATCCTGTCAGTTACTGAGTCCTGTGAAATAACCAAGTGTGAGTAGATGGTGGTTTTGTAATGGGAAAAGACAGAGTGGCTCCATTAAAGTCAGTCACCACACCTTGAATGGAATTGACTGCTGCTATTATGGCGAGCAAAATGGACGCTATGTTAAGAAGACAATTACAGATGGAGTTAGCAGATCCTGTGTTTTGGACTGATAGAACATCAGTGCTTAAATATATTAATAATGAAATCATGAGGTTTCATCTCTTTGTGACTAACAGAGAGAATGAAAACCTGGACAACAACAAATGGCAGATTTACCACAGGACAGAGTTTCACCTGATGAATTCCCATTTACATCTGTGGAAGTTGATTATTTTGGTCCTTTGCAAGTAAAGTGAGGACGAAGTGTTGAAAAACGATATGGAGTTATTTTCACTTGTTTGACTATGAGAGCAATTCATATTGAAGTAGCGTCATTGCTTGATACAGACTCTTTTATTAATGTTCTTTGGCGTTTTATTCCTAGACGTGGTCAAGTAAAAGAATTATGTTCTGATAATGGATCTAACTTTAAAGGAGCTGAGCGAGAATTATGAAAAGTTATTCAAAATGGGAATCAACATCAAATTCATGATGCATAACTTCAGAAAGTAGTTAATTGGATATTTAATCCACCCATAGTTATGGGTGTGGTACGGGTAAGGGTTAGTTGGTTGTGGAGAACGTTTACAAAGGTCTGTACTGGGCAGTACTGGGCAGCAATGCTTAATGTTGTAATGGATGCGGAAGCTCTGGGATGGGGTAAGGGAGGGACTGGCCAGGAAGTCTGCAGATGCTGGGGCCGAGGGCAATGCACAAACATGCTGGGGAAACTCATGGATAGTTTTGTGAGGAGCAGGTCCTGCATCACGAGTCAAATTGAGTATTTCGAGGACGTGTCAAAGGAAATAGATGAAGGTCAAGGTCTGTATGTGCTGCACGTGGATTTTAGTAAGGTGCTTGACAAGGTCGTCACGGTAGCCTCATTCAGAACGTCGGGAGGCATGGGATCCATGGAGCCTTGGCTGTGTGGATTCAGAATTCGCTTGTCTGCAGTAAACAGAGGGTAGTAGTAGATGGAACAATGACTAGTGGCTCTCCAAAGGGATCTGCTCTGGGACCCCTGCTCTTTGTGATTTTTATGAATGATGATGGGAGTGGAAGGGTGGGTACGTCAGGGGATGACACAGAGGTAGAGATGTTGTAGACAGTGCAGAAGGTTGTCAGAGGTCATCCAGTTTGCAGAGAAGTGACAGATGGAGTTCAATCCTGTAAATACAGATGTACTTAAACAAGCAACTGGTACAGGTTTATTTCCAGAGTCATTTTCAAGGGCATGAATAACAGTTTTTCCAAAGAAGGTTGGAGACCCATTAAAAGTAGCTTCATATAGACCAATATCTTTATTGAATGCGGATTACAAGATCATGAGCGCAGAGCACTTGGTTAATGGCAGGATTAAGAACAGTGTGCAGGACAGAGAAATATTTAGATCCTGCTCCATAAATCGCTCAAGGTTGCTGTGCAAATTGAGAGGGAGTTTAAGATGCTGTATTGTGTGCTAGCCTTCAGGAGTCAGGGATTGAGTTCAAGAACTGAGAGGTAACGTTGCAGATGTATAAAATTCTAGTCAAACCACACTTGGAATATTGTGTGCATTCCTGGGGCGAGAATACCAGTGGACGTCTAAATAAGGTGAGATGAGGGAACTTTAGACAAGATGTGAGGGGGATATTTTGTTGACACAGAATGTAGTGGGTGGCTGGAATGCATTGCCAGGGGTAGTAGTGGAGGCTGGTCCAAAAAAGTCATGAAAAAGATTTTAATTTCGGGACAGGAATAAAAGAAAAACAGAAGGTACTGGTGGAGGGAGGGAAGAGTAATATTGTTATGGGGTAGGTTCAGATGGGTCAGCTGAAGGGACTCGACTGATCCATCCATGATTTGTCCAGCATCTTGCTGCCATGTCGTGGTGAACCAGGGTTTTGCCTGATGGAGACACGGTACTCTGAGATCTGCAGATATAGATTGTGGTTTTCTCCATAACACACTTCCTCAGGTAAAGCAGAGGAAGGGAAAGGCCCTAGTGTGCAGAGGTAGGGAGGGGGTTGATGGGGGAAGAGTTGGGGCCCTCCAAAGTCATCGTGATCAGGCCTCGGAGACGGCATCTCTATCACTCGTATTTCTCTTCCCAGGAGAAGGAGCGATCTCAGAGACAAGACACGAGTCCAGAAGAACATTGCATCCCAGCTGAACAGAGGACGGACAACATCATGATGGCCTGAACCCCTCCCCTTCTCCCTCTGGCCCTGCCAACTCCATTCCCCACTTTTTCCATATACCTTCACCCATTTCCCCCACCCATTTCTCCCCTACCTCTCCTCCATTCCAACCCCCTCCCACTCACCTTCCCTTTCACCTACCCTCACACCTATGCCATAAACTCAGCCCTCCTCCCTTCACCTCCCCTTTCCCTCTCCTTTGCCCCTCCCCTTCACCTCCTACCCTTCCCCTCCTCCCCTTCCCCTCCTTCCCTTCCCCTCCCCTTCCTACCCCTAACTTAGGGG
Organism: Narcine bancroftii; assembly: GCF_036971445.1. Taxonomy (NCBI): domain Eukaryota; kingdom Metazoa; phylum Chordata; class Chondrichthyes; order Torpediniformes; family Narcinidae; genus Narcine; species Narcine bancroftii. The sequence goes on along the minus strand of NW_027211821.1, from coordinate 447,780 downwards.
AAGGAGGGATAGGGGAAGGGGGTAGGAGAAAGGAGGTAGTGAGAGGGTAGGGGTAGGTAATGGGGTAGTGGAAGGGGTTGCAGGTATGGGGTAGGATTAGGGGAAGGGGGTAGGTGTAGAGGATAGGGGTAGGGTTTAGGTTAGGGTTGGGGAAGGTGGGTAGAATTAAGATATGGGTCATGGACGGGTAGAGGTACAGTTAGGTTTAGGGTTAGGAGATGTGGGCTCGGGTTAGGTCGAGGTTTAGGGTTAGGTTTAGAGTTTGGGGAAGTGGGCTTGTTTTAGGTTTAGGGGAAGGGGGTAGGAGTAGGAGGTAGAGGTGGGGTGTGAGTTGGGGTTTGGGGAAGGTGGGTAGGATTAGGGTTGGGTTTAGGGGACAGCGTAGGGATAGGGTTAGGGGACAGAGTGGAAATAAGAGTTAGGGTTGGGGACGTGGTGTAGTGTTTAAAGGTATCGGTAGTGTTAACGTTAAGGATAGAGTTTGTTAGGGGTTAGGGTTAGGTTGGGGAGGGGAGCGGGGGAGGCGAGCAGGGCACGGGAAATGGGGAAGTGATGGGGGAGGGGAATGGGCATGGGAATGAGGAGGGGTACGGTGTAGAGGAAATGGGAGGTGAATGGAGGAAGGCATCGCTACCCCCTCCCCTCCCCACGCCTACCCCCACATTATCCCTGCCTCCTCTCCTCCTTCCAGAGGAAGCCGGGCCTCATACCAGCCAGAACCTCCCTGTAATTTCAGAGCCTCCGTTTCAGGAAGTGCCTTCGACACTTGCCGTTGGACAGACATCTTGTATCTTGATTCATTCTATACCGTTGATATTAAATTTAAAAATGGTTTGGTCTTTTAAAGCTTGAACTCAAAAGGCTCGTCCAGATAGACAACACAGAAACAGGCCCTTCGGCCCCACTCTCCTGCTGGCTGTGCTGTTGTAATCAGTCCATATTCCTCTCAACCTTTTCATTCTTAGCTCCCATCCAGCTCATGTTGCCTTGTCAATCTCACGGTCTGTGGGAAGAAGCTATTTCCCTCCCTGGCTTCTCTGCTTTTATTCCTCCATATCGCCTTCCTGATGGAAGGGGGACAAAGATGCTCTTTGCTGGATATCTGGGAGTCTATTTACAGAGCTCATCCCTGCAAAAAATTCAGGGGTCCCTGGCCTTGAGGTTCCACCCATGTTGCCTCTCCCTCAGCACTCTCTCGTCAGAACACAACTGCACCTTCTTTCCCCTCCTCTCCTAGGTCTCAGTATCCCCCTGACAATTCCAGTCAGCTGCCGTGTCTACACCCTGCCCCATCTGCTATCGAATGCCCTGCATCCTCCTTCCCCGTTGGTTTCCTCCTGTTATCAGGCATCAGAATGGACCCCACCCTGTTGAAACTACCCATATTCTCACTGATCTCTCTGCACCACTGCCCTCCATCCTGGGGTCTTGGTTGTCTTGTGGTGATGGTGGAGAACAAAGTACCAACTCAAGGAGATGGGGAGCAGTAAGGAGACCCCCAGTTCCAGGAGACATGGAGAACCACAGAGATGCCCAACTCTATCAATCCGGTAGAACCTGGTCATCAGGTGCAAGGAGCTCTCGGGTACTGCTGCACGTGAGGCAGGAGTGGCCCATCCCCACACCTCCACCCTGTCAATTCCCAAAACACATTTCCTATTCATGTGGGGGTCCAAAATGTATAGAGTCTGGAGGACCATGTACGTCGTCAATCAATGGGGGCATAACCCTAACCAGCATGGCTATTGTGTTTGGCTGTGCTTGGAAACAAAGTGCAAGGGCACCAAAAGCCGCTATGTGCTGAAGTTCTACCTGGCTCAGGTGTTGCGAAAGATTGGTCTGGCCCTGATGCCACACAATGTCCTAGTCAGCAGGACTTTTCCCCATCACCTTTATGGGAATGGTTGCATAGACAAACACTATTGACCACAGGGCCATCAGGCAGTGGTCAGCATGGAATTCCTGCTGACACAGAGACTAGGACTTGATGAGATACTGCGGGGTGGTACCCTGAGCAGAGCATCGAGAGACAGACATCCAGAACTGCTGGAAGACCAGAAACTCAGTGAAAGATGCCCTTTGGTCTGCCTGAAACCCAGATAAGAGAAGCAAACACTAGAAGCCCAAAGCAAAGGGAGGAAGGTTTAGGGGCAATATCAGGGGTACTTGTTTTTACACAGAGTTGTGGGTGCCAGGAATGTCTTGCCAGGAGTGGTGATGAAGGCTAAAATATTAGCGGCATTTAAGGGCTTCTTGGACACATGAATGAAGGAAACATAGAAGATAGGAGCAGGGGTAGGTCATTCGACCCTTCGAGCCTGCTCCGCCATTCAACGAGATCATGGCTGATCTTAAAGTTCAGTACCCCGTCCCCGCCTTCTCTCCGTAACCTTTAATATCCTTATACTGAAGAAATAGATCTAATTCCCTCTTAAATATATTTAATGAACCTGCCTCTACTGCCCTCTGTGGCAATGAATTCCACAGATTCACTACCCTCTGGGTAAAGAAATTCCTCCTCATCTCGGTCCTAAATGGTTTGCTTATTATCCTCAAACCATGGCCCTGGGTTCTGGATTTTCCCACCATTGGAAACATCCCATCTCCATCCATTCTGTCTAGCCCTCCCAGAATTTTATATGTCTCTATGAGATTCCCTCTCAATCTTCTAAACTCCAGTGAGAACAATCCCAATTTGCGCAATCTTTCCTCATAAGTCATTCCTGCCATTCCAGGTATCAGCCTGGTGAATCCCCTCTGCACTCCCTCCATTGCAAGAATGGAGGGTTATGAAGGAGGAAGGGTCTAGTTTTTATTTTGCTTGGAATTGATAGGTCAGCACAACATCAAGGTCCGAAGGATATAACTGTTCGACGTTAACCTGCTGGTCTTTTAGCACATGGAGATGTGGGTGAGGGAACGCTGCCCACCGGCCTATTCCAGGTTGCTGAGAGATGCACTGAGGCTTGGCGCAGCCAACACGAGGGCGCTGTGGGGAAGGACTCTAATCCTCCGGGTCTTGAGGGGCGGAGACTAAGGGGAACCCCTTCAACCACAGAGTGCAGGGAGTAACCACAAGGTGTCAAAGTGGTGGAAAGATGTTAAACAGAGAACATGAGCAGTGAAGGGAATATAGGCATGCAACACGAGGATGAGAAAAGACATGGAACAGTTGTCCTCTTGGTCAATAATTTTAGAATAAAGTTAATTTTGGGGTGAAAAAGAGAAAAGCCCGAACTCAGTCAACTTTGTTTCATGAGATACATTCTCCTATCCAGGAAAGCTCCTCTGTACCCGTTCAAATTGAACCCGAGGAAACTGTATTCATGGTGGAAACCTCTGCAAACACACAACGGGACCTACGCACAGAGAGACAAATGATACACATGCAGTCCCTCCCAAAAAAGAAATAAATTCTCTTGAATCAATAGCAGAGTCATGGAGTCTTTGTCTGAGCCGGTCATCTATCATTCTCCATTCTCACTGCTCGCAGGAAGAATCTGTTTCTGGGCCTGGTGCTACTGGCTCCGATATTCCTCGACCCCTTTCCCGACGAGAAGAGCTGCCAAATGCTGTGGGCAGGTGGAAGGGATCCTCGACGATGTTGACAATGAACCCGGTTTATACCATTGATATTTGGGGTGGGTGGGTTGGGGGGTGAGAGTCCCCATGATCCTATCTGCCACTCGTGGTCCTGCCGATAATTTAAAAAAAATATTTATATACTTAAAACCACAACAAATTCATACAATTAATAATAATGCTCATCTAATGTGTGGCATCTATAAAAGAAAGAATAAAGAAACCACCTCCCACCTTCATCCCCAATATCCTAACCTCTCCCCTTCTCGCCTCAACAGAAGTGTCTGTTACTTTAAAGTTTCATTGAATAAACGGAGGACTTCAGGTGAAAGGGAGTGTCAGGGTTTCATGTAAATATCCACACCCACCCTTGGTAAATATGGGCTCCATATTCTTCTGACATATCGAGTTGGAGTGGCCTGTTAACCGAGACACGAGTCACTACACTAGAGAGCCAACAAACACGCTGAAAGCGCAGACCCCGTTGGGGCCAATGCCCTTCATCCCAGGGGATGACCCACATCTTGGGAATCAATGAGCAACGGGAGGATCGCCTTCCAACCGGAGGCTGGAGCTGCCTGTTCAAGCAACTTATCTTCCACTTCCACTTCTTGGGTGCATGTCATTCTTTCCAGACTTCGCGGGAGCGCGCCTGCTACAGTGGTGACCTCAGCAGGACCCAGCCCTTCAATTGGATGTGAAGATCACGGTCCAGGCAGCGCTTCAGATGGTTTGGTTGAAGCTGTCAACGTTCTGGATGTCGCAGCCACACGTGGGGTTCAAACAGGCCAAGGACCAGTTCCACCTCCAAGAGATCACCGCTGATGACATCCATTACTCCTCCATGATGTTCTTGCATATCAGGACATGGCAGCAAGGCTCATCGACTTCCGACATCAGCCTCCCGAGCAAGGCAAATAGGATGCCCTCAAGGAGCACTTTACCCGCACCTTCAGGCCACGCCTTTATCCTCCACCTCATTCTGTTCCTGCTCTCACTGTCGCATGGCCCAGACAGTCATCCCAACATGACTCCCTTCATGCTATTTCTTTTCAGCTCTCACCAAACGCCCTGGACCCACTTTTCAGGAACTCTTCCCTCTTCCTCCCTATGTCATTGGTATCTCCATGTACCGCAACCTCTGGCCCACTTTAGGATGTCTTGGACACCAGCAGCAACACCCCAGACACTGGCACCAGGGAGGCACCAGCTGGAAAAGGTCCAGGGTCCTAGTCCAACAGTCCTTTTCCTGAGAATCCAGGCAGCAGAGAAATATCAATGGTTGCTCAAAGCAAAATCCTCATTGCGGTGCCCACCAACAAGTTAAGGCACAAAGTTTTGTGGGTCTTTTGGGTTACTGTTGCCAACATATTCCCCATCTCACCCTGCCCTTCCATCTACTGTACAATGTTGCCCAGAAAAAAAAACTCTACGCTTCATTGATGACCTGAACAACAAATGGCTTCTTTAATGGCAAAACACGCTGTTGAACACCACTGCCACTGACCACAAGTATCCCCAACCCCTCAAAACTGGAAGACACTTTGAATGACTTGTCTCTGCCATGAAGACAATGGCCAAGTGGAGCGTCAAGCAAAAGAGGCAAGGTCGCCGAGTCCCACACAGCTTCTTGTTCAATTCCCTCCTGGAAGCTGCCTCCCGCGACTCCCCATCTGAGTGTCAGATGCTCGCCTGCTCACCACAGAGAACCAGATGGCAGCAGAGACAGTCACACTCCAGCCACGCCTCCCCAACATGTGATGGGTTCAATCTGCGGATGCCACTCACAGCGGACCGAAGAAGTGGTACATGGCAGACCGCACAGAGGCCGGGATCGAAGGGCTGAGCCACTTGCAAGAACAAATCATGTCCTGCCCGAAAGTGACAGCCTCCCACCTGAATGACCCCAAGAAGAGCTTGGCACCATGGCCTGGGGCAAACCGTTCAACACCCTCGATGCTGGACAGCAGGGAAAAAGCTTGGTTTACTGACGGCTCCGGCTGGTGGAGGTGCGAAAAACAGTGGTGTAAGGTGGGAGCGCTCCAGCCCACCACAGATAAAGTACTGACACAAGAGGGTGAGGTGGAGGGGAGAGCCAACTGTCCAAGCTGGCTGCTGTGGCACTGATCCGAAAAGGGACAACCAGGCGGGCCCAGGAGCCTCTTTTCCGATCAGTGTAACAGGATTTCTGGGCTGTGCCAAACAGCACGTCAGTGTGGATGGGTCGGCGGCAGGAGACAGGGAGGCAGATCCATGGCTGCCTGCTCTGAGGACAACAGCACTGGCAGATCTTCTGAGAGGTGGAACAAGAAAAGAATAGTCAGGGTCCACCACGTGGATGGACACACCTCCAGATAAACCGCAGAAGCTGACGCAATGCCACTGTGGACTGAGCTGCTCAAATATTCTCTGCCACTATTTTCCCCAAGCAGAGAGACCCCGGAGCCTTGGCAGCATTGGTGCATCATAAATGTGGGCATATGGGGGCACTATGATGGACAGAGGATCTGGGGGTCTCATGATGTTACAAGAACTGTGATGGCCAAATGCCCTATTTGTCAGCAATTAAAACCAAGGGCCGCATTCGCTGGGGTTCGGGAGCTGGCCAAGTCTGATAAATTGACCATATCAGGCCTCTCCCCTGCCAAAATAAAAAGTGATATGTTCTCACGATGGTTGAGCTCGGGGGATGGGGTGCGAGGGGACGGAAAGCACTGGGGATACCATGGGGGTGGTGTTGGGTGGGGGATGAGAGTGTGGTAGAGGATTCGGGGCAGGGGAGAGTGTGAGGTGTCTGAGGGAGAAGAGAAATTGCGAGGGGGATGGAAGGCAGACCTTTCAACAGAAATGGGACAGAGCTCCCCCTCCACCTGGAATGGGATCTGTCCACTGAGAGACACGACCGCTCCTCCACCCGCCACCCCCCCCCCCCCGCCGTGGTTACAAGATCCCTTCCACCCTTGCATACACCCCCACACACCCCCAACCGGGATAGGATTCTTTCCCCCAGTGGACCTGGATCAAGGTGCTAGAATGTGTTTCTGCTGCGGCGGACCCAACAGAGTTGAGCGGTGAAGAGTGGGGCTCTCTCCGCACCACCTGCTCCCTCAGGCGACGAGGTCTCGCTTGCATCATGGAAGATCACGGTGTTGCTGAGCTTCTGGGAATGTGGAGGGCTTCTGCTAAACCTGTGGTAGGGTTCAGAGTGGTTCATCTCCCCTGGACGTGCTGAAGGTCAAGATGACCCGATCCTCTCATGGAGGGAGGGTTGTAGACAAAGTGAACGGATGCAGAACTGGCCTCAGTCTGAGGAGAGTGATCAAAGAGGGACCTGGGGTGGCAATATTTCAACTGAGAGGCTGGAACGAACCAACAGAGGATCAATTCTGACATTTAGGTGACCCTTGGAAGGGAGTTAGAGGGAGGGGTAGAGACTAACTTGGACAGCAAGGCTGGGTTGGGATAAATGACCTGTTGTGTACCCTCTGGGTGTGTAAATGCTGCTGCTTCTGCCCCAGAGGACATGGCAATAAGGTCACAACAGAGGTGGCCACACCGGGTCATGGACCCAATGTCCCCAAGGTGGTGTCCTGCACAGATGTTAAAATCATCGACAATGGATCTTTCGGTGTGGTGTACCACGCAAGGCTGGTGGACTCCGGAGAGCTGATTGCCATCAAGAAGATCTTGCAAGACAAGAGATTCAAGGTGAGGGGGAGGAGCAGTTGTGTGGAAATGAAAAACCCTGATATTTAAATTTAGGGCCTACAGCACGTTCACAGGCCCTTGCGACACATGAGCCCGTTTCACACAATTACACCCAATTGACAAACACCCCAAACACATTTTTGAAGGGTGGGTGGAAAGAGGAGCATCTGACAGAGACCAAAGCAGCCATGGGGTTTGGAAACAGAGAAAGTCACACAAACCCACAACAGCAGCCCCCCTCCCCACACACAACCCCCCACCCCACACACACACACTCACACACACACACACACACACACACACACACACACACACACACACACACACACACACACACACACACACACACACACACACACTCACCTGGCAAATATCAAAGATTTTCTGCAAATTCATTGTTTAGTAGAAGCTGGGAAAACAATCATAAAAACTGAAATGATACTTCATTGAATCCCCTGACGAGTCCCCACTCCAGCGACACGAAAAGTCCCCCCCACTGACTCTCGAAAAGTCCCCCACTTCGGCCTCCCTTGGAGTTCCCCACCTCTGACCTCTTGACAAATCTCCTCCCTGCCTCCCCCCTCAACTTGGACAAGTTGCCCCTCAGGGCCCCGACCCATCGCCCAGCCTTGCTGATGTTCTTCTCTCGCCATAGAACCGCAAACTGCAGATCGTGCGAAAGTCGGATCACACCATCATTGTCCCTCTTCTCAACTTCTCCTCTGTAGTCAAGGTAAGATCCACCTGCACCCACCCCACCCTCACTCTGATGCATATCATTTGCTGCTACCTTCCCCATTCCTTCAATCGATCTGTCTCGCTGCAGCCTCTCTGTTGCCTCCATCCTGCCCCTCTGACCAGTGCTGACTCTTTGACGTTGGCTGCCCTGCTCCTCACCCATTAACTCATGACCTCTTGCCATTTCAACTCCAGACAGCAGCAGCCAAGACCACAAGACAAGGTCGCCAAATTCGGCCACTCAGCCCCTCCAGTCTGTTTCCCCAATTCATTTCACGAATGTACTTTCCCCCATAACTCACTTTTGGCACCCTTTGGTGCGCTTCCAAATCAACGCCTGCTCTGAATCGTCCCAACAACTCAGCCTCCACATGTTCGACCCCAGCCAACACACGGCTGCAAACATTTCTCATCTCGAAACGTCAATGGTTTTTCTCCCCCGGTGAATCCTTGCCTCACGAGGGAGGGCGGTCAGAGCTGCACATTTTGTGCAGTCTCACCAGAAGCCGAATGATGGGGCAGCGGACGGGTCCACTACGGCCTGTTGACGCTCTGCTCGCTGAGCCGTTGGATTCATGCCATGTTGTGTTGAGCAGTGGGGGCATCAGGCCTACAGAGAGCAGGAGGGGCTGGCACTCCTGTTGGGAGAGGCACGGGGTTTTGGAGGGTAAATCCAGCTGACATATTTGTATTGTGTCCAAGAGGAAGAGCAGGTTTATTTGAATCTGGGTCTGGACTATGTTCCCAAGACGGTTCACTTCATGGTCCAGCACTTCAACAAGGCCAAGCAGCCCATTCCCATGATCTACATCAAGGTGGTTGTGGGTCTGGGTGGTCAAGTTGTCCACTGGGGCAAGCTTGGATGGTGGGGTTGGAGGATATGAAGGAGTTTACTGGCTGAGTCTCGCTGGGGACTGGATATCGATGAAGGGTGCATGAGGGTCTCAATGGGTATTGGTGAGGAGAGAAAGGGTAGTGAGGGGAGAGGGGTGGAGAGGATGATGAGGATGGATGTTGATTGGCAGGGAGGGGCCCTTCACCCACCTCCCCTTACCCTCAGGATATAGACCCGGCCAGTGTGGAGGCAGAGTGGGTCATGTTATATCGTTGTGTTGCCAGATGTTCATGTACCAGCTGTAGCAGAGCATGGCCTACTTCCATCCTCAGGGGGTTTTCCATTGAGACATCAAGCCCCAGAAGATGCTGGTAGATCCCGAGATGGCCTTCTTATTGCTCCTTTATTTCGGCAGGTAGATCCACCCATGTCTGTCCGTTCACCACCTCAACGCGGTCCTGATCCCTCTCCACAACACGGCCTTGTCCCCTCCCCATCAGCTCTCACCCCTCCCCCACCAGCTCTCTCCCAACTTGCCCCTTCCACAGCTTAATAACTTATTCTAAATAAGATTGTGGGGGCCTTAGATGGAATGAACAGCCAGAAACCTTTCCTAAAGTGTCAGGTGCAAATCTCAGAGAGCATCCGCTTCAGGTGAGGGGAGATTTTTTTTATGCAGAGAGTTGTGAGAGCTTTGAATGCGTCACCGGAGAAAGTGGTAGCGGTTGGTAGAATAGGTACATATAAAAGTCTCTGAGACGAGCATGTGGATGTAAGGGAACAGAATTTTTACATGATAGAGGAATTTGAGGATATGGCGAGAAGGCAGGGTAGGTCGAGTTTGGTCATAAATTAGATCAGCTATGATCGTATTGAATGGCGGAGCAGGCTCGATAGGCCATTTTTGTCCTATTCCTGTTCCCACTTCCTATGTTCCTATGGGTGTGGTACAGGTAAAGGTTGTGGAGAACATTTACAAAGGTCAGTACAGCCTTTATGGGCCAAAGGGCCTGTACTGGGCAGCAATGCTTGATGTTCTAATGGATGCGGAAGCTCTGGGAAGGGGTAAGGGAGGGACTCGCCAGGAAGTCTGCAGATTCTGGGGCCGAGGGCAATGCCCAAACCTGCTGGGGAAACTCATGGATAGTTTTGTGAGGAGCAGGTCCTGCTTCACGAGTCAAATTGAGTTTTTAGAGGAGGTGTCAAAGGAGATAGATGAAGGTCAAGGTCTGTATGTGCTGCACGAGGATTTTAGTAAGGTGCTTGACAAGGTCCCCACGGTGGCCTCATTCAGAACGTCAGGAGGCATGGGATCCATGGAGCCTTGGCTGTGTGGATTCAGAATTGGCTTGTCTACAGAAAACAGAGGGTAGTAGTAGATGGAACAATGACTAGTGGCTCTCCAAAGGGATCTGCTCTGGGACCCCTGCTCTTTGTGATTTTTATGAATGATGATGGAAGTGGAAGGGTGGGTACGTCAGGGGATCACACAGAGGTAGAGATGTTGTAGACAGTGTAGAAGGTTGTCATAGGTCATCCAGTTTGCCGAGAAGTGACAGATGGATTTCAATCCTGTAAATACAGATGTACTTAAATAAGCAACTGGTCCAGGTTTATTTCCAGAGTCATTTTCAAGGGCACGAATAACAGTTATTCCAAAGAAGGTTGGAGACCCATTAAAAGTAGCTTCATATAGACCAATATCTTTATTGAATGCGGATTACTGAAATGTGTGGGCAGAGCACTTGGTTAATGGCAGGATTATGAACAGTGTGCAGGACAGAGAAATATTTAGATCCTGCTCCATAAATCACTCAAGGCTGCTGTGCAAATTGAGAGGGAGTTTAAGATGGTGCATTGTGTGCTGGCCTTCAGGAGTCAGGGGATTGAGTTCAAAAACTGAGAAGTAACGTTGCAGATGTATAAAATTCTAGTCAGACCACACTTGGAATATTGTGTGCATTCCTGGGGCGAGAATACCAGAGGACGTCTAAATAAGGTGAGCTGAGGGAATTTTAGGCAAGACGTGAGGGGTACATTTTATTCGCACAGAATGTAGTGGGTGGCTGGAATACATTGCCGGGTTAGTAGCAGAGGCTGATCCAAAAAAGGAGGGTACTGGTGTGAGGGAGGGGAGGGTAACATTGTTGTGGGGTAGGTTCAGATGGATCAGCTGAATGGTCTCGACTGATCCATCCATGATTGTCTAACATCTTGCTGCCATATCGTGGAGAACCCGGGTGTTGCCTGATGGACACACGTTGCTCTGAGCTCTGCAGAGAGAGATCGTGGTTTTCGCCAAAACACACTTCCTCAGGTAAAGCAGAGGAAGGGGAAAGGCTCCAGTGTTCAGGGGTAGGGGGGATGATGGGGGAAGAATTGGGACCCTCCAAAGTCATTGTGATCAGGCCTCAGAGACAGTATCTCTATCACTTATATTTCTCTTCCTAGGAGAAGGAGCGATCTCAGAGACAAGACACGAATCCAGAAGAACCTCGCATCCCAGCTGAACAGAGGGCAGACAACATCATGATGGCCTGAATCCCTCCCCTTCTTCTGCCTCTGGCCCTGCCAACCCCATTCCCTGCCTTTTCCATGTCCCTTCACCCACTTCCCCTCTTCTCTTCTAACCCTCCTCCATCCCAACCCACTCCCGCTGTTAGGTCTGCTTTGTTCATGAATGAGTGAGACAAACACCAGGCTGAGTCGAAATCAGGGTTCTTTGTTCTTTATTACCGGATTGTAACACTTGCGACCAACCAAGTTAGTCGGAGAATGCATTCTGCCGTTATCAGCAAAATGATGATTTTTTATACCCTTGGATATGTGCTTAGAACATCATCATATCATTACTTGTCCAATGACTAAAACTGTTGCTATCCTTTCCCTGCTAGCTTCCTGCCTCTCAATCCATCAATGTCTCTCTTATCTTGTAAGTACAAGGATGCATTTACATCTTGTTACAGCCCTGTACATTCCCATCTCATGATGTTTTACCTAACAGGAGTACAAGGACACCTCCCCTTCTTGTTACTGCCCTGAACAGGGTAACTCCCTACACATTCCCATCTCATGATGTTTTACCTTACACCGCTCACCTTCCCCTTCCCCTGCCCTCACAACTATGCCCTAACCCGAGCCCTCCACCCTTCACCTCCCCTTCCCCTCTCCCCTTCCCTTCCCCTTCCCCCCTCCCCTTCCCCTCCCCCTTCCCCTCCCCTAACCCTCCCCCTTCCCCTCCCCTTCACCTCCTCCCCTTCCCCTCCCCCTTCCCTTTCCCCTTCCTACCCCTAACCTAGGGGAAGGAGGGGGAGGGGAAGGGGGTAGGAGAAAGGGGGTAGTGGAAGGGGGTAAGGGTAGGGATTGTGGTAAGGGGTAGGGTAGGGGGTAGTGGTAGGGGGTGCGGGTATGGGAAAGGGGTAGGAGGTAGGGTTAGGGGAAGTGGGTAGGTTGTAAGGGATAGGGTAGGGGTAGTGGAAGGGGGTGCGGGTATGGGGAAGGTGTAGGAGGTAGGCTTAGGGGAAGGGGGTAGGTTGTAAGGGATAGGGTAGGGGATAGTTGTAAGGGGTGTGGGTATGGGGAAGGGGTAGGAGGTAGGGTTAGAGGAAGGGGGTAGTTGTAGGGGGTGTGGGTATGGGGAAGGGGTAGGAGGTAGGGTTAGGGGAAGGGGGTAGGTTGTAAGGGATAGGGGTAGGGTTTAGTTTAGGGTTGGCGAAGTTGGGTAGAGTTAGGGTTAGGGTTAGGAGCATTGTAGAGGTAGCATTAGGGTTAGTGTTCGGAGACATGGGGTAGGGCTATATCTTGGTTTATTGTTTGGTTTATAGTTCGGGGAAGTGGACTTGTGTTAGGTATAGGGGAAGGGGGTAGAAGCAGGGGGGTAGAGGAGGAGTGAGGTTTGGGATTAGGGTATGGTGGGTAGCATTAGTGTTGGGGTTAGGGGGCGGCATAGGTGTAGGGATAAAGTTAGGGTTAGTGGACAGGGTGGGGGTAGAGTTAGGGGACGTGGAGTGGTGGTAGGGGGTATCGGTAGTGTTAAGGTTAGGTTTAGGATTTTGTTTGGGGTTAGGGTTAGGAGTAGGAGGAAGGGAAGGGGAGGGGAATGGGGGAGGCGAGCGGGGGACAGGAACTGGGGAAGGGAAAGGGAGGGTATGTGGGAGGGGAACGGGCAGTGGAAAGGGGAGGGGAACGGGGTAGAGGAAAGGGGAGGTGAACGGTGGACGCCATCCCTAGCCCCTCCCCTCCCCTTCCCTTCCCCCGCATTTCCCCTGCCTCTCCTCTCCTCCTTCCAGAAGAAGCTGGGCCTCTTTCCGTCCAGAACCTCCCTGTGGTTTCAGAGCCTCCGTTTCAGGAAGTGCTTTCGACGCTTGCTGCTGGACAGACATCTTGTCTCTTGATTCATTCTGTACCGTTAATATTAAAATTAAAAATGATTGGGTTTTTTAAAGCTTGAACTCAAACGGCTGGTCCAGATAGACAAAACGGAAACAGGCCCTTCAGCCCCTCTCTCCTGCTAGCTGAGCTGTTGTAATCAGTCCATATTCCTCTAACCCTTTTCATTCTTAGCTCCCATCCAGCTCATGTTGCCTTGACAATCGCACGGCCTGTGGGAAGAAGCTATTTCCCTCCCTGGCTGCTCTGCTTTTATTCCTCCATATCTCCTTCCTGATGGCAGGGGGACAAAGATGCTCTGTGCTGGATAACTATGAGTCTATTTACAGAGCACTTCCCTGCAAACAATCAGGGGACCCTTGCCTTGAGGTGGCACCCATGTTGCCTCTCCCTCAGCACTCTCAGAACACTACTGCACCCTCCTTCCCCTCCTTTCCCAGGTCTCAGTAACCCCGCTGACAATTCCAGTCAGCTGCCATGTCTATACCCTGCCCCACCTAAAATGATGGATCGACCAGCGCCTTCTCCCCTCAAGAGTTCGAGGAATCCACTCTCTCGCAATGTCCTGCTATCGAATGCCCTGCATCCTCCTTCCCACTTGGTTCCTCCTGTTATCAGGCGCCTGGATGGACCCCACCCTGTTGAAACTACCCGTGTTCTCACTGATCTCTCTGCGCCTCTGCCTTCCATCCAGGGGTCTTGGATTTCTTGTGGGGGTGGTGGAGAACAAAGCACCAACTTAAGGAGATGGGGAGCAGTACAAAGACCACCAGGTCCAGGAGACAGGGAGAACCACAGAGATGCCCATCTCTGTCATTCGGGTAAAACCTGATTATCAGGTGCAATGTGCAAGGAACTTTCGGTCCTGCTGCACGTGGACCAGGTTTGGCCCATCCCCACACCACCACCCTGTCAATTCCCAAAACAAATTTCCTATTCATGTGGGGGTCCAAAATGGATAGAGTCTGGAGAAGGACCGTGTACATCGTCAATCAATGGGGACAAGGGTGTAACCAGCATGACCATAATTGTGTGTGGCTGTGCTTGCAACCAAAGTGCAAGGGCACCAAATGCTGCTATGTGCTGAGGTTCTACCTGGTTCAGGTGTTGCGAAAGATTGGCCTGGCCCTGGTGCTGCACAATGTTCCAGTCAGCAGGACTTTGCCCCTTTACCTTCCTGGGAACGGTTTCATAGACAAACACATTTGACCACAAAGCCATCAGGCAGTGGTCAGCAGAGAATGTCTGACACAGTGACTCTAGGACTAGATGGGATACTGCGGGGTGGTCCACGGAGCAGTGCATACAGAGAGAGACATCCAGAACTGCTGGAAAACCAGAAACTCGGTGAATGATGCCCTTCAGTTTGCCTGAAACCCAGATGGGAGTAGCAAACACTAGAAGACATCTGTCTAAAGTAAAGGGAGGAAGATTTAGGGGAGATATCAGGGGTATTTTCTTTTACCCAGAGTTGTGGGTGTCAAGAATGCCTTCCCAGGAGTAGTGATGAAGCCCAAAACATTAGGGGCATTTTAGGGGTCCGACGCCTCGTCGGAGGTACTGTCCCTCCTTCAGTTACCGCTGAGGTTTCCCTGGGGTCGACCCCTCTCTTCTCGGCACTTCGTCGGAGGTGCTGTCCCTCCTTCGGTTACCGCCGAGGTTTCCCTGGGGTCTATCCTAGAGTCCCACGACAGGGTCCTCACGCCACGAAAAAAGCTCTATACCTGATCTATTACGTTAGGTTTTTTTATCCTAACAGGTGTATCCCGTTACACCTGTTACCCAATCCCCACACCACAATCGTAAGTCGTCACTTACCGGTGTCTTCTCGGGGATTGAACCGTCACCCTTCTCCTCTCCGTCTTGTCATGTCACCTTGTCCGGATACCACTCGCTCAAGCCGCCCGAAGCAACGAGCAAGGGACTAGGAGCCGCTGAACTCAGCGGGGTGCACCACCTCCAATGTCCCTCTTCTCGCCTCCCCTCACGGCCGGAGTGTAGATCCCGGACGAGCCCCCATTTGTCAGAAATAAAACTTCTCACACATGAGTCTCTTTAAAACTGATGACACGACAAGCTTTATTTACATGTCTGCAGAGTTGGACTCAACTGGCTTCTCACCAGTTAAGCCCCGATACATACAGTGCATTGATTTTTATACCCTTGTTGTTTGCCCTTCCCCTACTTATTAATACTGTTTTAATTGGTTAGTACTGCAAAAGCATTCTAAGTACAACTGCATTTTTAATTATCACGTTCGTTACGTACGCTGCGAACTCTACATACACTAAATTCTGTTTCTCACCCTTCTTATCAATCTTTTGTCTCCTGCATGTCTCTCACTATGACCATGAAAAGATAGGTTTTAAAAAAAAACATATCCAGCTGAACCTTTTGTCCTTGGCTGCTAGTAAGCTCCCTGTCCGTTCTGGCTTCCCTTTTTATGATTAATCATCACATTTTAACTTAAGCCATTTTAACCTAAATTCTCTATATATAACATTAGTTACATTGAGGGGCTGAGACCAAGGAGGATATTCTCCAACAGCAGAGGGTGGCAGTAACCACAAGATGTCAAAGTGGTGGCAATGAAGCTAAACAGAGACCGTCTCATGTGACTGTGCGCCTGGCTGCGGGAATTTGGACTTACTATATAAACCTTGCTAAGTGCTAGTTCAGGTTGGAAACGTTCGACTTCCTTGGGGGTCAAATCAACAGGCACAGAACTAAACCCTGCTTGAAAAGGTAGAGTTTGTTAAGTGCTTCCTCAAACCCCACATAATGAAGGGGCTGCAAGAATTCACTGGTACGATTAATTTTTATCACCGATTCATACCGGTAGTGACCGACATCATTTTTTTGTTTTTAAACTTTATTTAAGATTTTATAACATAAATAACATATAGAATTACATTTAAAAAATTAAGAACAAAATAATAAAATTTCAATACAGTATCAGTAATCTAAATAAACTATACCCTCCCCAATAATTATTACACATTAATAACCCAACTCAAATTAGTCCAACCCCCCCTTCCCCCCAAAATAAAGAGTGAAGAATTAATAAAGTTAATATTATATGTGAGAAAAAAACCCACTTACAAAAAAAAACAAAAACATAACCGATTAAAATACTAACAAAAAGAAAAGTAATTAATACTAAGATATCAGATTTAAAAAACATATTTAAATCAAACTTAAATGCATATATTTAACAGAGTTAAGATGAAACATATAATTAACAAACTTAATATAAAAAATTAGTAAAATTAGTAACATTGTCTATCAAAAATTCTTAAACAATAATCAATTCTTTAAAAAAATTGTAGCATGAGAAAAAAAAAGATGAAAAATAAAACTTTCTCTATAGAGATAAACCTTCACCAAATATCAACTAACTTCACATCTAACATCATATTAGTCACATAAACTGCCATCTTAAAACAAAATTCCAACCTCATTAAACATTGTACAATTCAAATTTGGTACTCTTCCACCATTTTTCCCTTTTAACCTTGAATAATTACCCAATAAAAGCTCCAATACCACATTTAAATATCCCCAATCATTATGTTAAAATTCAGATATCCAAATAATAAAAATACATCTACAACGAAATCTATATCTTCAACAAATAGAGCATAAGACACAAACAAAATTCAAGCCTCATTTTATAACTTTCACCATTATTCCCTTCGTTCTATAACTAAAATAGCAAAATAATATACACCAGAATTACCACTCCTTTCACCTTAAAGTTAAAGAAAAAATATTTAAAAAAACTTATCCATCCCATTCACATTTAAATTTCAAATATTCCTTATCTACTGAATAAACTTTACAAAAAAAACCACATGAATTTTTAGTATTTTAAACAATCAAATCCTTTCTTATGCTTTTTTTTATAAACACAAAAGAAAACCCTTAACTCTTTAATCTAATAATACAAAAAAGGAAAAAAAAGCAGGTAGGAGGTTAAAAATACCCCCTCCCGTCTAAACCGCGCAATGCGGTAACTCCCAAAAAAAATGGGTGTGAGATAACTCACACGTAGCAGATGACTTTCAGGAAATAGTGCCCATCCAGTTCTCTCCCCCAACTCTCACTTCATCTTAAACTAACATCATCATTATTTAATATTCCTTTTAAAAAAAAAACATTATAAAAAAAAGGACAACTCTTCTTTTAATCAGCTCCAACTGCCGAGTCACCATTACAACCATTCCTTCTTGGAGCACGGCTCTTTTCTTCCATCTCTTGTCTACTTAGAGTTCGCGGCGGACTACGTCTCCGTTGAAACCGAGTAATTGGCAGCTCTTGAGCAAATGCTATAGCTTCCTTTGGAGAATCAAAGAACTTTGGTTGGCAACCATCTTGAAAAACCTTCGAAACAGCTGGATATCTAAAGGTTGCCTTATAACCTTTCTTCCACAACAACTCTTTAGCAGAATTGAATTCCCGTCATTGGAACATAACTTCTTGACTCAAATCCGCATAGAAGAAATCTCGATTATTTTGAATCATCAAGGGTGAGTTTCTCTGTTGTGCATTTCTAATAGCCACTCGTAAAATTATTTCTCTGTCGTAATAATTCAAGCAACGAACCAAAACAGGTCTTGACTTTGACCTGAAATAGGTCTTCTACGCAAGGCTCTGTGAGCATGTTCCAGTATTATACCTTCCGGGAAATGTTCTTGACCCAGCACCTGCGGAATCCATTCAGTAAAAAATTTTCTTGGGTCTGGTCCCTCCATACCTTCCGGCAAACCAATAATCTTTATATTGTTCCGTCTGGATTGGTTTTCCAAAGAGTCAATCTTTTTCACCAAATCTTTATTTTGAGTTTGTAAGTCTTTGACCATTTTGGTCACATCTGAAACATGATCTCGTATTTCGTCTATATCTTCTTCACACGAATTAAAATTATCTCTCAATTCAAGCTTAAAAGCTCCAAACTCAGCCATCTGTTGAGAATGTATTTTCACCACTGAGTATTAAACCTAGTACCAAGTTCAGTCATAATCTTGGATAATCCCTGCATTGTATAAGATAATTTAGATTCAAGATTCACAAGAATCTTTTCAATTGGAAGAGATTCTGGCTCAACAGATTCCTGCTTCTTCTGAATAACCAAAGGGTCTTCTGTTGCTTCCTTCATTCTGGTTGCCTTCCTTGTAGTATAGCTGCGTGTGGAAACCCCAGCCACAGCCTCTCCAGCAATGACTGGAGGACGCTGGCCAGGGTTTTCCCCAGTCCATCAAGTTGTATAGGTTCTTTTATCTCAAAAGGTGCAGTTTGCAGTGCCACCGCTACAGTTGACAAATGCCTTTCCCCAGCTGGTACTTCAACTGATGTTACTACAAGTGGTTCATTCATAACATTGCCGTCAGATGCTACTGCACATGTGCGAACCTGAGTAACTCTTTGTTCTAAAGGCTGTTTGGCACCCTCTTTAGAGGGCACTACCGATGTAATATTGAACTCAACATCCGAAAGCTGTACCTTTCTCCTGGGATCCATTTCAGGCTGAGTCTCGATGTCTTTCCTGTAGGTAGGCTCCAAAACTTGAACTTTTGGAAAATGTAGTTTTTTGATAATCTGTTGTCTTTTTTTTTGCTCTTTTCCACCAATTGTACCATCATAAGTTAATTTAACAGCACTGAAGTTATCTATACTTTTAAAGAATTTTAACGGGCATTTCTAGACAAAACATTAAGATAGAGTCAGGAGAGAACTGGAAGGCACGTCTGATCCTTACGCCATCTTGCCACGCAACCCTTGGCCCACATCATGCGGAGAAAGGTAAAGACATTGCCTGGGACAATGAGGATTTGGTGGCGTTCCAGAAGGCCAAGGACGCACTGGCCAACACAACCCTTGTGGTACACGCCAGGCCAGAGACACCCACCACTCTCACAGTAGATGCTTCCAGCACAGCAGTAGGGGGTGCACTGGAGCAATTCATCGAAGGGGAATGGCAGCCCCTGTCCTTCTTTAGCAGACACCTCTGGCCACCTGAACTCAAATACCACGTCTTTGACTGAGAGCAATTGGTGCTGTACCTGGCAGTCAGGCACTTAAGTTATTTTTGGAAGGTAGACAATTCAGTGTCTTCATGGACCAGAAGCCATTAACTTTTGCCTTCCATAAAGTGTTGGACCTGTGGTCGGCCAAGTAGCAGCGACTCCTCTCCTATGAGTCTGAGTTCACTACAGACATTCAACACATCGTGGGTGACGCACTGCCCCATCCCCGCAATCAAGTCTATCCAGGCCCTGTCCCAGTGAATAGACTACTTAGCCCTCGGCAGGGGACAGCAGGATGACCCTGAGATCCTTGCAAGCAAGACAGCAGTGTCCAGGCTCAGGCTGGAGGATGTTAACATCGACCCTGGTAAGTAGTCACTCCTCTGCGACATTCCAATGGCAAACCCCACCTCATCGTGCCGACAGCATGGAGATGGCAGTTTTATGATGAGGTGCACAACCTGACGCACCCGGCCATCAGTACTGTCAAAATGGTGGTCAATCGGTTGGTCTTGCTGAGCCTCCAGAAACAGGTTGTCAGTGGGCCAAGGCCTGCACACTCTGCCAGATGACCAAAATGAAGACATACGTGAAGGCACCATGCCAGACATTCGAGCCAGCACCACATAGGTTCAGCTACATCTACAATGACATTGTAGGGTCACTACCGGCCTCCCGCGGGACGAGTTACCTTCTCACCATGATTGCCTGCTCCATGAGGTTCCCCGAGGTGGTCCAGCTGGCTGACACAACCACTTGTGTCCTCCATTAAATTGGAAGCAGTAATAAATATAAAGGAAAGTTTGATAATAAATAGTCTCCCTTGCAGTTGGGGTACAATGTATTTCTTGAGATCAGAGGAATCCTGGAGCCAAGACAAAGTGATCCTGTGTTTCCCAAGGATTAGATTGAGTTGTTGGGGTAGTTGTAAGTGGAAGGGCCGAAAGGTCTCCTGCTCCTTCTACTGCCTTTGATTTCTGTCTTGCGATGCTGATTGGGTTCACCTGTGTGTTCGCTCGCTCGCTGATTGGTTGCTTCAGTTGCGCGAGCCAATGGGTTGATTGGGTGAGGCCGCTATGGGATTGGACGCTAAAGTCGGGTTGTATTGATGGGCGGTTTCGCGGGCTGATTGGCTCTTGCTGTGAGGAGGCGGGACGTTGGTGGCGGCGTCGTCTGCTCGGGGTCGGTCGCGTCGCCGCGGGCGCGAATGGGATGAAGTTGGCGGCAGCGCCGGGACCTTCCTCAGCCACACGGTCCAGGGAAAGCAGGCGACCCGCAGCCCACCGGGCCCCACCCGGGAGTGGCCGGTACCGGCGCGGTGTTTGGGTGGAGCCGAGGCGTCGGTGCAGGGGGAGGGGAGGGGGATGAGGGAGAGGGAGGGGGATGGGAGGGGCGGGAGCCCGGAGGGGGCGGGGCAAGTCAAGGAGGGGAGGGACGGGGCCAGGGGAGGGTGAAGGGGAGTTGGAGGGCGAGGAGGAGGCTGGGCAAGGAGGGTGAGGGGAGGGGAAAGGAGGGGAGGGGAAGAAGGGCAGGGGGAGGAGGGCAGAGGGAGGAGGGCGGGGAGGAGGGCGGGGGAGGAGGGCAGGTGGAGGAGGGCAGGGGGGAAGGGCAGGGGGGAAGGGCAGCGGGGGACGGGCAGGGGAGGATGGGCAGAGGAAGGGCAGGGGGAGGGAACCCCCCTGTTTGCCCCAGGTGCCCAAGTCCCCTCTCTGTGTGGTGGCTTCCTCCTGCCCTCCACCCCCACAATGTAATGGTCCCATTTCTGACCTTCTCTTCCTCATCTTTCCTTGATGAAGGGACAAACCCACAATGTGTTTGATGTCTCTTTCTCTTTGCTCTATGTCTGTTTGACCTGCTGACTCCCTCTAACCCTGTGGCTTTACCCCCTCATCTTTTGCTGGTTGAACCCAACGGAGCTGGAAGAGCTCAATTGGTGAAGGGTTTTATCTGGACTTACGTCATTGGACACCCTGTCGATTTCTTTAAATTGTGGGAAAAGCAACCGAAGGATTTCAAAACCTCGTCATCTGTCCTCTTTCAAACTCGTCTGAATTTCTTGGATGAAGAAACATTGCTCTGAAACTTACTCTGCGAGAGTTTATTTTCCTCTCTTGCAGGGAGGTTTCAGAATCTGTTCCACATGATGAATCTGTTCTCTTTTCAAAGAGACAGTGGAGTGGCCATTTTCTTCCACCAAGATTTCATCAACCCAGTCAAGGGCTGAACTAAGTCACCATTTAAAAATGGTTATTTTGCAAATGCAAGATTACTTTGGCTTTATTCATCAAAAGTGGCCATTTCCATGGTCACAACGAGGCTGCTCTCTTGATCTCAGAGAGACGGTTAGAAATGGTCTTCCTCCTTAAAATCCACTTGTTACTGCAGGCAAAAGGAGAAGACGATGTAACTGTACCTTCTCTGACGACTGTATCTTCAATCCTCTCTTCCCCACAGCATGGACAACAACTTCTGCCTCTCATTTGTAATGTTTCTCCAGAATGGCTTATCCCATGACACGTGCCATCATTTCTGCCTTTAAAGTCCGTTAAGCCTCTTCAAAAGTATGAATCATGAGCCAATGGACTCCAGCCTGTCTGTGCAGGTACTTGAATCAAGAACTCGCTTATTCGAACAGCTGCCATCTCTCAGCACTCTATTGACTTAGTTTCAATTTTAAGAACACAGATAATCAACAGATGGTCTCTCGATTTGATCACCAGTCTTTCCTGACGACACAAATTCTTCCGTTTTTAATAAAGCAAACACTCCAGTATCTCAAGGACCATCATGAAGGTTTTCCTCTTTCGGTTTCAGATGCTGAATGAGCAGACGTTTCATCTCCGTACATGGCTTGCCTTCTGGCATCTCAAAGAATTGTGTGTGTGACCCTGAATCCAACCCACAAAATAACTTGATAATATATATAGACTATTGTAACTGTAAAGATTAATATTCGCACAAAATGGTCCATCATAATTCACAGGACAATGGCATCTTCAAACAATAATTTTCATTGGTAAAGATTAATAACAACACTTTTTACTTCACTCTAACTCCACTCTGCACAAATATATGTGTGTGTGTGTGTGTGTGTGTGTGTGTGTGTGTGTGTGTGTGTGTGTGTGTGTGTGTGTGTGTGTGTGTGTGTGTGTGTGCGTGCGCGTGTGTGTGTGTGTATCAAAACCAAAACCATTCCAGTTCAGGCAATGTCCATCTCTTTTACTTCCTACAGCTCCTTGGTTTTGGTGGCATTGAGTGCGAGGTTGTTGTTGGTTCATGATTGAACCCTGCTTTCAATCTCCCTCCTGAATGCTGACTCGTTGCCCTCCTCATGCAGCTCATGACTGTGCTATCGTCAGTGAATTTGTAGATGGTGTCGTCATACCAAGCCATGCAGCTGTAGATGTAAAGCGAGTCGAGCAGGGGTGAAATAGGCAACCCTCTGGTGTTTGGGAGCCAATGGAGATTTTGGAATAGTGGTTCTTGCCAATCCACACTAATTGGGGTCTGGAGGTGAAGAAATTCTGGATCCAATTGCACAGTATGTTATGGAGTCCCAGGACTTTGGAGTTTGCTCATCAGCTTTGATGGGAGGATGGTATGGAATGCCAGACTCTAGTCAATAAAGAGCATTCTGATGGATGCACCTTTGTTTTCTGGGTGTTTCAGGGTTTTGGCAGAGCCAGTGAAGATGGCATCTGCCATAGGTCTGGTACTGCATTAACCAAATTGGAATCGATCCATGTCGCCCCTTGGACAGGAGCTGATGTACTTCAACACCAGCCCCTAATCCACCTCATCACTGGATGTGAGTGTCACTCGTTAATCATCATTTAGGCAGGTTACCCCACTCTTTGTAACTGGTATGTTTCATGCCTGTTTGAAACAGGTGGGTGCCACTCCCTGTCGGAGTGAGATGTTGAAGATATCCATGGCCAGTTGGTCAACACAGGTTATCAGTCCTCTGCTGGGTTCTCCAACCAGGCTTGATCCTTTCCTTTGATTCACTATCCTGAGGGCAGCCCATATTGTCATCTTTGGTTACTGATAGCAGCAGATCATCAAGAGATGTGGTGGGGGAGGGGGGATTTGCGACGGTTCTTCCCTGTACTAGTGGTCATATCAGGTGTAGAAGGCATTGAGTTCATGTGGAGTGAGGCTTTGCTGCCTCCCACTGCACCAGATTTGTTTTTGCAGCACTTTATGTCATTTAGGCCCCTGTCACAGCTGATGGGTATCGTTTGTTGTTTCCATTCTCGTGCTGAATCTCCACCACCTGCGAGATGGCTTTCCATGGTTCTTGTGTATCTGATACACATTGCTCCTTGTGTATCTGTATCTCCAAACTGTGATTTGACTCTCAGCAATTTCTGGATATTGTTGTTCATCCAGGATCTCTGGTTGAGAAAACTCCCTGAACAATTTGGTGGGGACACCCTCGTCCACAGTCGTTTTGATAAAGTTCGCTATGGTCCTGGTACAATGATTCAGTTCCTCAGCTGAGTTCTTGAACACGATCCAATCCAGGGACTCGAGGCAGTCCTGCAGCTGGCTTCCCCTCACGTGACCACCTTCTGGTTGTCCTGATCTTGTAAGTGTTGTGAGCAATTTTAGGCCCCATTTCTAAGAGAGGATGTGATGGCCCAGAGGTGGTTTACAAGAATGATCCTGGGGATGAGCGGAAAAATGTTTGAGGAGCATTTGATGGTTCTGGGCCTGTACTCGCCCGAGTTTAGAAAGATGAGGCTGGACCTCATTGAAATCTGCTGAATAGTGAAAGGGCTGGATAGAGAGTATTTTGCCAGTAGTGGGAGAGTTTAGGACCAGTGGGCACAACCTCAGAATAAAAGGATGTCTGCTTAAAATGGAGATGGAGAAACCTTTTCATCTAGAGCAGTGATTTTCAAACTCCTCCTCCACCCCACCCCCACCCCCACCCCCCGGATCATATTCTACTTAATCCTTATGCCAGAAGTGCTCTGTTAGTAAGGGATTACTTAAAGTGGGAGGTGAGTGGAAAGAAAAAGTTTGAAAACCACTGTTTTAAGGGTACCTCATTGACTTGTTCTGTGCGTGGTTTCATAACTCCAGAGGAAATGGGCCAATGACAATTTTTCTCAGGGAAAATTTTCCTTCACAATTGGGTCCACTGCAGTCTTTCTCAGCCTTTTTTCCCATTCATATGCCACTTTAAGCAATCTCATACTCATTTTTCAACACTCCAAGGAATAAAGTCCCAACCTGTTCAACCTTTCCCTATAGCTCAACTCCTGAAGACCTGGCAGTGTCTAAGTAAATCTTCTCTGCACTCTTTCAATCTAACTAATACCCTTCCTGTAGCGAGGTGACCAGAACTGCACACAATACTCCAAATTCAGCCTCACCAACATCTTATCCAACCTCATCATAACTTCCCAACTCTTATTTTCAATATGTTAATTAATGAAGGCCAAGGTGACAAAAGCTGTCTTTAAAACCCTGTCTTCCTGTGACACCACTTTCATGGAATTATGTAACTGTGTTTTATCTCTTGCTGCCAATTTGTATAACTTCTCTGTTCAATTTCATAATGTTAACTTCTGGACTATTTTACTGTGCCCCTTGATCTCGAGAGTTCTGGCAGAGCAAAGCAATTTTGTTTTCTTTTGTCAGGTCAAATTTTGTCACATTGATCCAAAAACAAGTATTTAACTCCCATTTTTTTTGGGAGTTACCGCATTGCGCGGTTTAGACGGGAGGGGGTATTTTTAACCTCCTACCTGTTTTTTTTTCCTTTTTTTGTATTATTAGATTAAAGAGTTAAGGGTTTTCTTTTGTGTTTATAAAAAAAAGCATAAGAAAGTATTTGATTGTTTAAAAAACTAAAAATTCTTGTGGTTTTTTTTGTAAAGTTTATTCAGTAGATCAGGAATATTTGAAATTTAAATGTGAATGGGATGGATAAGTTTTTTTTAAATATTTTTTCTTTAACTTTAAGGTGAAAGGAGTGGTAATTCTGGTGTATATTATTTTGCTATTTTAGTTATAGAACGAAGGGAATAATGGTGAAAGTTATAAATTGAATTGTACAATTCTTAATGAGGCTTGAATTTTGTTTGTGGCTTATGCTCTATTTGTTGAAGATATAGATTTCGTTGTAGATGTATTTTTATTATTTGGATATCTGAATTTTAACGTAATGATTGGGGATATTTAAATGTGGTATTGGAGCTTTTATTGGGTAATTATTCAAGGTTAAAAGGGAAAAATGGTGGAAGAGTACCAAATTTGAATTGTACAATGTTTAATGAGATTAGAATTTTGTTTAGAGATGGCGATTTATGTGACTAATATGATGATAGATGTGAAGTTAGTTGATATTTGGTGAAGGTTTATCTGTATAGAGAAAGTTTTATTTTTCATCTTTTTTTTCTCATGCTACAATTTTTTTTAAAGAATTGATTATTGTTTCAGAATTTTTGATAGACAATGTTACTAATTTTACTAATTTTTTATATTAAGTTTGTTAATTATATGTTTCATCTTAACTCTGTTAAATATATGCATTTAAGTTTGATTTAAATATGTTTTTTAAATCTGATATCTTAGTATTAATTACTTTTCTTTTTGTTAGTATTTTAATCGGTTATGTTTTTGTTTTTTTTTGTAAGTGGGTTTTTTTCTCACATATATTATTAACTTTATTAATTCTTCACTCTTTATTTTGGGGGGGAAGGGGGGGTTGGACTAATTTGAGTTGGGTTATTAATGTGTAATAATTATTGGGGAGGGTATACTTTATTTAGATTACTGATACTGTATTGTAATTTTATTATTTTGTTCTTAATTTTTTAAATGTAATTCTATATGTTATTCATGTTATAAAATCTTAAATAAAGTTTAAAAACAAAAAAATGATGTCGGCCACTACCGGTATGAATCGGTGATAAAAATTAATCGTACCAGTGAATTCTTGCAGCCCCTATATTATGTGGGGTTTGAGGAAGCACTTAACAAACTCTACCTTTGCAAGCAGGATTTAGTTCCGTGCCTGTTGATTTGACCCCCAAGGAAGGCGAACGTTTCCAACCTGAACTAGCACTTAGCAAGGTTTATATAGTAAGTCCAAATTCCCGCAGCCAGCCGCACAGTCACATTAGACGGTCTCTGTTTAGCTTCATTGCCACCACTTTGACATATTGTGGTTACTGCCACCCTCTGCTGTTGGAGAATATCCTCCTTGGTCTCAGCCCCTCAATGTAACTAAGAACCCCTAAAATGCCCCTAATGTTTTGGCCTTCATCACTACTCCTGGCAAGGCATTCTTGACACCCACAACTCTGGGTAAAAGAAAATACCCCTGATATCTCCCCTAAATCTTCCTCCCTTTGCTTTAGACAGATGTCTTCTAGTGTTTGCTACTCCCATCTGGGTTTCAGGCAAACTGAAGGGCATCTTTCACCGAGTTTCTGGTTTTCCACAGTTCTGGATGTCTATCTCTGGATGCTCTGCTCCGTGGACCAACCCGCAGTATCCCATCTAGTCCTAGAGTCACTGTGTCAGACATTCTCTGCTGACCACTGCCTGATGGCTTTGTGGTCAAATGTGTTTGTCTATGAAACCGTTCCCAGGAAGGTAAAGGGGCAAAGTCTTGCTGACTGGAACATTGTGCAGCACCAGGGCCAGGCCAATCTTTCGCAACACCTGAGCCAGGTAGAACCTCAGCACATAGCAGCATTTGGTGCCCTTGCACTTTGGTTGCAAGCACAGCCACACACAATTATGGCCATGCTGGTTACACCCTTGTCCCCATTGATTGACGATGTACACGGTCCTTCTCCAGACTCTATCCATTTTGGACCCCCACATGAATAGGAAATTTGTTTTGGGAATTGACAGGGTGGTGGTGTGGGGATGGGCCAAACCTGGCCCACGTGCAGCAGGACCGAAAGTTCCTTGCACATTGCACCTGATAATCAGGTTTTACCCGAATGACAGAGATGGGTATCTCTGTGGTTCTCCCTGTCACCTGGACCTGGGGGTCTTTGTACTGCTCCCCATCTCCTTAAGTTGGTGCTTTGTTCTCCACCACCCCCACAAGAAATCCAAGACCCCTGGATGGAGGGCAGAGGCGCAGAGAGATCAGTGAGAACACAGGTAGTTTCAACAGGGTGGGGTCCATCCAGGCGCCTGATAACAGGAGGAACCAAGTGGGAAGGAGGATGCAGGGCATTCGATAGCAGGACATTGCGAGAGAGTGGATTCCTCGAACTCTTGAGGGGAGAAGGCGCTGGTCGATCCATCGGTTTAGCTGGGGCAGGGTATAGACATGGCAGCTGACTGGAATTGTCAGCGGGTTACTGAGACCTGGGAAAGGAGGGGAAGGAGGGTGCAGTAGTGTTCTGAGAGTGCTGAGGGGAGGCAACATGGGTGCCACCTCAAGGCAACGGTCCCCTGATTGTTTGCAGGGATGGGCTCTGTAAATAGACTCATAGATATCCAGCACAGAGAATCTTTGTCGCCCTGCCATCAGGAAGGAGATATGGAGGAATAAAAGCAGAGCAGCCAGGGAGGGAAATAGCTGCTTCCCACAGGCCGTGCAATTGACAAGGCAACATGAGCTGGATGGGAGCTAAGAATGAAAAGGGTGAGAGGAATATGGACTGATTACAACAGCTCAGCTAGCAGGAGAGAGGGGATGAAGGGCCTGTTTCTGTTTTGTCTATCTGGACCAGCTTTTGAGTTCAAGCTTTAAAAAACCCAATCATTTTTAAATTTAATATCAACGGTACAGAATGAATCAAGAGACAAGATGTCTGTCCAGCAGCAAGCGTCGAAGGCACTTCCTGAAACGGAGGCTCTGAAACCACTGGGAGGTTCTGGACGGAAAGAGGCCCAGCTTCTTCTGGAAGGAGGAGAGGAGAGGCAGGGGAAATGCAGGGGAAGGGAAGGGGAGGGGAGGGGCTAGGGATGCCGTCCACCGTTCACCTCCCCTTTCCTCTACCCCGTTCCCCTCCCCTTTCCACTGCCCGTTCCCCTCCCACATCCCCTCCCCCTTCCAGTCCCCAGTTCCCATCCCCCGCTCGCCTCCCCCATTCCCCTCCCCTTCCCTTCCTCCTACTCCTAACCCTAACCCCTAACAAAATCCTAAACCTAACCTTAACACTACCGATACCCCCTACCACCACTCTACGTCCCCTCACTCTACCCCCACCCCGTCCACTAACCCTAACTTTATTCCTACGCCTATGCCGCCCCCTAACCCCAACCATAATGCTACCCACCATCCCCTAACCCCAAACCTCATTCCTCCTATACCCCCCTGCTCCTACCCCCTTCCCCTATACCTAACACAAGCCCACTTCCCCGAACTATAGACCTAACCATAAACCAAGATATAGCCCTACCCCATGTCTCCTAACACTAACCCTAACTCTACCCAACTTCCCCAACCCTAAACTAAACCCTATCCCTATCCCTTACAACCTACCCCCTTCCCCTAACCCTACCTCCTACCCCTTCCCCATACCCGCACCCTCTACAACTATCCCCTTCCCCTAACCATACCTCCTACCCCTTCCCCATACCCACACCCCATAAAACTATCCCCTACCCTATCCCTTACAACCTACCCCCTTCCCCTAACCCTACCTCCTACCCCTTCCCCATACCCGCACCCCCTACCACTATCCCTACCCTATCGCTTACAACCTACCCACTTCCCCTAACCCTACCTCCTACCCCTACCCCATCCCCGCACCCCCTACCACTACCCCCTACCCTACCCCTTACCACAACCCCTACCCTTACCCCCTTCCACTACCCCCTTTCTCCTACCCCCTTCCCCTCCCCCTCCTTCCCCTAGGTTAGGGGTAGGAAGGGGAAAGGGAAGGGGGAGGGGAAGGGGAGGAGGAGAAAGGGAGGGGAAGGGGGAGGGTTAGGGGAGGGGATGGGGGAGGGGAAGGGGAGGGGGAAAGGGGAAGGGAAGGGCAGAGGGGAAGGGGGAGGTGAAGAGTGGAGGGCTGGGGTTAGGGCATAGGTGTGAGGGCAGGGGAAGGGGAAGGTGAGCGGGAGGGGGTTGGGATGGAGGTGGGGTAGAGGAGAAGAGGGGAAGTGGGTGAAGGGACATGGAAGAGGCAGGGAATGGGGTTGGCAGGGCCAGAGGGATACGACGGGGAGGGGTTCAGGCCATCATGATGTTGTCCGTCCTCTGTTCAGCTGGGATGCGAGGTTCTTCTGGACTCGTGTCTTGTCTCTGAGCTCGCTCCTTCTCCTGGGAAGAGAAATACGAGTGATAGAGATATTGTCTCTGAGGCCTGATCACAATGACTTTGGAGGGTCCCAACTCTTCCCCCATCATCCCCCCTACCCCTGAACACTGGAGCCTTTCCCCTTCCTCTGCTTTACCTGAGGAAGTGTGTTTTGGCGAAAACCACGATCTCTCTCTGCAGAGCTCAGAGCAACGTGTGTCCATCAGGCAACACCCTGGTTCTCCACGATATGGCAGCAAGATGCTAGACAATCATGGATGGATCAGTCGAGACCGTTCAGCTGATCCATCTGAACCTACCCCACAACAATGTTACCCTCCCCTCCCTCACACCAGTACTCTCCAATTTTCTTGAATTCCTGTCCATATTAAAATCCTTTTCATGCCTTTTTTGCACCAGCCTCCGCTACTACCCCTGGCAATGCATTCCAGACACCCACTACTTTCTGTGTGAATAAAATGTACCCCTCACGTCTTGCCTAAAATTCCCTCCTCTCACCTTATTTAGACGTCCTCTGGTATTCTTGCCCCAGGAATGCACACAATATTCCAAGTGTGGTCTGACGAGAATTTTGTACATCTGCAACGTTACCTCTCAGTTCTTGAACTCAATCCCCTGACTCCTGAAAGCCAGCACACAATACGCCATCTTAAACTCCCTCCCAATTTTCACAGCAACATTGAGTGATTTATGGAGCAGGATCTAAATATTTCTCTGTCCTGCACACTGTTCATAATCCTGTCACTAACCAAGTTCTCTGCCCTCATGTTCTTGTAATCCGCATTCAATAAAGATATTGGTCTATATGAAGCTACTTTTAATGGGTCTCCAATCTTCTTTGGAATAACTGTTATTCGTGCCCTTGAAAATGAATCTGGAAATAAACCTGTACCAGTTGCTAGTTTAAGTACATCTGTATTTACAGGATTCATCTCCATCTGCCACTTCTCTGCAACTTGATGACCTATGACAACCTTCTACACTGTCTACAACATCTCTACCTCTGTGTGATCCCCTGACGTACCCACTCTTCTACTCCCATCATCATTCATAAAAATCACAAAGAGCAGGGGTCCCAGAGCAGATCCCTTTGGAGCGCCACTAGTCATTGTTCCATCTACTACTACCCTCTGTTTTCTGCAGACAAGCCAATTCTGAATCCACGCAGCCAAGGCTCCATGGATCCCATGCCTCACGATGTTCTGAATGAGGCCACCGCGACGACCTTGTCAAGCACCTTACTAAAATCCACGTGCAGCACATACAGACCTTGACCTTCATCTATTTCCTTTGACACCTCCTCGAAATACTCAATTTGATTCGTGATGCAGGACCTGCTCCTCACAAAACTATCCATGAGTTTCCCCAGCATGTTTGTGCATTGCCCTCGGACCCAGCATCTGCAGACTTCCTGGCCAGTCCCTCCCTTACCCCTTCCCAGAGCTTCTGCATCCATTACAACATTAAGCATTGCTGCCCAGTACTGCCCAGTACAGACCTTTGTAAACATTCTCCACAACCAACTAACCCTTACCCGTACCACACCCATAACTATGGGTGGATTAAATATCCAATTAACTTCTTTCTGAAGTCATGCAGCAGGAATTTGATGTTGATTCCAATTTTGAATAACTTTTCATAATTCTCGTTCAGCTCCTTTAAAGTTAGATCCATTATCAGAACATAATTTTTTTACTTGACCACGTCTAGGAATAAAACGCCAAAGAACATGAATAAAAGAGTCTGTATCAAGCAATGACGCTACTTCAATATGAATTGCTCTCATAGTCAAACAAGTGAAAATAACTCCATATCGTTTTTCAACACTTCGTCCTCACTTTACTTGCAAAGGACCAAAATAATCAACTTCCACGGATGTAAATGGGAATTCATCAAGTGAAACTCTGTCCTGTGGTAAATCTTCCATTTGTTGTTGTCCAGGATTTCATTCTCTCTGTTAGTCACAAAGAGATGAAACCTCATGATTTCATTATTAATATATTTAAGCACTGATGTTCTATCAGTCCAAAACACAGGATCTGCTAACTCCATCTGTAATTCTCTTCTTAACATAGCATCCATTTTGCTCGCCATAATAGCAGCAGTCAATTCCATTCAAGGTCTGGTGACTGACTTTAATGGAGCCACTCTGGCTTTTCCCATTACAAATCCACCATCTACTCGCACTTGGTAATTTCACAGGACTCAGTCACTGACAGGATCAAAACCACCTTCACTTACATCAGAAAAATGGTGTAAATGAGCAAATGTGGCCACTCCAAAGTCTGTTGACGTCAAAACTTCCAAGTATTTGAAGACGCTCAATCTAATTTTTCCAATCTTGTGCAATGGATTCTGGATTAGTTTCATCCCATCAAATTTTCTTCTGCACAAAACTGGTATTTGGCCGGGCTGATCATTAGGCTGAATTCGGCCAGTCGGGAGAAGAGGGTGTGCAGTTGAGACTTGTGTTGTGCCCAGTCTCTGCTGGTGACAAGAATGTCATCCAGATAAATGAACGTGAAATTCAAATCCCTGCGCACCGTATCCATGAGGTGCTGGAAGGTCTGGGTGGTGATCTTGAGCCTGAAAGGCATGCATAAAAATTTGAACAAGCCGAAGGGGTTGATGATGGCTGCTTTGGGGATATCCTCGGGGTGCAACAGGATTTGATGATACACATGCACCAGATCGACCTTGGAGAATACTCTCATGCCATGCAGATTGGCCGTAAAGTCCTGAATGTGAGGGATGGGGTAACGGTCAGGTACTGCCGTGTCATTAAGCCGTCGAAAATCTCTGCAGCGGCACTAGCCACTGGAGGCTTTTGGGACCAGGTGGAGCGGCGAGGCCCAAGGAATGTCAGAGCGATGAATGAACCCCAGTTCCTGCAGATGCGAGAACTCCTCTTTCGCTCTCTGGAGCTTATCCGGCGGGTTTAACAGTAATGTACGATAAACTGATCAGACACTGTGACAAAAGGTTCACAGTTTGGAGAATATTTAACGGTGATATATGGTAGACTTTGGCAGATACTGCGAAACCGAGTTCACAGTAGTGAGAATGTTTAACAGTAATGTACGATAAACTGTGACACCAAGTTTTAAGTAGTGAGAAGGTTTAACAGTAATGCATGATAAGCTGTGGCAGATACTATGATACCAGGTACACAGTTGGAAGAAGGTTTTACAGTGATGTAATATTAACTGTGGCAGATAAAGTGACACCAGGTTCACATTGGGGAGAAGTTTATGGTGATGGACGGAAGACTGACGCAGATATGGTGACACTACATTCACAATGAGGAGAAGGTATATCACTGATGTACAATAAACTGTGGAATATACTGTGATGTACGATAAATGGTGGCAAAAACAGTGATAAATGGGTCAACATGGGGAGAATTTTAATGGTGATGTACAGTCGACTTTGGCAGATACTGTGACACCGTGTTCACAGTTCTGAGAAGGTTTAACAGTGATGTATGGTAGAATAAGGCAGATTCTGTGACTCCAGGTTTGCAGTAGTGAGAAGGTTTAAAAATGATGTACAATAAACTGTGGGAGATTCTGTGACTCCAGGTTTACAGTAGTGAGAAGGTTTAAAAATGATATACAATAAACTGTGGCAGATTCTGTGAAACCTGGTTCACAGTGGGGAGGAGGTTAATGGTGATGTACAGGAGGCTACGTAGACACATTGATACTGGGCTCAGAGTGGGAAAAAAAGCTTTATTGGTGATGTATGGGGAACTGAGACAGTTACTGTGACACCGGGTTCATAGTGGGGAAAATGTTTAACAGAGATGTACGATAACCTTTGGCGAATACAGTGACACCAGCTTCACATTGGGTAGAATTTTTAATGATGATGTACACTAAACTGTGGCAGATACAGTTTCACCGTATCCTCACATTGAGGAGAAGGTTTACTGGTGATGTACGGTAGACTTTGGCAGGCTCTGTAACACCGAGTTCACAGTAGTGAGAAGGTATAATAGTGATGTACGATAAACAGTGGCAGATACAGTAAAACCGGTCTCACAATGGGGATAAAGTTTAATGGTGATGTGTGGTAAACTTAGGCTGACACTTTAACAGGTTAACAGGGAGAAAAGGTTTAATGTTGATGAATGGTAGACTGAGGCAGAAACTGAGAGACAGCATTCACAGTAATGTGAAGGTTTAACAATGATTTACTATAAACTGTGGCAGATACTGTGACATTATGGCGCAGAGTGTAGATGTGTGGTTCCACCCTTTCCCAGTTAGACTATTAAATGCTCGATTTTAAAAGTTGTAAAAGTGATTTAAAATACTGTTAAAAGACTTTGGAATAGTGGAGGATCGAAATGGCTGCAAATGTGAAAAAATCGAAAACTCAGTTACAGAAGAAATTACCTTACAAAAGTGTTGAAGAATCGAGGCCGAGTTCAAGTTGAAGCAACGGAGTCATCGACTGGAGTCCTCAAGCCTCAGAGGACTCCTGCCCGGCTTGTGCCATCGCAAGATGGCGCCAGCTCAGCGATGATATTGGCAGTTTCGACTCGTGCGCTCGTGAACACAGGTGTGAGTGTGGGCCAGCTGAGCGAGGACAGGCCCGTGATCCTGCAGCATTGCCTGGTGGTCCGGGGGAGCGCAGTGTAGCATCAGAAGATGCACCTGCGCAGTCGGTGCCCTACCGGGCATGCGAAGTGTGTTGAGGGTCCACGAACCTTTGGAGATGATATGGGCTGTGGGGGAGCCTGAGCAACAGTGAGCTGATGAGGTCGGCATGCTGTTGTCGGGACACCAGACCCGCAGCCATACTGGAAGAGGACTTACTGCTTTGGAGGAAGAAGAGAGCCGTCAGCCTCAAAGGGAGGTGATGGATCCTGGACTGGATTCTGTGTTTCCAATTCTGGAAGGGATTGCTCAGCTCATGGAAGATATGTCAAATATATCAATGCAGATGACTCATCAGATGACTCAAGGATTTTCAGAAATGAAAACTAAAATGAACACTGTGTGTGAAGAAATAACTTTTATGAAGCAAGATATTAATGTAGTTAAGAGTGATGTTACGAGATGGACACGATCAGTGGATACTGTGCAAGATCATTTTAAAAAGATTGAGGAGGCTTTCTTGAATGCAAGAGTCAAGTGGAGCGTAATAGAGAAAAAATGGAAATAGTGGAAGATCCTTTTGTAGATTGGGGGATTCAGAAGAAGGAATTATTGAACAAGTTTGGCTCATTAGAAAACCAAAGTCGTAGAAATAATGTTAAGATCGTAGGTCTTCTGGAAGATATGGAAGGTTCGGATCCGGTGAAGGTTTTGAAGAAATGGATCCCAGACGTGTAGGGCAGGTAATTCGTTCTGGATGGACTGGAATTAGATCGAGCGAATAGAGCGTTAAGGAAGAAACCGTTGCCAAGCCAATTACCACGAGCAGTTTTGATTCGCTGTTTTAAATATCAAGATAGAGAGATGATCCTCCGATTGGTGGTGGAGAAAACACGGCAAAATCAGGATCCACTGATGGTTCAAAATAATAGGGTTTTTTAAAATGCAGATCTGAGTCAAGAAATTATCGGAAGAGACCGAGAATTTAATTCAGCCTAAGAAATATTGTGGCGAAAGGGATATAAATTTGCTTTTCATTATTCGGCAGTTTTGAAAGATTTTTATGGGAATTTTCAATCTCAGTTTTTTGAGAATGACCATGATGCTTTAATATTTGCTAATTCATTGCCAGATGGACGAGGAAATGGGCGATCGTCACCATTGTCACCGAAGGGAAGGGTCAATGGGAATGGAAATGGGAAGATTGAAAAATATGGAAAGAATGGGAAAAAAAGTTGAATTGACGCAAAGTCTTCTCGATATTGAAGATCCGGAACAATCATTGGGACTGGAATCACTGGGTTGAATGTTTTTGTTTCAGGATTTTGTGAAAGTCTGACTGGGGGTGGGTGACACCGAGTCCTTTAGTCACCTGCCACTTGTGGACTTCACCACACTCAGATTTTTAGGGGGCTACTATTTTTGAGTAGCTTGTTTTGGGATTGATTTTTGTCTTTTTTTTGGAATTTTTAAAATAGGTTGGGATTAGAATACTGTGAGACTTAGAAGGGGTGCATTATTTTATAGTAGGATTCACATTTGTGAGAAGGTTTAACAGTGATATACCCATGAACTGCATCAGATACTGTGACACCAGATTCACAGGGGGAGAAGGTTTAACAGTGATGTACGGTATGGTGACGTAGATAATTTTACAACAGGAGTAAAGTGGGGATCAGGTTTAACGGTGATGTACTGTAGACTGAGGCAGATACTGTGACACAAGGTTCACAAGGGAATAAGGTGTAATGGTGATGTACGTTATGTTGAGGTAGATAATGTGATACCAGGTGCACAATGGGGAAAATGTTTAATGGTGATGTATGGTAGACGTAGGCAGATACAGTGACACCAGGTTCATAGTTGGAGAAATTTGAACAATGATGTACGGTAGACTGAGACAGTTACTGTGACACTGGGTTCACAGCAGTGAGAATTTTGAAAAGTAATGTCCGATAAACTGTCAGATACTGTGACACCAGGTTCACATGGGGAGAAGGTTTAACAGTAATGTACGATAAACTGTGTCAGATACAGTGACACCCATTCACAGATGCGTAAAGGTTTAACGATGATATATGGTAGACTAATAAGAGATATTGAGACAATGGGTTCACAACATTAACAAGGTTTAACAGTCATGTACGATAAACTGTGTCAGATACTGCGACACCAATTTCAGAGTGGGGAGATGTTTTAATGGTAAAGTACAGTAGACTTGGCATATACTGTGACACTGAGTGCAGGGCAGTAAGAAGGCTTAATGGTGATGTGAGTTAAACTGAGGCAGATACTTTAACACCAGGTTCACAGGAAGAAAAAGTTTAATGTTTATTAACGGTAGACTGAGGCAGAAAATGTGAGATGGATTCCACAGTAGTAAGAAGGTTTAACAGTTATTTACTATAAACTGTGTCAGATACTGTGACACCATTGGGGAGAATGTTTAACAGTGATGTACGGTGAATTGAGATGGATACCATGTCACAGGGTGCACAGTGGGGAGGAGGTTTATCAGTGATGTACGGTAGACTGAGACCAATACTGTGACACCAAGTTCACAGTAGTGAGAAGGTGTAACGGTGATGTCCGGTAGACTGAGGTAGATACTGTGACACCAGGTTCACATTGGGGAGAAGGTTTAATGGTGATATACTGTATATTGAGATATCTACCATGACACCAGGTTCACAGTGGGGAGAAGGTTTAACGGTGATGGACGGTAGACTGAGGCAGACTCTACTACACCAGGATCACGGGTGGGGCGGGGGAGAAAGTTTTTCGTTGATGTATGATAGACTGAGGCATAAACTTTGAGACAGGATTCAAATTCGTGAGAAGGTTTAATATTGATGTACGATTAACAGTGTCAGATACTTTGACATCAGGTTCATATTGGGGAGAATGTTTAACGGTGATGTTCAGTCGAGGGAGGCAGATACTGTGACACCACGCTCATTGTATTGTTCATTTATCTTAATTACAACATTTAATTTATATCTCCATTTTTTTGTGGCATCTTCCAAACATTCCATAAACTTCTATTCTAATCAGATTTTGTTCATTTAAATAGGTCACCACTAAAAGCCCAAATCATTTGGTCTCTTAAGTACACTGCACAAAATTAAATTCTTTACCTGGGTTTGGGTTCAACGGCACTTCATTCTGCTTCATTATTTTTTCAGTCCCTCGTTTTGTGCTTTCTGCTTTGCCAGCCGATTCGCCAAATGAGCATCCAACTCTGTCTTCTCAGCTTGACCCAACGTCTCCTCTGTAAACTTAAACAAACCAAGGAGACATAAGTTAAAATTTTCACATTGGCATTTTCAAAAACAAAAATGACGCTGTGACTTGCAGTTTCACATCATAATCCCACTTGCTAAACTTGCAAGCAACTGCACCGCATCCTACAGCTGGAAAATTGCAAGTGAACTGCTTGGTTAAAGCAAAGATTCCACCCAGTCACCCCATTAAAGCCCTCCAAGTTAACAACAGATAGCAACCTGAAAGTTAAATACATTGTTGGTCCAGAACAAACCCTGCCCACACACTCCCTTAAATACCTGCAAAGTCCTGGTTCAGATCTGCTCCATGCTAAAGCTATCAGAGCTTTTCCGAAGAGATAACAGACTTCAGATGCTGATATGTTGAGTCACAAACACCCTAATACTTCCCTGAACAACACACCTCTCTCTGAAAACCAACAAGAATCTTCCTGAACAGTAATTATTTACCTTTCGAGCACCAAACCTGGTGAACTTTATATATGTTAAATTCTGTGCACAGTAGAAGAATGGCCTGCAACCAGTGAACTTAGAGTAATGAGAAGTGAGCTTGGACTGTGAACCAAGGAACTTTTCTGAACTTACACACACGTGCACTTAGAATTAGAAGGGGGGAAAGTTGGGTAAATTCAGTTAAAGTAATAAAATAGTGATACGTTAAAGTGTAATTCCATTTTCATCTTGAAAGATAATTAAAATCAGCTTTTGTTTAAGTCACCATTTGTCTTGGTGAATATCTATTACTGCTATATTTTGGGGTCCTCTGGTCTCGTAACACAGCACCAAGCTTCAGAACAACCATAATGCTTTAGGTTATGACAATGGTCCATAAATGAGTCCCAGCATCTTTTGAAAGTTATTAATTGACTCTTCTATAATTTTTGTAAATATCAACAAGACATAATATCATGTAACTGTTGTGTCTGTGTCGTTGGAGAATTCCCTTTCCATTCAATCAGAATTAGAGTTTTGGGTGCCGTATTTGAGAAAAGATGTGCTGGTGTTGGAGAAGGTCAGCGATGATTTACTGGAATGATATCAGGAATGAAAGGGTTAGTGTATGAGGAACAATTTTCGACTCTTTGACTGTACTAGTTGGAGTACAGAAGGATAAGGGGGACCTCAGAGGCATTTCAAAT
Source organism: Narcine bancroftii (assembly GCF_036971445.1). NCBI lineage: Eukaryota > Metazoa > Chordata > Chondrichthyes > Torpediniformes > Narcinidae > Narcine > Narcine bancroftii. Next base: position 409,225 of record NW_027211821.1, on the reverse strand, counting down.
GCTGGAAGGCTTGGACAGAGTAAATATGGCAAAGATGTTTCTCATGGTAGGGGATTCTAGGACAGGAGAGCATAATTTCAGGATAAAAGGGTGTCAATTTAAAACAAATGTGGAAAAATTGATTTTGTCAGTGGGTCGTGAAACCCCCGTGAGGTCATTGGGTGTATTTAAGGCAGAGATTGACAGGTATTTGATTAGTCAATGAATCAAGGGTTATGGGGAGAAAGCTGGGGAGTGTGGGTGAGTGGAAGAATGGTGGAACAGACTCGACGGGCCTACTTCTGCTCCTATATCTTGTGATCTTTCTCCAGCTGGAGACCTCGTGAACCCTCCTCTTGTATTCCATTCTTAGAAAACATTCTGCATTGTGGTTTTATGTCACGTGAACCCATTTCCGATTCAATCCCATGTTACAAGTAACCCAATGCAAATTCTGCATTGAGAGGACTGCAGCTTCCTCTTTTTAAAAATTGTTATGGAGCAGCTCAAATGAGATTTCTTGCTTCTTTATTTGAAAGGGTTAAAATAGAATCAAATAAAATAGGAGAGGGAAAAGCAGAAGAATTTATATACAAGTGGGAATCAAAATTAATGGTTGGTGATAAAGATACACAATTGTTGAAACATTTGATTCATATATGGAATACAATAAATGATGAAATTGGTATAAGTGGATGTACATCACCCAGAATGGCTTTGATTCAAAATCCTCGTATCTTTTTCAAAGGATCATCAATTTCTGGATAGCGAGTTTCGTAAAGGGATTATAAATGTTGAAGATTGTCATGAAAGGGGTCAATTAATGTCATTTGAGCAACTGAGAAATAAATATCGTATAACTCATCGCAATCTTTTTTGCTCTTTCCAACTAAGAGCATATTTGAAGGATAAGTTAGGACCAACCATGTTGTACTGAAATAGAACTCCTTATAAGAGGAATTGTTAAAAAAAAAATATTTGATGATGTCCTCTTTATTACAAGTAGGAACTTTTAAATGAGGATTTCATAAGTTGAGACAAAGGTGGGAAATGGATCTGAATAATTTAATTGATTGGCAAATATGGGGAGATCCATAAATTAGTTCAGTATAATTGTTTTAACATCAGTCATGCAGCAGATGTCAGCAAGGATTTTATCTGAAAGCTGCACCTGGCATCAGGTGACTCAGACTATTGGATTTGAAAAGCTCCTCAGGAAGCTGATTTCCATTAGAGATCACGTGATCCAGGGGAGTTGTATTAATTCACTTCAATGCAGCGTTTTGGATCTATTGACCAGAGTTGCACACTGCAGCAGTGAGGAAGGAATTCACAACTAGTTTTTCTTGTACAGTTATTTCTTTCAGCAGTGAAATTGAATAGAATAAAATGAGAATTATCAGATCAATGTTTTAGGCGTGGTGAAGATGTCGCAACTTTCTTGCATTCAAATTAGCTTTGTCCTAATGTGAGATCTTTTTGGGGAGAATTACAATTTTTTTGGAGCAAGTTACAGGAGATGTTTTTCCGCAGAATCTGACCTTATCTTTATTACAAAATATTGAAGGAACAAGGCCCAAATTAAATCTATTAATATATCAATGGAAATTTGTTAAATTAACGTTAGCAGTAATGAGGATATGTATTGCACTTACTTGGAGATCAGATATAAATATATTTTTAGGGATGCCAAGATGACATGCAAAAATTCAAAGTTGTATTCCTTTGGAAAAAATTACATATAGCTTGAGAAATATGCTTTTGCAAATTTGGCACCTGAATATTCAAATATCAGGCTTTAATTTGTAATAATTCCCTTTCCATCCCTCTAGACATGTGAGATTCTCCTCTTAGTTACATTTTTTTATTTAGATTTGTTAGATCTCCTCACCACCGTGAACTCTGGGGAAGTGGACGACTAGTGCAGGGCACCAGAAAACAGAAAGACCACACCCCACCAACATCTCAGAAGCAGAGGATTCAATCCACGGGTCAGTGTCCAAGGAAGCAGACCAGTGAGAGGTTCTGCAGCTGAAAGACACACATAGGTGGCAGTCTGTTGGTGACTTGAGGAGAGGAACCCATGCAGGCTGCGGGCTTCTGAATAAAGCAGTCAAGGAACTCACACCAGGCAGTGGATTGCTAGAGACTGGGTCAAACTGGCTAAAAGGGTGTCAGGTATCAGACCTGGGACACGAGTGAGTGCTAAATGGTTCCTAATTATGTCAGAGGTTCAAAGCTGGAGCTCACATTGCCAATGACTTGGATGGTCTGTGAGCATTGAAAGAGAATCCACAGACCCTCAGTGACTTGGCCCAGGGTTTGGGATGGAGGGGGGTGGGGGTGGAGTGCACTCAGTCTTTCTCTGACTGCAAGAGGCATTTCAGGCAATTTCTGCCAGAGGTGAGTCTGTTTGTCTTACAGAAGGAAAAAAGCAATTTTGTGTGATATGACACTTTTTAATTACATGACAGTAAATTGTCTCCTGAAATAGAGAGAGGTTCAAGTTTCAAACTATTACAAACTACACTCACCAGATTATACCTCTTCCCACTTTTATTTTTTGCAAGGACACCATTGATTTTATCACAACTCCTCTGCTGTATCTGTTCTGTGACAGATTATATATTTTACATTGTATATAGAGATGTTTTTGAAAGAGATGCATTGGAGGAGTTGTTTAGGTCACAAACAAACATATACACTTCACAAAACAGTTCTTATTTAAAAAGCAAGCGCTTTGCTGAGAGTGAGTTATTCAGGCACCGATAGCCTTTGCAAAGACAAAACAAGGAGACTGTTTTGCTAAAGAATTCCAAAAGCAGGTGTAAATAGACTATTGTTTTTCAAGCAACAGATGAATGGACTCAGTAATTTGGGTCTGGTGCAGTATCTGGCTGGTTCCAGTTTGCTGTTCTAAGAAGATCATGTGGTTTTGCAAGCAGAGGAGAGACCAAATAGGCTTTTTCTAAAAAAGAGAGAGAGAGAGAGAGAGAGAGAGAGAGATGGCAAGCTGGCATCTTGTTTTGAAGACTGGTTGTGAGTTCTCAGTTCAGCCTGTTGAAAAACTTTGTTGTCCATACAAGAGGAAATGGCTGGCTAGAAATGATGTTTCACTTGAAATAAGGGAAACAAAAGGAAATCAATGGTGACCTGCAGAAGAGGTTATCATTTGGAAAACCCTGATAGGTCAAGTTTCTTTGGCAAGGCACCAAAGTGGCTGATCAAAGGGAATCAGTTTATGTGTGTCCAATGTGCATGAAATCCCTCTCTGAAACCAACAAGTGCCTTTCTGGAGGGTAAACATTTACTTCTAAGCACCAGAGCTTGGTGAAAATTCATAAATGTTGAATTCTGTGCACAGTATAAGAATTGATAGACACCGGTGAACTTGGAGTTGTGTCAAAGAACTTTATGCACATTAAATACACCTGCACTTAAAATTAGAAGGCCGTAATGGAAGGCTGTTAAATTAATAGTGATAAGTTAAAGTTTGATCCTGTTTGTTTTTCTGTTTAAAGAAAATTAAAACCAATGTTTGTTTTAGAATGAATGGTGTTATTGTTCAAAATCTGCCTGTGATCGAAAGTATTCTTGGACTGAATAGACATCTGGGCCAAATGGCTATTTAAAGACAATCTGTACATGATTGTACATCCTAAAGTACAATGACTACTTCTATCCAGTAAAGATTGTTAAAGAGCAAGAATAGACAATACAATAACATAAAATTCCCATCCATACAGCACACGTATTAATACACAAAACAATCACACCTCCTCATTGGTCATGAAGTGCCTACACTTCCCAAGGAGGCTGAGGAGGTCAAGGCCAATGGCTCTCATCCTGAGATTTTACAGGAGCGAAGTTGAGTCTCCTGTCTGGTTGCACTATTGGATGATCTAGTTGCTGTAAAGCATCAGACAGGAATGATGCAGAGTTCTGAGGATCACTGGGCTTTCCCTTTTTCTGTAGATGACATTTACTGGGAGTGTTGTTCAAATTGGGCTCAAGGAATAGTGCAAAGACCATTTTGATCTAGTGAACAGCATCTTTAACCACGTACATCATCAAAATCAGGACTTACAGGCTGGGGAATAGCTTCTTCCCACAGGCTGTTAGATGGATGAAAAGTATCCTGTAAGTGTGATAATCCTCCCAAATAATTATATATGTAGCGGCTACTTCGATAGAGCTACTAAAGCCACACACACACACACACACACACATACATACCAGGTTAGTCAACACAAGACTGCTTTATTCAGTCTTTACAGGCTTCTTCTATTTACAGCATGTCCCGGGCTGCATGGGTCAAGGTGGGACATCATTATGAGTTTGCTGCCGATCCACGGGACCACAGGTTTAAATTAAGCCCTGTGAGTGTCCTGCACCTTCTGGCAGGGGAAATCACAGATCAACATGCCGTTCCTCGGCACACAGAACCACATGCATGCGGTCAATTAAATGGATGAGTACCCAGCTGTCTGCCTTATGATTTCATGTGCCCACTAAAGAACCTTGCCCAGTCAGCCCGCTTCACAGCTGCTACACCCCCCCCCCCCCAGAACTGTCGCCAGGAAGAAAAACACCAGCTGCATGCACCTTAGGTGGACACCCTCATCGTCTGGGATGGGGCACTGAATGGGTGAAGCGGGATCCACATGGGCAGCCTTATGTCTGTCCAAACTAAACAGCTGCAAATGTCCCCCAATGTCCAAAGTATACTCAAATCCATCCTTCTTCACCACGCGGAAAAGGCTCTCATACGGTCGTTGTAACAGCACTCCTATGTACTGTCTTTGCACAAAAACAAAATCAGCGTCCAGGAGTTGTGGGGCACATTCTGTTAAGGGGATCCAAGCCAGTGGGTAGGAAAAGCTTTGCTGATCGCAATACCATGTTGAAGCTGTGGAAGGAAGTTCAGATCAGAGTTGGTTGTGAAATGAATGTCCCATGAAACTGTAAGGACCGTACCATAAACCATCTCTGCGGACAATGCGAACATATCTTGCTTTGAAGCTGTGCGCACTCCCAAAAGAATGCATGGCAACTCATCAATCTAATTGGGACCAGTGAGTCGGGCCTTAAAAGTGGACTTCAGTTGCCAGTGGGAACGTGGGTGAATTGTGTTCTGCGGACTGAATTAATGTGGGAAAACCAAATCTAGCCATCCAGTTGACGATGAATGCTCTGGCCCTTGTCTCAGTGTCACTGGATGGCAACGGGACGGCCTCTGGCCAGCGCGTGAAATGTTCTACAACTGTTAGAATGCATCTCATGTTTTGAGATTCTGGCAATGGTCCAAGCAGGTCCACATGCACGTGTTCCAACTGCCTGCATACTGGCAGGAAATGTTGAAGAGGTGCCTTAGTGTGGCACTGAATCTTGGCAGTCTGGCAGGAGGTACATGTGCAAACCCATTTCACAACGCCTTTTCTCAGTCCATGCTATACATATTTATTTGACATGAGCTTGACAGATGTTCTGATGAATGGATGAGATAAGCTGTGTCTCTGGTCAATAAGGTGTTTCCTCCAAGATGCAGGAAACATTGGTCTAATGTAGCCCAAAGACATGTCACAAAGTAAGGTTGGCCACCCAGTTGTGCTGCCCCCTGCTGTATGTCCAGGTTAGTAATGGCCGTACTGTATGCCTGAAAATCGGGGTCCATTGCCTGGACACTGGCTAATTCAGAAATATCAATGTCACGCTGAATATGATATATAGTCGGTCTGGACAGCATATTCGTGACGAGATTGTTTTTACAAGATGTTATCCAAGTTGATCTAAGGGAACTCTAAATCTCTGTCCAAAGTGCCTATAACCCGCTGGCAGGTTTGAACATCATTCTTCAACTCAAGTCACATCCTAAGACATTCAAAAGGCCCAGAAGGGGTAATAATCACCGTTTTAGGAATGTCTTCCTTATGGATGGGATCTGATGGTATCTCATGACAAGATCAACCATGGAGAAAGCACAGAAATTGTGCAGATGGGAGGCAAAATCTTGCATATGAGGGACATTAAGACAGTGGGTCTTATCCTGAGATATGGTCCGCTGGCCTTCATAAATCATAGCATAGACTAGAGTATAGCTGGAAAGTGATGCTGCAATTGTTTAAGGCATTGGTGAGGCCAGGTTTGGAGAATTGTTTTCAGTTCTGGTCTCCAAATATAGCAAGGAAATAGATAACGTGGAGAGGGTGCAGGAAAGATTTACAAAAATGTTACGTGGCTTACAACATCTAGATTACAGAGAAAGATTAAGGAGACAGCGACTTTATTCATTGGAATGTAGACGGTTGAAGGGGGTTATGATAGAGGTATTCAAAATTATGAAAGGAATAGATAGACTAGACATGAGTAGACTCTTTCCCCTGAGGGCAGGGGAGGTTGGAACAAGAGGGCATGAGTTCAGGGTAAGGGGGCAAAACTTTAGGAGGAATGTTAAAGGATGCTTCTTCACTCAGAGAGTGGTGGCAGAATGGAATGATCTTCCAGAAGAGATAATTGCGGCAGGGTCCTTTCTGTCATTTAAGAGAAGGTTGGATGTGTACATGGATATGAGGGTGTTGGAGGGATGTGGCCAGAGTGTTGGAGGGGAAAACTAGTGGAGTTGTTCATGTGAACTGGCACAGACTCAAAGGGCCGATACGGCCTGTTTCTGTGCTGTAAACTGTCATATGGTTATATGTGCTGGGCTCCACAGGACAAGGTGGGACCTCATTAAGAGTTTGCTGCCGACAGGTTTGAATTAAGCCCAGTGAGTATCCCACGCTTTCCGGCAGGAAGAAACGTCCGTATCCTCTGCACATCCAGAGATGCAAGATGTCGCCAAAATCTTTGGCCTGGTGGCGGGCCAGGAGGAGCGCGAGCATGGAATCTGACCCGAGCCTGGCTTGACTAAGAAGATGGGGGGTGGGTGCCCGAATGCGATCACGAGTTAGCAGGAAGGCAACTGACAGAATGCAGCGGCCCATCTGGAGATGCTCCCCTACGTGCTACTGAGCTTCTCAGCATGGATGGATGCTCTCACATGCAGGAAATTCTGGATCAGATCCACAGTAGGGCTGCCAGGTTTGAGGTGGAGGACAACTCAGAAATTTGAGAAGAAGAGGAAGAATTACTACTTGCTGCAGTTGGACTCACTAAAGGAAGGCCTTAGGCTTTCAGAACATCTCCTTCTCCAATGAAAGCTGTTGTTTAACCACAGACACTTTCCCCAGTCTTCAAGGCCCCTGTAACAGGGATGGAAGTCAACTTCATGTCTACAGAACTGATCCAACCAAATGAAAAGATGATGTCTTCTATGACCTAAAATTTTGAAACTTTAAATGATCAATTTGCTGGTATGAAGGAAATAATGGCTGGTATGTGTGAAGAAATTACATTTATTGGGGGCGTGGCAAGATGGCGTAGGGAACAGACGTGCCTTCCAGACCTCTCCTGACTCTGATTTATTGTTTTGTCTTTAAGTGCCCGTTAAAGTTCTTTTAAAAATTTATAAATAATAAGAGGTGTTGGATTTGTGCCTAATGGTTTATATGCAAAAAAAAAGGTAAAAGAAAACATCAACAGACTGTTAAAAAACTACATTTTCTGAAATTGTCTGAGCCTACTTGTTTACAAGAAGCCAGGACTCAGCGTAGAATGGATCCAGAGGTAGACGTACAGAGTTCGGCATTGAAACTCCATTTTAGGCCGGTGAGGCTCTCTGAAGGTCGCACTCAACAGTTTTCAGACCAAAGGGCTGGACAGGTGCCAGTATTTCACACAACGGCCACTGTGAGTGCTGTTACTGAGACTTTGACAGTTGAATCAGCACGGCGCTACCAGCTGGAGAGTTAAAGAGCTGTCATTCGACTGCTACAGTGGTGGCGCTGCAAAATGCATCTTCAATTACAACGGTTTATCCAGACATCGATTCAGTGAAGATGATTAAGGAGATTTGGCTTAAAGATAACCCTGATCTTCAATCTCCTGGCATTGCTGGGGGGACTTTGAGAGGGATTTTTATACGAAGTCAAACTGCTAGAAAAGATACTAAATTAAGGGAAGGGACAGAAGATCCCGTGGTCTCTAAGGAACAGCAAGACCCCATTATGCCTGAATCTACTTCTGTGGAAATGTCTGTTAAGGATTTTGAAGATAAGATATATTCTGTATCGAGTCACTTAGCTAATTTTGTGAACCTGTTTATTTCCAAGATTAATGCAATGGCAGAAGTCATTAATGGAGCTTTTAAGCTTGAAACCATTGAAAGATTTGAAATGTGTGATCAAGGTTTAGTCGATGCTCAGGATCAACTGCAAGATGAAAATAGAATAATTGAAACATTGTAGATCCAAAATAAAAATTTAGCAAAAAAGTTTGATTATTTGGAGAATCAATCTAGACGGAACAACGTGAAAATTGTTGGTTTGCCAGAAGGCATAGAAGGACCAGATCCAAGAAAATTTTTTACTGAATGGATTCCACGAGTGTTAGGACAGGTTAATTCCCTGAAAGTTTAATACTGGAACGTGCTTATAGAATTTTAAGAAGAAAATCTTTTTCAGGACAGAATCCAAGATCTGTTTTGATCCGTTGTTTAAACTATTGTGACAGAGAGACAATTTTACGTACTGCTATTAGAAATGCCCAGCAAAGTAGATCTCCTTTGATCGTTCAGAATAATCCTGTTTTCTTCTACCAAGATTTGAGTCAAGAAATTATGTTTCAATGACGCGAATTTAATTCTGTGAAAGAACGGTTGTGGAAAGAAAGACATAAGGCAACATTCAGGTATTCTGCGGTACTGAAGATTTTTTAGGATGGAAATTAGCCAAAATTCTTTGGCAATCCAAAAGAGGTTATGGACTTTGATCAGTCTCTACCAATCATGCAGTTTCAGGAACGATGTAGTCCTTCAAGGTTTCCAAAGAGAGTAGAGATGTAAGGTGGGATCCAGATTTTTAAAAGAAATGGAAGCAATGGTGACCGAAGTGGTAACGTTGATTTAAAAAAATAAATCTTTTATCTTTTTTTTTGAGAAGAGTTTAAATAGTTTAAATAATGATGATAGTTTAATGAAATTGGAGTTGGGAGAGGGAACTGGGTAGGCACAAGTTTCCAAAAGTCATCAGCTACCTGTGAGTTATCTCACACCCAATATTTTGGGGGAGTTACCGCTTTGGGCGGTTTAAACAGGAGGAGGTAGTTGTGACCTCCGACCTGTTTTTTTTCTTTTTAATTTTTGGGTTAAGAAGTGAAGGTTTTTTTTATTATTTTTTAAAATAAATATTTTTTTTAACTCTTTTTGTTTTCTGATTGTAATTGAGAGGGAATTAGGAGGTTTTTTCTCTCCTTTTTTTCTCTTTTTTTGGAACTTTTTTTGGGGGGGTTTCTCTTTTTTCTTTCTTTTTTAAGAGGATGATGTCACAGAAGATAAAAGTCAAAAATTGAGGATGTTGAATTAGATGAAGAGGAAGATGAGGGGAAAGGTGATAAGAAGAAAAAGAAGAAAATTAAGTACAAATACATTGAGGGAGAAGAGTTTAATAAAATTAAGTTAATTTCGATAGAGAATTTTGAAGATGTTATAAATGAAGAATATGGAGAATTTTTTTAAGAGTTTGAACTTTTTTCCTTTTTTTTCTTTTTTTATATAAGGGGAGGGGAAGGGAATAAAAAGTTTATCTGATTGTTTTTCTAAAGGATGTTTTTGTTCTCTCGATGAATTATAAAGGAAACTTGGTATTAATGGAAATTCTGTATTTATGTATTATTAATTATGATTTTTTGTATAACTGATATGTGGTTGATATATGATTTGAATATTTGAACTTAGTTTTAAAGTGGATTTCATTTGTTAAATACATGTATTATGTTTGATTTAAATATATGTTTAAGGGTAATATTTTAGTATTGATATTTTTTTTGTTGTTCGTAATTTTTTGTTGTTGTTAAGTTTTATCCTTTTTTTGTAAGTGGGGTTTTTTCTATTTTATTTACAACATTGTTAATTAATTCTTCACTCTTTATTTTGGGGGATGTTGGACTAATTTTAAATTAGATGATTAATGTTGTGTTATAATTATTGGGGGGGGTTAATTTGTGTAGATTAATGATGTAGTATTCTAATTTTTTTATCTTATCTTTTATTATTTCTTTAAATGTAATTTTTATTTCATTCATGTCATAAAATTTTAAATAAAGTTTAAAAAAAATGTCGATGGAAAGGATATCTTTTTCAATTCAGAATAGGATGTCTTTTTAGAGGTTGAAGTGGACTCCGTTTGCTAAATATATGCATTTAAGTTTGATTTAAATATGTTTTTAAGTTTGATATTTTAGTATTGATAATTTTTTTAATTTTTTTTCTTTTTTTTGATGTTAGTATCTTTATTTGTTATGTTTTTTTTTGTGTAAGGGTTCTTTTTATATAATTATTGTGCATTTTATTATCTCTTCAATCTTTCACTCTTTATTTTGGGGGGGGTTAGACTAACATTAAGCTAGGTCATTAATGTTGTGTACTAATTTGGGGGTTTTAGTTTATTTAGTCTGCCAATGTAGTATTGTATTCTTTATTATCTTATGTTTAATCTTTGACTGTAACTTTCTATTGTATTCATGTTATAAAATCTTAAATAAAGTTAAAAAAAAGAGGGTACCCGGGCTCCGCACTCACCACCTCCACTGATGTCACCAAGCTGGGGGGCCCCTGGACCTTGAATGGCACCCACTGGGTAGGCGGCCACAGTGCCTACCCCTGTCTTCCTACCACCTGGTAGGGATGCCATTTCCCCACATTCGAGGTGCCCTACATCCACTCTCTCGATGACCTAGGGGAGCACCCAGCCTTTGGCGACCACTGCAACAAGAGGGCCTTTACTGCAGGTGAACTGTTCTGGATGATCGCATTCCCCAAATATGGCACCGCATGGCTCTCCAATGAAATGACCTGGATGGCCACCCTCCTGGAGATGTTGGCCAACAAGACAGCAGTGTCCCTGCACCAAACAAAGGACACCCTGACCTGAAGAGTTGTGGAGCTGAAGGAGAGACGTATAGTGGCAATGCCAAATCGGATGGTCCTGGACTACCTGCTGGCCAGGAGGGCCGCAGCTACATTCCCAAGGAATCCTCTAACATCACCCACCTGACTAACGACATTCGGGACTCAGTGGCCAAAATTCAAAAATCCAGGGACCAGATCCACCAGCATCACCACCTCATGGGGACCCTGGGGGCCATTTGGCTCCATGAGGAGCATTTGGGTGACTATCGTTCACTGGGGGATTGCACTTATTTTTTGTTATCATTGGTATAGTTATTCCATGATGTGATTGTCAATTTATATGCACCTTTGCATTTGCCCCGTTAGACCTTCTCATTACCTGTCGCACTTTATTGGCAATCAGTGTGTCTTCCGAAGGGGTGGATTGTCATGGAGAGGTAGTGTCCACCACCTGGTGGTGCTGCTGTACTCCTGTTCGGTGGACATACTACCTGTCAATCCAGGTCAAAGACTCACTCCAAGCCATCAAGGTGACCCTTGCGATTGGCCCACCTAAATCACCAGGAGCTGCAGTCCAGGCAGACCGGCTAGACTCAGCCCTGACCTTCACCCAATTGACCCACCTAAACCACCAGGAGCTGCAGTCCAGGAAGCCTGGCCAGACTCAGCCCTGACCTTCACCCAATTGGCGCAGGTGAATCACCTCGACTGACCACTGCCGAGCCCCTGCACTTGGCTTTGAGCATTGGCCACAGCAGTCAACGGCGCCCAGCCTTTCCCGAGTGATTGGCCCTCCCAGCACGGTCCCGCAGAACTATAAAGAACCATGTCCCCCTTTGTTCTGCCTCTTTCAACTCATTGTGGGTCGGAAGTAGCACCTTCCACACTGGGTTGGGGTGAGTCTCGAGGTCAGCTAGGAAGAGCCGTGTCCATATCGGTCAAGGGGTGGGAGTTGACCGTATCACCTTGATCCTGAATGTTGAATGTGTAAGTTTATGTAATTTCCCCCAAGCTCTGTTGGTTTCTCCCTCCTAATTAGAAGTGTATATTTACTCCCTGCATACACTGTGTACAGAGGTTTGCCTAACATATCGACCCTGTTGCCATGTTTCCATCCCCGAAATAAAAGTATGCTTTGTACCTCCGCTTTGGTCTGATTCTTAACCTTTGGGACCCACACGAACCCGACAACAATGGAGGAGGGGAAGCAAAGTATTTTATCAGTAAATGGAGAGTCAAATTACTAGAAAAAAAGACAGATAGATCCGATCAGAATGTAGCAAGAAATTAATGTAGGTTTATGGAAAAAAGGTAGGGATCTCAAGAAAAGCACCAGTGAGTAAAAATGTGTTATTGCCTATGAACAGAGGGAATAGAATATTAAATTTGTGGGAAGAAGATTTTATAGACATCAAATATAATATGGGGAAAAGGATTTATATTAATCGAAACAAAGGTGGAAAGAAGATTGAAATATACAAATTCAAGAAGAAATAGGGTCAAGATTGTTTCAAGAGTGTTACAAATATGATTTATGTCAGTTATAAAAGTACAATTGTCTGCATCAATTCTGCTATACTCCATATAAATTAAATGGACTTATCTCCAATTATTCTGAGAAATGTTTTCAATGTAATCAGGTGATTGGGATTTTTTTTTCCATTCAGTTTGGATCTGTGTAAAAGTGGAAGAATTTTGGAAGGATTTCAGTATGTTATTAGGACAAATTATGAAGATAAAAAATCAAAAAGACGCAAGAATATTTGTGCTTGGTCAACTTTATGAAGCAGATACAAAACTGAAGTTGGATAAATATCAAACAAACTTTCTGAGTCTAGCCATAGGAGCAGTGAAGAAATGTGCAGCACGAACGTGGAGAGCAGAGAGTTTTGTAACGAGGGATGGGACATTGAAATGCAAAACTGTGTCACCATGTAACTACATAACCATTTACAGAGCAGAAACAGGCCATGTCAGCCTTTCGACTTCGCACCGGTTCACTAAAATAACTCTACTAGCTCAATCCTCCCACTCTCCGCCAATATCCCACCAACCCCCTCACCTCCATGTACACATCCAACCTTCTCTTAAATGACAGAAGGGACCCTGCTGCAACTATCTCATTCGGAAGAACATTCCATTCTGCCACCACTCTCTGAGTGAAGAAGCATCCTCTAATATTTCTCCTAAACTTTTGCCCTCTTACCCTTAACTCATGGCCTCTTGTTCCAACCTTCCCTAACCTCAAGGGAATGAGTCTGTTTATGTCTAGTCTATCTATTCCTTTCATAATTTTAAATACCTCCATCAAGTCCCCTCTCAGTCGTCGACATTCCAATGAATAAAGTCCCAGTCTCCTTAATCTCTCCCTGTAATCCAGATGCTGTAAACCAGGCAACATCTTTGTAAATCTTCTCTGCACACTCTCCACCTTATCTATATCCTTCCTATAGTTCGGAGACTAGAACTGAGCACAGTACTCCAAACCCGGCCTCACCAATGCCTTTAACAGCTGCAGTATCACCTCCCAGCTCCTGCATTCTTTCTTTGGCTTGGCTTCGCGGATGAAGATTTATGGAGGGGTAATGTCCACGTCAGCTGCAGGCTCGTTTGCGGCTGACAAGTCCGATGTGGGACAGGCAGACATAGTTGCAGCGGTTGCAAGGGAAAATTGGTTGGTTGGGGTTGGGTGTTGGGTTTTTCCTCCTTTGTATTTTGTCAGTGAGGTGGGCTCCTTCTTCAAAGGAGGTTGCTGCCCGCCGAACTGTGAGGTGCCAAGATGCACGATTTGAGGCGATATCAGCACACTGGCGGTGGTCAATGTGGCAGGCACCGAGATTTCTTTAGGCAGTCCTTGTACCTCTTCTTTGGTGCACCTCTGTCTCAGTGGCCAGTGGAGAGCTCACTATATAACACGATCTTGGGGAGGCGATTGTCCTCCTTTCTGAAGATGTGACCTACCCAGCACAGTTGGATCTTCAACAGCGTGGATTCGATGCTGTCGGCCTCTGCCATCTCGAGTACTTTGATGTTGGAGATGAAGTTGCTCCAATGAATGTTGAGGATGGAGCAGAGACAACGCTGGTGGAAGCGTTCTAGGAGCCATAAGTGATGTCGGTAGAGGACCCATGATTTGGAGCCGAACAGGAGTGTGGGTATGACAACGGCTCTGTATACGCTTATCTTTGTGAGGTTTTTCAGTTGGTTGTTTTTCCAGACTCTTTTGTGTAGTCTTCCAAAGGCGCCATTTGCCTTGGCGAGTCTGTTGTCTATCTCATTGTCTATCCTTGCATCCGATGAAATGGTGTAGCCAAGATAGGTAAACTGGTTGACCGTTTTGAGTTTTGTGTAGCCGATGGAGATGTGGGGGGGCTGGTAGTCATGGTGGGGAGCTGGCTGATGGAGGACCTCAGTTTTCTTCAGGCTGACTTCCAGGCCAAACATTTTGGCAGTTTCCGGAAAACAGGACGTCAAGCGCTGAAGAGCTGGCTCTGAATGGGCAACTAAAGCGGCATCATCTGCAAAGAGTGGTTCATGGACAAGTTGCTCTTGTGTCTTGGTGTGAGCTTACAGTACTCTAAACCTGGCCTTACCAATGTCTTTAACAGCTGCAGCATCACCTCCCAGCTCCTGCACTCTACACTATGATTTATGAAGGCCAGCAGACCATATGTCTTCTTAACCACTATGTCTTCCTGGGAAATCACCTTCAGTGAACTCTGTACCATAACTCCAAGATCCCTGTTCCTCTGCATTCCTCGACCCCCTCCCCTTAACTGCATAGGTCCTATTTTGGTTATTTTTTCCAGAATGCAGCACCTCAAACTTGTCAACATTAAATTCCATCTGCCATCTTTCAGTCCACTTTTCAAAACAAACCAAATCCTGTAATCCAAGAAAATCTTCCTCACCATCCATCACTCTCCCTATTTTCGTATCGTCTGCATATTTGCTTTCCCAGTTAACCACACCATCATCCAAATCATGAATATATATGATAAACAACAGGGGACCCAACACTGATCCCTGAGGCACACCGCTAGTCACAGGCTTCCATCCTGACATATAGTTGTCCACCATGACTCTCTGCTGTCTATCTCCCAGCCAACTCTGAACTCATCTCACTATCTATTAATCCCTAGTGATGAACCTTCCTAACTTACCTTACATGCAGTACCTTATCAAAAGCTTTACTAAAATTTAAATAGATCTCATCAACCGTCCTACCTTCATCCTGTTTTCTTGTCACCTATTCAAAAAACTCAACAAGATTCATCAAACATGACTTTCCCTTCACTAACCCGTGCTGGGTGCCCCTGATCAATCACTGCCTATCCAGATATTTGTACATACTATCTCGAAGAATACCCTCCATAACCATCCCCACCATCTAAGTCAAACTTACTGGCTGATAATGACTTGGCCTACACCTACTGTCTTTTTTGAACAACAGAACTACATTTGCAACTCACCAATCCCACGTCACCACACCCTCCTCCAGTGATCTTTGAAAAATCGCTGTCAGTGATCCCGCTATTTGTTCCCTGACCTCCCTTAAATTCCGGCGAAAAATCCAATCAGCACCAGGAGACTTATCCACCTTAATTGACCCCAGAAGCTCCAAAACTCTCGCTTTACTAATCCCTATCCTTTTCATAACTAAACCATTTGCCTCTCTTATCTTGTATTGCCCAATGTCTGCTTCCCTCGTGAATACAGATGAGAAAAATTTGTTCAATATTCCTCCCATCTCGTACGGTTCATGAAATAGTTCACCGGTCCCATCATCCAGTGGACCTATTCTATGTTTAACCCTCCATTTACTGTTCACATATCTGAAAAAACCCTTAGGATTCACCTTCGCCTTATTAGCTATAGACACATCCCTTTTTACCTATCTCCTCAATCCCATGTTTTTTATATTTGGTGTAGGTCTCCCTCTTGTCCCGTACCAACTTCTTAATTTCACCAGAAAACTACGGATCCCTCGAACCTTTAGTCTTCCCCTTTGGCCTGATTGGAACATAAAGATCCTGTACTCTCAAAATCTCACCACTAAATGTCCCCCAAATTTTCTCTACATCCTTTCCAGGAAAAAGTTCAGCCCACACAACTCTCTGCAAATCCCTTCTCATTTCTCCTAATCTGGCCTTCCCCCACTCGAAGACCTTCAACATCGGACCGACCTATCCCTTTCCATCATTCTTCTTTGGCTTGGCTTCGCGGACGAAGATTTATGGAGGGGGTAAAAAATCCACGTCAGCTGCAGGCTTGTTTGTGGCTGACAAGTCCGATGCGGGACAGGCAGACACGATTGCAGCGGTTGCAAGGGAAAATTGGTTGGTTGGGGTTGGGTGTTGGGTTTTTCCTCCTTTGCCTTTTGTCAGTGAGGTGGGCTCTGCGGTCTTCTTCAAAGGAGGTTGCTGCCCGCCAAACTGTGAGGCGCCAAGATGCACGGTTTGAGGCGTTATCAGCCCACTGGCGGTGGTCAATGTGGCAGGCACCAAGAGATTTCTTTAGGCAGTCCTTGTACCTTTTCTTTGGTGCACCTCTGTCACGGTGGCCAGTGGAGAGCTCGCCATATAACACGATCTTGGGAAGGCGATGGTCCTCCATTCTGGAGACGTGACCCATCCAGCGCAGCTGGATCTTCAGCAGCATGGACTCGATGCTGTCGACCTCTGCCATCTCGAGTACTTCGACGTTAGGGATGAAAGCGCTCCAATGGATGTTGAGGATGGAGCGGAGACAACGCTGGTGGAAGCGTTCTAGGAGCCGTAGGTGGTGCCGGTAGATGACCCATGATTCGGAGCCGAACAGGAGTGTGGGTATGACAACGGCTCTGTATACGCTTATCTTTGTGAGGTTTTTCAGTTGGTTGTTTTTCCAGACTCTTTTGTGTAGTCTTCCAAAGGCGCTATTTGCCTTGGCGAGTCTGTTGTCTATCTCATTGTCGATCCTTGCATCTGATGAAATGGTGCAGCCGAGATAGGTAAACTGGTTGACCGTTTTGAGTTTTGTGTGCCCGATGGAGATGTAGGGGGGCTGGTAGTCATGGTGGGGAGCTGGCTGATGGAGGACCTCAGTTTTCTTCAGGCTGACTTCCAGGCCAAACATTTTGGCAGTTTCCGCAAAGCAGGACGTCAAGCGCTGAAGAGCTGGCTCTGAATGGGCAACTAAAGCGGCATCATCTGCAAAGAGTAGTTCACGGACAAGTTTCTCTTGTGCCTTGGTGTGAGCTTGCAGGCGCCTCAGATTGAAGAGACTGCCATCCGTGCGGTACCGGATGTAAACAGCGTCTTCATTGTTGGGGTCTTTCATGGCTTGGTTCAGCATCATGCTGAAGAAGATTGAAAAGAGGGTTGGTGCGAGAACACAGCCTTGCTTCACGCCATTGTTAATGGAGAAGGGTTCAGAGAGCTCATTGCTGTATCTGACCCGACCTTGTTGGTTTTCGTGCAGTTGGATAATCATGTTGAGGAACTTTGGGGGACATCCGATGCGCTCTAGTATTTGCCAAAGCCCTTTCCTGCTCACGGTGTCGAAGGCTTTGGTGAGGTCAACAAAGGTGATGTAGAGTCCTTTGTTTTGTTCTCTGCACTTTTCTTGGAGCTGTCTGAGGGCAAAGACCATGTCAGTGGTTCCTCTGTTTGCGCGAAAGCCGCACTGTGATTCTGGGAGAATATTCTCGGCGACACTAGGTATTATTCTATTTAGTAGAATCCTAGCGAAGATTTTGCCTGCAATGGAGAGCAACGTGATTCCCCTGTAGTTTGAGCAGTCTGATTTCTCGCCTTTGTTTTTGTACAGGGTGATGATGGTGGCATCACGAAGATCCTGAGGCAGTTTACCTTGGTCCCAACAAAGCTTGAAAAACTCATGCAGTTTGGCATGCAGAGTTTTGCCGCCAGCCTTCCAGACCTCTGGGGGGATTCCATCCATACCTGCTGCTTTGCCACTTTTCAGTTGTTCGATTGCCTTATATGTCTCATCAAGGGTGGGAACCTCATCCAGCTCTAGCCTTAGGGGCTGTTGAGGGAGCTGGAGCAGGGCGGAATCTTGGACTGAGCGGTTGGCACTGAAAAGAGATTGGAAGTGTTCTGACCATCGGTTGAGGATGGAGATCTTGTCGCTGAGGAGGACTTTGCCGTCTGAGCTGCGCAGCGGGCTTTGGACTTGGGGTGAGGGGCCGTACACAGCCTTTAGAGCCTCGTAGAAACCCCTGAAGTCGCCAATGTCCGCGCTGAGCTGTGTTCGTTTGGCGAGGCTAGTCCACCACTCATTTTGGATCTCCCGGAGTTTGCGCTGAAGATGGCTGCATGCGTGACGGAAGGCTTGTTTCTTCTCTGGACAGGACGGCTTTCTAAGGTGAGCCTGGTGGGCAGCTCGCTTCTTTGCCAGCAGCTCCTGGATTTCCTGGCTGTTTTCGTCAAACCAGTCCTTGTTTTTCCTGGAGGAGAAGCCCAGTACCTCTTCAGTGGATTGCAGTATGGTAGTCTTCAACTGATCCCAGAGGGTTTCAGGGGATGGGTCCGTGAGGCGGGTTGCAATGTCGAGCTTTGCTTTGAGGTTTGCCTGGAAGTTTCCTCTCGCTTCGTCTGACTGCAGGTTTCCAACATTGAACCTCTTTCTGGGGGCTTTATTGTTATTGTTTCCATCATTAAGCTAAAGCTAATGGACCCATGATCACTGGATCCGCAGTTCTCCCTAACGCTCACCTCTGTCACCTGCCTCATTGCATTCCTAAACAACAGATCAAACACTGCTCCCACTCTAATTGGCGTCTCAACATATTGCTGCAAAAAGCAATCCTGAACACAATGCTTAGCCATCCTGCCCTTTTACTGACTGCGATTCCCAATTGATGTTTGGAAAATTGAAATCCCCAACCAACACCACCCTATTTCACTTGCATATCTCACCTATTTGCACATTTGCTCTCCGAGCTCCCTTTCCCCATTTGGAGGCCTATAATATACCCCATAATAGTAACTTCACCCTTCTTATTTTTCAGCTCTACCCAGACTGCCTCTCTTGACGAGCCCTCCAGTCTACCTTGCCTCAGCATTGCTGTAATATCCTCCCTGACATTTAATGCCACACCTCCCCCTCTTAATCCACCAACTCTGTCACATCTCAAGCAGTGAAATCCTGGAACATTCAACTGCCAGTCACAACCTTCTTTCAACCACGTCTCGCTAATGGCCACAACATCATAATGCCACATGTCAATCCACACCTTTAGTTCATCCAGCTTCCTTACTACACTCCTCACATTAAATTAAATACAACTCAGGGATCTCCTACATCCTACCTTCTGAATATCCTCCTTTCTACTATTCTCACAATTTTCACTGCAACATCTGTTTACGACTTCCTGCTTTTCCTCCCTCAAATTATTTAAACTTGTCCCTTTCCTTATCCTACTAACCCTCACCCTATAACTCTTGCCCTTTTTCTTTTATCCCTACAGAGGTTGACACCACACCTCTGCCCACCATGGCCTGACTATCCCCCTCCTCAGCATTCAAGGTGGAGTACTGAGTTCTGAAGATTACAGACTCAGGTGCTTGCACATGAATTTGACCCCTTCCTTTCCTCCTCCTAACGGTAAGCCACTGCCCCTCGTCCCGTGAGCCCCTGTGCGACCACCTGCCTGTAGCTCTTGTCTATGATAGCCTCATTCTCCCTAACCAGAGTAAGGTCATCGAGCTGCAGCTCATGTTCCTTGACCTGGTCCTTCAGGCCACACTCCTTGTCCGTGATGTCCTCACTCTCCTTAACCAGAGGGAGGTCTGATTGTCTGTCTCTGGATTCTCTGCTCAGAGGACCACCCGGCATTATCCATCAAGTCCTGGTCTCTCTGTGTCAGCAGGAACTCTGTGCTGATCACTACCTGATGGCTTTGTGGTCAAAATGTTTGTCCATGAAAACTTTTCCACAAAGGTGATGTGGCAAAGTCCAGCTGACTGGGACATTGCGCTAATCCTTCAGAACACCTGAGACAGGTAGATCCTTGGTTCATAGCGGCACTCGGTGCCCTTGTACTTAGTTTCCATGCTCAGTCTGATGCAACCTCACACTATGAAGGCCACATTGGTTACGCCCTAACCCCATTGTAATGGAATATATATTTGGGAGAATCTGGTAAAATTAGAGTAGGTTAAATCCATACACACATTTTAAAACAGATCTTATTTGAAATACTGAAGAATTCATATTCAGTTACATCACAGAAACTATGGAGAATGCTATGCACATTTCACAAGTAGCTGCAAATTGAAATGAGGTCATGAAATAAATAGACCATTGTTTTGGTTTGGAGACAGGCTGGCTGGTTGAATATCTACAAAGTGCTGACAGAAAGGTCACCCCTGGGTTTTGTTTAGCTAAGACAACAGCTTGACCAAGAAGAATAACTTCTGTTGTTTTCTGAAAAAGGTGGGGGGGGGTGATTTGCAAGTGAAAGAGTCACATGCAGTCTCAGTTGGAGTGAGAGAGAGAGAAAGGGGTGAAACAAGCTCTCTCAGCCAGAGTGTGCATGGCACTGAAAATAGTTGAACAGTGCAAGCCAGGAGAAGATTGTAGGAAACAGAATTCTCAAGAGTGGCGGATGGCTGGAAGTGCTATCTGTCTGATGTTTCTCTCGGAATAAGTGCAACAGGAAGGAACACTGTGGTAGCCTGAAAGAAAGAGGTTATCATTTGGAAAACCCTGATGGGCCAAGTTTTATCAGCGAGACATTGTGGTGACTAATGGTGGTAGCTCAGTTGTGGAAATCCTGGAACAACAAATCTCTCTCTGCAAACCCTACGGAACTTTCTTGAGTGGCAAAGCCTGATGAACTTTATACATGTTCAATTCTGTGCACAGTATCAGAATTGCCTACAACCAATGAACTTGGAAGAATGAGAAGTGAGATTGAACTGTAAACCAAATAACTTTTCTTAAATTTACACACACATCATACACATGCACTTAGACTTAGAAGGGGATTAAGGTTAGTTAAGTTAATAGAGATAAGTTAAAGTTTGATTCTGGTTTCATATTAAAGGATAAATAAAACAACTTATTTTTAAATAACGACTTGTCTTGGTGAATGTCTATTGCTGCTGGGTTTTGGGGTCCTTTGGGCTCATAACACCATAGTCTGGTGACGTACATGGACCTCCTTCCCACTCCATCCATTTTGGATCCCCACATGAAGAGGGAAACTGCTCTGGTAATAGCCAGGGCAGAGGTGAGTGGGATGGGCCACGCCTGCATCACACGCAGCAGTACCGAGAGCACCTTGCACCTGATGACCAGGTTCTTCCCCAGGACTGAGAGGGAATGTCATTCCCACAGACCCAGTTTCTGGTGAACCTTTACAATCGGCTCTGACCAATTCTTGTTGCATGCCTCAGCCTCTCCAAGCCAGATCCCCGACACCTTCAGGTAGTCAGATCTGACTGTGAAGAGGACAGCGGACTAATTTACCAAAGTGCATTGCCTCGCGTTTGTTCCAGTTTACCCTGGAAAATAGCATTGTATACTTCTGGGCCCAGCCACTTCCAGACTTGTGTATAACTCAGCTGTTCTCCCAGAACTGGGGGTCTCTGTGCTAGTCCCTGTCTCCTGGAGTTGGGAGTCTCTGCAATGTTCCCCATCTTACAGAGCTGGGGGTCTCTACATTGCGCCCTCTCTCCTGATATTGATGCTTTGTTCTCCACCAGTCCCACAATACAATGCTGACCCCTGAACGGAATGTTGAAGTACAGAGGGATCAGTGAAAATATGGGTAGTTTTGCCAGGGTGGGGTCCATACAGGAGCCTGATAACAGCAGGGAACCCGTGGAAGGGGGATAGAGGGCATTCGATGGTGCACCAACAGGACACTGCTGAGGGTGCAAATTCCCTCGGGCTCTCGAGGGTAGAAGGCGCTGGTTATTCCAATATTTTAGGTGAGGCAGTGTCCAAATTAGAGTTGGCGCAGGTCATCAAGGGTCGACATAACAGGTGCCTGGAACTGTCATGAGGATACTAAGGGCTGGTAGAGGTAGGTAAGGAGGGGATAGTTGTGTACCGACGAGGGATAGCTGAGTGAGAGGTCACATGGATGGGACTTCGAGACAAGGAGCCTCTGATTGTCCAGGGATGGGGCCTGTAAATAGACCCGCAGACATCCAGCACACAGCATCTTTGACCCACTACCATCAGGAAGGAGATATGGAGGAACAAAATCAGGCTGTCAAATAGGGAAATAACTTCTTCCCACAGGCCGTGAGATTGACAATGTAATGTGAGTTGAATGGGTCTGTGGAAAGAAAAGGTTGAGAGGGATATGGACTGTTTGGAAGCAGCTTGGCCATCAGAGAAGACAGGCTGAAAGGACTGTTTCGGAGTTGTCTATTGGATCAGTCTTTTGAATTGAATCTTTAAAAAATTCATGACAGGCTGGACTATCATTTTAGATGGAGATTTTAGATTGACACATGCAGCCCGGGAACAGGCCCTTTCAGCCTATGAGCCACAACCACTCAATTACACCAATGACCTACAACCCCCGGTACGTTTTAAATGGTGGAAGGACCAGGAGCAACTGGTGGAAATGCACGCAGACACAGGAAGAATGTACAACTCCCCAGAGACAGTGTCAAATTTGAACCCGGCTCGCTGGCCCCTTAACAGCGTTGTTCTAACCGCGACGCTAACCTTGCCACTCTCAATGATTCCCAGGGTTCTTCCTCCTACTTTCCATGAGCTGTGATTGCTTCCAAATCCAGTGCCCTTGTTTCCCTGAGGTTCTGACCCCTCCCCAATGCCTCTCACTGGCTGGATGATCATCACTCTTTCCTGGCTCTCACCCAAACTTTCTCACCCCAATTCCACCACCTACAACTCTCTTGTCATGTTCCACCCACTTACCCACAGGACCCAGTGTAACGAGGTGGGGGCAGTTCCAGGCTGTAGTCACATAGCTTGTCGAAGGACAAGTGAGAGCAGGAGTCCTGAGGCAAGAAGTGAAGAGCAGTGTGTACTGTAGCAGCCAGCTGTAGAGGGGCACAGTCTCCAGGGTGTGGGGAGAGAGAGAGGACTGGCTCAGATGGGACAGATGTCCCGGTGCAAAGGGTCAGGGAACTCAGCAGCTCAGTGAAGGTCTGGGATGCTGCCACCGGCAAGGAGATTGGACCACTGCCCTCTCCACATCTCCACCATCTTGAGGTCCTAGGAGGTTCCAAGGCCTGTCGGTGGGGGAAGGGGGAGGTTCAGGAACTGGGGTGAGGCAGTTCTGATGCATGATCGATTTGAGATGGGCCAATTGAGAGTTTCTGTGCAGTGGGAGGACAGACATGATGGGGAATGGGCCTTTGGGACAGGCCCAGGGGAGGGCTGGGGCTCCAGGATGAGTCTTGTGGGGAGGCGGGGGCTTTGGGGACCAGCCAGTGAGGGACAATGGCTTTGGTAATGGACCTGGCAGGGGTCAGGGGCTTTGGGGAGGGACAAGTGGGGAATAGCGTTTGTGGGAGGACCTGTTGAACAAAAGAATTAGTGACAGACTGAGTTGGGAATGGTATTGTAGATGGACTCGGAGGGAGATTGGATTTTGTATGGACCCGGTGGTGATGCGATTGGGAATGGATCCAATGGGGGATGGTATTGGGGACTGATCCGGCGTTGGAGGTTATTGGGGTTTGACCCAGTGGGGGAAGAGATTAGGGATGGATGCAGCGGGGGAATGGATTGGGGACGGACTTGTCGGGTGACGGGATTTTGTATGGACCCAGCGGGGACAGGATTGGGGATGGACCCGGCAGGGAATGGTATTTGGGACAGATCTGGCGGGGGACGGTATTGGGATTGGACCCAGTGCAGACATGATTGGGGATGGTCCTGGCGAGAGATAATATTGAGGATCGACCTGGTGAGGGAGAGTTTTGGAGATGGACCCAGTGGGGGATGGACCCGGCAGGGGTCTGCCCATTGACTCCGTCTTCAATGCCTGACACAATCTTTACCGGATGATCACAGCCGGCTGATCACCGCTCTCTTTCCCAGGTTTCACCCAAACTTTCTTACCCCAATTCCATGACATACAACCCCCTCGTCATGTCCCACCCACTCACCCACAGGGCCAAGGGTAATGAGGAGGGGGCAGCTCCTGGCTGTGGTCACACAGCTCATTGAAGGACAAGTGGGAGCAGAAGTCCTGGGACAAAAGGTGAAGGGCAATGTGTACTGTAGCAGCCAACTGAACTGGGCCAGATTCTCCACGGTGGGGGGAGAGAGAGGCCTGGCTCAGATGGGTCAATTGACCCAGTGCCAAGGGTCAGGGGATTCCCCAATTTGGTGAAGGTATGGAATGCTGCCACCAGGAAGGAGATAGACCACTGCCCTCCCCACATCTCCACTGTCTGGGTGTCCCAGGAGCAGCTCAGATTCCAAGTCCTGTCGGTGGGGAAGGGGGAGGTTCAAGAACTAGGGTGAGGTATTTGTGATGGGTGATCGATTGGAGAGGGTCCCAGTGAGGGAACGGGTCTGGTGGGAGGACAGACCTGATGGGGGATGGGCCTTTGGTTGCAGGCCAATTGGGGTGGGGGTGCGAGGACGGGCTGGGCATGTTGGGGGACAGTGGCTTGTTTAAGGCCCTGGTGGGAGACAGAACCTCTGGGGACAGTCCAAGCAATGGGCGGAGCATTGGGGACGGGCCCAGTGGGGGACAGAGGCTTTGGGGACAGGACTGGTGGGGGATAGGGACTTTTTTGACAGGCCCGGTGGTGAACATGGTTTTGGGGACGATATAGGCAGGGGGAGGGGTTTGGGGATGATCTCAGCAGGGGGAGGGGTTTGGGGACGGGCCTGGAAGGAGATGGGGGATTTGGGGATGCGCCTGGTGGGTGACAGGGGACAGTATTGGGGATGGACCCAGAGGACGGAGTCCACCCCTGGAGCTCCGGTTCACCATCGGGTCACTCACGTTGGCCCACGTACCTGCTTTGATCTGCGGGAAACTGAATTCGATACAGATGAGGTTCATCTCTCGGATCTGCTCCCTGGCTGAGAAACCACCTTCACCTCTGGCTCGGGGTGGGGGCAGCAGGAGGGTGACAAGGGGAGGGGATTCAGTGTATGCCTATCAGGTCAGGGACATAGGACGAGCCAAAGAACTGGTGTGGTGGTGAAGGCTGAAACTTTCGGGGCATTTAAGAGTCTCTGAGTCACATGGATGAAAGAAGAATGGAGGGTTATGAGGGAGGAAGGGGTTAGTTATTTTTATTTTGGTTGGAATACATCGGTCGGCATAATATCGAGGGCCGAAGTGCTTGTACTTTACTCTCGTGTTCTATGTTAAACCTGTCGGTCTTTCAGCAAGCGGAGATGTTGGGGAGGGAACGCTGCCGACTGGCACATTCCAGGCTGCAGAAGTACAGGCTGAGGGATGGATGGAGGCTTGGCACAGCCAAAACGAAGGCACTATGGGGATGGATCATAACTCTCTCATTACCGGGCATTGAGAGGCTGAGACCAAGGGGAACTCCTCCAACAGCTGAGGGGGGCAGTAACCACAGGGTATCAAAGTGGTGGCAATGAAGGTAAACAGAGACGTATGCAGCAATGTGTAGTGAAGGGAATATTTGGATACAACAGGAGGAGGAGAAAAGACTTGGAACAGCCTTCCTCTTTGGAAATAATTTGTGAATAAAGTCAATTTTGCTGAGTGGTGGGGGGTGGGTGGTGGTAGTGGGATGAGAAAAGCCCTACTCAGTCAACTTTACTTCATGAGATACTTTCTCCGATCCAGGAAATCTCTTCTGCACCCACTCCAAAGTACAAGCTCAAATTTATTACCATTGGATAGCATAAGAACGACTTGATGAAACAGCGTTCTTGGGGTAAACACACGCAAACACACAACCAAGCCCTCACACAACAGACAAATGATACATGTGGAGCACGTCCAGAAAAATAACTCAATATTGTTGAATAAATAGCAGAGTGGAGGAGTATTTGTATGAGCAGCTCATCAATCGTTCCACATTCTCACTGCCTGGAGGAAGAGGCTGTTCCTGGGCCTAGTGGTACCGGCTCTGAAAGTCCTGGATCTGTTTCCCGACGGGAATAGCTGGATGATGCTGTTGGCCGGGTGAAGGGGTCCTCGATGATTTTGTCAATGATCGTAGTGGATCACATTGATATTTGGGGTGGTGGGGGGCAGGAGGGTGTCCCCAGTGTTGCTCTAGGCCACTTTAGGTCCCGTGGAATGACCTCTGATCATTTAAAAAAATATATTTATAAATCCACAAAAAATTCACACAAAGGATCTGAATAATAATACAAATCAAATATAAATACAGGTGTCATAGTTAAAAGAAAGAATAAAGAAATCCCCCCCCATAAACCACCCCAACCCCCTTCTATCCTCGTGCTAAAAGAAAAAAGAAGAAAAATGAGGACAAGGGACCCCCAAACAGGAGCGCTGATTACTTTAAAGTTCTTTTTCATAAACTGAGGCCTTAAGGAGAAAGGGAATGTCAGAGTTTCATTTAAATATTCACACCCACCCTTTGTAAATATGGGCTCCATATTCTTCCACAATATATGGTTGTTGCGGCCCACTAACCAGAATGCAAACGAGTACAAAAGATGGCTGACGAACGCGGTGACTGAGCAGATCCCGCGAGAACCAACAACCTTTGTCCCAGGTGACATTCTGCACGGCAGGAAGCAATGAGCAATGGCAGGAACACCCACCAATCCGAGGCTGGCTCTGCCGTCTCAAAATACCTGTCCTCAGCAGTGGGAGAGTATATAAGCAGAGCTGCCAGTTCAACAAACCAGTCTTCGACTTTGACTGCTTGGGTGTGCATCGTTCATTCCACACTTTACGGTAAGTGTGCTGGATCTTGGTGCAAAGGAAGAGACTTTCACCATCGACCACCTCAAGCCAGCACATCTGGACCTTAGCAAATTGGTCTCCACTCAGCCCCCATGACGCAGATATAGGCGACCGAAAGCAGCGAACAGCGCTCCAATCACTGGTTCTGGGGAGGTGGGGGATCATGCTAACTGGGATCCCCCCTGTACACAAGATGACTGACAAACCTGATGACCACGCAGAGTCAACAGGGACCAACAACTTTCGACCCAGGGGACAACCCGCACAACAGTAATCAACAAGGACAGGAATACTGACTAGTTGGAGGCCGGCGCTGATATGACATAACTCCAGTCGACAGCAGCGGGGAGAGAATAGAAGTAGAGCTGCCAGTGTAATAAAGGAGTCTTTAACTTTGATTTCTTGAGTGTGTGTTCTTCTTTCTACCCTTCACATTAGCACGCACACTCCAATTTCACATCGAATGGTCTTACATCGGGAGTCATGTGTCCAGTTTCCTTATCTGAAGAATGAGAAGTGCACAAATATTATCAGATTTGTTTCTGGGATGTTTTAACCGGGTGATAGAAGGAAAGTTTGAATATGGATCTCTTTCTCATTGGAAAAAAGGAAGATGGCCTTACAACATTATGAGGGGACACAGCAGCACGGATCGAGAGAGGATAATGCAAAGGAGCTGAACACCAAGTGTCACAATTGCCCAATAACCGATCAGCTGCTTGGACTTTAAGAAATGTCTTCAATGAAAATGTAATATCCTTGGAATTCTCTCCGCTTTTGAAGGTGCATTTGAAATTGGGATCCATGGACATGTGATGAGTTTACTGTCATACACATTCATAGAGGGATCAGATCCATCGAACTGAGATGCAGATACTTTGAAAAATGTAACAGACATTAAATTGGAAGCAGTAATAAATTTGAAGGAAAGATTGAGAATAAATAGTATCCCTTGTATTTCTTCAGATCAGAGGAATCCTGGAGCCAGGAGATAGTGATCTTATGAAATCTAAGGATTTGATTGTTGTTGGGGTAGTTGGAAATGGAAGGGCCGAAGGGGCTCCTGCTCCTTCGACTGCCTGTCTTCAGTCTTGCGAAGCTGATTGGGTGCACCTGTGTGTTCGCTCGCTCACGAATTGGTTCCTTCAGTTGCGCCAGCCAATGGGATGATTCGGTGAGGCTGCTATTTGATTGGACGCTGAAGTCGGGTGGATTGATGGGCAGGTTCGCGGGCTGATTGGCTCGTGCAGTGGGGAGGCGGGACGTTGGCGGCGTCGTCGTCTGCTCGGGATCCATCGCGTCTCCGCGGGCGCTAAAGAGAAGTTGGCGACGGCGCCGGGATCATCCTCAGCCGCGCGGTCCAGGGAAAACGGGCAACCAACAGCCCGCTGGGCCCCACCTGGGAGTGGCCGGTACCGGCCAGGTGTTTGAGTAGAGCCAAGGCGTCGGTGCGAGGCCTGATGGCGCCGACAGGGCGAGGCCGGAGGCCGCGAGGTAACTTACAGAGGGAGGGGGCGGGGGCAGGAGCTTGGCAAGTCTGGTTGGCGCATGCGTGGTGACTTCGCGCATGTGCAGCTGATTTGGATGTGCCGACGGGGCAACTAAGCGAACCGTTTGCGCAAGCGCATGCGCACAGAAATTAAGATGGCTGCCCCCAGCCGATGGACCCCGAAGCGCTGAGTCAATCCGCACATTTTGGGTCTTTCGTGTCCTGTGTCTCTGTTCTCGTTTGTCAAATCAATTGATTTTAAAAATAGGCTCTAAGACTTCAGGGCTCCTCGCACTGGGTAAAAACCCCGACTTGCGACCATTGTGGAATCTGATTGATCCTTTGGACTCCACTACGGTCGCAGGTCGGGGAGGACCTGTCGGGGTCATTGGGTCGCTAAGGAAAGGATGAAAAACCAATCCATTTTTCTTTGCTTCCCAATGCTCATAGAATGTGTCTGATTCCATCCGTTGTTCCTGTTGTAGCATCACATTCTCCGTCAAGTTAGATGTGATCTTTTTAAAGTTGTGTCTCTTGAACAATAATGCTCCAATCCTTCTGATCCTGACGTACCATGTGTTTAAATATAATGTTTCTCAGTTACTTGTCCGAATGCCTTAAAAATATAGGGACTTTGGTGTTAACAATACAGAGTCAAGATTTCACCAATCCTTTTGAATTTATGATCTCTGGGATTTCTGGTCATGTTTTCTATTTAGGTTGGTGTATCTTGCAGGCCTGTTTGGTTGCAGCAAGTAAGAAGTAATCGATTTGTAGCGTCCGCTGCGGCAGCGCTACCAAATAAAGAGACGTCCACACAAGGTGAGTGTAAAACAAAGACTGGCTTTACTGTTTTAAATTCCCCACGTCTGCTCGCTGGCCCGGCCACTTCTGGTGACATACCCCTGACTTCCAGTAGTGACGTTGTTGCATCACTCTCTGGCTGGCTGGCAGCTACGCAGAAGTGTAGGGCTCCTAAGCCCATACATGGTGCTAAGCGCGTGCTCCTTCTCGGTAGTGAAGGGGAGTCCGTGCCATCTGGGACTGTCCAAGTGTTGCAGTGATTTGGCTTTTTTTCCTCACCCGGTCACTTGGCATGCTACAATCTCAATGTTTTAAAGGGGGAAATTCTTTCTATGTTTCATTCACCTTTATTACAGAATTCTTCCTAGATTATCTGTGTAACATTCAATGTTATGGGTTTTCATGAACAGGGATCATGATTTTACTCATAATTTGGTGAGCAAATGGATGGGACATTTTTTACTAATGCCCAATGGGAATCAAAATAAAAATGAAGTGATGTAATTAGGAAGGTTTGTTGACTCTTTTTTTTAAGCGGAATGTCAGGATGATTTTCATCTTAGTTGCTTAATTAAAATGTGATTTGTCAGTTCTTAATGCCAACTGCCATATTGGCATTGCAAGGAGAGATGGGAAATGGATAAGGTCCTTGGTGTTCCCAGTAAGACAATGCAGAAAGATGTCACGGGGCTGAATGTGGTTTAGGAAGGGAGAGGGTATTAATTTTTAGGAAACGTATGTGGCCATCCACCTATCAATATTTTCCTCAAATAGAAACTCCTGCTGGTAGAAGCCATTTCCTACTTTAAACAGGCCCAATGTCATTATCCAAGAAGATATTGTTATGAGCCCAAAGGATCCCAAAACCTAGAAACAATAGTCATTCACCAATACAATTGGTTTTTAAAACAGAAGTTATTTTTAATCAAATTTAATCATGAAAATAGAATTAAACTTTAACTTAACTCTATACTCAAATTATCTCTTAACCCAAATTATCCCCCTTCTAATTCTCAGTGAACATGTTTGTAATGTGTATAAATTTAAGAAAAGTTCTTTGGTTCACAGTTCAATCTCACTTCTCCTTCCAAGTTTTCTGGTGCAGGTAATTCTTCTGCTGTGCACAGAATTGAACGTGTATAAATTTCACAAGGTTTTGGTGCTTGAAAGGTAAATGTTTACTGCTCAAGATTGTTCTTGTAGGGTTTTTAGAGAGAGATTTGTTGTTCCAGGATTTCCACAACTGAAGAACCACCATTAGTCACCTCAATGTCTCACTGATGAACCTTGCCCCGTTAGGGTTTTCCAGATGGTAACTTCTATCTCAAAGCTACTACAGAGTTCTATTCCTCTTATTCGAAACAACAGGAGTTCTTTCTTCTGCTCCAGCTATTGTTAGATAAACAAAACCTAGGAATAACTTTCCTGTAAGCACCCTGCAGAAAGGTACTTGTCATCATCCTGGCTCCATTTACAAACAATGGTCATTCATTTTATGACATCAGTTTGATTAACACCTACTTGTGAATGTGAATAACATTCTCCAGAGATCTTCAATATTTCTTTAGTCTTTCAAATAAGATCTGTTTTAAAATGTGTATGTGTGTATGTATGCAACCTACTCTAAATCTTACCAAAATCCCAAATATTACCAAATTCTCCAAATATATTTATCCATTACAATATCACGTATGGAGCACTTAAGAGACTCTTAGACAGGCATACATGTGTGAAAGAAAAACAGGGTTGTAGCGGGCGTATTACGAACCACCACCATCAGTTCACAGACTTACCTGACACGTCGCGGGCTAACAGTGCTGGGCACCAAAGTACAGTGAGTGGATCAGATGAAGCCCCTGCTGAAAGGCACAGGGCGCTATTGGCTCGTAGCTTTAACCAGCTGGTCCTGTGGACCAGAAAGTTTTCACTAATATTCTCATTGACAGGCAGGGAATAAAAGGTCTGTGTATGTCTGCAATAAACCAGTCTTGAGTTGACTACCTTTGTATCTGTTTGCCTTTATTTAGTAGCATCTTCTGCAGTAGCCGCTACAGCTTATTTTTTTGTTTGTTAGAAATATCTAGATCAACACATTGTGGGCCAAAGGGCTTGTACCGTGCTGTAATATTCTATTATTTCTGTTATTACTTGACTTTGAATATCTCTTGTAAGCTCTGTGAGACTTCAATAATGTAGCAAATGTGCACAGCAACATTGCAGTCAGGAGTTGACTTGAGCTTTCCTCTATTTTACACAATGCTTTATAGTTCTGGTCAGTAAGAAAAGAAATATTGTACATGTTGAATATGTCATTATGTCTGCAAGTAACACTGGAAAAGAACCAGTAACACCAAGGTAAATAGCACCCTGTAGTGGCTGGTGCAATTTTCTGATGGGCACAAGTTATCACTCAGTGGCTTCAGTGATTTGAAAATGTGGGTAAATTATTTTGTATATGATTTATACATGTTAAAATTAGCTGTTGTTTGTTCCAATTTCAGGTAGGTGTGGTTGCAAAGTGGGTAAGGATAGAAAATACTTGGGGATAAAAAACTGGGGCTTGCATTTGATGGTGTGAAAGTCAAAATGGAAACTCAGAATAAGGCTCATCTGATTTAGCAAGCCACTGGCTCTTATACTTCCACCAGAAGTGAATCTAGAATTGAATTTTGAGTCATTTACGGTGGGTAACTTCAAAGTCTGTTGATTGTAAGACTAAATTAAGAGCCCTTTTGCCTCTGGCTGTACTGAAAGATTGTTTTGTTTATTAACTAAATCTTTCTGAAAGGGAGAATAGTGTGAAGCGGCTTTCCAACTCGTTGGTGATGAATCTTGCAGTAAGATCTTTCAAATAATTACAGACTCCTAATTCTTCCCCATCCTCGGGCATTTACTCCTGCAATCTACAAATCTACATCAGTTAACACCATCCAGGGATTCTCATGCAGGGTAAAGTTTCAAATTCACCTACTCCATCCATGTCCGTGCCCTCTGTGGCAGGAAACCCAATGCAGAGTAAATGACAGATTGGCTGAGCACCTCCACTTTGATCACAATGGCCAACTTGGCTCATGGTCACAAGCTGTTTTAAGTTCCATTCCATTCCCACACTGACCTTTGTCTTCTGCCTCCTCCATTGTCTGGGTGATGTCAAATACAAAGGAACCATCTCTTATTGAATTTGTGAATCGATGGTATGAATATGAAATTTTCCAAGTTCATGTAACCTGCCCACCCCCCCCCCCATGTTTTTCTCTCTGTCCTGTTGATCCACCCAGTTCCCCTCATATTTTCCCTTCCAAACCAGATGACTTATTAATGTGGGCAGAGAAATGGCAGATGGAGTTTAATCTGGACAAGTGTCTTGCACTTTGAGAGGACTTGTAGTAGTGTTGCAATGAGGGATCTTGGGGTGCAAGTGCGAGCTCCTTGAAAGTGGCAATGTGGATAGTTTTCTCTGGAGATTTGGAGGCTGAGAGATGACCTGGTTGAAATTTATCCAATTATTGTAGTCCTGGAGAAGGTCGATGTCTTCTTCCCCGCCCCTGTAGGAAATGTAAAAATACTATGATGTCTATATTGAACATGAGAGGGGAAAAGGAGAGAAGTGAGGAAGGTTTTTGCACAGTGCAGTGGGCGTCTGGCCCACGCTACCAGGATAGTGGTGAAATCACCACGATTTAAGAGGCATTTGGTTGGGTACATGAACAAGAGGGAATGGGTGATGTGTATGGTCCATGTGCTGACAGATGGGATTAATTTAAATGAATATCATGGTCACCACAGACATTGTTCACCAAATTGCCTATTCCTGGGCTGCTTTGTTGGGTGATGATTCATCTCTTTTCAAGGATTGTTGCCGATGGGCAGTAAACTTTTCACAAAGGTCTATCTCCAATGAATGTATTTAGAACATTTCCATGAGTTAATTCCCGGTAGAAACACCAGTTTATCATTCAAGCTGCGTAGCCACAGCAATAATGCAACATTTGAAGGCCATCATTACTGAATCCATTTTAATCAGCCTTCACCTTGTACAATGTTCAGTTGAGACAAGAACATCAAAATGCAACTTTTAACCTCTAGGAAAGATTAGTAATCTTCTGTAGCACAGAATTATTGCTGAAAAAATATTTGGAAAATTTTGTGAATTCAACTTGCAAAGAAGGGATGAAGAGGAGCCACAACAAGACTTTTAAAAATTAAATCCAGAACATTTATTTGAAGATGTTTTCCACAATAAACATGTTCAGGTTCAGTAATGATCAATTCTAGAATGGCATGTGGCCGTTATAAAAGGAATGCAGGATAGATATATTCCAAAGAAAAAGAAATTAATGATTTGGATTGTGGTTTAAATGGTTTTGTGGCGAAATTTGCGGAGGTCACCAAGATAGGGGACAGAGTAGGAAGTGTAGAAACCGTAAAGTTGCAGAAGGATGTAGACAGATTAGGAAACTGGGCAAAATGATGGCAGATGAGATTTAACACCGAGAAATGTACAGTTGTACATTTTGGCAGTGGAAATAAACAGGAAGCATACAATTTGGATGGGATGAAAATTCAGACCTTGGATGTGCAAAGGGACTTGGGTGTCTTTGTGCAAGGAAACATAAAAGTTAATGACCAGGTGAAATTGGTAGTGAAGAATTCATTGGAGTACAGGAAATTAAAGAAGTAATCTCATGGAGGCATTTTGTATATTGAAAGGTTTAGATAGAGTGGATGCGGGTAAGATGGTTCCCTTGGTGGGTGAATCGAGGACAAGAAAATTAGAGGTTATCCATATAAAACAGAGATTAGGAAGAACTTCTTTAGCCGGAGGGTCGTGGATCTGTGGAACCGCTGCCGCATACAGCAGTGGAAGCCAGATCACTGGGCATATTTAAACAAGAAATAGACAAGTTCTCATTAGTAAGGGCATTAAGGGATATGGGAAAAGTCCGGAAATTGGAAGGAGTGCAGAGTGATTTCGTGCCGGTTTATGGAGCAGACTCGAGGGGACTTGTGGCCTGGACATGTCCTTTGTCTTGAGATCTTCTTCTCATTTGAGAGAGTTTATTGAAGGCAACTGAGAAAAATGGAAAAATTCTTGGCAGTTGTTAGAGAAGGTTATTAATTTGACATCTCTATGTAAAACTCCAAAACTATCTGTCACTTTGGAGCGGTGCCTGTCCCTCCAACCCATGAGGAACATAGACTTTCTCATATGTATATGTCATGTGTTCTTTCAGTGACAAATGATTCTCTTATTCAAACATGGCCAGAGGTCACTCGCATTTCATTTCTGCTTCACAATCGTTTTGGGTGGGTTTTCAGTTGTAAATGTGGCAAATTCCTTTTTGGGAGTGGATTTCTTGTCACATTTTTCAGTGATGTATTTAGAAAAAAATGCTGTTGTGTGGACTGCAGCTCTTGAATGCAAGTGAGCTGCATTTGTTGTCCTTCCAATGCCATTTGCTGCTTGACAAGCCTTCAACCTGGCTGCTGCCCTTTCCAAGCCTTGCTCAAGTGTTTTCCTCGCCTCGTGACCCCATCATAATGGTGTGCAGACATGCAATAAGCCACCATTTAAAGGCAGGGTCCATAAGACGCAAGCTTGCAAAACCCCCGGATTATCTTAAAATTGCAAAATTGGAATGGCAAGAATTGGGCGTAGCCCACAGATCTGATAGCTGCTGGGCTTCAAGGTTGTAAATGGTTCTGAAAAAAACTAGGGATTGGCGGCCTTGCAGAGATAATTGTGCCCTGAACAATTCCACCGTGCCTGACTGATACAATATTTCAAATTTACAAGACTTCTCAGCCAACCTCCACGGCAAATATGCATTTGTCAAAATAGATCTAGTACATGCTTACTATTAGATTCCATTTGAGTCTTTGGATGTCACAAAGACAGCAGTGATGCTCCCGTTCGGCATGTCTGTGTTTCTGAGAATACCATTCGGTCTATGGAATGTAGCTCAGACATTCCAGCGGTTCATGGACTACGAACTCACTGGCCTTGGATTTTAAGTACTTAAGTTCATCCAGGAGATTCTGGTTGTAAGTGTGGATCAAAAGGAGCACAAGAGCCACCTTATCTCATTGTTTCCGAGGCTTGAGGAATGTGGCATCGTGATCAATCCTAGGAAAGTGTTTCTGGAGCTTCTGATCTTGTATTTTTGGGACCTAGAGTTATGCAACATGGTATTTTGCCTGATGAATGGAAAGTGCATGGAATTTGATAATTCCCTCCCCTCATTAGGAACGTTTGGCCAGTTGTGATGGTTTTTAGGTACGAGGAATTTTATTGTTGTTCCCTGGTGAATACCGGAGCATCTCTATTACCTCTTGCTGAACGACTCAAAGGATATGATGTCTGCTTCAAAAAGACATTAACTTTGGGAGACGATGCTGTGTTAGCTTTCCATGATGTGAACACTGTTCTTACAAATGCTACTAAGCTTTTATATCAAATGCCCAAGGCCTTGCTCTCTTACCACAGATGCATCTATCAGTGATGTGGGGAGCAGTGTTCGAACAACGAGTCTGTGGGCAATTAGAACCTCTGGCATTTTGTTTTCAGCCAAGCGGTCACCGGCTCAGGCAAAGTATCGTACAATTGGGCAAGAACGCTTAGCTATCTATCTCGCAGTGAAACATTTCAGTTTAAAAAAATATATATTTATAATTTTGTAAACAGTTCAATATAATAGAATTGTTTCCAGATGAAACTTTGAATGATTAAAATAGAATAAAAAAATAAATGGTTGTACCGTGCATAAAAGAGAAAAGATAAAAAGTATAATGAAAGAAAATACAGATATAGGTTCAAAGCTACTGTGATAACTATTCTCTCCCAAAAGGAAAGGCAGGTTATTAATAAAATATTAGAATTAAAACAACATGATAAGGTTCAACCATTAAGATTAATGAAAAGTGGTGGTGGGGTGGAGAAGTGAATACATTAGATATATAAACCCATTTTTAAATATGGTTTCCATACTTTGAATTATGTAACATACCCAGTTCTAATATTATTAGTCACCTTTGCTAATGGAATACAATTTTGCATTTCCCCATGATCAATTTTAAGATGGGATTCAGATTTCCATGGAATTGCTATACATCTCCAGGGCATTTCCAATGCAACTTATAAAAATAATTAATGTTTTTTTCTTAAGAACTTGAATTCGGCTTCTAAATCATATACATTTCCCAAAAGTAAAAGCTCAGGTGTTAATGATAAACGTTATTATAATTTGTTCCAAAAACTTGGCCACATCTTTCCAAAATGATGTCACCTTCAGACATCTCCAGAGTCAATGTATAAATGTACCAATTTCTGTGCCACATCTAAAACATGAATTAAAAAAATTAGGAATAAATTAATTGATATAATTGATGAATAAATTTGTAATTAACTAATCTATCGAAAACATTAATTACTGTCGCAACAAATGTCAGACAAGCAAAAAGGGTCAATTTCAGTTCCCAAATCCAATTCCCATCTTTCTTTTGATTTATTGAAGTCTGGGTTTGGAGATTCCTCTTGAAATAGAAGATACAATTTTGAAATAAATTTCTTTGTAATTCTCTCATGAATCCCAATTTCCAATTTGATATTTGAGCTTTTTATTGGAAGGTCATTCTTTGACCATTTGTACAGACCACCAGCCTCTTCTGCATACTGCAAGTAGAAACACGCATCTCTACTTGCCCAGAGAGATTCAGCACTTGGACTTCATCCTACAATTTTCATCAGACACACAGCACATCTGAGGAAAAGTGAATGCTGTGGCTGGTGCCCTATTCAGGCACGACATTACATACAACTACTGCCATCGATTTCAGTGCCATGGCTCATGCACGGCACACTGATCCTGATTTCATCCGGTGAAACCAAATCAACTCTGGTCTCCATCTTCAAGATGTCATGCTGGATGAATCGGGTGAAAAGTTGGTCTGTGATGTTTTTCACCCAACAGAAAGGACTCGGCCGTTTGTGTGGTGGCTATGAGGCAGGAGATTTTCTCTTCACAATCTATCTCTTCACAATCTATCTCTTCCTGGTAGAAGAGCATCAATCAAACTGGTTAAGGAACATTTTACCTGGCTTTATGTTAAACAGAATGTTGGATTATCGGCAAGGACTCGCTTGCTGGGTCAACACCCTAAAGTTTCCAGGCACATGAAATTCAAGCTGGGGGGTTTTGTTGTTTTGGATTCCCATTTCCAGCACGTGCACCTTGTGGCTTGCAAGGTCCACTTCCGCCATCTCGGCAATGTACAAATCTGCTCACGTGTGAGGACTGGACTACCAGGTGGCAGGATGAAATTCCTAACATTGGCATCTCTGCAGAGACAAATGCCTGTGCTTTTGTGGATTCTATCTTTTGGTGTTCTGGGCACTATTACAACAGATCGAGGGTCTCAGTTGGAGTCAGTATTGGTCCGAGCTCTCACTGATCCTCTTTGCACGACCTGAATTATCGCTGAGCATTTCAGGCGAACAGCTTCTTTGAGCGTTTCCATTGACAATCGAAAGCAGGTGGTGATGCATCTCCATGGAGCGAAAGTTTGGCCATGGTTCTCCTTTGCGTGCCTACTGCTGTTAGGGTAGATCTTGGATGTTTAGTGGTAGAGCTAGTCAATGGCTGTTTGCTGACCTTGCCAGGTGAGATTGTGAATCTGAGTCCAGGCACAGTGCTCCATGAACAGGTCAGTTATCTTGATTGTCTTCGAGAAAATGATGTGGCAGAGAATGATTCCAACTGAAACGGTATCTTCTTATGAACCAAAGTAGCAACACCTCGAGCTTTTGAATTAAATGGAGATGAAAAACATGTCCGACCCAATCTCTTTTCAATTTCATATGTTCTCTCTCAGACAAATGAGTTTCTTGCAAAAAAGCAAGATCAACCTTCATTTTCTTTAATATTTCCTTCCTTTCAATCGGATTATTAAGTCATTTAACATTAAAGATCACAAAATTTAAATGAGCCATAACTTAATTTCCTCCTGAGATTGACACTTCACACAGCAATTACAACTATACATATAAAAAAATCCCAACACCCCCCCCACCTTTGAAACAATAAGAAAACACTATAAAAACATAAGAGTACAAGAGTCAGACCCACCCCCCCCTGTGAACCAGGTGCAGTTAATTCCACAAGTGGCAGATGACTTTAGGAGTAGCAGAGACGACCATCACCCCCCAACCGAACATTAAAATCCATTAGTCATCCCAATGATAACACCCACATTGAGCTTGAGCTTCATCTTCAACATCACTCACCGATTCTGATTCCAATTCTTTTCCCCGTTCCCTTCCCAATCTTAACATCAGGCATTTTCCCCATCGATTCCTTCAAATGAGGGAAGGAATTCACAAAAGTTAATGCACCATAAGGACTCTCAAAACATTGAGACTGATCTGGCCCATAAATCACCTTAAATACCGATGGATACCGAAAGTAAACTTATACCCTTTCTTCCACAGCACTGCTTTGACCAGATTAAACTCTTTCCATCACTTAATAATCTCCTGACTTAAATCATCTTAAAATAAAACCCTATTGCCTTGATACATCGTAGGGCTTTGATCAAGGCGAGCTTTCTGAACCGCAAGCCACAAAATCATTTCTCTATCCTGATATCGCAAACATCTTAAAAGAACCGCTCTTGGCATTTGACCTGGAAAAGGTTTTCTCCTTAAAGCCCTCTGAGCCCGATCTAAAAAAATTCAACTCCCAATATCTCTGGAATCCTTTTCCAAAAATAATTTTACAAGATCTGAACCTTCAATATCTTCCGGCAGACCAACTATCTTAATGTTATTACAACAAGTTTGATTTATGTTTATATCAAATCTCTCTTCTGGACATCCCAGCCTGGAAATAAATCCTCAATATGATCCATTCTCTCCGCATAATGGTCCTCATGGTCCTTACAGTAAATAAAAACTTCTATCCTCTTAAATTGAACTTGTCCAGTGTCTACTGCTGTTAAGCTCTTATTAATATCAACTTGAATAGATGTAATTTCTTCACACATACCAGCCATTTATTTCTCCATAACAGCAAATTGATCATTTAAAGTTTCAAAACCTTAGTTCACAGAAGACATCATCTTTTCATTTTGTTGGATCAGTTCTGTAGACATGAGGTTGACTTCCATCCCTGTTTCAGGGGCCTTGAAGTCTGGGGAAGGTGTCTGTGGTGAAACTACAGCATTCATTAGAGAAGGAGATGTTCTTAAAGCCTTAGGCCTTCCTTCAGTGAGTCCAACTGCAGCAAGAAGTCATTCTTGCTCTTCTTCTTCTCGAACTTCTGAGTTGTCCTCCTCCACCTCTTCCCTTCCACATCATACCTGGCAGTCGGACTGTGGATCGGATCCAGAATTTCCTGCAATTGAGAGCATCTCCAGATGCGCCACTGCATACAGGCAGTCCCCTTCCCGGAAACTCGTGCTCGCATTTGGGCACTCAACCCCCCCCCCCCCCCACTCTCCTTCGTCAAGCCCAGCTGGTGTCGAATTCCACGCTTGCACTCCTCCTGGCCCGACCAAAGATCTCAGCACTATCTTGCATCTCCGGATTTGCAGAGAATGCAGACGTTTATTCCAGCTGGTCCTGACTTACATGTTGAGGCTTCGGATCCATGTCTAACTGATCCCGAGGTTCCTTCTGGGAGGTTGGCCTTGCTTCTTCTGCACTTTTCACAGGTTGACAAACTGGGTTTTTTCTAAGTTGCTTGTTTTGATATGATATTGTATGTACTGACCAGTACAGGCATGGGCTGCTTACCCACCCCCCCCCCCACCCCCTGATGTCATCCTCTCCTGGACTCCTCCCCTGTGACCCAGGCCATGAAGGTCGAGCCACATCTTCCTTCCCTTCACTTCCCTCACTTGGACCCAGGTGCCTGCACTGTTGTGTTTAATAAAGCCTATCGTTCCCCTCAGTCTTTGTCTCTGTGATTATTGGGCCACCTGGTCGTGCCCAACACTGTTTTTTTCCTTTCTTCATTTCCAGAATCCTACTGTAGTAAATTACTGTTCAAAACATTGATAAATTCAAAGAAGTCACTACAGTTCGAGTATTGAACAGTTCAGTCAGGGAAAGATGTCTTCTCATGTCTTTTTCCTACGCCATCTTGCCACAACCACCCTCACTTCCCCCTCTCAGTTGACTCCTTGAACACCATCCAATCCACGGACTCTAGGCAGCCCTGCAGCTCTCTTCCCTCCCGTGACCACCTTCTGGTTGTCCTGATCTCTTAAGTGTTGTGAGCAATTTTAGAGAGGATTTCTAAGAGAGGATGTGATGGCCCAGAGGTGGTTAACAAGAATGACCCTGGGGATGAGAGGAATAATGTTTGAGGAGCATTTGATGGTTCTGGGCCTGGACTCGCCCAAGTTTAGAAGGATGAGGCAGGACCTCATTGAAATCCGATGAATAGTGAAAGGGCTTGATAGAGAGGATTTTGCCAGTAGTGGGAGAGTTTAGGACCAGTGGGCACAACCTCAGAATAAAGGATGTCTGCTTAAAATGGAGATGGAGAAGTAGTGATTTTCAAACTCCTCCTCCACACCAAGCAACCCCCCCCCCCCCCCCGCCAACCCACTGGCTCATATTCCACTTAATCCTTGTGCCAGAAGTGCTCTGTTAATAAGGGATTACTTAATGTGGTATGTGATTGGAAAGAAAAAGTTCAAAAACCACTGTTTTAATCATACCTCTTTGACTTATTCTGTGCGTGGTTTCATAACTCCAGAGGAAATGGGCCAATGACAAATTTTCTCAGACAAAATATTTCCTTCACAATTGGGTCCACTGCAGTCTTTCTCAGCCTTTTTTCCCATTCATGTGCCACTTTAAGCAATCTCTTACTCTTTTTCGACTCTCCAATTAATAAAGTCCCAACCTATTAAATGACAGAAAGCACCCTGTCACAACTATCTCTTCTGGAAGATCTTTCCTTTCTGCTGCCACTCTCTGATTGAAGAAGCATCCTCTAACATTTAGCCTAAAGTTTTGCCCCGTTACCCTTAACTCATGCCCTCATGTTCCAACCTCCCCTGCCCTCAGTGGAAAGAGTCTTCTCATGTCTAGTCTATCTATTCCCTTCATAATTTTAAATACCTCTATCATAACCCCCTTCAACTGTCTACATTCCAATTAATAAAGTCGCAATCTCCTTAATCTTTCTCTGTGCTCTTGATGTTGTAAGTCAGGAAACATTTTTGTAAATCTTCTCTGCACCCTCTCCACCTTATCTATATCCTTCCAATAAATGGAGATCAGAACTGAACACAATTCTCCAAACTTGGCCTCACCAATGCCTTAAACAGCTATACTCTAGTCTATGCTAGGATTTATGAAGGCCAGCATGCCCTGTCTACATAACTCCAAGATCCCCCTGTTCCTCTTCATTTCTCGACCCCCTCCCCTTAACTGTATTTGTTCTATTTTGATTATTTTTTCCAGAATGCAGCACCTCACTCTTGTTAACATTAAAATCCATCTGGCATCTTTCAGTCTACTATTCCAAACAAACCAAGTACTGTAATCCAAGAAAACCTTCCTCACTATTTTCGTATCTTCTGCATATTTTCTCACCCAGTTAACCATCCCCGCATCCAAATCATGAATATAAATGATAAACAACAGGGGACTCAGCACCGATCCCTGAGGCACACTGCTCGTCACAGGCTTCCATCCTGACAGACAGTTGTCCACCATGACTCTCTGCTGTCTGTTTCACAGCCACCTCTGAACCCATCTCACTATCTATTAATCCCTAGTGACTGAACCTTCCTAACTAACTTTACATGCGGAACATTATCAAAAGCCTTACTAAAATTGAAATAGATCTCATCACCTGATCTACTTTTCTCACAAAAAATTCAACAAGATTCATCAAACATGATTTTCCCTTCACAAACCCATGCTGGGTGCCCCTGATCCCTCCCTGCCTATCCAGATATTTGTACATACTATCTCGAAGAATACCCTCCATAACTTTTGCCACCACCAAACTCAAACTTATTGGCCGATAATTATTTGGCCTACACCTTGTGCTCTTTTTAAAACAGCGGAACTACATTTGCAACCCTCCAATCCCGCAACGCCACACCCTCTTCCAGTGATCTTTGTAAAATCACCGTCAGAGCCTCGGCTATTTGCTCCCTGACCTCCTTTAACGTCCTGAGAAAAGTACCATTAGGACCAGGAGATTTATCCACCTCCATTGACCCTGGAAGATCCAAAACCCTCTCTTTAATAATCCTTATCCTTTCCATAACTAAAGCATTCATCTCATTTATCTCACATAGTCCAGTGTCCCTTTCCCTCGTGAATACAGAAGAGAAAAAAAATTGTTCAATATCTTCCCCATCTCATACAGCTCTTGACATACACATCGCCCACCGTTACCATTTTCCAGTGGACCTACTCTATCCTTCAACCTCCTTTTACTGTTCATGTATCTGTAAAAACCCTCATGATTCACGTTCACCTTATAGGCTATTGACACCTTATACCATCTTTTTGCCTTCATAATTTCCCTTTTGAGGTTCTTTCTGCAATCTAAGTAAGGATCAATCTTTTGTTTCTTATATTTAGCATGGGCCTCCCTCTTATCCTGAACCGTTCCTAATTTTTCTAGAAAACCACGGCTTCCTTGGAGTCTTGCCTTTCGGCCGATCTGGAACATGAAGATCCCTTACTCTCAAAATCTCACTTTTAAATACCCTCCAATTTTCTTCTAGATTATTTTCGTCTAAAAGATCAGCCCACACAACTCTCTGCAAATCTCTTCTCATTTCTTCAAATCTGGCCTACCCCCACTCGAAGATCTTCAACTTTGAACCCGACCCATCCCCTTCCATAATTAAGCTAAATCTAAAGGACCCATGATCACTGGATCTGAAGTTCTCCCTAACGCTCACCTCCGCCACCTGCCCCATTTCATTACCTTCTCACAGATCGAACACTGACCCCATCTCGTGGGCATCTCCACATACTGCTGCAAAAAGCAGTCCTGAACACGTTATCTAAACTCTAAACCATCCTGACCTCTCACTGACTCTGTTTCCCAATCGATGTTAGGACTTCACTTGCCTCCTTTCTGGACCCATCAACCTTGCGTATGACTTAATCAGGCTGAAACCTAGTTTTGTGTTGTGGCATAATGGCAGAGAACATGACATTCTGGTACATAGTAGGTGCATTGGACGCTGCTACAGCATCTCAAGTAAGAGAATTTGTTGCCAATCCCCTGGCGGAAAACCAGTACACCAGGGTTAGCCAATTTCTCCTGGACACACTGGAATTGATTAGACATGAGCGCAGCTTGCGGCTTTTAAATATGGAGGGCTCGGGTGAGAAGAATCTATCCGATCTAATGAATGAGATGGTCGCATTAGCAGATGGTCATTCTCATTGTTTACTTTTTGAGACTCTATTCCTGTCCAAACTCCCAGGTCGTGTCGCAATACCAATCATTAACATGGATTTCCATGTAGCGCGGGAGGCTGATAGGCTCCATTATACTCCAATGCAAGAGTCTGCTCACGTCCAGACTGTTTTTGCAGCAGATCTATATCCCGTGTCCTATGAGCCTCCTGTATCTGCAGTTCAGTCAAAGAAGGATGAACACACTGACGGGCGGCGAGAATGCTGTTTTTACCATCGCCAATGGGGATAAAAGCCCATAAATGTGTCCTGCATGTACCTATTACAGAAAAAAGGTAGGAAATGAAAAACCCGGCTACCATTAATGGCCTCGGCATCTGGCACAAGTACGGGCCCATTGTGTCTTCAAGACGACACTGGTAAGCACAAGTTTCGTGTAGACACGAGTGCTGAGGTCCGTTTGCTCCCACCCAACCTATTTTGAAATAAAAAAACCACATAAATAACAACACCTGGCTCTTCAAACAGCAAATGGGATGAAAATTCCCTGCTTTGGCACACGACGAGTCACGATTTGGATAGGAGGTGTGACATTCCATTAGAATTGTGTATTGGCTTCCATTACACGGCCCATTATGGGTGCAGATTTTTTAAGGTCCCGTGACTTTCTAGTAGACGTGAGGTGGAGGAAATTGGTTCATGTCACCACTTTTCAAACATACCCACTGGTCTGCAGCAAAGGGAGTGTTTCCCATCTCGGGGTCCAGACCCTGCACAAAGATGCACATGCTGCTCTCCTCAATGAATTTCCCTGTACTCTCTCACCAAATTTCAATCCCTCCTAAATGGCCCAGGGTGTGTCCCATTACAGAGACACTTCAGGCCTGCCGAGTTACACCAGGACTCGCCCTCTTCCGCCTGATAAACTGCGCAGGCTTTTTGAATTTCATAGGATGCCACTTGGGTTGAAGAATGCCGTTCAAACCTGCCAGCAGCTGATAGGCACTTTGGGCAGAGATTTAGAGTTCCCTGACATCTACTTGGATAATGTCCTCATAGCCAGTCAGGATATCACCAACTGCATTTACTCCGCCTGTTCCAAGGGCTGGGGGAATTTGGTCTTCCCATCAACCCTAGCAAATGTCAATTTGGCAAATCCACCATCAGCTTCCTGGGACACAAGATCACAGCCAACGGTGTCTTTCCCTTATCCAGCAAGGTAAAGGCAGTCCCTGCTTTTCCAACACCTACCACGGATCAGGGCCTGCGGAAATTCTTGGGCAGGAAAAACTTCTATCACCGGTTCATTCCAGCAGCTGCTGACATTCTTCGACCACGGTTTCCGATCCTCACCACAAAG
This sequence comes from Narcine bancroftii, assembly GCF_036971445.1. NCBI lineage: Eukaryota > Metazoa > Chordata > Chondrichthyes > Torpediniformes > Narcinidae > Narcine > Narcine bancroftii. The sequence goes on along the minus strand of NW_027211821.1, from coordinate 364,307 downwards.
CACAGGGACGTTCCCTGGACAACAGAGGTTGAATTTGTGATGCTCAAGATGCTTTAGTCAATGCAGCAACGCTCCCCCATCCTAACCCCGAAACTTCCGTGACATTTAGTTCTGATGCCTCGAGTACGGCCCTGGGTGTGTTTGTTGAGCAGTACGTTGATGGCCATTGCCAATCCCTCGCGTTCTTTAGCCGACATCTATAGTCATTGGAGATGAAATACAGTGCATTGTATCAAGCGACACGGCACTTCCGATTTGTTTTGGAGGGTCAGCATTTCACTGTGTTCACAGACCACCAGCCTCTCGTTTATGCCTTCAGCAAAATAACGGATCCATGGTCGGCAAGACAGCAGGGTCACTGTCATACAATTCAGAATTTACCATGGATGTGCACTATATTTCTGGTAAAAACAATGGCGTCACGAATATGCTGATCAGACTGACTATATCATATTCAGGGTGACATTGATATTCCGGAATTAGCCAGTGTCCAGGCAATGGACCCCGATGTTCAGGCATACAGTACGGCCATGACTAACCTGGACATACAGCAGGTGGCAGCACAACTGGGCTGCCAACCTTTCTTTGTGACATGTCTTTGGGCTACACTATACCAGTGATTCCGCCATCTTGGAGGCAATGCCTTTTTGACCAGATACACAGCTTGTCTCATCCGTCCATCAGAACATCTGTCAAGCTCACGTCAAATAAATATGTATGGCATGCTCTGAAAAAAGGCATTGCGCAATGTGTCTGCACATGTACCTCCTGCCAGACTGCCAAAATTCAGTGCCACACCAAGGCACCTCTTCAACCTTTCCTGGCGGTATACAGGTTGTTGAAACACGTGCAAGTGAACCTGCTCGGACCATTGCCAGTATCTCAAAACATGTGATAGATTCTAACAGTCATAGAACGTTTCACGCGCTGGCCAGAGGCCATCCCATTGCCATCCAGTGATACTGAGATAAGGGCCAGAACATTCATCATCAATTGGATGGCTAGGTTTGGTTTCCCAAGCCACAATTACTTCAGTCCGCGGAACACAATTCACACACAGTCCAACGGCCTTGTGGAACGTTTCCACCGGCAACTGAAGGCCCGATTCTCCGGTCTCAATTAGGTCGAAGAATTGCCCTGGGTTCTATTGGGAGTGCACCCGGCTCCAAAGGAAGACATGTCTGCATTGTCCGAAGAGTTGGTTTATGGTACGGTCCTTACAGTTTCTTGGGACATTCATTTCACAACCAACTCTGATCTGAACGTTCTTCAGCAGCTTCGACGTGGTGTCGCGATCACCTTTTCATACCCACTGGCATGGAACCTCTAAACAGAATGTGCCCCCATCACTCCTGGACACTGATTTTGTTTTTGTGTGCAGACAGGTTCCACGAGTGCCGTTACGACCGTATGAGGGCCATTGTCGTGTGGTGAAGAAGGATGGGGTTGTGTATACTTTGGACATTGGGGGACATTGTAGCTGTTTCATGTGGACAGACTCAAGCCTGCCCATGTGGATCCCACTTCATCCATTCAGTGCCCCCTGCGCAGATGGCGAGGGCGTCCACCTAAGGTGCATGCAGCTGGTGCTTTAGTTTCTGGTGACAGTTCTTGTGGGGGGGGGGGGCGGGTAGCAGCTGTGTAATGGGCTGAGTGGGCATGGTTCTTTGGCGGGCACGTGAAATCATAAGACAAACAGGTGTCCGTTTAATTGACCATACTCGCGTGGTGCTGTGTGCCGAGGAATGACACGTTGATCTGTGGATTCTCCTGACAGAAGGCACGGGACACTCACAGTATGTGTGTGTGTGTGTGTGTGTGTGTGTGTGTGTGTGTGTGTGTGTGTGTGTGTGTGTGTGTGTGTGTGTATTGCTTTAGTAGCTCTATCGAAGTAGCTGCTACATATATAAATATTTTGGATGATTATTGCACTTACAGGATACTTTTCATCCATCTCACAGCCTGTGGGAAGAAACTATTCCCCAGCCTGGCGGTCCTGATTTTGATGAAGGACCTGGTTAAAGATGCTGTGCATTGGATGGAAATGGTCTTTGTACAATTCCTTGATCCCTATTTGAACAACACTCCCAGTAAATGTCACCTACAGGAGAAAGGGAGACCCCAGTGATACTCACAACTCTTTGCATCATTCCTGTCTGATGCTTGCCAACTACTAGACCATCGAATGATGCAGCCAGACAGGAGACTCAACTGCACTCCTGTAAAATCTCAGGAATAGAGCTGTTGGCCTTGACCTCCTCAGTTTCCTTGGAAAGTGTAGGCACTTCCTGACCAATAAGGAGGTGTGATTGTTTTGTGTATTAATACGTGTGCTGTATGGATGGAAATTTTATGTGATTGTATTGTCTATTCTTGCTCTTTAACAATCTTTAGTGGATAGAAGTAGTCATTGTACTTTAGGATGTACAACCATGTACAATCCTTAAATAGCCACTTGGCCCAGATGACTATTCAGTCCAAGAATACTTTCTTAATTTTGCCAGTTGTTCAATGGCAAGCTATATGGGGAAAACACCACTGTCAACTCTTCTACCTTAAAGGACTAATTATATTCAAATGGGCAGTAGATCAATAGATGGAAACAATGAAATCAGACAGAGGTGAGTGGCTGCTTGAATTAGAAACATTCGTGTTCATGCTATAGAGTTTAAGGCTGCCCAGGAGCAATATAATGTGTTTTCTTTCAGTTTGTGTGCCCTCAACCTGGCGAAGGATGGGGCCAATAGACATGTTGCTGGAAGGGTTAGAGAATTGATATGGTAGGTCACAGGAAGCTCAAGTTTAGATCCAACAAGCACATGTATTTAGCAAAGTGGCCACCCAGTCTGTATTGGTCTTGCTGATAATGAGGTCAACTGAGTCTACCAAATGTAGGAGATTAAGTTGGATGGGGTGCATGTGAAACACTGCCTCACCTGGAAGGTCTAATTGTAGCCTTGGATAGAGGTGCCAGGAGATGTAGGGACAAGTTTGGCAATTTCTGCAGTTCCAATGGGGACTACATGAGGTGGTGATGGGTGGAGAGGGAAGTGCCGTTGAGGGAGTCACAGAAAGACATGCCCCTGTGAAAAGAGGATATGAGTTAGATGTAACAGGTTAGAGGATGGTGCTGAAGTTGGAAGTATTCAAGGATAATGTGTCAGATGTGGCAGCTGATGGGTGGTAAGTGAGAAACCTGAGGGATTCGGTCCTTGTTCTGCCAGAGAGGAGGTGGGGGAAGGGCAGAAAAAGAATTGGAGATAAGAGTGTAGGCTTTATCAAAGACAGTATGGGGGAATCTGCATTTATTGAAGAAATAAGACATTTTGGGTGTCCTGGAGTAGAAGACCTCATCCTGGGACTGTTACAGGCCCTGAGGACCCCAAACCTTAGCAGCAATAGTAAATCATCAAGATAAATGGTTATTTAAACAAATGTTGTTTTTAAATTTCTTTAAACAAAAAAATAGATTCAAACTTTAACTTATCACTATTAACTTAACAGCCTTACATTGCCCCCTTCCAATTCTAAGCGCAGGTGTATTTAATATGTATAAAGTTCTTTGACACAACTCCCAAGTTCACCGGTGTCTATCAATTCTTATACTGTGCACAGATTCAACATTTATGAATTTTCACCAAGCTCTGGTGCTTAAAAGTAAATGTTTACCCTCCAGGAAGGCGCTTGTTGATTTCAGAGAGGGATTTCTTGCTCATTGGACACACAAAATCTGATTCCCTCTGATCATTCACTTTGGGGTCTTGCCAAAGAAACTAGCCCCATCAGGGTTTTCCAAATGATAACCTCTTCTGCAGGTCACCATTGAGTTCCTTTTTTTCGCTCATTTCAGGTGAAACACCATTTCTAGCCAGTCATCTCCTCTTGTATGGGCAACAAGGTTTTTCAACAGGCTGAACTGAGAACTCACAACCCGTTTTCAAAATGGGGTTTCAACAAGATGTCAACTTGCCATCTCTCTCTCTCTCTTTCAGAAAAAAAGCCTATTTGGCCTCTCCACTCTGCTTGCAAAACCACATGACCTTCTTGGAAGAGCTAATTGGAACCAGCCAGATGACTGCACCTGACCCAAACTTCTGAGTCCATTCATCTGTTGCTTTAAAAACAATAATCCATTTACACCTAATTTTGAAATTATAGCAAAGCAGTCTCCTTGTTTTGTCTTTGCAAAGGCTCTTGGCGCCTGAATGACTCACTCTCAGCAAAGCTCTTGCAATTTAAATAAGAGCTGTTTTGTGAAGTGTTTGTGTTTGTTTGTGACCTCCACGACTCCTACAATCCATCTCTTTCAAAAACATATCTATATACAATGTAAAATATATAATCTGTCACAGGACAGATGCAGCAGAGGAGTTGTGATAAAATCAATGGTGTCCTTGCAAAAAACAATGGGAAGAGGTATAATTCAGGTAGCTCTGGTGAGTGGAATTTGTAATAGTTTGAAACTTGAACCTCTCTATTTCAGGAGACAATTTACTGTCATGTAATTTAAAAGTGTCATATCACACAAAATTGTTTTTATCCTGCTTTAAGGCAGACATTCGCCATTGGTAGAAATTGCCTGAAATACCCTTTGCAGTGAGAGAAAGAAGCAAAAGAGAGTCGTGCTCTCTCTCTCTCCTCCCCCCCCCCCTGCCCAACCCCACCATCCCAAGCCCTGGGCCAAGTCACTGAGGGTCTGTGGATTCTCTATCAATGGTCACAGACCAATCCAAGTCATTGACAATGCGAGATCCAGTTTTGAACCTCTGACACAATTAGGAACCATTTAGCACCCACTCGTATCCCAAGTCTGATACCTGATACCCTTTTAGCCAGTTTGGAACCCATCTCTAGCAATCCACAGCCTAGTGTGAGTTCCTTGACTGCTTTCTCCAGAAGCCCATAGCCTGCGTGGGTTTCTCTCCTCAAATTACCAACAGCCTGTCAGATATGTGGGTCCTACAGATGCAGGACCCCTCACTGTTCTGCTTCCATGGTCACTGACCTGTGGAATGAATCCTCCGCTTCTCAGATGTTGATGGTGTGTGGTCTTCCTGTTTTCTGGTCCCCTGTGTTAGTCCTCCGCTTCACCAGAGTTCTTGGTGGCGAGGAAATCTAACACATTTAAATAAAAATTTTACAACTTAGAGTAGAATCTCGCATGTCTAGAGGGATGGAAAGGGCATTTTTACAAATTGAAGCCTAATATTTGAATATGCAGGTGCCAAATTTGCAAAAGCATAGAGTATACATTTCTCAAGCTTGAAGTATTTTTTTCTAAAGGAAGACAACTTTGAATTTTTGCATGTCATCTTGGCATCCCTAAAATTATATCTGATATCCAATAAGTGCAAAACATTTCCTCATCACCGCTAACAATTCATTAAACAAATTTCAATTGATACTTTAATAGTTTTAATTTGGGCCTTGTTCCTTCAATATTTCCTAATAAAATTAAGGTTGGATTTTGTGAAAAAACAGCTCCTATAACTTGTTCCCAAAAATTTGTATTTCTCCCCAAAAAGATCTTGCATTAAGACAAAGCTAAATTGTATGCAAGAAAGTTTCTACATCTTCACCACACCTCAAACATTGATCTGATAATTCTGATTTTATTCTATTCAATTTCTCTGGTGTAAGAAATAACTGCAGAAGAAAAACTAGTTGTGAATTCCTTCCTCACTGCTGCTGCAGTGTGGAACTCTGGTCAATCGATCCAAAATGCTGAGTTGAAGTGAATTAATACAACTCCTCTGGATCACGTGATCTCTATTCCAAAATCAGCTTCCTGTTGAGCTTTTTAAATCCAACTGCCTGAGTCACCTGACTCCAGGTGCAGCTTTCAGATAAAATCCTTTCTGACATATGCTACATTACGGATGTATAAAGAATTATACTGAACTAATTTTTATCTTACATTGATATCCTTATATGGACCTGCCCTTATTTGCCAATCAATTAAAATATTCAGATGCATTTCCCACCTTTGTCTCGACTTATGAACTCCTCGTTTAAAAGTTCCTACTTGTAATAAAGAGGACATCATCGAAGTAAATTTTTTAACAATTCCTCTTTATAAGGAATTTCTATTTCAGTACCACATGGTTGATCCTAACTTAGCCTTCAAATATGCTCTTAGTTGGAAATAGCAAAATAGATTGCGATGAGTTATACGATATTTATTTTTCAGTTGCTCAAATGACATTAATTGACCACTTTCACAACAATCTTCAACATTTATAATTCCCTTATGAAACCAGCTGTCCAGAAATTGATGATCCTTGGAAAAAGATACGAGGATTTTGAATCAAAGCCATCCTGGGTGATGTACATCCACTTACACCAATTTCATCATTTATTTTATTCCATATATTAATCATATGTTTCAACAATGGTGTATTTTTATCACCAACCTTTAATTTTGAATCCCACTGTCTTGGGTAAACTTATACCTCTCATTTTGTTCATTTTAGATTGGTCACAGTGTTTGAGCTACCGAAAGAAAATAGACACACACACCGAGAGCAGTTCAGTTTATACAAAAGTTTATTACTAATTCAAAAGCTGATTTCACACTACAATATGCAAGCCCTTCCCAACTATACTTATCAATGCCTGGGCTGGTCCCAACTGCCGAAGCGAGGCAACAACTGCACACTTGTAGTAGGTTGTCAGGGCGCCAGTAGCAGCTTCTCCACCTCCCCCGACCGGGACGTTGCTCGGACTCAGGCTGTTCTTCCTTCTTGACAAGGGGTGTTCCCACCCCTCGGAGAGTCTAAACTTAAGCAGCAGGACCACAGGCTTATATACCCCAAAAACAATTAATCATGCGCCTACTCCTTCTAATATTTGTCAGTCAAAATCAAAACTGAACATTATATTCTACAATTTAGAAGATTAATTATTATGTAACCAGGATGTTATGATTTCCTGGTTTATCTCGTAGATACAAAGACTTATTAAAACTTCTCGAGCAAGACAGGTTGTGACCAATTCGTCAATTTCAGAGTGTTGCATTTGACAACTGCTTTCCCTGGGCCTCACAGTGGAATTCCATTTCAAAGTGTATCTTCAGATAAGTCCCCATGGCTGAGTTTAATTACATCTGCTAGTTCTGAAAGTAAGGTGACCTGCGTGTGGACCCAGTGTCGTCAGTTCCACATAAGCAAAAAGCATCTGGGTACATGGTTTTAATCCTCCATTACACCCACATATAGAATTCATCTGCTTTCTTTCTCCTATTTTATTTGATGGCAATTTTTCCCTTTCAAAAAAAGAAGCAAGAAATCTCATTTGAGCTGCTCGATAACAATTTTAAAAATGAGGAAGCTGTAGTCCTCTCAATGCAGAAGTTGTATTGGGTCACTTGTAACATGGGATTCAATAGGAAATGGGTTCACATGACATAAGCTCATGATGCAGACTGTTTTCTGATAATGGAATACAAGAGGAGGGTTGTCTTGGTCTTCCGCAGGATATAGATCACAAGATACAGGGGCAGAAGTAGGCCCATTGAGTCTGTTCAACCATTCTTCCACTCATCCCCACTGCCCAGCTCTCTCCCCTTAACCCTTGATTCCTTGACTAATCAAATACCCGTCATTCTCTGCCTGAAATACACCCAATGACCTCAGTTCCACAGATCCATGAACCACTGACAAAATCAATTTTTCCACATCTGTTTTAAATTGACACCCTTTTATCCTGAAATTATGTCCCTTGTTCTAGAATCTCCTACCATGGGAATCATCTTTGCCATATGTACTCTGTCCAAGCCTTCCAGCATTTGAAATGCCGCTGAGGTCTCTCTTATCCTTCTGTACTCCAACTAGTACAGTCGAAGAGTCGACAATTGTTCCTCATACACTAACCCTTTCATTCCTGATATCATTCCAGTAAATCATCGCTGACCTTCTCCAACACCAGCACATCTTTTCTCAAATACGGCACCCAAAACTCTAATTCTGATTGAATGGAAAGGGAATTCTCCAACGACACAAACACAACAATGAAATGATATTATGTCTTGTTAATATTTACAATAATTATTGAAGAGTCAATTAATAATTTTCAAAAGATGCTGGGTCCCTTTTTTGGACTATTATCATTACCTGAAGCTTGGTGCTGTGTTACGAGACCAGAGGATCCCAAAACACAGCAGCAATAGATATTCACCAAGACACATGGTGACTTAAACAAAAGCTGATTTTAATTATCTTTCAACATGAACACGGATTTACACTTTAACTTATCACTATTTTACTACTTTAACTTAATTTACTTAACTTACCCCCCTTCTAATTTAAGTGCACATGTGTGTAATGTGTGTGTAAGTTCAGAAAAGTTCTTTGGTTCACAGTCCAATCTCACTTCTCATTCCTCCAAGTTCACTGGTTTCAGGCCATTCTTATACTGTGTACAGAATTTAACATATAACATAACATATAACATAACAATTACAGCACGGAAACAGGCCATTAGACCCTTCTAGTCCGCACCAAACCAAACACCCCTTTCTAGTCCCACCTCCCTGCACAATGCCCATAACCCTCCATCTTCTTCTCATCCATATACCTGTCCAACCTTTTCTTAAATAATACAATTGACTCCGCCGCCACTATTTCTCCCGGAAGATCATTCCACACGGCTACCACTCTCTGAGTAAAGAAGTTCCCCCTCATGTTACCTCTAAACCTCTGCCCCTTAATTCTTAACTCATGTCCTCTTGTTTTAATCTTTCCTCCTCTTAACGGAAATAGTCTATCCACATCCATTCTGTCTATCCCTTTCATAATCTTAAATACTTCTATCAAATCCCCTCTCAACCTTCTACGCTCCAAAGAATAAAGACCTATATATATATAGATATAAATAAAAATATATGTATAAAGTTCACCAGGATTTGGTGCTTGAAAGGTAAATGAGCACTGCTCAGGAAGGTTCTTGTTGTTTTTCAGAGAGAGGTGTGTTGTTCAGGGAAACATTAGAGTGTTTTTGACTCAATGTACCAGGATCTGAAGTCCGTTATCTCTTCAGAAAAGCTCTGATAGCTTTAGCGTGGAGCTGAACTGAGCCAGGACTTTGCAGGTAGTTAAGGGAGTGTGTGGGCAGGGTTTGTTCTGGACCAACAATCTCACCAAATGACTCTGCTTGAAATCAAGATTCAAACCATTTTGAGGAATACAACAGGAATTGTTCAACAAGAGCCTGGTGTTCCCTGAGGAGTTTTCTTTCAATAGTGTAAATGATTTTTTTTAAAACCCTGTTAATATTCCTGATACAGATCTTTGTATTTAACTTTCAGGTTGCTATCTGTTGTTCACTTGGAGGCCTTTAATGGGGTGACTGGGTGGAATCTTTGCTTTAACCAAGCAGTTTTCTTGCAATTTTCCAGCTGTAAGATGTGGTGTTGTGGCTTGCAAGTTTAGCAAGTGGGATTATGATGTGAATCTGCAAGTCACAGTGTCAGTTTTGTTTTTGAAAATGCAAATGTGAAAATTTTAACTTTGATCTTCTTGGTTTGCTTAAGTTTACAGAGGAGATGTTGGGTCAAGCTGAGAAGACAGAGTTGGATGCTCATTTGGCGAATCGGCTGGGCAAAGCAGAAAGCACAAAACGAGGGGCTGAAAAAATAATGAAACAGACTGAAGTGCCGTTGAACCCAAACCCAGGTAAAGAATTTAATTTTTTGCAACAATACTTAAGAGACCAAACAATTTGGGCTTTTCGTGGTGACCTATTTAAATGAACAAAATCTGATTAGAATAGAAGTTTATGGAATGTTTGGAAGTTGCCACAAAAAAAATGGAGATATAAATTAGATGTTATAATTAAGATAAATGAACAATACAATGAGCCTGGTGTCACAGTATCTGCCTCCCTCTACCGTACATCACCATTAAACCTTCTCCCCAATATGAACCTGATGTCAAAGTATCTGACACAGTTAATCGTACATCACTGTTAAACCTTCTCACGAATGTGAATCTTGTCTCATAGTTTCTGCCTCAGTCTATAGTACATCAGCGTTAAACCTTCTCCCCACTATGAACCTGATGTAATAGTATTTGCTTCAGTCTACCGTCCAGCACCGTTTAACATTCTCCCCACTGTAAACCTAGTGTCACAGTATCTACCTCAGTCTCCCATACATCACCCTTAAATCTCCTCCCTACTGTGAACCCACTGTCAATGTATCTGCAATAGTGTAATGTGGATCACTTTTAAACATTCTTCCCCCTGTGAACCTGGTTTCACAATATCTGCCACATTTTATTGTACATCACTTTTAAACATTCCCTGTACTGTAAACCCAGGGTCACAGTATCTGCCTCAGTCTACTGTACATCACCATTAAACTTTCTACGCACTGTGAACCTGGTGTAACAGTACCTGCCACAGTTTATTGTACATCACTGTTAAACCTTCTCACTAATGTGAACTCGGTGTCACAGTATCTTCCACAGTTTAGCGTACACCACTGATAAACTTTCTCCCCTTTGTGAATCCAGTGTCACAGTATCTGCCTCAGTCTTCGTACATCACTGTTAAATATTCTCCCCACTGTGATCCTGGTGTTACAGTACCTGCCACAGTTTATTGTACATTCTTTGGCTTGGCTTCGCAGATGAAGATTTATGGAGGGGTATGTCCACATCAGCTGCAGGCTCGTTTGTGACTGACAAGTCCGAAGCAGGATAGGCAGACACGATTGCAGCGGTTGCAAGAAAAAATTGGTTGGTTGGGGTTGGGTGTTGGGTTTTTCCTCCTTTGTCTTTTGTCAGTGAGGTAGGCTCTGTGGTCTTCTTCAACGGAGCTTGCTGCCCACCGAACTGTGAAGCGCCAAGATGCACGGTTTGAGGCGATATCAGCCCACTGGCAGTGGTCAATGTGGCAGGCACCAAGAGATTTCTTTAGGCAGTCCTTGTACCTCTTCTTTGGTGCACCTCTGTCTCGGTGGCCAGTGGAGAGCTCACCATATAACACGATCTTCGGAAGGCGATGGTCCTCCATTCTGGAGACGTGACCTACCCAGCGCAGTTGGATCTTCAGCAGTGTGGATTCGATGCTTTTGGACTCTGCCAGCTCGAGTACTTCGATGTAGGTAATGAAGTCTCTACAATGAATGTTGAGGATGGAGTGGAGACAATGATTATTGAAGCGTTCTAGGAGCCATAGGTGATGCCGGTAGAGGACCCATGATTTGGAGCCGAACAGGAGTGTGGGTATGACAACGGCTCTGTATACGCTAATCTTTGTGAGGTTTTTCAGTTGGTTGTTTTTCCAGACTCTTTTGTGTAGTCTTCCAAATGCGCTATTTGCCTTGGCGAATCTGTTGTCTATCTCGTTGTCAATCCTTGCATCAGATGAAATGCTGCAGCCGAGATAGGTAAACTGGTTGTCCGTTTTGAGTTCTGTGTACCCAATGGAGATGTGGGGGGTGGGGGGGGCTGGTAGTCATGGTGGGGAGCTGGGTGATGGAGGGCCTCAGTTTTCTTCAGGCTGACTTCCAGGCCAAACATTTTGGCAGTTTCCGCAAAACAGGACGTCATGCGCTGGAGAGCTGGCTCTGAATGGGCAACTAAAGCAGCATCGTCTGCAAAGAGTAGTTCACGGACAAGTTGCTCTTGTGTCTTGGTGTGAGCTTGCAGGCGCCTCAGATTGAAGAGACTGCCATCCGTGCGGAACCGGATGTAATCAGCGTCTTCGTTGTTGAGGTCTTTCATGGCTTGTTTCAGCATCATGTTGAAGAAGATAGTAACGAGGGTTGGTGCGAGGACGCAGCATTGCTTCATGCCGATGTCAACGGAGAAGCGTTCGGAGAGCTCATTGCTGTATCTGATCCGACCTTGTTGGTTTTCGTGCAGTTGGATAACCATCCGAGGCGCTCTAGTATTTGCCAAAGCCCTTTTCTACTCACGGTAAGGAAGGCTTTGGTGAGGTCAACGAAGGTGATGTAGAGTCCTTTGTTTTGTTCTCTGCACTTTTCTTGGAGCTGTCTGAGGGCAAAGACCATGTCAGTAGTTCCTCTGTTTGTGTGAAAGCCACACTGTGATTCTGGGAGGACATTTTTAGCAAGACTGGGTATTATTCTATTAAGGAGTATCCTAGCGAAGATTTTGCCTGCAATGGAGAGCAGCGTGATTCCCCTGTAGTTTGAGCAGTCTGATTTCTCACCTTTGTTTTTGTACAGGGTGATGATGATGGCATCACGAAGGTCCTGGGGAAGCTTTCCTTGATCCCAGCAGAGCTTGAAAAACTCATGCAGTTTGGCATGCAGGGTTTTGCCGCCAGCCTTCCAGACCTCTGGGGGGATTCCGTACATACCTGCTCCTTTGCCACTTTTCAGTTGTTCAATTGCCTTACATGTCTCTTCCCGGGTAGGGACCTCATCCAGCTCTAGCCTTAAGGGCTGTTGAGGGAGCTGGAGCAGGGTGGATTCTTGGACTGAGCAGTTGGCACTGAAAAGAGATTGGAAATGTTCTAACCTTTGGTTGAGGATGGAGATCTTTTTCCTGAGGAGGACTTTGCCGTCTGAATTGCACAGTGGGCTTTGGACTTGGGGTGAGGGGCCGTACACAGCCTTTAGAGCCTCATAAAAAACCCTGACGTCGCCAATGTCAGCGCTAAGCTGGGTTCGTTTGGCGAGGCTAGTCCACTACTCATTTTGGATCTCCCGGAGTTTGCGCTGAAGATGGCTGCATGCGAGACAGAAGGCTCGTTTTTTCTCTGGCCAGGACGGCTTTGCAAGGTGAGCCTGGTGGGCAGCTCGCTTCTTTGCCAGCAGCTCCAGGATTTCTTGGTTGTTTTCGTCAAACCAGTCCTTGTTTTTCCTGGAGGAGAAGCCGAGTACCTCTTCAGTGGATTGCAGTATGGCCGTTTTCAGCTGATCCCAGTGGGTTTCAGGGGACGTGTCCGTGAGGCAGTTTGGACCCTCGAGCTTTGCTTGGGGGTTTGCCTGGAAGTTTCCTCTCACCTCGTCTGACTGCAGGTTTCCAACATTGAACCTCTTTCTGGGGGCTCTACTCTTCTTGAACTTTGGCTTGAAGCGAAGGTTGAGCTTGCAGCGGACAAGCCGGTGGTCAGTGTGGCATTCCGTGCTGGGCATGACCCTGATGTGGAGCACATCTTGTTTGTCTCTTTCTCGCACCAGGACGTAGTCCAGGAGGTGCCAGTGTTTGGATCGGGGATGCATCCAGGTAGACTTCAGGCTGTCCCTCTGCTGGAAAAGGGTGTTCGTAATGACAAGCCACTGTTCTGCGCAGAGCTGCAACAGGAGGCGCTCGTTGTTATTGCACTTGCCGGCACCATGCTTGGCCAGGATTCCTGGCCAGGTTTCTGAGTCTTTGCCGACTCGAGCGTTGTCAGCTGTTGGGGTGTGTTGGATGAGGTTGCGCAGTTCTTGACCATGAAGCCTACACCGGATAGGCGTTGTTCAGCCATAGGCTTGTAGCCCGCGCCACGTTCTTGGAGGCTGCCTGCATATGCAAGGTGGACTTCGCTGAGAGGGGCTATGTCAATGCCAAGTCTGAGGAGTTCTTGAGCAATGAGGGGAGACCGACATTCAGGTCGGTGGCTGTCATCCTTGTTTAGCATGGTTCTGATGTTCCAGCATGCTAGCTTGAGCTTGTGTGCATCTTTTGAAGGGTAGGACATGGAAGGGGAGGACGTGGACATGTCCTTGGGCCTGTGCAAAGGAGCTTTTAGGTGGAGTGCAGTGTGCGCAGTACTGGCCCCACCCTTTACACCCATGGTTCGATGGCGGCGCCCGTGCGGTCATCCGTGCAGGTAAAGCAGTTTGTTTGGCCTTAAAACCTTCCCTGTACCGGGAAGGAGGCGACGGCCCCGGTCCGGGCAAAGAGTAGGAGGCGGCGGCCCCAGTCCGGGCACAGGGAAGTCGGTGGCCCCAGTCAGGGAAGAGGGGAGGAGGAAGTGGCGGCCCTGGCCTCGGCAGAGGGAAAGCTGGCAGAGGCCCCGGTTCAGGCAGAAGTAAAGAGGCGGCATCCTTGGTCAGGGCAGAGAAACGGCGGCGGCCCCAGTCCGGGATGAGGGAAGGCGGCGGCCCCGGTCCGGGAAGAGGGGAGGAGGAGGTAACGGCCCCGGCCTCGGCAGAGAGGAAACAGGCGGAGGCCCTGGTCCAGGTGCAGTGAAAGGCGGCGGCCCTGGTCCAGGCACAGGGAAAGACGGCGGCCCTGGTGCGGGCAGAGGGAAAGTGGCGGCCCCGGTCCAGGCAGAGGGAAGGTGGAGGCGGTGGCCCCGGCCTCGGCAGAGAGAAGCAGGCGGAGTCCCTGGTCCGGGCAGAGGGGAGGAGGAGGCGTCGACCCCAGCCTCGGCAGAGAGGAAACAGGCGGCGGCCCTGGTCCGGGTGCAGTGTAACACGGCGGCCCTGGTCCAGGGGCAGGGACAGGCGGCGGCCCCGGTCTGGGCAGAGGGAAGGTGGCGGCCCCAGACCAGGCAGGGGGGAGGTGGAGGCGGTGGCCTCGGCCTCGGCAGAGAGAAGCAGGCGGAGTCTCCGGTCCGGGCAGAGAGAAGGAGGTGGCCCCGGTCCGGGTAGAGGGGTGGAGGAGGTGACGGCCCCGGCCTCGGCAGAGAGGAAACAGGCGGAGGCCCCGGTCCGGGTGCAGTGAAAGGCGGCGGCCCTGGTCCAAGCGCAGGGAAAGGCGGTGGCCCCGGTCCGGGCAGAGGGAAGGCGGCGGCCCCGGTCCAGGCAGAGGGGAGGTGGAGGCAGTGGACCTGGCCTCGGCAGAGAGAAGCAAGCGGAGGCCCCGGTCCGGGCCATTTAATGCCTGGAACACAAAGCAGAACCAATATAGATTGGAAGCATAGAGCAATCAGGCCGAGCCCAGGGCGCTCCACCCCATGACTGAGGACAGCGGCCATGTATCTCCAGGTATGGTTCGGCCTAAGAGGGGAGGCAGGCCTCTCCAGCCCGGTTAAGCAACCTGGATAGGAGAAGGATACTCCGATATAAAACCTACGACCCAAGGATTGTACATTACTGTTAAACCTTCTCACTGTTGTGAAGCCATAATCTTAGTATCTGCCTCAGTCTACCATACATCATTGTTAAACCTTCTCCCCCTTTAAACCACTAAACCTGGTGTCACAGTATCAAACAGTTTATTGTATATTACTGTTCAAATGTCACAATATCTGACACAGTTTATCGTTCATCACTGTTAAACCTCATCCCCACTGTGAAATTGGGGTCACAGTATCTGCCTCATTCTTCCATACATCACTTTTAAACCTCTCCCCACTGTGAACCTGGTGTCACTTTATCTACCACAGTTCATTTCACATCATCGTTAAACCTTCTTCCTACCGTGGTGAACATGGCGTCACAGTATCTGTCACAGCTTATCGTAAATCACTGTTAAACCTTCTCACTAGTGTGAACTCGGTGTCACATTATCTGCCAAAGTCTAACATACATTACTGTTAAACATTCTCCCCACTGTGACATTATCTACCTCAGTCAACTGTACATCACTGTTAATTCTTCTCCTCACTGTGAACCTGGTGTCACAGTATCTGACACAGTTCATCACTGTTAAACCTTCTCCCCACTGTGAACCTGGTGTCACAGTATCTGACACAGTTCATCACTGTTAAACCTTCTCCTCACTGTGAACCTGGTGTCACAGTATCTGACACAGTTCATCACTGTTAAACCTTCTCCCCACTGTGAACCTGGTGTAACAGTATCTGACACAGTTCATCACTGTTAAACCTTCTCCCCACTGTGAACCTGGTGTAACAGTATCTGACACAGTTCATCACTGTTAAACCTTCTGCCCACTGTGAGCCTGGTGTAACAGTATCTGACACAGTTCATCTCTGTTAAACCTTCTCCCCTCTGTGAACCTGGTGTCACAGTATCTGACACAGTTCATCACTGTTAAACCTTCTCCCCACTGTGAACCTGGTGTAACAGTATCTAACACAGTTCATCACTGTTAAACCTTCTCCCTACTGTGAACCCAGTGAAATAATATCTGCCTCAGTCTCCTGAAAATCACCATTAAAATTTCTCTCCACTATGAACTCTGTGTCACTGTACCTGCAACAACGTATTGCGTGATCACAGTATCTGCCACAGTTCATTGAACCTCACTGTCAAACCTTCTCACACATGTAAACGGGTGTCACAGTATCCTTCTCAGACATCCGTATATTACAGTTAAAGCTTCAACCCACTGTGAACCTTGTGTCAAAGTATCTACCACAACTTATTGTACATCAGTGACAAACCTCCCACTGTGAACGCGGTGTCACAGTATATGTCTCAGTCTACCGAACATCACCATTAAACCTTCTCTCAACTGAGAAACTGGTGTCACCCTATCTGCCACAAATTTTCTTACATAAATGTTAAACATTCTCCCCACTTTGTACCAGGTCTCACAGTATCTGCCTCAGTCTCCCGTTCATCACACTGAAACCTTCTCCCCACTGTGAATTCAGTATAACTGTACATGCCAGAGTTTATTATCTTTCTTCTTCTTCTTCTTCTTCTTCTTTGGCTTGGCTTCGCGGACGAAGATTTATGGAGGGATAATGTCCACGTTAGCTGCAGGCTCGTTTGTGGCTGACAAGTCCGATGCGGGACAGGCAGACACGGTTGCAGCGGTTGCAAGGGAAAATTTGTTGGTTGCGGTTGGGTGTTGGGTTTTTCCTCCTTTGTATTTTGTCAGTGAGATCGGCTCTGCGGTCTTCTTCAAAGGAGGTTGCTGCCCGCCAAACTGTGAGGCACCAAGATGCACAGTATGAGGTGATATCAGCCCACTGGCGGTGGTCAATGTGGCAGGCACCAAGAGATTTCTTTAGGCAGTCCTTGTACCTCTTCTTTGGTGCTCCTCGGTCATGATGGCCAGTGGAGAGCTCGCCATAACACGATCTTCGGAAGGCGATGGTCCTCCATTCTGGAGACGTGACCTACCCAGCACAGTTGGATCTTCAGCAGCATGGATTCGATGCTGTCGGCCTCTGCCATCTCGAGTACTTCAATGTTAGGGATGAAGTCGCTCCAATGAATGTTGAGGATGGAACGGAGACAACATTGGTGGAAGCGTTCTAGGAGCCGTAGGTGATACCAGTAGAGGACCCATGATTCGGAGCTGAACAGGAGTGTGGGTATGACAACGGCTCTGTATACGCTAATCTTTGTGATGTTTTTCAGTTGGTTGTTTTTCCAGACTCTTTTGTGTAGTCTTCCAAAGGCACTATTTGCCTTGGCGAGTCTGTTGTCTATCTCGTTGTCGATCCTTGCATCCGATGAAATGGTGCAGCCGAGATAGGTAAACTGGTTGACTGTTTTGAATTTTGTGTGCCCGATGGAGATGTGGGGGGGGGGGCTTGTAGTCATGGTGGGGAGCTGGCTGAGGGAGGACCTCAGTTTTCTTCAGGCTGACTTCCAGGCCAAACATTTTGGCAGTTTCTGCAAAACAGGACGTCATGCGCTGGAAAGCTGGCTCTGAATGGGCAACTAAAGCGGCATCGTCTGCAAACAGTAGTTCACGGACAAGTTGCTCTTGTGTCTTGGTGTGAGCTTGCAGGTGCCTCAAATTGAAGAGACTGCCATCCGTGCGGTACCGGATGTAAACAACATCTTCATTGTTGAGGTCTTTCATGGCTTGGTTCAGCATCATGCTGAAGAAGATTGAAAAGAGGGTTGGTGCGAGAACACAGCCTTGCTTCACGCCATTGTTAATGGAGAAGGGTTCGGAGAGCTCATTGCTGTATCTGACCCGACCTTGTTGGTTTTCGTGAAGTTGGATATCCATCTGTGAACACGGTGTCATAATATCTGTTTCACTGCACCATACATCACCATTAAAGCTTCTCCCCACCATGAACCTAGTCACACAGTATATGCCAGAATTTTTTATACATCGCTGTTAAATCTTTTCACTACTCTGAACCCGGTGTCACAGTATCTGTCTCAGTTCACCGTACATCTCAGTTAAACATTCTCCTCACTGTGAACATGGTGTCAATTTATCTGCCACAATTATTGTATACCACTGTTAAACGTTCTCACTACTGTGAAGTCGGTGTCACAGTATCTGCCACAGTTTATTGTACATCATGTAAACCTTCTCCCCACTGTGAACTCTGTATATCAGTATACACCAGAGTTTATTATTCATCACTGATAAAGATTCTTCCCACTGTGAACCTGGTGTCACAGTATCTGACACAGTTTATTGTACATTACTGATAAACCTTCACCCCATTGTGAACCCGGTGCCACAGTATCTGCCTCATTCTTCCATACATCAGCATTAAACCTCTCTCCACTGTGAATCTGGTGTCACTTTATCTGCCACAGTTAATTTACATCACCTTTAAACATTATTGCCATTGTGAACCTGGTTTCACAATATCTGACATAGTTTATTGTACATCACTGTTAAACCTTCTCACTACTGTGAACTTGGTGTTACCATATTTGCCAAAGTCATCCGTACATCACATTAAACATTCTTCCCACTGTGAACCCAGTGTCACGGTATCTGCCTCAGTTTCCCATACATAACCAGTAATCCTTCTCCCCACTGTTTTACTATATCTGCACAGTTTATTTTACATCACCGTTAAACCTCCTCCCACTGTTAATCTGGTGTCACAGTATCTGACACAGTTTATAGAACATCACTGTCAAACCTTCTCATGAATGTAAATCCTGTCTCACAGTAGGTCTCAGCTCACTGTACAATGTTAAACCTTCTCCCCACTGTTAACCTGGAGTAACAATATCTGCCTCAATATACCTTACATCACCCATAGACCTTCTCCACACTGTGAACCCGATGTAACAGTATCTTCCTCAGTCTCCTGTATATCACCATTAAACCTACTCCCCACTGTGATCCTGGTGTCACAGTATATGCCAGAGTTTTTTGGACATCACTGTTAAACTTTCTCCCAACTGTGAACAAAGTGTCATAGTATCAGCCTCAGTCTCCCGTACATCACTTTTAAAACGAATCAAACTGTGCACCTGGAGTCACAGTATCTACCTCAATTTAATACATCACCGTAAAACCTTCTCCTCACTGTGAACATGGTGTCACAGTATCTGCATTAGTCTACTGTATATCTCCCATATATCTCAATTAAATCTCCTCCCCATTTTGATCCTGGTTTTACAGTATCTTATACTATTTATCGTACACTGTAAAACATTCTCAAACTGTGAACCTGATGTCACAGAATCTGTCTTACTCCACCAAACATCACTGTTAAAACTTCTGCCCACTACGAACCCGGTATCACTGAATCTGCATCAGTCAACAGTACATCACCATTAAAACTTCTCTCCACTGTAAACCAAGTGCCACAGATTCTGCTATATTGTACATCACTGTTAAACCTTCTTCCTACTTGTGTGAATCCTGTGTCACAGTATCTGCCTCAGTCTGCTGGACCTCACCGTTGATCTATTTCTCAACTGTGAGTCCAGTGTCACAGTATTTGCCACATTATATCGTACCTCACCATTAAACCTTCTCCCCACTGAGAGCCTGGTGTAACTGTATCTGCCTCATTCTGCCGTACATCACATTAAACCTTCTCCGAACTCTGAACCTGATGTCACAGTATCAGCCACAGTTAATCGTACATCACTATTAAACCTTCTTACTTCTGTGAACTCATTTTCATGGTATCTGCCAACATTTACCGTACATTACTGTTAAACCTTCTCACTAGTGTAAATCCTGTGTCATAGTATCAGTCTCAATCTACTGAAAATCACCGTTAAACCTTCTCCCTAATTTGAACTCACTGTCACAGCATCTGCCTAAGTCTACCGTACATTAATGTTAAACCTTCTCCCTACTGTGAACCCAGTGTCTCAGTATCTGTCTCAGTCTTCCATGTATCACCGTTAAACCTCCTTCCCACTGTGAACCTGTTGTCACAGTATCTACCCCTGTTTATCTTACATCACTGATAAACCTTCTCCCGAACACGGTGTCACAATATCGACCTCAGTCTACTGTATATCACTGCTAAATCCTCTCCCCACTGTTTACCCAATTTCACAGTATCTGCCTCATTCAACCGTACATCACCGTTAAACCTTCTCCCTACTGTGAACCCGGTTAAATAATATCTGCCTCAGTCTCCCAAAAATCACCATTAAAATTTATCCTCACTGTTAAATCTCTGTATCTGTATCTGCAACAATGTATCGTGTGTCACCTTTAAACCTCCTCCACACTGTGAACCTGGTGTCACAGTACCTGCCACAGTTCATTGAACCTCACTGTTAAACCATCTCACTAATGTGTACCTGGTTTCACAGTATCCGTCACAGTCCACCGTACATCACCATTAAAACTTCTCCCCACTGTGAATTTGGTCTAACAGTGTATGCCAGTGGTTATTATACATCACCGATAAACCTCCCCAGTGTGACCCCTCTGTCATAATATCTGTCTCAGTGCACCGTACATCACCGTTAAACGTTCTCCCTGCTGTGAACCTGGTGTCACATTATCTGACACAGTTTATCATACAACAATGTTAAAGCTCTCTCTGCTGTAAACCCAGTGTCACAGTATATGTCTCAGCCCACTGTACAACAACATTAAACCTTCTCCCCACTGTGAACTTGGAGTCACAATATCCGCCTCAATATACCTTACATCACCCATAGACTTTCTCCCCAATGTGAACCCGGTGTAACAGTGTCTGCCTCAGTCTCCCATATATTTCCCAAAGATTGGTGAAATCCAGAGTAGGTCCCTTGCAGTCGGAATCAGGGGAATATATAATGGGGAATAAGGAAATGACAGAACAATTAAATTTTTACTTTAGTTCTGTTTTTACAATAGAGGATACAAATAACCTCCCAAGGATGTTGGGAAACATAGAGACTAATGCAAGGGAGGAACTGAAAGAAATCAGTATCTCTAAGGACATGGTCTTGGGGAAATTGATGGGATTGAAGGCAGATAAATCCCAAGGGCCTGATAATCTACATCCTAGGGTACTTAAGAAAGTGGCCATTCAGATAGCAGATGCTTTAAGAATTATTTTCCAGAACTCAATAGACTCAGGATCAGTGCCCATGGATTGGAGGGTAGCTAATGTTACCCCACTATTTAAAAAGGGGGGTAGAGAAAAAGCGGGGAATTATAGGCCGGTGAACCTTACATCAATAGTGGGCAAAATGATGGAATCCATTATTAAGGATGTAATTGCAGAGCATATGATTAGCAGAGAAGGGATCGGATGGAGACAACATGGATTTACAAAAGGTAAATCGTGCTTGATAAATCTATTGGAATTCTTTGAGATGGTGACAGATAAAATAGATGGGGGAGAGCCAATGGATGTGGTGTACCTGGACTTCCAAAAGGCCTTCGATAAGGTCCCGCATAAACGACTGGCTTCCAAAATCAAGGCTCATGGGATTGGGGGGAAAAGTATTGATGTGGATTGAGAACTGGCTGGCGGGTAGAAGACAGAGAGTTGGGATAAATGGCTCGTTTTCTGAGTGGCAGGCAGTGACCAGTGGGGTGCCACAGGGATCTGTACTGGGACCCCAGCTGTTCACACTTTACATTAATGATCTGGATGAGGGGATTGGATGTAATATCTCCAAATTTGCAGATGACATGAAGCTAGGAGTGGTTGTGTGCACGGAAGAGGGGGTCAGGAAGCTCCAGTGTGATTTGGATAAATTGAGGGACTGGGCAGATACATGGCAAATGCACTACAATGTGGATAAATGTGAGGTTATCCACTTTGGTAATACAAACCGGAGTGCAGATTACTATTTGAATGGCAATAGTTTAAGAGATGGGGAAGTGCAGAGAGACCTAGGGTTACTTGTACACCAGTCTCTGAAGGCGAGAATGCAGGTACAGCAGGCGATTAAAAAGGCAAATGGTATGTTGGCCTTCATATCAAGAGGGTTTGAGTATAGGAACAAGGATACCTTACTGCAGTTGTACAGGGCCTTGGTGAGACCCCACCTGGAGTATTGTGTGCAGTTTTGGTCACCTTATCTAAGGAAGGATGTTCTTGCAATGGAGGGAGTGCAGAGGCGATTCACCAGGCTGATACCTGGAATGGCAGGAATGACTTATGAGGAAAGATTGCGCAAATTGGGATTGTACTCTCTGGAGTTTAGAAGATTGAGAGGGGATCTCATAGAGACATATAAAATTCTGGCAGGACTGGACACAATGGATGCAGATGGGATGTTTCCAATGATGGGAAAATCCAGAACCCGGGGCCATGGTTTGAGGATAATAGGCAAACCATTTAGGACTGAGATGAGGAGGAATTTCTTTACCCAGAGGGTGGTGAATCTGTGGAATTCATTGCCACAGAGGGCAGTGGAGTCAGGTTCATTAAATATACTTAAGAGGGAATTAGATATATTTCTTCAGTATAAGGGTATTAAAGGTTACGGAGAGAAGGCGGGGACGGGGTACTGAACTTTAAGATCAGCATGATCTCTTTGAATGGTGGAGCAGGTTCGAAGATTCGAATGACCTACTCCTGCTCCTATCTTCTATGTTTCTATGTTTCTATCCCCATTATACCTACACCTCACTGTGATCCTGTATATGCCAGAGTTTTTTTTTATACATCACTGTTAAACCTTCTCAGTGCTCTGAACCCAGTGTCACAGTTTCTGTCCCAGTCTACTGTACATCACCATTAAACGTTCTCCACACTGTGAACACAGTGTCACTGAATCTGCAAAAGTGTGACGTGAATCATCGTTAAACTTCTTCCCCACTGTGAACCTGTTGTCACAGTATCTGCCACAGTTTACTGTACATCACTGTTAAACCTTCTCACTTCTGTGAACTCGGTGTCACAGTACCTGCCTCTGTCTACTGTATATCACTGTTAAACTTTCTCCCCACTGCGTAACTGGTGTCACAGTACCTGCTCAGTCTACCGTACATCACTGTTGATCTATCTCTCAACCGTTAATCCAGTGTCACTGTATTTGCCACATTATATCGTACATCACCATGAAACCTTTTCCCCACTGTTGACCTGATGCCACAGCATCTGCTGTCATTTATTGTACATCACTGTTAACCTTTCTCATTGCTGTGAATCCAGTGTTACAGTATCTGCCACAGAAAATTGTTAATCACTGATGAACCACCTCTCCACTGTGAACACTGTGTCACAGTATCTGCCTCAGTCTACCGTATATCATCGTTGATCTATCTCTCAACTGTGAATCCACATTATATTTGCCACATTATATCGTACATCACTGTTAAACCTTTTCCCCACTGTTGGCCTGATGCCACAGCATCTGTTGTAGTTTATTGTCTCCTTCTTTGGCTTGGCTTCGCGGACGAAGATTTATGAAGGGGTAATGTCCACGTCAGCTGCAGGCTCGTTTGTGGCTGACAAGTCCGATGCGGGACAGGCAGACACAGTTGCAGCGGTTGCAAGGGAAAATTGGTTGGTTGGGTTGGGTGTTGGGTTTTTCCTCCTTTGTCTTTTGTCAGTGAGGTGGACTCTGCGGTCTTCTTCAAAGGAGGTTGCTGCCCGCCGAACTGTGAGGCGCCAAGATGCACAGTTTGAGGCGATATCAGCCCACTGGCGGTGGTCAATGTGGCAGGCACCAAGAGATTTCTTTAGGCAGTCCTTGTACCTCTTCTTTGGTGCACCTCTGTCTCGGTGGCCAGTGGAGAGCTCGCCATGTAACACGATCTTGGGAAGGCGATGGTCCTCCATTCTGGAAACGTGACCTACCCAGCGCAGTTTGATCTTCAACACCGTGGATTCGATGCTGTCGGCCTCTGCCATCTCAAGTAATTCGATGTTGGAGATGAAGTTGCTCCAATGAATGTTGAGGATGGAGCGGAGACAACGCTGGTGGAAGCATTCTAGGAGCCATAGGTGATGCCGGTAGAGGACCCATGATTCAGAGCCGAACAGGAGTGTGGGTATGACAACGACCCTGTATACCCTAATGTTTGTGAGGTTTTTCAGTTGGTTATTTTTCCAGACTCCTTTGTGTCGTCTTCCAAAGGCGCTATTTGCCTTGGCGAGTCTGTTGTCTATCTCGTTGTCTATCCTTACATCCAATGAAATGGTGCAGCCTTGTGAACCCGGTATATCAGTATCTTCCTCAGTCTGCCGTACATCACCGTTAAACCTTCTCACTACTGTAAGCCGGGAGTCTGAATACCTGACTAAGTCAATCGTACATCACCATTAAACATTCTCACCTCTGTTAACCTGGTGTCTCAGGATCTGCCACACTTTATCTTACATCACTGTTAAACCTTATCTCCACTGGAAACTTGTTTTCAGAGTTTCTGCCACAGTTTATCATTCATCACTGATAAACCTTCACCCCAATGAGATCCCAATGTAACTATTTCTGCATCAGTCTGCCATACATCACCATTAAACCTTCTCCCAACTCTGAACCTGGTGTCACAATATCAGCCACTGTTAATCGTACATCGCTATTAAACCTTCTCACTTCTGTGAACTCATTATCATGGTATCTGCCAACATTTACCGTACATCACTGTTAAACCTTCTCACTAGTGTGAATCCTGTGCCATAGTATCAGTCTC
Organism: Narcine bancroftii; assembly: GCF_036971445.1. NCBI lineage: Eukaryota > Metazoa > Chordata > Chondrichthyes > Torpediniformes > Narcinidae > Narcine > Narcine bancroftii. The sequence continues at coordinate 339,720 of NW_027211821.1, read as the reverse complement.
AATCTACCGAAAATCACCGTTAAACCTTCTCCCTAATGTGTACCCAGTGTCTCAATATCTGTCTCAGTCTCCTGTGTATCACCGTTAAACCCTTCCCACTGTGAACCTGTTGTCACATTATCTTCCCCTGTTTATCTTACATCACTGATAAACCTTCTCCCAAACACGGTGTCACAATATCTACCTCAGTCTACTGTATATCACCGCTAAATCCTCTCCCCACTGTTCACCCAGTTTCACAGTATCTGCCTCCTTCTACCGCACATCACCGTTAAACCTTCTCCCGACTGTGAACCTGGTGTCACAGTATCTACCTCAGTCAACCATACACCACGTTAAACCTTCTCCCTACTGTGAACCCGGTGAAATAATATCTGCCTCAACCTCCCGAAAATCACCATTAAAATCTCTCCCCACTGTTAAATCTGTGTCTCTGTATCTGCAACCTTCTCACTACTGTGAACTTGGTGTCACAGTACCTGCCTCTGTCTACTATATATCACTGTTAAACTTTCTCCCCACTGTGTAACTGGTGTCACAGTATCTGGCTCGGTCTACCGTACATCACCGTTGATCTATCTCTCAATTGTTAATCCAGCGTCACTGTATTTGCCACATTAAATCATACATCACCATTAAACCTTTTCCCCACTGTTGACCTGATGCCACTGATACACCGGGTTCACAAGGCTGCACCATTTCATCGGATGCAAGGATCGACAATGAGATAGACAACAGACTCGCCAAGGCAAATAGCGCCTTTGGAAGCCTACACAAAAGAGTCTGGCGTCTGGAAAAACAACCAACTGAAAAACTCACAGAGATTAGCGTATACAGAGCCGTTGTCATACCCACACTCCTGTTCGGTGCTACGATATACAGTAGACTGAGGTGTCACCTTGAAACCTCCTCCGCACTGTGAACCGGGTGTCACAGTACCTGCTACAGTTCATTGAACCTCACTGTTAAACCGTCTCACAAATGTGAACCCAGTTTCACAGTATCCATCACAGTCCACCGTACATCACTGTTAAAGCTTCTACCCACTGTGAACCGTATATAAGTATATATGCCAGAGTTTATTTTGTATCACTGATAAACCTTCTCCCCATTTTAAACTGGTTTCACAGTATCTGCCACAGTTTATCATACATCACTGTTAAACCTTTTCTTTGCACTGAACCCGGTGTCACAGTATTTATCTCAGCACACAACGTTAAACCCTCTCCCCACTGTGAACCTGATGTAACTCTTTCAGCCTCAGTCTCCTGTATATCACCATTAAACTTAGTCCCCACTTTGATCCTGGTGTCACAGTATATGCCAAAGTTTTATGTTCATCACTGTTTAACCTTTGTATTGCTCTGAACCCGGTGTCACAGTTTCTGTCTCACTCTACCGTACATCACTGATAAACCTTCTCCCCACTGTGAACACGGTGTAACAGTATCTGCCTCAGTCTGCCGTACATCACCATTTAACCATCTCTCCACCATGAACCTGGGTGTATAGTATCTGACACTGTTTTTCATCAATTACTGTTAAACCTTTCATTACTGTGAACCCAGGGTCACATTACCTGTCTCAGTCTACCGTATATCACCATTAAACCTTCTCTCCACTGTGTACTTGTTTTCACAGTATATGATATAGTTTTTCATACGGCAATGTTATACCGTCTCACTACTGTGAACCCGATGTCACACTATTTGCCTCAATCTACTGTCACATCAAAAATAAAACTTCTACCCTCTATGAATCCGGTGTTACAGTATATGTCACAGTTTATTGTATCACTGTTAAACCTTCACACTACTGTGAATCCTGTCTCACAGTATCTGCCTCAGTCTCCTGTGTATTACCGTTAAACCTCCTTCCCACTGTGAACCTGTTGTCACAGTATCTGCCCCTGTTTATCTTACATCACTGATAAACCTTCTCCCAAACACGGTGTCACAATATCTACCTCAGTCTACTGTATATCACTGCTAAATCCGCTCCCCACTGTTTACCCGGTTTCACAGTGTCTGCCTCATTCTACCATTCATCACTGTGAAACCTTCTCCCCACTGTGAACCCAGTGAAATAATATCTGCCTCAATCTCCCGAAATTCACCATTAAAATTTCTCCCCTCTGTTAACTTCGTGTCTCCGTTTCTGCAACAATGTATCGCGTGTCACCTTAAATCTCCTCCGCACTGTGAACCTGGTATCACAGTACCTGCCACAGTTCATTGAACCTCACTGTTAAACCGTCTCACTAATGTGTACCTTGTCTCACAGTATCCGTCTCAGTCTACCATACATCACGGTTAAAACTTCTCCCCACTGTGAACCTGGTGTCACATTATCTGCCAAAGTTTATCGTACATCACTGTTAAACCTTCTCACTATTGTAAAACCGGTGTCACTGGTTCTGAAACAGTGTTTCCTGTATCACCGTTAAACCTTCTTCCCACTGCGATCCTGGTATCACAGTATCTGCTGCAGTTTATCGTACATCACTGTTAAACCTTCTCATTACTGTCAAACCGGTGTCGCTGGTTTTGCAAAAATGTATCGTGTAACACCTTTAAACCTTCTGCCCACTTTGAACCTGGTGTCACAGTATATGCCAGTTTCTTGTACTTCACTGATAAACCTCCCCACTATGAACCCGGTGTCGTACATCACCGTTGACCCTTCTCCCCACTCTAAACTTGGTGTCACAGTATCTGGCAAAGATTGCCATACATCACCGTTAAACATGCTCCCCACTCTGAACCTCGTGTCACAGTATCAGACTCAGTCTGCAGTCCATCTTCCCATTTTGTACCTCGTGTCACAGTCACTGCCGCACGGAGACCATAGCCTCTGACAAATTGTGTGGACTCATCTGATTGATCCTCAGGGAATCCATTGTGCTCTCCTCGCTCTCCTTAAGATCTCCATCATGGTGGCGTTCCTCCTCTGGATCCCAGGTTCAAGGTAGCTGCTCCCTCTGGGTGCACATGACATTCCTTCCTGGCTGACCTGGGGAAGAACCAGAGCTATCCTGCCGCCGATTTACATGACAATGTGTCTTGGTGGTCGCCCATGGTCTCCTGCAGACCCGAGCATAATGGCTTTGTTTTCTACGTTTCGAGCAGTCCGCGTCTATTGCTGGGCAGCGTCCTAGGGGTGGGGGCTTTGGCCACAGAACTGGCATCTATAGGTCACATCTGGCTGAGCTGCCATTGCTGCAGCCGTTGTCATCTCTATATTCTCGGCCCGATCTTGGCGGGGTGTCAGCGAATCTAGCAGAGTTGGAATGGTGTGCTTGGCACTGTGGTTGGGAAGGTATTCCCCAAGGTTGTTTCTAGCCATCTCCCATTGCCTTTGCCACCCTAACAATCTCTTCCAGAGACACCGTGCTTTGTTCTAATAGCCGCTGGCAGATTTTGTTTGACCGGACCCCCGCCACCAGCGTGTCCCTCATCAGGTCCTGTGCTATTTGCTGTGGGATTCTAGCACAGAAGTTGTATGCCCGTGCTGGGGCTCTTACAGAGAGCATAAAATCCCGGAAGACTCCCCTGGTTGCTGTCTTCTGGTCAGGAGACGGTGTCTCGTGTGAACTTCTCCTCCCCCTTGGAGATAGTGGGACTGGAGAATGTACATAGCCTCCCTGAGGCACAGTTCTGGACTAACATGTACAGGAGGTCTCCCAGCTGGGCCACCAGCAGCATGAAAAGGTCTTCTGGGTGGGCAGTGGGCATCATCACGTGAGCATGGTTCAGGAAACGATGTCTGCAGCGGCTGAAATGCATGCGTATGCAGGGGTCTCAGGGGTCTAGTTCCAGCCTTTCCGGCCGTAGCATCCAGTGCTGCCGTTGATTCATTTCTAAGCGCCCCGATCGTGCTGGGGCTGGAGACTGTCGCTTCCATTGATGGATGTGGGACTCCCTGGTGAATGGCGTTACCTGGTAGATGTCCGCTGAGGGTCTGGCGTCCTCACTCTGATCCCCGTGTCTGAGCGAAACTCCACCAGGTTTGGGGGGGGGGGCTCGCACACATCTGAACCATGAAAGGCTTGTGCTCCTCCTCGACCTCCTCATCGTCCTTGGGTGTGATCACTCAAATTTTATGTGAGTGGAAAAAATTGTGGCAGGATACACCAAAGGAAAACACAGGCACAATAGTATTTGGGGCCACACAGCTTTATTTCACTCACATAAAGATCTAGTTGGCTGCTTGCTGTGTTTACAATGGTCCCGGGGGTCGTGCGAGAGAGGGGGGTGGGGGGGAGGGAGAGAGAGAGAGAGAGAGAGAGAGAGAGAGAGAGAGAGAGAGAGATGGATGTCATTAGGCCGGGTGCCGAGTCTCTACGCCACCTAGTGGCCGAGTTAGGTACTGCAGCGTATCATCAGACAGGTCACCACACTGTTCCTTTTGAGTTTCCCTTATTTCAAGTGAAACATTATACAGCCAGACATCTCCTCTTGTGTGGACCACAAGGGCTTTGACCAGGCTGAAGTCAGGACTCCCAACCCATCTTCCAAATGGGGTTTTCCACAAGCTGCCACCTTGTCCTGTTCCAGTCCCAGCTGCTGCAGATCTGGAGAACTCAACTCTCTCTCTCTCTCTCTCTCTCTCTCTCTCTCTCTCTCTCTCTCTCTCACACACTCACACACACAGAGAAAACCACATGACCCTCTGGGAACAGCCAACTGCACTCAGACTGCGGCACCAGAGCTAATCCTCTGAGTTTGTTCATCTGCTGCTTTCCAAAACAATAATCCATCACTCCACAGCAGTTCGAATTAACCCGTACTTGTGAAATCCTTATAGTCATTCTTCAAAGTTTTTGCAAAGGCACCCGGAGCCTGGACTGTCTGCCTTGAGCAGAGCTCTGGCATTTTAAATGAGATCTGTTTTGAAGTGTTTGTATGTGACCTCCACTAAAAAACCTGCCACAATTTATCTCATTTTAAAACATATCTGTAACCAATATAAAATATAGCATAATCTCTCACAGTATAAACTTTTTGCAGACAGCATGTGATTTGAACCCTGGGCCCAATTGCTGGTAGTCAAAAGAGTTGTGATAACTGCTAAGCCAACCATGGCACCCAAAGAATATCTAGATCCATTGCCCTCTGGGTTGTGGGCCCAGCACGCTTCCGCTGCACTGTTCTACTTACATGGACACAGAATTCTGAGCGATGTAGATGGAACAAATGCAAGCAGGCTTTTTATCCACTGAATTAAGGTGAGATAAGAACCAGAGGGCATGGGTCAAGTATGAAAGGTGAAATGTTGAAAGGGAACATTTGGGGGGGACTTCTTCACACAGAGAGTGGTGGGAGAATGGAACCAGCTGCCAGCTGAAGTGGTGAATGCCGGCTTGATTTTAATAGTTAATAAAACTTAGGGGTTGTACCTTGATGAGAGGGCTATGTTCTAGGTGCAGGTCAATTTGATCTGTATAAAATAATAGTTCAGCACAGACTAAAAGGGCCAAAAGGCCTGTTGTTCTGCTGGAGTTTTCTATGGAAGAGATTGTGCAGTCACTGATATCAGAGACTCATGGAATTGTAATCCACAGAGACCGACCCTTCAGACCAGCTCGACCCTGATACCCAAGTTGTCTTCTTCAACTGGTTCCATTCACCTGCATTTAGCCCGTATCCGTCTGAATCTGTACCTGGGTAAATGTTCTTAAAACATTACAATAGTCCCCGGCTTTACCACTTCCTCTGGCAGCTCGTTCCACTCGCCCCACCGCCCTCTGGGTGAAAATGATGCCCCTCAGGTCCTTTTTAAATCTTTCCCCTCTCAATTTAAATCTATGTCCTCTGATTTTACCTGTTGGGGAAAAAAGGCGAATTAACATAAGATTTCAAGATCTTTGAGGTCCCCCTCAGCCTCCTACACTCAAAGGAGAACAGTCCCAGTCTATCCAACCTCTCCTTTAATTCAAAGCCCCAGTGTCAGGAACATTCAGATTTCAGAATTATTGTCCGAGTACATACATGACATCACATACAACCCTCAGATCATTTTTGTTGTGGGTCAGGCAGAATTACCACTTATTGGTCCTGCAAACACAACTGGACTCAATGTTCTCATGTAAAGAACTAAAGGTTGTAAAGAAAGCTTTGGCATCTTGGCCTTCATAAATCAAAGTATTGATCGAGGAGTTGGGAAGTTATGATGAGGTTGTATCAGATGTTGGAGAGGTCAAATTTGGAGTATTGTGTGCAGTTCTGGGTCGTCTAACTACAGGAAGGATATCAGTAAGATTGATAGAGGGCAGAGAAGATTTTCTAGGACGTTGCCAGGTCTTCAGGAGTTGAGTTATAGGGAAAGATTAAACAGGTTAGGACTTTATTCCTTGTAGCGTCGAAGAATGAGGAGAGATTTGATCGAGGTTTACAAAATTCTGGGGAATAGACAGTAAATGAGAGTCGGCTCTTTCCACAGATTACGAGAGGACATGGCTTTAGGGTGAAAGGAGAAAGGACTAGGGGGAACATTAGGGGGAACTCAGAAAGTGGTGGGAGTGTGGAACGAACTGCCATCTGATAAGGTGAATGCCTGCTCACTCTTGAATAAATTGAATAGATTCACAGATGGGAGAGGTCTGGAGGGTTATGGACTCAGTGCAGGTCAATGGGACCAGCAGAATAATATTTTGGTACAGACTAGAACGGCTGAACAGCCTGTTTTCTGTGCTGCAGTGTTCTATGTTTCTAACTGTAAGCAAATAATAAATGTAAACAAACTGCAATACAGAGAGAATAAAAGAAAAACTCAATAAAGTGCACAATTGAGAGTCCTTAAATGAGTCCCTGATTGAGTTTGTCGTTGAGGAGTCTGATGGTGGAGGGGGAGCAGCTGTTCCTGAACCTGGTGGTGCAGGGCTTGTGGCACCAATACCTCTTTCCTGATGGTAGCAGTGAGAAAAGAGCGTGTGCTGGGTGGTGCGGATTCTTGATGATTACTGCTGTTCTGCGAATTAGGACAGATTAAAGCAAATCTCGTGCCATATTACAACAAAGGAATCTTGAATCTGAAATGGGACAGGAGAACTGTTTAATGAGCAGAGGGATTGAGTGAGAGCAGCCACAAGTGTAAATGAAAGTACAGAGTGAAGAGTGACGTGGGCAGAGTTTGTGTTGTGTCCCCTGGTTGGGGTGTGAAGGGTTTGTACTTTCTCCCCATGACCTGCGTGACTTTTTGCCAGGTGCTCCAGTTTCCTTCCACCCTCCGAAACATACAGCGTTGGCAGGTTAATTGGGTGTGATTGGAGTCAAGTGTGTCATGGGACACCAGACTGTAACGTTCATATTAATACATTACATTTCTCTATGCTTGGCACATGTCCTTTCTATTTTCTAAGCCTCTCTCAAGTCATCCCCCAGCCTCTGTCATTCCAGGGTGAACAGTTCCCCTCGACCTAGCCTCTCTGTTGGCACAGCCCCAGTCCAGTCTCGAAATGATTTCCATTGACTGAAATGCAGCAGGAACTTCACAGCCTAAAGGGTCACAAAATCTCTCTGAAAATCAAAACAGAACTCCAGAAGCTGGTAACTGCATGCATTAAATCTTATGGTCTAACCCTATCAAAGATATTCCCCAACTTCTACCCATCTCACTCCCAGATAAAGCATCCATGAAAGAGATGACATGCCAGAAGCGCAGCCAGTTTCAGCTGCGGAAGAAAGGGACCCTAAGCATAAGTGCGTAGGGCCAGATCTTACCCTTCCAGTGCTTCATGTGAACAACGGCCATCGCCAACTTGGATTGTGTCACCTTTGGCCCCATTTCTCGTCATGGAAAATACCATAGTGGGGGCCCGAGCACGATGGATATGGTTAACGTCAACTCTGACGGCGACTGCGTGCAAACCATGGGGATAGCCATTTTGGAAGTTGACGACACACACATACAATAGCAACTGAGACAGACAACAAACTTACACTGGCATCCATCATTCCAGATCAGAGTAGTGTACAACAATAAGCAAAGTCCACCAGACACAAATGGAGCATGTATCTCTACTCTATTAATTAGACCTTGTTTTGGAACAATGCAGAATCCAGATCCGAATTTATTCTCATGAACATTTCACGCAATTTATTGTTCCACAGCAGTATCATAGGCGCAAATATTGCTATAAATTACATTTTCAAAAGAAGAGAATATGAGATCGTGTCTATGGTTCCTTGAACATTCGGAAATCTGATCACAAGGTAAAGGGACAGAAGCAGGTCACTAGGCCCATCGAGTCTGTTCCATGACTCTACACTCAGCTGAACACCTGATTTCCAGCCTTTTCCCCAGGTCCCTTGATACCCTTACTAATGAGATACTTATCTATTTCCTATTTAAATTCTCCTCATGATCTGGGCTCCACTGCCTTGTGCGGCTGTGAGTTCCACAGATCCACGACCCTCTGACGAAAGAAGTTCCTCCTCTATGAATAATTTCTAATTTTAAGACGATGACCCTTGTCCTCAATTCACCTATCAAGGGAAACATCTAATCTGCATTCTCTCTGTTAAAATCTTTCAATATTCAAAAGATCTCTATGAGATTCACCTATACTCCAACGTATACAACCCTTGTGGTGCCAAATGTTCCTCATACGCCAGCCCCTGCATTCCAGGAATCATCGTAGTAAATCTCTGCACCATCTCCAACAACATCACATCCTTTCTGAGAAAGAGTCTCATTAACACCTCTCTGTCTTCTGGTATTTGCTCCTCTCACCCCAGGAAAATGTTGCCGCCTGTCCACATAATCTTGTAGGACGCTATTGTCACCACTTATCCTTCTTCACTCCAAAGGGAAAAGCCCTAGCTCTGTTAAGCTTGCCTCATTTTTCAGTTCAGGCAACCTCCTATAAATCTTCTCTGCACCCTAATAACCTGAATATGCCTGAGATTGCCTGATCTTGGAAGCGAAGCAGGCTCAGGACTGGTCAGGACTTGGAGGGGAGACTGCCTAGGGACACCCGGTGCTGTAGGATTCTGAGGGGCGCTGGAGAAATGGGCAACACTCTGTCTGCCTTCCGGTAGAAAAAAGTTAAAGAATTTCATGTATGTTACGTTCTAAATGTAGTGTTACATGATGATAGTGAAACATTTACATTTACCCTCTCCAAAGCATCCAGTAATAAGGAAACCAGAACTGAACACAATATTCTAATTGTGGTCTAACCAGTTTTCTCGAGCTGTAACGTGACCTCTCAACTCTTGAGCTCAATCTCCAACTAATGAAGGCCAGAATACCATAAGCCTGAACGACCCTATCAACCTGCAAGGGCAACCTCGAGGGATCGGGAATTGATGGAACCACTCAGAAGTGGATGAAGTTGCATCCTGTAAAAATGTGTATCAGGAGTAGGCAAGACAGCCAGCAGGAACCATAGGCTTTGAAATGATGCAGGCTCGCAATACTGTCGCCTTCTTCATAGATGTTATCAGTTTATTGCCTTGTTACACAGAATAAAACACTTTGAATATGCCAGCCACTGAGGTGACAACTGACAGACCACTTCAACAGTCAACTCTCCCTCATGCAGCATCTCTGTTTTGAGTAGAAGGCTGTTCTCACAAAAATAGCCATCACAGTCGGCACTTTGTTGCCCTTAGAATGCCTGACACTGCTCCCAGCATGCACGGTGCTGCTCCCAGCATGCTCCAACCACGGGCAACCCCACGCCTGACAGCACTGGCAGAGCGAGGGTCACAAGGCCATGCCTCAAGGTTGCAGGTGGTCGTAGTTCACAAACCTTCTGCCTGACACCCCCTCCCCCCACCCCAAGCTTCAAGAACAGTGTTCATGAAACAGCTATCGGGCTCTTGTGGACAGAGGAGAAGCTGTCCTGTTCTGATGGGTGTTCATCAGGCTTCTGTACCTCCATCCCAATGGTAGCAATGAGAAGATGGCACGGGCTGGGGTGGGGGTCCTTGAGGATAGTGGCTGGTTTCTTGAGACACCGCCTCTTGTAGATGTCCTCGATGGAGTGGGGACTAATTCCCATGGTGGCACTGGCTGAGTTCACAACATTCTGTTGCCTTTTCTTGTCTTGTGTATTGGCAGCTCAAGTGATGCAACCGGTAGAAATTGGCAAGTCTTTGGTGACATCTCAAATCTCCTCAGACTCCTCACTCTGTTGCTCAGGGAGAATTAACTCTTGGGGAGGGGGTCACCTGTTTTTCTTTAATTTTTATAATTAGACAAACAGCACTGTAACAGGCCACCAATTCGGTCCTATAAGTCCTTACACCCCATTGACCTACATCCCAGTATGTTTTTGAAGGGTACGTGTTATTTAGAAGTCATGTGTTGTTCAGGGGTCACCCGTTGTACCGTGGTCACCTGTTGGTCAGGGAGAGGTGATCTGTTCATCAGGGGTAACCTGTTATTCAGAGAGTGGTTGCCAGTTGGTCAGGTTGTCACCTGCTGGACAATGGTCACGAATTGGTTAGGGAGAGGTCATCTGTTGGTCAAGTGGACATCTAGGTCAGGACAGGGCATGTGTTGGTCAAGGAGTAGTTAGTTACCTGTTGGTCAAGGGTTACCTGCTGGTCAGGAAGAGGTGACCTGCAGGTCAGGGGTCACCTTTTGGCCAGGTAGAATTCTGTTTAGTGAAAAGTCACGTGTTAGTCAGGAAGGATTCATCTATTGATCAGGAAGGAATCACCTGTGGGTCAGGGGCCACCTGTGGGTCAGCAAGATGTCTTCTGCGGATTAGGAGTCAACTTGGGTCAGGGCAGGCTGAAAGGTGGATCCGGTGTCACCTGTTGCCAGGTCATAGTCACCTGTTGGTCAGGGGCCCCCTTTGGGTGAGGGAAAGGTTTTCTCTTGGTTATGCAGTGGGTCACTTGGTCAGGGGTTATCTGTTGGTCAAGGGTCACATATTGGTCAGGGAGAAGTCACAATGACCATTTTTGGAGGACCTTAATGATTGCTCTGTTCAATTATTAGTGCATGCTTCAACCCCTCCAAACCAGATCCCCAGTACCTTCAGGTAGTCCACTGTGACTGTAAAAGGGATGGGGGACAGGTTGGGCCAGTTAAACCTGGCGACCAACGTGGACTCAAATGGCCTGCATATGGTGGTCAACTATTGGTCAGAGAGAGATCTCCTGTTGGGCATGTGACAGAATATATAGAAATATTTTTCGGAGATAAATTGGGAAACATAGAGCAGGTTATGTACATACACACATTTTAAAGCAGATCTTATTTGAAATACTGAAGAATTTATATCCACAGTGACTTTGCAGAAGTTGTGAAGAACACCACTGGAGATTTCACAAGTTGGTGTTAACTGAATTGATGTTAAGGTTGAATAGACTATTGTCTTTAAAGCAACAGCAAGAGACATACTGTCTCTTGATTCCTTTTGGCAAGGCCTTTGAAGAGTGGACAAAAAATTAATTAAAGGATTCTTGCTTACCTAAAAACAACAGATGAACCAGGAGACGGACTTTGATGGTTTGCTGGAGAAGGTCAGGTGTTTTTATACATGAGAGAGGGACCACATATTGACCAAGGGTTACCAATGGGTCAAGTGTCAACTGTTGGTCAGTGGTCAGATGTTGATGAGGGAGAAATGAACTGTTGGTCAGGGAGAGGTCTCCGTTTGTTAAGGGTCACCTGTTGGTCAGAGATCTGCTGTTGTTCAAGGTCAGCTTTTGGTCAGGGGTCATCTTGTTCAGGAATCAACTGTTAGTCAGGTGTCACCTGTTAGCCTGGGGTGATCCATTGGTCAGAGAGAGTCACTTGTTGGTTAGGAAGGAGTCTACATTGGTCAGGAAGGAGTCTACATGTTAGTCAGGGAGACATCACCTGTTGGTCAGGGTCATATGTTGGTCAAGCAGTGGTCACTTGTTGGTCAAGTCACCTGTTAGTCAGGGGGTCATTTGTTGGTCAGGAAGGTGTTACCTGTGGTTAAGAGGTCACTTGTGGGTCAGGGAGAGGTCTTCTTTTGGTCAGGAGGTCATCTATTAGTCATGGGTCACCTGTAGGTCAGGGAGATGTCTCCTGCTGTTCAGAGGTCACCTGTTGGTCAGATGTCACCTGTAGGTTAGGGACAGGTCATTTTTGATCAGAGAGTGGTCACCTATTGGACAGGGGTCACACGTAGGTCAGGGTCAATTCACCTGTTGGCCCGATAGAGATCACCTGTTGGTTAGGGAGTAATTAACCTCACTTTGATGCGACTGTGAGGATATAGAACTGCAGATTCCATCCATCATCTGTCCCACCCCCTCTCTCCCCATCTACCATCAACCATTATAGGAAGGATGTGGAAGCTATGGAGAGGGTGCAGAACAGAGTTCCCAGGAACTTGCCTGGATCGGAAAGTAAGTCTTAACCAGAGCTGAGACTTTTCTCTTTGGAGTGAAGATGGATGAAAAGAGACTTAATAGAGGTCTACAAGATTTTGAGAGGCAGAGCTAGGATGAATAATATTCCTCTCCCCCTTTCTGCCCCCAGATACCAACTGTGCAGCCCCCACATATGCTGATGTCCTCAGCCACTAGGTTTGGCCACTGATTCCACTATCAGCTCTCTACAGTGTCCATCCCTTGTCTCTTGGGATCAGATATCACTGGCAAACTGTGTTGAGAAATGGCAGCGTTGTCACTTGTACAGATCCAGCGTGTTCAGCCAGTGGAGACACATTGCTCTCCCACATGGTACTGCTGCCTAGTCCTGCTGCCAACTCCTCCGAGCTGTCTTTAAACAGTTTGTTAAAGGATGGCAGAATATAGTTTTCATGGGAAGACTCTTGGCAGGGTAGAGGATGAGAGGGATCTTGACGTCCGAGTCCATAGGAGACTCAAGCAGCTGTGCAGGTTGATTTCGTGATTAAGAAGCTGATCAGTGTATTGGTCTTGATTAATCATGGAATTGGATTTAGGAGCCACGACGTAATGTTGCAGTGATATAGGGCCATGGTCAGACCCCAGTTGGAGTAGAGTGCTCAATTCTGGTCACCTCACTACTGGAAGGATGTGGAAACCATAGAAAGGGTGCAGAGGAGATTTCCAAGGATGTTCTCTGATTTAGAGAGCATGCCTAATGAAAGCAGGTGAGTCAATTCGGGCTTTTCACCTTGGACTGACAGAGGATGAGAGGACCTGATGGAGGTGTTTAAGATGATGAGAGGCATTGATGATGTGAATAGTGAGAAGCTTTTTCCCAAGATGGGAATTATCGCAACAAGAGGACACGGGTTAGGAAATCTACTTACTGATCTGAGGTCGTCTAAAAGGTAAAGCTGACACTAAAAAGAAGCTAAAGAATCATTCTGGACGGATTTCAATTCCAAATCTACCCAGAGTGGATGATCAAATTTATCCAAATCATAAACCCAAAAAATCATACAGCGAATATTAAGTGCCCAATAGCAAAATCTCAAATTCCGTAAGGCCAGACTTCCCTCCTTCTTAGGTTTCTGGAAGTGAAGCCCAATCTGATGCCTTCACCATTCCAAATATAAGGGTGTGGTAAACCGATGTCATGCTGTGATTGGGTGCTGCTGACAGGAAATGCCTCCCAAGACCGATCCTACCCATAATTCTTTGTTTGCGCCCCATTCCACTCTGTCTCGATCAGTCAATGAGGGTGACGGCTGTTCCAGTCTATAGTTAATAAAAGCCCATCAGTTTAACTTCAGTCTTATGCGATTATTGATGGTGCATCAAAGATTAAATCTTCAAATCAATATCATCAAATTAAGATTTCAGAATTAAAATTTGGACAGCTTGAAATAGGTTTCAAACTTTAAATAATGTTATCATTTTAACAGCATTAATACGGCCAACCAAAGACAAAGTCAACAGGGCCCATCTAGTAAAAGATTGCTTCATAAAAACAAATAAAGGAGCAAAATTTAATTTAACCAAATCTTTAAAATTTCTGGTGATTTTAACACCTAAATAAATAAAATGCTCTTTAACAATCTTAAATGGTGGAGGAGTCACGTGATGGAGTAGGGGCCGGTCAGGGAATTCCAACCCTCTCCGGAAAAGTTGAAAAATAAACACACAAAACACAAAGGTACAAGAATAAAAATTAAAACAAAGTAAAATTAAAGGTGAGAAGAAAATGGCAGCGAAGAGAGAAAAGTCGAAAGCAACGGGAAGAAGAGAAGAAGAAAGAACGTCGGAAGAAGAAGGTGAAGTCCTTACCTGTCTGAGGAGGCCCGCCGTGGAGAGAGAAGCCCGCTCCCTAAGGTCGGTGGAAGTCCCGAGCTCGGGACTACAAAAATGGCTCGTGGAGCCGAGTAAAAGTGCGCAACCGCACATGCGCGATGCGCATGAAAAAAAACACACTGAAGGGAGGGGGGAACAGCTGAGGAGTCGATGTCCACAGCTGAGAGTGACAGCTGCAACACAGCAACAGGAAGAGAACACAGAAAACAACGAGAACAAGAAAGAAGAGAGCAAAAAGAAAACAAGGAAACAACAGATGGCCAACCCAGAGGAAGAAGAAGAAGAAGAAGAAGAACATAGAGAAATGGAACAAGAAGGGAAAGGCAGGACAATGGATACATTTTTTTTAAAGAAAATATGGAATCAGTAAAAGAATGGCAATTACAAGAATTTAATGAAATAAAAAGAAGAATTAAGAGTGCAGAAGAAAAAATGAATAAAATAGAGATGGTCATATCAGAGATAGAAAAAAGAGTGGACAATGTGGAAGAACGAGAAATAATCGTAGAAATGGAAGTAGAGGACTTAAAAGAGAAATTAGAAGAATCTAATAAAAAAGTTAAAGAGCCACATGAGCTGTTAGCTCAGAAGATAGATATGATAGAAACCTGTAATAGAAGAAATAATATAAAGATAGTGGGCCTTAAGGAAGATGAAGAAGGCAAGAATATGAGAGAATTTATAAAAGATTGGATCCCCAGGGTCCTAGGAAGACCAGAATTACAGGAAGTAATGGAAATAGAGAGGGCACATAGAACACTAGCCCCGAAACCACAGCCGCAGCAAAAACCAAGATCCATTTTAGTAAAATTCTTAAGATATACAACAAGAGAAAATATATTGGAGAAAGCAATGAAGAAAATAAGAGAAGACAAAAAGCCACTGGAATACAAAGGTCAAAAATATTTTTTCTATCCAGACATAAGTTTTGAACTCCTGAAGAAAAGAAAGGAGTTTAATACAGCAAAAGCGATCCTATGGAAAAAAGGATATAAATTTACGTTAAAGTACCCAGCGGTATTTAAAATAGTTATTCCAGGGCAACAAAACAGACTATTCTCGGATCTGGAGGAAGCACGAAAATTTGCAGAACAACTACAAAAAAAGCAGAGAGATGAAGACATGTAATGAGAGAACAGAGGAAATAAGGAGGGATTAAAAGAGTGACCTTTTATATATGAAAATTGAAAACTTTTCTGCGCGTGGCTGGGTGGGGAGGAGTTACGGTCACTGCAAAATCAGTTGATGCTTGCGAGTGAATTCGCAAATCCAAATGGAGAGGGGAGATGTGGTTGCCCGACAAGGGATAAAGGGCAACTCTGGAGGGGGAGGGGAGAATGGGGTTAAAGAAATTTTAGATAGGAGAATAAGGGAAATGTTTGATGTTTTAGAAATATTGTCTTATAAAGTGTTCAAAACAAGAAAGCAGAAATGGATAAGAAGGAAAGGTGATGATGAGGAAACGAAAAGGGAAGATAAACAAAGTATGAAATGGCTACGTTGAACTATATGACTTAAAATATTAACGGAATACATAACCAAATCAAAAGGAAGAAACTGCTAAATTTACTGAAAAAAGAAAAAAATTGATATAGCATTTGTGCAAGAAACACATTTAACTGAAATGGAGCATAAGAAATTAAAGAGAGATTGGGTAGGACATGTAACAGCAGCGTCATATAATTCAAAAGCTAGAGGAGTAGCTATATTAGTCAGTAAAAATGTACCAATTAAAATAGAAGAGGAAATAATAGATCCAGCAGGGAGATATGTAATGATAAAATGTCAGATATACTCGGAGTTTTGGAATTTACTCAATGTATATTCACGTAACGAAGAAGATCAAAAATTTACGCAAGATATTTTTTGAAGATAGCAGACACGCAAGGGAACATATTAATAGGAGGGGATTTCAACCTTAATTTGAATTCAAATATGGATAAAACTTGGAAAAAAATTAACAGAAAGAACAAAGTAACCAAATTTATAATTAAATCAATGCAAGAAATGCAACTTTTGGAAAAATGGAGGAAACAACACCCAAAGGAAAAGGAATATTCATATTATTTGGGTCGACATAAAACATACTCAAGAATAGACCTATTCCTGTTATCAGCTCGTATGCAAGACAGAGTAAGAAAAACAGAATATAAAGCTAGAATATTATCGGACCACTCACCCTTGATATTGACAATAGAGTTAGAGGACATCCCTCCAAGAATGTATAGATGGAGATTAAACTCCATGCTACTTAAAAGGCAGGATTTTAGAGAATTCATTGAAAGACAAATTAAGATGTACTTTGAAATAAATACGGAATCAGTGAAAGATAAGTTTATACTATGGGATGCAATGAAAGCGTTCATCAGAGGGCAAATAATAAGTTATGTAACCAAGATGAAGAAGGACTACAATCAGGAAACAGTGCAGTTGAAAAGGGAAATAGTAAATATAGAAAAAGATTTAGCAATGAAGGAAGACACAACTAAAAGAAAAGAATTGGCAGATAAAAAAATAAAATATGAAACACTACAAACATATAAGGTGGAGAAGAACATAATGAAGACAAAATAGAAATATTATGAACTAGGAGAAAAAACACACAAAATTCTAGCATGGCAGCTTAAGACAGAACAAACTAAGAGAATGGTATTGGCATCAAGGAAAAAAGACAAACAAATAATCCAACAGAGATTAATGAAAACTTCAGAGAATTCTATGAACAATTATACCAAACTGAAAACGAAGGGAAAGAAGACAAAATAGATGAATTTTTAACTAAAATTGAACTACCAAAATTACAAATAGAGGAACAAAATAAATTAACAGAACCATTTGAAATAGTAGAAATACAAGAGATAATAAAAAAACTATCAAATAATAAAACACCAGGAGAGGATGGATTCCCAATAAAATTCTATAAAACATTTAAAGATTTATTAATTCCTCCCCTCCTGGAAGTAATCAACCAGACTGACAAAACACAAAGCTTACCAGATTCATGCAAAACAGCAATAATTACAGTAATACCAAAGACAGGGAAAGATCCACTCGCACCAGCATCATATAGGCCAATATCATTACTTAACACAGATTATAAGATAATAGCTAAACTATTAGCAAACAGATTAGCCGATTATATACCTAAAATGGTAAATCTAGACCAAACTGGATTTATTAAAAAAAGACGAACAACAGACAATATTTGTAAGTTTATTAACTTAATTCATGCAGTAGAAGGGAGTAAAGCGCCAACAGTAGCAGTTGCTTTAGACGCAGAGAAGGCCTTTGTCAGAGTAGAATGGAATTATTTTTTCAAAGAATTGCAAAAATTCACTTTACCAGAGAAGTATATTAATTGGATTAAAGCATTATATAAGGGGCCATTGACGAAAGTGACAGTAAATGGATATATATCAAAGCAATTTAATTTAAGCAGATCAACAAGGCAGGGATGCCCACTATCACCCTTAATGTTTGCGTTAGCTGTAGAACTACTAGCAGAATTGATAAGAACAGAAAATAAAATAAAAGGGATAAAAATAAAAGACAAGGAATATAAAATCAGTTTATTTGCAGATGATGTTATAGTATACTTAACAGAACCAGAATTGTCAATAAAAGAATTACATAAGAAATTGAAGGAATATGGAGAAGTGTTGGGTTACAAGATTAACGCAAATAAAAGTGAAGCAATGCCAATGAATAATGCGGATTTCTCAAAATTTAAGAAGGAATCACCATACATATGGCAAATGCAAGCAATACGATACCTAGGTATACAAATAAATAAAAACCTCGGCCATCTATATAAACTCAATTATTATCCACTTATGAAAAAATTACAGGACGATTTAGAGCATTGGAAAGATTTACCACTAACACTAATAGGAAGGATAAACTGTATTAAAATGAACATTTTCCCAAGGATACAATACCTATTTCAGGCATTGCCAATACACTTGACAGAGAAATTCTTCAAGGAGTTTAAGAAAATAATAAGGAAATTTTTATGGAAAGGTGGGAAACCGAGGATAGCACTAGATAAATTAACAGAATGGTATAACCAAGGAGGCTTACAACTGCCAAACTTTAAAAATTATTATAGAGCCGCACCGTTAAGGTACCTATCAGATTTTTATCAAACAAGGGAAAAGCCAGATTGGACTAGATTAGAACTAGATAAAATAGGGGAGAAGATACCTGAACAAATAATAATGGGATGAAAAATTGGTACAATGTAGGAGTTCTCCAGTATTACATCATCTGCTCAATATTTGGAAGAAGATTCATGTAGAAAGGAATAAAACAAATTACCAATTAACAAAACTAATACTGACACAAAATCAGTTAATCCCTTTTACAATAGATAACCTTTCCTTTAAAGAATGGGAGAAAAAAAGGGATCAAAAGAATAGAAAATTGTTTTTCAGGAAATAAATTACTATCCTTTGAACAAATGAAGGATAAATATAACATAACTCAAGATACAGTGTTGGCATACTACCAACTGAGATCCTACTTGAAGGACAAATTGGGAAGCAGTCTGAGGTTACCAGAGGGAAGTAATTTTGAATATGTGATTACAGATACAATGATAATCAAAAAATGTATAACAAATATGTATATTAAACTGCAAGAAAAGTGGAATGAGGAAACAAATGGTAAAACTAAACAAAAATTGGTACAAGATTTAAACATAAAGATAAAGAAGGAAACATGGGAGAAGTTATGCTCTGGAACTATGAGAAATACAATAAACATGAGGTTACGTATGATACAATATAACTGGATACACAGGCTATACATTACACCTCAAAAGTTAAATAAATGAGACCCAACAGTATCTGACAGATGTTTTCGTTGTAAAAAAGAAATGGGAACAATTCATGCAATCTGGACATGTGAGAAAGTGAAAAAATTTGGGGAAGATCTAAACCAGATATTAAATAAAATTACAGAAAACAATATACCAAAAAACCCAGAGATCTTCCTCCTAAGTAACATAAAAAACAAAGAATTTGGACTTGATTTGGATGGTGCACAAAAAAGATTTGTTATGATAGCTCTAGCCGTAGCAAAAAAATGTATTATGTCAACCTGGAAATTAGAAGATAATTTGAGAATACAACAATGGTATATAGAAATGAATAAATGTATTCCATTAGAAAAAGTAACATATAATTTAAGAAATAATGTTGAAATATTTGATCAAATATGGGAGCCATACATGAAACATAATAGAGAAAACCTACCGGGGACATCTACCACCTAAATTAACGAAAGGAGAAGGAAATGAAAAGAATTGACTCAGTGGAATTTCTTGTTTATTTTATTGAATGACAACATTGTTTGACTGGTTTAATGTATCTTAGATTCTGTACTTTAAATGAATGGGGGGGGGAGGGGAGGTAGGGAGGGTGGGATGGGAGGAGGGAGGGGTGGGGTAGAAAATGACACTATATATTTGAAAAGGAAAATGTATGTATCTTGGTCAATGTGGTTTATGGTGTCAAAAATAAAAAATTAAAAAAAAAACAATCTTAAATGGTATATTGTCATATATAGGATCATGTGAGTTGATTGGGAATAATTCAATTTTATGAAAATGTAGTTTCAGAGGAAAGTTTAGTGGTGATAACAGAGGCCAGATGTTATTTTCCACAGAGTGTGGTGGGTGCCTGGAATGCATTGCCAAGGGTGGTGATGGAGGCTGGAACAAGAGGGACATTCAAAAGACAACATGGAATGTCCAGGGAAGTTCTAATTTATTCATCACAATCCCACCTGAAATCACCATTATTGACGGATTGCGATGAAGGCCATTGGTCATCCTGATGAGTTCTAGAACATTCCATTCTGTTATAAACAGGGTGAATGCGATGTTGGGATTCATTTCCAGAGGGACAGCAGGCAAGAGCAGGGGTGTGATGTTGAGACTCCATCAAGCTCAGGTAAGGCCTCTCTTGGAGTATTGGGGACAGTTTTGGTGCCTTATTTGAGAAACAAAGTGCTGGCTTCGGAGAGGGTTGAGAGAAGATTTACTGGAATGAGACCAGGATTGAAAGGGTTAGCATATGAGGAATGGTTTTCAGCTGGAGTACAGAGGATGAAGGGAAACATATCGAGGCAGTTCAAATGCTAAAGGCCTGGCCAGAGTAAATGGGGAAAGGATGTTTCCCATGGCCTGGATTTTAGGACGAGGGTATAATTTCTGGAGAAAAGATGCCAATTTAAAAGAGAGATTCAGAAAAATTTCTTTAGCCAGAGGTTCATGATCTGTGGAGCTTGATCCCACAGGCGGCTGTGGAAGCGAGGTCTTTGGGAGTATTTAAGGCAGAGATTGCTATGCTTTGTATTAGTCTGGGAATCTTGGTTTACAGGGAAGAAGCCAGGGAATGTGTTCAATATTCGACCAGCAGCAATAGAAATTCACAAAGGCAAGGGTATCTTCACAACAATCATTTATTTATTAATAATCTCTTACTTCACTCGAAACTTAAATCTAACTTATCCACATGATGTGCAAATGTGTGTGCATGCGCGCATGGGGAAAAACCCAAACTATTAAATTATATGCTTAATTCTGAAGAGTTGATTTTAATGTTCAGTCTCAGAAATTTTTGTGTTGAAAATAGTCTTTACTGCTGTTCAAAAGCAATTATGGAGGAAGCGTGAGCCATCAGACCTCAAAACTCACAAATTTCTTGTCAAGTTGTTTCCAAAGAATTGTTTCTTCATATGACTGATTTTCCACTCTTGCATGGAAATTTCAGGACGTTTTTCTTCCCCAATAATTTAAAAAACCCAAGCAAGGGTTACACGAAGTCCCATGAAGAAACAGACGCAATAGAACTACCCTTGTATCATTGTGCCTCCTGTGAGGTTCAAAAATCCCAACAGAACCACAAAGTACAAGACATGGCTTTAATTCGAGTCACACCAGCGGGAATAAGTAGTATTAATGTCAGGTGGACACTGTCACCTGGCTAATACAAGGATCTCATTGGAATTTTACCATGGGGAGGTACAATATTTAAGGCATATTCTTGAAATCAAATTTGATGGACATCCCTTTAAACTTGTTTGAGGTACATTGTTTCATGTCTCAGCTTTTCACATTTCTGGATGCACTTTCTTAAGAAATGGAAATGATAGACGTCAAACAAGACTTCACATGAACAAGTCAACTCGAATAGATGTCATTTCTCATGTACAAATGAGTTGTTGTCTGAGATGCTGGATTCCAATCACTTTAACATCCACGTTTTGTATGCCTTGGGCTTTGAAGACTTCCTCACTGTGCTGTAGGTTTGGAACGGGCCACGATTTGAACTGAACAGGAGTCTGGCAGAGGCTGCGGGAGCATCGGAGACAAATCCACGGTCACCCAATGACTGTGAAGGGACTCTCTTTGACCTCTCTTTGCCTGACTGTAAGGGGAGCCAGTCAATGTTCAGGCTCACAGTGAATCTTTGTCTGCATTATTGTCAGACTGAGGGCAATGATTTCAGATTCAGATTTATAGTCAAGGTACATGAATGATCGCACATACAACCCTGAGATTTGTTATCTTGTGGGCCAGGCCAAATGACCACTTCTTGGAATTGCAAGAAAAAACTGGACACTGCGGAAACAAATAAAGAAATGGAAACAAACTGTGCAATAAAGAGAAGTGGGAAAAATCAATAAAGTGGCAAAGTAAAGTCCTTAAATGAAGCCCTGATTGAGTTTGTTGTTGAAGAGTCTGATGGTGGAGGGGGAGCGGCTGTTCCTGAACCTAGTGGTGTGAGTCTTGTGGCCCCTACACCCTATCCAGTGAGAACAGAACATGTGCTGTGTGGTGTGGATCCTTGATGATAGCTGCTGTAATATTGTTGATGATGTGTAATATTACATTTCTGTTTGATTACATGACAATAAATCGTATCTAATCTGATCCGAAAGCAAGTATTTACCACTCAGCTTTGGGGAGTGTGGGGCTGAACTGCCTTCTTGAACTGCAGCCATCTTTCTGGTGAAGCTGCTTTTAGGCAGGAGGGTGGGGGAGGGGGGTCTTCCAGGATTAAAATCCAAGGATGATGAAGGACCAGCAATATATTTCCAAGTAGGAATGGTGCAGGACTTGGAAGCTGTGGGAAAACTAACAGCCTGGTGCTACAAGTGTGTGGGATACATGGCATGAGGAACGTTTGCTGGCTCTTGGCCTGGATTCGTTAGAATTTAGGAGAATGTGTGAGGGGGAAGGTCCTCATTGAAACATTTTGAATGTTGTCAGGCATAGTCAGAGTGGATGTAGAACAGTTGTTTCCAATGGTGGAAGAGTTGAAGAGAAGGAACAACTTCAGGATTGAAGGAATTCCACTTAGAGCAGAAATGTGGAGGAATTTCTGTAGCCAGAGGGTGGTGAATCTGTGGAATTTGTTGCCACAGGCAGTTATGGAGCCAGGTCATCGGCAGAGATTCTTGATTAGTCAGAGCATCAAGGGGAGAAGGCCAGGTAGTAGGGCTGAATAGACTATTTCTGCTCCATAGTCTTGCATTCACCTGGACAGGAGCGATATTTTCTTATTTTAATTATCTAAACCTTGGTGAGACACCAGGATTGCTTTGATCTCCTTACCATCACATTTTAAAATTGGAGCCAGTTTGAGGTGTGTGGTTTGCTGCAGGTGTTCATCCCACTTTTCTTTGTTCTTTTGGCTGATTATGTTCCCTATTTCTTGCCATTCCAGCTGAAAGTTGTTAACCATGAGGACCGAGCAATTCTGGCCTCTCGGTGATATAGAGGGGCAACTGATTCGATTAATCCTTGTACTTAACGTGTAAATGGCACTTGGCAAGAACTTGTATTTCCTCCCCTATAACTGTTTTTAAGATGGAGCATCTGTGTGTGGTAGCTGGCCCTCCTTCATTGTTCTGGGCCTGAGGGAAACCGCTCCTTCTGTATTGAGTTCCATCCATATCATTTTGTTGTTCATGTGGACATGGATGTAAAAATTTGGCTCTTTGTGGCCCACGGATGGATAACATGTTCACTTTGGTTTGGTTCCACTTCTGATTCATTGGTATCTGGATTTCAGTGTCTGGCTTTTCCCGTCTCTTGGTCAAAATGTACTTTTCAGGAGGCTGGCTGGTAATCTTTCCTCAGTTTAATCAATGGGCATCTTGCTTTGATGTGCCCCTTCACATTGCATTTGTGGCATTTGGCTTTTTGAAATAGCAAATATTGGGACTTTGATTCGTCTTCCCACAGCGAAAACATTTTTGGCGGGCAGGTTCCTGGCGGGAAGAATCTTGGCGCCAAGATTTATTGATAGCCAAGTCTCTCCGACAGACATCTGCATTGCTTCCCACTGTCTCGGCGGCAGTAGCAATGTCTAACGCCACTTCAGGTGTCAGATTTTGTGCTGCAATTTGTTTTCCTCGGGTCATTTGTTCAGCTAAACCCATTATGAATTGATCTCTTGACGTCTTTGATCTGCCCAACTGCATTGTATCTAGACAGTTTACACGAAATTGGGGACAGACTCTCTGTGTTGTTGTTTACATCGGTAAAATTTATGACTTTCTGTCATCGCTGGAGGTGGGGTGTTAAGGTGCTGAGCGATCACTTGACAGATTTCAGCAGATGTTTTCGTTGAAGGCATGTGTGAGCTAGTCAGCGATCTTAAGAGCTCAGGTGCCTCCTCCCATTAGGGTTAAAAACAATGCCCATTTTTATTGGATGGAGGATTTTCAGTCATATCTTGTACAATACAATGATGGTCAAAACCTTCTACAGATGCTTCCCACGTGTCTTCATCTTCATTGGATTAGTCTAAGGGAGCTGCAGGAACTGCTGCCGTCATCTCACTGTCTTCTGGAGTTAGAAATGATAAATGTGTCATGGTTGAGTGAGTTCTTGAATCCTCGTCGCCACTGTTATGTTCGAGCCCCCCATTGTAAATAATGACAGTCATATCGTCAATGCCAACTAACTCAATGCTTTATTCATTACATACTACAGAAATGACTACCAAATGTTCAGTATAAATCATTGCATACACGTAATGGTGTCATATCCAACAGAGAGGTGAGCATTGATGATGTCTGTGGGAAAGGAGAAAGGGAAAGGGGAGAGAGACAGATCTCGGGGAAGGTGATGGGGGAGAATTGAAGTGGGGAGCTTAATGACAGCCAGAGAAGTCAATATTAATGTTATTCAGTTTCAGCAAAATTTGTGACACATATTCTTGTCAATCTCTGATTCCGAGCATGAGATTCAGCTCCCTTCCCAGCACAGGACATGTCGGACCAGGCCTTGATCCTGCTGACACAGTGGTGGAGATAAGTGGGGGTGTAGGAGCAGATTTGTTCAAAAGTGGCGTGTATTTTTGAACTGTAAGACCACGACATCATCAAGACATTCTACAAGTGGGTGAAGAGCAAGAGGATAAGACGTGAAAGAATAGGACCTATCAAGTGTAACAATGGGAAAGTGAGGAAATAGCAGAGGGGTTGATGAAGACTTGACGATGGAACAGGATCTTGGTGATTGAAGTGATGACCTGCAGCAAACTGAAAAGCTTGAGCCTGGAGATAAAAGAGAGAGGATGTGGTGGAGCTTTTGGAAAGCATCAAGTGGGAGAAGTGGCTGGGACCAGATGAGATGGATCCCAGGCGACTGGAGGAGGTGAGGGAGGAGATCACTGAACCTCTGGCAACGATCTTCGAATCATCGATGGGACGGGAGAGGTTCCGGAGGATGTTGATTCTTTATTCAGGAGAGTGAGTCGAGGTAGCCCAGGAAATGATCGAGCAGTGGTTGGTCAATTGATGGAGAAGATGATGAGAGGCAGGATTTATGAACATTTGGAGAGGTCAACTATGATGAAGAAGAGTCAAGGTGACTTTGTCCAGGGCAGGTTGAGCCTTACGAGCCTGATTGAATTTCTTTGAGGCTGGGACTGAACCCATTGATGAAGGAAGAGCAGGAGATGTTGGGTGTATGAATTTCTGCAAGGCATTTGATAAGGTTCCCTATGCAAGTGTTATTGAGAAGGTATGGAGGCAAAGCAACCAAAGGGGCATTGCATTGTGGATGCAGAATGAGCTTGACCACAGATGGGAGAGAGTGGTTGTGGACGGGTCCTATTCTGCATGGAGGTAGGTGCCCAGTGGTGTTCCTCAGGGATCTGTTCTGGGAACCATTGTGATTTGGATCAATGACCTGGATGAGGAAGTGGAGGGATGGGTTAGTCAGTTTGCAGATGACACAGTGATTGGGGGTGTTGTGGATAGTGTGGAGGCCTGTCAGAGGTTATAGCAGGACATTGTTTGGAAGCAAAACCCCGGCTGAGTAGTGGCAGTTGGAATTCAATCCAAAGAAATGCAAACTGGTTCATTTTGGGAGGTCAGATATGATGGCAGAATTTAGTTTTAATGGTAAGACTCTTGGCAGTGTGGAGGATCACAGGGATCTTGTGGTTTGAATCCATAGGGGGCTCCAAAAAGCTGTTCAGGTTGATTCTGTGATTAACAAGGCATACTGTATATTGGACTTCATTAATCGTAGAATTGCATTTAGGAGACGAGAGGGTTAAGAGATGATTTACTGGAATGATACCAGGATTGAAAGGCTTAGCATTTGAGGAATCGTTTTAAGCTTTTCGGCTGTTCTTGATAGAGTACAGAGGATGAGGGGAAATTTATCGAGGCAGTTCAAATGGTGGAAGGCCGAGCCAGAGTAGATGTGGCAAGGATGTTTCCCATGACAGTGGATTGTAGGATAAGAGGGCATAATGTCAGGATAAAAGGGTGTCAATTTAAAACAGAGATGCAAAATATTTCTTTAGTCTGGGGCTCACGAGTCTGTGAAGCTTGTTGCTAAAGGCGATTGTGGAAGTGAGGTCATTGGGAGTAATTAAGGCAGAGATTGAGATGTATAGGATTAGTCAGGGAATCATGGTTTACAGGAAAAAAGCCAGGGAATGTGTTAAATACGAGACCAGCAGCAATAGAAATTCACAAAGAAAACAATATCTTCCAAACAATCGTTTTTTTATTTATAGTTTATCGTTTGTTCCTTAACTCGAAACATAAATGTAAATTAACCCCACAATGCGCAAATGAATGTGTGGGTGGGTGGGTGGGTGGGTGCGTGCGTGCGTGCGTGCGTGCGTGCGTGCGTGCGTGCGTGCGTGCGTGCGTGCGTGCGTGCGTGCGTGCGTGTGAGGAGGGGGTGCCCATTATAGTTTAAGCTAAATTCTGAAGAGATGATTTTAAAGAGAAGATTTTGTTCCATTTTTTTTTCTCTCACTCTTCTCTGAACTTTTTAGTGAAGAAGTCTAACATATGTTTTCTGATTCAGAATCAGAATTTATTGTCAAGAACAAGTAATGAATTTCAGTGATTTGGGGTAGCAGAATAGTGCAAACATTCATGTTATAACCATCTTTTAACATTGCTTTAAAAAATGAAGTTAACAGTGGAAAAAAACAAGGCAGTGTCTTTGGCTCATTGATTATTCAAGAATTTGGTGGCATCGGAGAAGAAGCTGTCCTCGTGGCATGCGCTGCTTGTCCTTAGGCTCAAGTACCTTTCTCCTAAGGGTAGCAGAGTGAAGACATTATGGTCTGGGTGGTGGGGGTCTTTGCTGATACAGGATTCTTTTTTAATATAACGCCTCACGTAGATGTTGTCGATGAAGTGAATTTTGCAGCCGATGATGTGGCAGGGTGAACTTCCTGAGAGTTGGCGCCTCTATACCAGGCAGTGATGAAACCAGCCAGAATGCTCTCCAAAGTTCACCTGTGGAGGTTAACCGGTGTCTTGGATGAAATACCAAAGCACCTAATACACCTCAGAAAGTATAGCCACTGGCGAGCCTTCTTTCTGAATAGATTCTTCATCATCTCCACTGCTGAATCCTCCATGAAGATCGAATCGTGGTCTGCAGACTTCACCCTGATATCCATAATTATCTCCTCTGTTTTGGTGTCATTGAGGGAAAGGATGTCGTAGTTACACATTAGCCGAGCTGATCTACGTCCCTCCTGTACACTTTGTCATTCCATTTGTTATTTGGCCGAGATTTGTCCTGTCATCGGGAAACATGCAGAAAGCAATGGAAATGTGCCTCGCCACATGGTCACGTGTTAACAATAATGAGAGCGATGTGGGCAAAGTACAAATCCTTAGAGTGGGCCTGTGCTGAGAAACTGTGGGGAGGAGACGTAGTTTCCCATTCATACTGGCTGTTGTCTTTGGTTGAGAGAGTTAAGTATCCAATTGCAGAGTGAGGTCCAGGGGGGTGAGAGATTTTACTTCTTGACCAGCTCTGAGTTGATAGCAGTTTTGAAGGACAAGCTGTAGTCAATGAAGAGCACACTTTAGTTCTCAGGGTCAATCTGATATTTACAATAGACAATAGGAGCTGGAGTGGGCCCTTCGGCCCGTCGAGCCAGCACCGCCATTTTACAGATCCTGGCTGATCACTACCATCAATACCCCTTTCCAGCTTTATTCCCATAACCCTTAACTCCTTTGCCCTATGATTTCCCTTTTTGGATCAACAGAGACGACCTAAATGAATTGAATTATGAATTAACCACATGTCGTCTCTTTTGCCTCCCTTGTTGCTCGACGTTCAATATTAATGAGTTGCAAAGATGCTGTTACCCCTAAAAACACTCAATTACTCTGTGATATGGTGGCAGGCCTAACTTTGAATTAATCAGATGTTCTTCCACAGATTCACATTTAAACATTCTATGTCCATGGGCACCTTTAATTCAACATTTTGGTAACATTTAATCACTTGGGCCTTGCTTTATATGTTTGTTTTCTTTAATGGTAGTGAAATTTTATGTACTCACTAAAGAACTTCAGAAGGGAAGGGGAAGGAATTTGGAGTATCGTATGCTCTTTAAATCATGTTCTATTAGACATATGTTATAATTGTTTAAATGTTTATCACTTTATTTCTGTTTGTTATGATATAATGGTTAGACATGATCAATTATTTTTATAATTTGTATTTTATCTGAATCGTCCTTTTTATGTATTACCATTGATTAATGGCTTCTGTTTGTTTCCTGTTTCTTAAAGGCCACTGGAAATATTTTAAAAGAGAGCCTCATGCCTTTGAAGCAATGGGCCTCCTGCCGGGTACCGGATATGAAATGGGCCACCAGCCGGATGTGGAAAGGGCCTCCTGCCAGATGCCGGATGTGGCTTAGTCCTCCTGCCGGATGTGGAATGGGCCTCCATCCGGATGCCGGATGTGAAATGGGCCTCCTGCCGGATGTGGAATGGGACTCCTGCCGGATGCTGGATGTGGAATAGTCCTCCTGCCGGATGTGGAAAGAGCCTCAATCCGGATGCCGGATGTGCAGTGTGCCTCCTGCTGGGAAGGTAATTGTTTACATATTTTTTGGTCTCATGCACCTATTTCCACTTTTTGTGAAGATACCTTTCATATCTTGTCAGGTTCAGAATCAGGATTTATTGTCAAGAACATGTCCTAATATTTGGTGATTTGGGGCAGCAGGATGGAGCAAACATTCATCTTATAACCATCGTTCAGAACTACTCTTAAAAATAAAGTTAACAGTGCACAAAAAAGCAAGGCTGTGTCTTTGGCTCATTGATTATACAGGATCTGGTGGCATCAGGGAAGAAACTGACATTGTGGCATTGACCTCTATTCCTCAGGCTCCAGTACCTTATCCAATGATAGTAGAGTGAGGAAGTTATGGTCATGTATAGATTCTGACTGGAGTGAATTCTGGTGCCTGTGATGTTACATGGAGAGTTAAACACCCTCTCGAAATTATCATTTTCCTGAGAGATGGCACCTCGAAACCAGGCAGTGATGCAACCTACCAGAATGATCTGCATAGTACACCTGTGGAGGTTAAGGTGTGTCTTCATTGTGATAAGGAATCTAGTCAGGCACATCTCACAGTATAGCCAATGGTGAGGCTTTTTTGTGAAAGCATCACCATGGAGGCTCCATGACAGATCCTCAGAGTTTTAATGCTTAGGAATTTGACGTTCGCGAACATCTGCACTCCTGAGACCTCTGTGAAGACTGGGTCATGTTCTTTTGACTTCCTGCAGAATCCAAAATCTTATCTTTTATTTTGTTGACATTGAGTGAAAAGTTTGATTTGTTAGCAATCAAACAGCTGATCTATGTCCTTCCTTCTTCGCTTCATCATTGCCATTTATTATTTGCTGACAATTGTGGTGTCTTCCGCCAACATGTCGATAGCAATGGAATTATGGCTCACCACACACAGTCATGGGTTTACAGAGAGTAGAGCAGGGGGTTAAGCACACATCCTTGGACTGCGCCTGTGTTGATGATCAGTGGGAAAGAGACCTTGTTTCCAATTCGTCCTGACTGTGGTTTTCCAATGAGAATGTCAAAGATCCAATTGTAGAGTAAGGTACAGAGGGATAAAGTTAGTTGATTTTTGACCAGAACTAAGGAAACAATGGTATTGAAGGACATCCTGAAGTTGATAACTCATCCAAAATTGCTCCTTTTGGATCAACAGAGACAACCTAAATGAATTGAACTATGAATTAACCACATGTCATCTCTTTTGCCTCCCTTGTTGCTCGACGTTCAATATTGATGAGTTAGAAAGATGCTGTTGCCCCTAAAAACACTCAATTACGCTGTAATATGGTGGCAGGCCTTACTTTGAATTAATCTGATGTTCTTCCACAGATTCACATTTAAGCATTCTGTGTCCATGGGCACCTTTATTTCAACATTTTTGTAACATTTAATCACTGGGACCTTGCTTTATATGTTTGTGTTTCTTTAATGGTAGTGAAATTTTATGTACTCACTAAAGAACTTCAGAAGGGAAGGGGAAAGAATTTGGAGTATCGTATACTCTTTAAATCATGTTCTATTAGACATATGTTATAATTGTTTAAATGTTTATCACTTTATTTCTGTTTGTTATGATATTATGTTTAGACATGATCAATTTATTTTTATAATTTGTATTTTATCTGAATCTTCCTTTTTATGTATTACCATTGATTAATGGCTTCTGTTTGTTTCCTGTTTCTTAAAGGCCACTGAGAATATTTTAAAAGAGAGCCTCATGCCTTTGAAGCAATGGGCCTCCTGCCGGGTACCGGATATGAAATGGGCCACCAGCCGGATGTGGAAAGGGCCTCCTGCCAGATGCCGGATGTGGTTAGTCCTCCTGCCGGATGTGGAATGGGCCTCCATCCGGATGCCGGATGTGAAATGGGCCTCCTTCCGGATGTGGAATGGGACTCCTGCCGGATGCTGGATGTGGAATAGTCCTCCTGCCGGATGTGGAAAGAGCCTCAATCCGGATGCCGGATGTGCAGTGTGCCTCCTGCTGGGAAGGTAATTGTTTACATATTTTTTGGTCTCATGCACCTATTTCCACTTTTTGTGAAGATACCTTTCATATCTGCTCAGGTTCAGAATCAGGATTTATTGTCAAGAACATTTTCCTAATATTTGGTGATTTGGGGCAGCAGGATGGAGAAAACATTCATCTCATAACCATCATTCAGAACTACTCTTAAAAATAAAGTTAACAGTGCACAAAAAAGCAAGGCTGTGTCTTTGGCTCATTGATTATACAGGATCTGGTGGCATCAGGGAAGAAACTGACATTGTGGCATTGACCTCTATTCCTCATGCTCCAGTACCTTATCCAATGACAGTAGAGTGAGGAAGTTATGGTCTGGATGGTGGAGGTTTTCCATGATAGAGACTTTTATTTTAAGACAGCAAGTCATGTATAGATTCTGACGGGAGTGAATTCTAGTGCCTGTGATGTTACAGGGAGAGATAAAAACCCTCTAGAAAATATGATTTTCCTGAGATATGGCACCTCCAGACCAGACAGTGATGCAACCTACCAGAATGATCTGCATAGTACACCTGTGGAGGTTAAGGAGTGTCTTCATTGCGATAATGAATCTCCTCAGGCACATCACACAGTATAGCCAATGGTGAGGTTTTTTTGTGAAAGCGTCACGATGGAGGTTCCATGACAGATCCTCAGAGTTGTAATGCTTAGGAATTTGACGTTCGCGAACATCTGCACTCCTGAGGCCTCCATGAAGACTGGGTCGTGTTCTTTTGACTTCCTGCAGAATCCAAAATCTTATCCATTGTTTTGTTGACATTGAGTGAAAAGTTTGATTTGTTGGCATTCAATCAGCTGATCTATGTCCTTCCTTCTTCGCTTCATCATTGCCATTTATTGTTTGCTGACAATTGTGGTGTCATCCGCCAACATGTTGATAGCAATGGAATTATGGCTCACCACACACAGTCATGGGTTTACAGAGAGTAGAGCAGGGGGCTAAGCACACATCCTTGGACTGCGCCTGTGTTGATGATCAGTGGGGAAGAGACCTTGTTTCCAATTCGTCCTGACTGTAGTCTTCCAATGAGAATGTCAAAGATCCAATTGCAGAGTGAGGTACAGAGGGATAGAGTTAGTTGCTTTTTGACCAGCACTGAGGGAACAATGGTATTGAAGGATGTCCTGAAGTGGATAACTAATCTAATATTGCTCCTTTTGGATCAACAGAGACAACCTAAATGAATTGAACTATGAATTAACCACATGTCATCTCTTTTGCCTCCCTTGTTGATCGACGTTCAATATTGATGAGTTGGAAAGATGCTGTTGCCCCTAAAAACACTCAATTACGCTGTAATATGGTGGCAGTCCTTACTTTGAATTAATCAGATGTTCTTCCACAGATTCACATTTAATCATTCTGTGTCCATGGGCACCTTTATTTCAACATTTTTGTAACATTTAATCACTGGGACCTTGCTTTATATGTTTGTGTTTCTTTAATGGTAGTGAAATTTTATGTAATCACTAAAGAACTTCAGAATGGAAGGGGAAGGAATTTGGAGTATCGTATACTCTTTAAATCATGTTCTATTAGACATATGTTATAATTGTTTAAATGTTTATCACTTTATTTCTGTTTGTTATGATATAATGTTTAGACATGATCAATTTATTTTTATAATTTGTATTTTATCTGAATCTTCCTTTTTATGTATTACCATTGATTAATGGCTTCTGTTTGTTTCCTGTTTCTTAAAGGCCATTGAGAATATTTTAAAAGAGAGCCTCATGCCTTTGAAGCAATGGGCCTCCTGCCGGGTACCGGATATGAAATGGGCCACCAGCCGGATGTGGAAAGGGCCTCCTGCCAGATGCCGGATGTGGTTAGTCCTCTTGCCGGATGTGGAATGGGCCTCCATCCAGATGCCGGATGTGAAATGGGCCTCCTGCCGGATGTGGAATGGGACTCCTGCCGGATGCTGGATGTGGAATAGTCCTCCTGCCGGATGTGGAAAGAGCCTCAATCCGGATGCCGGATGTGCAGTGTGCCTCCTGCTGGGAAGGTAATTGTTTACATATTTTTTGGTCTCATGCACCTATTTCCACTTTTTGTGAAGATACCTTTCATATCTGCTCAGGTTCAGAATCAGGATTTATTGTCAAGAACATGTCCTAATATTTGGTGATTTGGGGCAGCAGGATGGAGAAAACATTCATCTTATAACCATCGTTCAGAACTACTCTTAAAAATAAAGTTAACAGTGCACAAAAAAGCAAGGCTGTGTCTTTGGCTCATTGATTATACAGGATCTGGTGGCATCTGGGAAGAAACTGACATTGTGGCATTGACCTCTATTCCTCAGGCTCCAGTACCTTATCCAATGATAGTAGAGTGAGAGAGTGAGGAAGTTATGGTCTGGGTGGTGGAGGTTTTCCACGATAGAGACTTTTATTTTAAGACAGCAAGTCATGTATAGATTCTGACGGGAGTGAATTCTAGTTCCTGTGATGTTACAGGGAGAGTTAAACACCCTCTCGAAATTATGATTTTCCTGAGAGATGGCACCTCCAGACCAGGCAGTGATGCAACCTACCAGAATGATCTGCATAGTACACCTGTGGAGGTTAAGGTGTGTCTTCATTGCGATAATGAATCTAGTCAGGCACATCTCAAAGTATAGCTAATGGTGAGGCTTTTTTGTGAAAGCATCACCATGGAGGCTCCATGACAGATCCTCAGAGTTTTAATGCTTAGGAATTTGACGTTCGCGAACATCTGCACTCCTGAGACCTCTGTGAAGACTGGGTCGTGTTCTTTTGACTTCCTGCAGAATCCAAAATCTTATCTTTTATTTTGTTGACATTGAGTGAAAAGTTTGATTTGTTAGCAATCAACTAGCTGATCTATGTCCTTCCTTCTTCGCTTCATCATTGCCATTTATTATTTGCTGACAATTGTGGTGTCTTCCGCCAACATGTCGATAGCAATGGAATTATGGCTCACCACACACAGTCATGGGTTTACAGAGAGTAGAGCAGGGGGTTAAGCACACATCCTTGGACTGCGCCTGTGTTGATGATCAGTGGGAAAGAGACCTTGTTTCCAATTCGTCCTGACTGTGGTTTTCCAATGAGAATGTCAAAGATCCAATTGCAGAGTAAGGTACAGAGGGATAGAGTTAGTTGCTTTTTGACCAGCACTGAGGGAACAATGGTATTGAAGGATGTCCTGAAGTGGATAACTAATCTAATATTGCTCCTTTTGGATCAACAGAGACAACCTAAATGAATTGAACTATGAATTAACCACATGTCGTCTCTTTTGCCTCCCTTGTTGCTCGACGTTCAATATTGATGAGTTGGAAAGATGCTGTTACACCTAAAAATACTCAATTCCTCTGTGATATGGTGGCAGGCCTAACTTTGATTTGATCAGATGTTCTTCCACAGATTCACATTTAAACATTCTGTGTCCATGGGCACCTTTAATTCAACATTTTTGTAAAATTTAATCACTGGGACCTTGCTTTATATGTTTGTGTTTTTTAATGTTAGTGAAATTTTATGTACTCACTAAAGAACTTCAGAAGGGAAGGGGAAGGAATTTGGAGTATCGTATACTCTTTAAATCATGTTCTATTAGACATATGTTATAATTGTTTAAATGTTTATCACTTTATTTCTGTTTGTTATGATATAATGGTTAGACATGATCAATTCATTTTTATAATTTGTATTTTATCTGAATCTTCCTTTTTATGTATTACCATTGATTTTTGGTTTCTGTTTGTTTTCTGTTTCTTAAAGGCCACAGAAAATATTTTAAAAGAGAGCCTCATGCCTTTGAAGCAATGGGCCTCCTGCCGGGTACCGGATATGAAATGGGCCACCAGCCGGATGTGGAAAGGGCCTCCTGCCAGATGCCGGATGTGGCTTAGTCCTCCTGCCGGATGTGGAATGGGCCTCCATCCGGATGCCGGATGTGAAATGGGCCTCCTGCCGGATGTGGAATGGGACTCCTGCCGGATGCTGGATGTGGAATAGTCCTCCTGCCGGATGTGGAAAGAGCCTCAATCCGGATGCCAGATGTGCAGTGTGCCTCCTGCTGGGAAGGTAATTGTTTACATATTTTTTGGTCTCATGCACCTATTTCCACTTTTTGTGAAGATACCTTTCATATCTGCTCAGGTTCAGAATCAGGATTTATTGTCAAGAACATTTTCCTAATATTTGGTGATTTGGGGCAGCAGGATGGAGAAAACATTCATCTCATAACCATCGTTCAGAACTACTCTTAAAAATAAAGTTAACAGTGCACAAAAAAGCAAGGCTGTGTCTTTGGCTCATTGATTATACAGGATCTGGTGGCATCAGGGAAGAAACTGACATTGTGGCATTGACCTCTCTCTATTCCTCAGGCTCCAGTACCTTATCCAATGATAGTAGAGTGAGGAAGTTATGGTCTGGATGGTGGAGGTTTTCTGTGATAGAGACTTTTATTTTAAGACAGCATGTCATGTATAGATTCTGACTGGAGTGAATTCTACTGCCTGTGATGTTACAGGGAGAGATAAAAACCCTCTCGAAATTATGATTTTCCTGAGATATGGCACCTCCAGACCATGCAGTGATGCAACCTACCAGAATGATCTGCATAGTATACCTTTGGAGGTTAAGGAGTGTCTTCATTGCGATAATGAATCTCCTCAGGCACATCACACGGTATAGCCAATGGTGAGGCTCTTTTGTGAAAGCATCACCATGGAGGCGCAATGACAGATCCTCAGAGTTTTAATGCTTAGGAATTTGACGTTTGCAAACATCTGCACTCCTGAGACCTCCATCAAGACTGGGTCGTGTTCTTTTGACTTCCTGCACAATCCAAAATCTTATCCTTTGTTTTGTTGACATTGAGTGAAAAGTTTGATTTGTTAGCATTTAACCAGCTAATCTATGTCCTTCCTTCTTCGCTTCATCATTGCCATTTATTGTTTGCTGACAATTGTGGTGTCATCCGCCAACATGTTGATAGCCATGGAATTATGGCTCACCACACACAGTCATGGGTTTACAGAGAGTAGAGCAGGGGACTAAGCACACATCCTTGGACTGCGCCTGTGTTGATGATCAGTGGGGAAGAGACCTTGTTTCCAATTCGTCCTGACTGTGGTCTTCCAATGAGAATGTCAAAGATCCAATTGCAGAGTAAGGTACAGAGGGATAGAGTTAGTTGATTTTTGACCAGAACTGAGGAATCAATGGTATTGAAGGACGTCCTGAAGTGGATAACTAATCTAATATTGCTCCTTTTGGATCAACAGAGCCAAAGTAAATGAATTGAACTATGAATTAACCACATGTCATCTCTTTTGCCTCCCTTGTTGCTCGACGTTCAATATTGATAAGTTGGAAAGATGCTGTTGCCCCTAAAAATATTCAATTCCTCTGTGATATGGTGGCAGGCCTAACTTTGAATTAATCAGATGTTCTTCCACAGATTCACATTTAAACATTCTGTGTCCATGGGCACTTTTAATTCAACATTTTTGTAACATTTAATCACTGGGACCTTGCTTTATATTTTGTGTTTTTTAATGTTAGTGAAATTTTATGTACTCACTAAAGAACTTCAGAAGGGAAGGGGAAGGAATTTGGAGTATCGTATACTCTTTAAATCATGTTCTATTAGACATATGTTATAATTGTTTAAATGTTTATTACTTTATTTCAGTTTGTTATGATATAATGGTTAGACATGATCAATTTATTTTTATAATTTGTATTTTATCTGAATCTTCCTTTTTATGTATTACCATTGATTAATGGCTTCTGTTTTTTTCCTGTTTCTTAAAGGCCACTGAAAATATTTTAAAAGAGAGCCTCATGCCTTTGAAGCAATGGGCCTCCTGCCGGGTACCGGATATGAAATGGGCCACCAGCCGGATGTGGAAAGGGCCTCCTGCCAGATGCCGGATGTGGCTTAGTCCTCCTGCCGGATGTGGAATGGGCCCCCATCCGGATGCCGGATGTGAAATGGGCCTCCTGCCGGATGTGGAACGGGACTCCTGCCGGATGCTGGATGTGGAATAGTCCTCCTGCCGGATGTGGAAAGAGCCTCAATCCGGATGCCGGATGTGCAGTGTGCCTCCTGCTGGGAAGGTAATTGTTTACATATTTTTTGGTCTCATGCACCTATTTCCACTTTTTGTGAAGATACCTTTCATATCTTGTCAGGTTCAGAATCAGGATTTTTTGTCAAGAACATGTCCTAATATTTGGTGATTTGGGGCAGCAGGATGGAGCAAACATTCATCTTATAACCATCGTTCAGAACTACTCTTAAAAATAAAGTTAACAGTGCACAAAAAAGCAAGGCTGTGTCTTTGGCTCATTGATTATACAGGATCTGGTGGCATCAGGGAAGAAACTGACATTGTGGCATTGACCTCTATTCCTCAGGCTCCAGTACCTTATCCAATGATAGTAGAGTGAGGAAGTTATGGTCTGGGTGGTGGAGGTTTTTCATGATAGAGACTTTTATTTTAAGACAGCATGTCATGTATAGATTCTGACTGGAGTGAATTCTAGTGCCTGTGATGTTACAGGGAGAGATAAACACCCTCTCGAAATTATGATTTTCCTGAGAGATGGCACCTCCAGACCAGGCAGTGATGCAACCTACCAGAATGATCTGCATAGTACACCTGTGGAGGTTAAGGTGTGTCTTCATTGCGATAATGAATCTCCTCAGGCACATCACACAGAATAGCCAATGGTGAGGCTTTTTTGTGAAAGCATCACCATGGAGGCTCCATGACAGATCCTCAGAGTTTTAATTCTTAGGAATTTGACGTTCGCGAACATCTGCACTCCTGAGACCTCTATGAAGACTGGGTCGTGTACTTTTGACTTCCTGCAGAATCCAAAATCTTATCCTTTGTTTTGTTGACATTGAGAGAAAGGTTTGATTTGTTAGCATTCAACCAGCTGATCTATGTCCTTCCTTCTTCGCTTCATCAGTGCCATTTATTGTTTGCTGACAATTCTGGTGTCATCAGCCAACATGTCGATAGCAATGGAATTATGGCTCACCACACACAGTCATGGGTTTACAGAGAGTAGAGCAGGGGGCTAAGCACACATCCTTGGACTGCGCCTGTGTTGATGATCAGTGGGGAAGAGACCTTGTTTCCAATTCGTCCTGACTGTGGTCTTCCAATGAGAATGTCAAAGATCCAATTGCAGAGTGAGGTACAGAGGGATAGACTTAGTTGATTTTTGACCAGAACTAAGGAAACAATGGTATTGAAGGACGTCCTGAAGTTGATAACTCATCCAAAATTGCTCCTTTTGGATCAACAGAGACAACCTAAATGAATTGAACTATGAATTAACGACATGTCGTCTCTTTTGCCTCCCTTGTTGCTCGACGTTCAATATTGATGAGTTGGAAAGATGCTGTTGCCCCTAAAAACACTCAATTCCTCTGTGATATGGTGGCAGGCCTAACTTTGAATTACTCAGATGTTCTTCTACCGATTCACATTTAAACATTCTGTGTCCATGGGCACCTTTAGTTCAACATTTTTGTAACATTTTATCACTGGGACCTTGCTTTATATGTTTGTGTTTCTTTAATGGTAGTGAAATTTTATGTACTCACTAAAGAACTTCAGAAGGGAAGGGGAAGGAAGGAATTTGGAGTATTGTATACTCTTTAAATCATGTTCTATTAGACATATGTTTTAATTGTTTAAATGTTTATCACTTTATTTCTGTTTGTTATGATATAATGTTTAGACATGATCAATTTACTTTTATAATTTGTATTTTATCTGAATCTTCCTTTTTATGTATTACCATTGATTAATGGCTTCTGTTTGTTTCCTGTTTCTTAAAGGCCACTGGAAATATTTTAAAAGAGAGCCTCATGCCTTTGAAGCAATGGGCCTCCTGCCGGGTACCGGATATGAAATGGGCCACCAGCCGGATGTGGAAAGGGCCTCCTGCCAGATGCCGGATGTGGTTAGTCCTCCTGCCGGATGTGGAATGGGCCTCCATCCGGATGCCGGATGTGAAATGGGCCTCCTTCCGGATGTGGAATGGGACTCCTGCCGGATGCTGGATGTGGAATAGTCCTCCTGCCGGATGTGGAAAGAGCCTCAATCCGGATGCCGGATGTGCAGTGTGCCTCCTGCTGGGAAGGTAATTGTTTACATATTTTTTGGTCTCATGCACCTATTTCCACTTTTTGTGAAGATACCTTTCATATCTGCTCAGGTTCAGAATCAGGATTTATTGTCAAGAACATTTTCCTAATATTTGGTGATTTGGGGCAGCAGGATGGAGAAAACATTCATCTCATAACCATCATTCAGAACTACTCTTAAAAATAAAGTTAACAGTGCACAAAAAAGCAAGGCTGTGTCTTTGGCTCATTGATTATACAGGATCTGGTGGCATCAGGGAAGAAACTGACATTGTGGCATTGACCTCTATTCCTCATGCTCCAGTACCT
The DNA here is from genome assembly GCF_036971445.1 of Narcine bancroftii. Taxonomy (NCBI): domain Eukaryota; kingdom Metazoa; phylum Chordata; class Chondrichthyes; order Torpediniformes; family Narcinidae; genus Narcine; species Narcine bancroftii. The sequence goes on along the minus strand of NW_027211821.1, from coordinate 300,637 downwards.
TATCCAATGACAGTAGAGTGAGGAAGTTATGGTCTGGATGGTGGAGGTTTTCCATGATAGAGACTTTTATTTTAAGACAGCAAGTCATGTATAGATTCTGACGGGAGTGAATTCTAGTGCCTGTGATGTTACAGGGAGAGATAAAAACCCTCTAGAAAATATGATTTTCCTGAGATATGGCACCTCCAGACCAGACAGTGATGCAACCTACCAGAATGATCTGCATAGTACACCTGTGGAGGTTAAGGAGTGTCTTCATTGCGATAATGAATCTCCTCAGGCACATCACACAGTATAGCCAATGGTGAGGTTTTTTTGTGAAAGCGTCACGATGGAGGTTCCATGACAGATCCTCAGAGTTGTAATGCTTAGGAATTTGACGTTCGCGAACATCTGCACTCCTGAGGCCTCCATGAAGACTGGGTCGTGTTCTTTTGACTTCCTGCAGAATCCAAAATCTTATCCATTGTTTTGTTGACATTGAGTGAAAAGTTTGATTTGTTGGCATTCAATCAGCTGATCTATGTCCTTCCTTCTTCGCTTCATCATTGCCATTTATTGTTTGCTGACAATTGTGGTGTCATCCGCCAACATGTTGATAGCAATGGAATTATGGCTCACCACACACAGTCATGGGTTTACAGAGAGTAGAGCAGGGGGCTAAGCACACATCCTTGGACTGCGCCTGTGTTGATGATCAGTGGGGAAGAGACCTTGTTTCCAATTCGTCCTGACTGTAGTCTTCCAATGAGAATGTCAAAGATCCAATTGCAGAGTGAGGTACAGAGGGATAGAGTTAGTTGCTTTTTGACCAGCACTGAGGGAACAATGGTATTGAAGGATGTCCTGAAGTGGATAACTAATCTAATATTGCTCCTTTTGGATCAACAGAGACAACCTAAATGAATTGAACTATGAATTAACCACATGTCATCTCTTTTGCCTCCCTTGTTGATCGACGTTCAATATTGATGAGTTGGAAAGATGCTGTTGCCCCTAAAAACACTCAATTACGCTGTAATATGGTGGCAGTCCTTACTTTGAATTAATCAGATGTTCTTCCACAGATTCACATTTAATCATTCTGTGTCCATGGGCACCTTTATTTCAACATTTTTGTAACATTTAATCACTGGGACCTTGCTTTATATGTTTGTGTTTCTTTAATGGTAGTGAAATTTTATGTAATCACTAAAGAACTTCAGAATGGAAGGGGAAGGAATTTGGAGTATCGTATACTCTTTAAATCATGTTCTATTAGACATATGTTATAATTGTTTAAATGTTTATCACTTTATTTCTGTTTGTTATGATATAATGTTTAGACATGATCAATTTATTTTTATAATTTGTATTTTATCTGAATCTTCCTTTTTATGTATTACCATTGATTAATGGCTTCTGTTTGTTTCCTGTTTCTTAAAGGCCATTGAGAATATTTTAAAAGAGAGCCTCATGCCTTTGAAGCAATGGGCCTCCTGCCGGGTACCGGATATGAAATGGGCCACCAGCCGGATGTGGAAAGGGCCTCCTGCCAGATGCCGGATGTGGTTAGTCCTCTTGCCGGATGTGGAATGGGCCTCCATCCAGATGCCGGATGTGAAATGGGCCTCCTGCCGGATGTGGAATGGGACTCCTGCCGGATGCTGGATGTGGAATAGTCCTCCTGCCGGATGTGGAAAGAGCCTCAATCCGGATGCCGGATGTGCAGTGTGCCTCCTGCTGGGAAGGTAATTGTTTACATATTTTTTGGTCTCATGCACCTATTTCCACTTTTTGTGAAGATACCTTTCATATCTGCTCAGGTTCAGAATCAGGATTTATTGTCAAGAACATGTCCTAATATTTGGTGATTTGGGGCAGCAGGATGGAGAAAACATTCATCTTATAACCATCGTTCAGAACTACTCTTAAAAATAAAGTTAACAGTGCACAAAAAAGCAAGGCTGTGTCTTTGGCTCATTGATTATACAGGATCTGGTGGCATCTGGGAAGAAACTGACATTGTGGCATTGACCTCTATTCCTCAGGCTCCAGTACCTTATCCAATGATAGTAGAGTGAGAGAGTGAGGAAGTTATGGTCTGGGTGTGGAGGTTTTCCACGATAGAGACTTTTATTTTAAGACAGCAAGTCATGTATAGATTCTGACGGGAGTGAATTCTAGTTCCTGTGATGTTACAGGGAGAGTTAAACACCCTCTCGAAATTATGATTTTCCTGAGAGATGGCACCTCCAGACCAGGCAGTGATGCAACCTACCAGAATGATCTGCATAGTACACCTGTGGAGGTTAAGGTGTGTCTTCATTGCGATAATGAATCTAGTCAGGCACATCTCAAAGTATAGCTAATGGTGAGGCTTTTTTGTGAAAGCATCACCATGGAGGCTCCATGACAGATCCTCAGAGTTTTAATGCTTAGGAATTTGACGTTCGCGAACATCTGCACTCCTGAGACCTCTGTGAAGACTGGGTCGTGTTCTTTTGACTTCCTGCAGAATCCAAAATCTTATCTTTTATTTTGTTGACATTGAGTGAAAAGTTTGATTTGTTAGCAATCAACTAGCTGATCTATGTCCTTCCTTCTTCGCTTCATCATTGCCATTTATTATTTGCTGACAATTGTGGTGTCTTCCGCCAACATGTCGATAGCAATGGAATTATGGCTCACCACACACAGTCATGGGTTTACAGAGAGTAGAGCAGGGGGTTAAGCACACATCCTTGGACTGCGCCTGTGTTGATGATCAGTGGGAAAGAGACCTTGTTTCCAATTCGTCCTGACTGTGGTTTTCCAATGAGAATGTCAAAGATCCAATTGCAGAGTAAGGTACAGAGGGATAGAGTTAGTTGCTTTTTGACCAGCACTGAGGGAACAATGGTATTGAAGGATGTCCTGAAGTGGATAACTAATCTAATATTGCTCCTTTTGGATCAACAGAGACAACCTAAATGAATTGAACTATGAATTAACCACATGTCGTCTCTTTTGCCTCCCTTGTTGCTCGACGTTCAATATTGATGAGTTGGAAAGATGCTGTTACACCTAAAAATACTCAATTCCTCTGTGATATGGTGGCAGGCCTAACTTTGATTTGATCAGATGTTCTTCCACAGATTCACATTTAAACATTCTGTGTCCATGGGCACCTTTAATTCAACATTTTTGTAAAATTTAATCACTGGGACCTTGCTTTATATGTTTGTGTTTTTTAATGTTAGTGAAATTTTATGTACTCACTAAAGAACTTCAGAAGGGAAGGGGAAGGAATTTGGAGTATCGTATACTCTTTAAATCATGTTCTATTAGACATATGTTATAATTGTTTAAATGTTTATCACTTTATTTCTGTTTGTTATGATATAATGGTTAGACATGATCAATTCATTTTTATAATTTGTATTTTATCTGAATCTTCCTTTTTATGTATTACCATTGATTTTTGGTTTCTGTTTGTTTTCTGTTTCTTAAAGGCCACAGAAAATATTTTAAAAGAGAGCCTCATGCCTTTGAAGCAATGGGCCTCCTGCCGGGTACCGGATATGAAATGGGCCACCAGCCGGATGTGGAAAGGGCCTCCTGCCAGATGCCGGATGTGGCTTAGTCCTCCTGCCGGATGTGGAATGGGCCTCCATCCGGATGCCGGATGTGAAATGGGCCTCCTGCCGGATGTGGAATGGGACTCCTGCCGGATGCTGGATGTGGAATAGTCCTCCTGCCGGATGTGGAAAGAGCCTCAATCCGGATGCCAGATGTGCAGTGTGCCTCCTGCTGGGAAGGTAATTGTTTACATATTTTTTGGTCTCATGCACCTATTTCCACTTTTTGTGAAGATACCTTTCATATCTGCTCAGGTTCAGAATCAGGATTTATTGTCAAGAACATTTTCCTAATATTTGGTGATTTGGGGCAGCAGGATGGAGAAAACATTCATCTCATAACCATCGTTCAGAACTACTCTTAAAAATAAAGTTAACAGTGCACAAAAAAGCAAGGCTGTGTCTTTGGCTCATTGATTATACAGGATCTGGTGGCATCAGGGAAGAAACTGACATTGTGGCATTGACCTCTCTCTATTCCTCAGGCTCCAGTACCTTATCCAATGATAGTAGAGTGAGGAAGTTATGGTCTGGATGGTGGAGGTTTTCTGTGATAGAGACTTTTATTTTAAGACAGCATGTCATGTATAGATTCTGACTGGAGTGAATTCTACTGCCTGTGATGTTACAGGGAGAGATAAAAACCCTCTCGAAATTATGATTTTCCTGAGATATGGCACCTCCAGACCATGCAGTGATGCAACCTACCAGAATGATCTGCATAGTATACCTTTGGAGGTTAAGGAGTGTCTTCATTGCGATAATGAATCTCCTCAGGCACATCACACGGTATAGCCAATGGTGAGGCTCTTTTGTGAAAGCATCACCATGGAGGCGCAATGACAGATCCTCAGAGTTTTAATGCTTAGGAATTTGACGTTTGCAAACATCTGCACTCCTGAGACCTCCATCAAGACTGGGTCGTGTTCTTTTGACTTCCTGCACAATCCAAAATCTTATCCTTTGTTTTGTTGACATTGAGTGAAAAGTTTGATTTGTTAGCATTTAACCAGCTAATCTATGTCCTTCCTTCTTCGCTTCATCATTGCCATTTATTGTTTGCTGACAATTGTGGTGTCATCCGCCAACATGTTGATAGCCATGGAATTATGGCTCACCACACACAGTCATGGGTTTACAGAGAGTAGAGCAGGGGACTAAGCACACATCCTTGGACTGCGCCTGTGTTGATGATCAGTGGGGAAGAGACCTTGTTTCCAATTCGTCCTGACTGTGGTCTTCCAATGAGAATGTCAAAGATCCAATTGCAGAGTAAGGTACAGAGGGATAGAGTTAGTTGATTTTTGACCAGAACTGAGGAATCAATGGTATTGAAGGACGTCCTGAAGTGGATAACTAATCTAATATTGCTCCTTTTGGATCAACAGAGCCAAAGTAAATGAATTGAACTATGAATTAACCACATGTCATCTCTTTTGCCTCCCTTGTTGCTCGACGTTCAATATTGATAAGTTGGAAAGATGCTGTTGCCCCTAAAAATATTCAATTCCTCTGTGATATGGTGGCAGGCCTAACTTTGAATTAATCAGATGTTCTTCCACAGATTCACATTTAAACATTCTGTGTCCATGGGCACTTTTAATTCAACATTTTTGTAACATTTAATCACTGGGACCTTGCTTTATATTTTGTGTTTTTTAATGTTAGTGAAATTTTATGTACTCACTAAAGAACTTCAGAAGGGAAGGGGAAGGAATTTGGAGTATCGTATACTCTTTAAATCATGTTCTATTAGACATATGTTATAATTGTTTAAATGTTTATTACTTTATTTCAGTTTGTTATGATATAATGGTTAGACATGATCAATTTATTTTTATAATTTGTATTTTATCTGAATCTTCCTTTTTATGTATTACCATTGATTAATGGCTTCTGTTTTTTTCCTGTTTCTTAAAGGCCACTGAAAATATTTTAAAAGAGAGCCTCATGCCTTTGAAGCAATGGGCCTCCTGCCGGGTACCGGATATGAAATGGGCCACCAGCCGGATGTGGAAAGGGCCTCCTGCCAGATGCCGGATGTGGCTTAGTCCTCCTGCCGGATGTGGAATGGGCCCCCATCCGGATGCCGGATGTGAAATGGGCCTCCTGCCGGATGTGGAACGGGACTCCTGCCGGATGCTGGATGTGGAATAGTCCTCCTGCCGGATGTGGAAAGAGCCTCAATCCGGATGCCGGATGTGCAGTGTGCCTCCTGCTGGGAAGGTAATTGTTTACATATTTTTTGGTCTCATGCACCTATTTCCACTTTTTGTGAAGATACCTTTCATATCTTGTCAGGTTCAGAATCAGGATTTTTTGTCAAGAACATGTCCTAATATTTGGTGATTTGGGGCAGCAGGATGGAGCAAACATTCATCTTATAACCATCGTTCAGAACTACTCTTAAAAATAAAGTTAACAGTGCACAAAAAAGCAAGGCTGTGTCTTTGGCTCATTGATTATACAGGATCTGGTGGCATCAGGGAAGAAACTGACATTGTGGCATTGACCTCTATTCCTCAGGCTCCAGTACCTTATCCAATGATAGTAGAGTGAGGAAGTTATGGTCTGGGTGGTGGAGGTTTTTCATGATAGAGACTTTTATTTTAAGACAGCATGTCATGTATAGATTCTGACTGGAGTGAATTCTAGTGCCTGTGATGTTACAGGGAGAGATAAACACCCTCTCGAAATTATGATTTTCCTGAGAGATGGCACCTCCAGACCAGGCAGTGATGCAACCTACCAGAATGATCTGCATAGTACACCTGTGGAGGTTAAGGTGTGTCTTCATTGCGATAATGAATCTCCTCAGGCACATCACACAGAATAGCCAATGGTGAGGCTTTTTTGTGAAAGCATCACCATGGAGGCTCCATGACAGATCCTCAGAGTTTTAATTCTTAGGAATTTGACGTTCGCGAACATCTGCACTCCTGAGACCTCTATGAAGACTGGGTCGTGTACTTTTGACTTCCTGCAGAATCCAAAATCTTATCCTTTGTTTTGTTGACATTGAGAGAAAGGTTTGATTTGTTAGCATTCAACCAGCTGATCTATGTCCTTCCTTCTTCGCTTCATCAGTGCCATTTATTGTTTGCTGACAATTCTGGTGTCATCAGCCAACATGTCGATAGCAATGGAATTATGGCTCACCACACACAGTCATGGGTTTACAGAGAGTAGAGCAGGGGGCTAAGCACACATCCTTGGACTGCGCCTGTGTTGATGATCAGTGGGGAAGAGACCTTGTTTCCAATTCGTCCTGACTGTGGTCTTCCAATGAGAATGTCAAAGATCCAATTGCAGAGTGAGGTACAGAGGGATAGACTTAGTTGATTTTTGACCAGAACTAAGGAAACAATGGTATTGAAGGACGTCCTGAAGTTGATAACTCATCCAAAATTGCTCCTTTTGGATCAACAGAGACAACCTAAATGAATTGAACTATGAATTAACGACATGTCGTCTCTTTTGCCTCCCTTGTTGCTCGACGTTCAATATTGATGAGTTGGAAAGATGCTGTTGCCCCTAAAAACACTCAATTCCTCTGTGATATGGTGGCAGGCCTAACTTTGAATTACTCAGATGTTCTTCTACCGATTCACATTTAAACATTCTGTGTCCATGGGCACCTTTAGTTCAACATTTTTGTAACATTTTATCACTGGGACCTTGCTTTATATGTTTGTGTTTCTTTAATGGTAGTGAAATTTTATGTACTCACTAAAGAACTTCAGAAGGGAAGGGGAAGGAAGGAATTTGGAGTATTGTATACTCTTTAAATCATGTTCTATTAGACATATGTTTTAATTGTTTAAATGTTTATCACTTTATTTCTGTTTGTTATGATATAATGTTTAGACATGATCAATTTACTTTTATAATTTGTATTTTATCTGAATCTTCCTTTTTATGTATTACCATTGATTAATGGCTTCTGTTTGTTTCCTGTTTCTTAAAGGCCACTGGAAATATTTTAAAAGAGAGCCTCATGCCTTTGAAGCAATGGGCCTCCTGCCGGGTACCGGATATGAAATGGGCCACCAGCCGGATGTGGAAAGGGCCTCCTGCCAGATGCCGGATGTGGTTAGTCCTCCTGCCGGATGTGGAATGGGCCTCCATCCGGATGCCGGATGTGAAATGGGCCTCCTTCCGGATGTGGAATGGGACTCCTGCCGGATGCTGGATGTGGAATAGTCCTCCTGCCGGATGTGGAAAGAGCCTCAATCCGGATGCCGGATGTGCAGTGTGCCTCCTGCTGGGAAGGTAATTGTTTACATATTTTTTGGTCTCATGCACCTATTTCCACTTTTTGTGAAGATACCTTTCATATCTGCTCAGGTTCAGAATCAGGATTTATTGTCAAGAACATTTTCCTAATATTTGGTGATTTGGGGCAGCAGGATGGAGAAAACATTCATCTCATAACCATCATTCAGAACTACTCTTAAAAATAAAGTTAACAGTGCACAAAAAAGCAAGGCTGTGTCTTTGGCTCATTGATTATACAGGATCTGGTGGCATCAGGGAAGAAACTGACATTGTGGCATTGACCTCTATTCCTCATGCTCCAGTACCTTATCCAATGACAGTAGAGTGAGGAAGTTATGGTCTGGATGGTGGAGGTTTTCCATGATAGAGACTTTTATTTTAAGACAGCAAGTCATGTATAGATTCTGACGGGAGTGAATTCTAGTGCCTGTGATGTTACAGGGAGAGATAAAAACCCTCTAGAAAATATGATTTTCCTGAGATATGGCACCTCCAGACCAGACAGTGATGCAACCTACCAGAATGATCTGCATAGTACACCTGTGGAGGTTAAGGAGTGTCTTCATTGCGATAATGAATCTCCTCAGGCACATCACACAGTATAGCCAATGGTGAGGTTTTTTTGTGAAAGCGTCACGATGGAGGTTCCATGACAGATCCTCAGAGTTGTAATGCTTAGGAATTTGACGTTCGCGAACATCTGCACTCCTGAGGCCTCCATGAAGACTGGGTCGTGTTCTTTTGACTTCCTGCAGAATCCAAAATCTTATCCATTGTTTTGTTGACATTGAGTGAAAAGTTTGATTTGTTGGCATTCAATCAGCTGATCTATGTCCTTCCTTCTTCGCTTCATCATTGCCATTTATTGTTTGCTGACAATTGTGGTGTCATCCGCCAACATGTTGATAGCAATGGAATTATGGCTCACCACACACAGTCATGGGTTTACAGAGAGTAGAGCAGGGGGCTAAGCACACATCCTTGGACTGCGCCTGTGTTGATGATCAGTGGGGAAGAGACCTTGTTTCCAATTCGTCCTGACTGTAGTCTTCCAATGAGAATGTCAAAGATCCAATTGCAGAGTGAGGTACAGAGGGATAGAGTTAGTTGCTTTTTGACCAGCACTGAGGGAACAATGGTATTGAAGGATGTCCTGAAGTGGATAACTAATCTAATATTGCTCCTTTTGGATCAACAGAGACAACCTAAATGAATTGAACTATGAATTAACCACATGTCATCTCTTTTGCCTCCCTTGTTGATCGACGTTCAATATTGATGAGTTGGAAAGATGCTGTTGCCCCTAAAAACACTCAATTACGCTGTAATATGGTGGCAGTCCTTACTTTGAATTAATCAGATGTTCTTCCACAGATTCACATTTAATCATTCTGTGTCCATGGGCACCTTTATTTCAACATTTTTGTAACATTTAATCACTGGGACCTTGCTTTATATGTTTGTGTTTCTTTAATGGTAGTGAAATTTTATGTAATCACTAAAGAACTTCAGAATGGAAGGGGAAGGAATTTGGAGTATCGTATACTCTTTAAATCATGTTCTATTAGACATATGTTATAATTGTTTAAATGTTTATCACTTTATTTCTGTTTGTTATGATATAATGTTTAGACATGATCAATTTATTTTTATAATTTGTATTTTATCTGAATCTTCCTTTTTATGTATTACCATTGATTAATGGCTTCTGTTTGTTTCCTGTTTCTTAAAGGCCATTGAGAATATTTTAAAAGAGAGCCTCATGCCTTTGAAGCAATGGGCCTCCTGCCGGGTACCGGATATGAAATGGGCCACCAGCCGGATGTGGAAAGGGCCTCCTGCCAGATGCCGGATGTGGTTAGTCCTCTTGCCGGATGTGGAATGGGCCTCCATCCAGATGCCGGATGTGAAATGGGCCTCCTGCCGGATGTGGAATGGGACTCCTGCCGGATGCTGGATGTGGAATAGTCCTCCTGCCGGATGTGGAAAGAGCCTCAATCCGGATGCCGGATGTGCAGTGTGCCTCCTGCTGGGAAGGTAATTGTTTACATATTTTTTGGTCTCATGCACCTATTTCCACTTTTTGTGAAGATACCTTTCATATCTGCTCAGGTTCAGAATCAGGATTTATTGTCAAGAACATGTCCTAATATTTGGTGATTTGGGGCAGCAGGATGGAGAAAACATTCATCTTATAACCATCGTTCAGAACTACTCTTAAAAATAAAGTTAACAGTGCACAAAAAAGCAAGGCTGTGTCTTTGGCTCATTGATTATACAGGATCTGGTGGCATCTGGGAAGAAACTGACATTGTGGCATTGACCTCTATTCCTCAGGCTCCAGTACCTTATCCAATGATAGTAGAGTGAGAGAGTGAGGAAGTTATGGTCTGGGTGGTGGAGGTTTTCCACGATAGAGACTTTTATTTTAAGACAGCAAGTCATGTATAGATTCTGACGGGAGTGAATTCTAGTTCCTGTGATGTTACAGGGAGAGTTAAACACCCTCTCGAAATTATGATTTTCCTGAGAGATGGCACCTCCAGACCAGGCAGTGATGCAACCTACCAGAATGATCTGCATAGTACACCTGTGGAGGTTAAGGTGTGTCTTCATTGCGATAATGAATCTAGTCAGGCACATCTCAAAGTATAGCTAATGGTGAGGCTTTTTTGTGAAAGCATCACCATGGAGGCTCCATGACAGATCCTCAGAGTTTTAATGCTTAGGAATTTGACGTTCGCGAACATCTGCACTCCTGAGACCTCTGTGAAGACTGGGTCGTGTTCTTTTGACTTCCTGCAGAATCCAAAATCTTATCTTTTATTTTGTTGACATTGAGTGAAAAGTTTGATTTGTTAGCAATCAACTAGCTGATCTATGTCCTTCCTTCTTCGCTTCATCATTGCCATTTATTATTTGCTGACAATTGTGGTGTCTTCCGCCAACATGTCGATAGCAATGGAATTATGGCTCACCACACACAGTCATGGGTTTACAGAGAGTAGAGCAGGGGGTTAAGCACACATCCTTGGACTGCGCCTGTGTTGATGATCAGTGGGAAAGAGACCTTGTTTCCAATTCGTCCTGACTGTGGTTTTCCAATGAGAATGTCAAAGATCCAATTGCAGAGTAAGGTACAGAGGGATAGAGTTAGTTGCTTTTTGACCAGCACTGAGGGAACAATGGTATTGAAGGATGTCCTGAAGTGGATAACTAATCTAATATTGCTCCTTTTGGATCAACAGAGACAACCTAAATGAATTGAACTATGAATTAACCACATGTCGTCTCTTTTGCCTCCCTTGTTGCTCGACGTTCAATATTGATGAGTTGGAAAGATGCTGTTACACCTAAAAATACTCAATTCCTCTGTGATATGGTGGCAGGCCTAACTTTGATTTGATCAGATGTTCTTCCACAGATTCACATTTAAACATTCTGTGTCCATGGGCACCTTTAATTCAACATTTTTGTAAAATTTAATCACTGGGACCTTGCTTTATATGTTTGTGTTTTTTAATGTTAGTGAAATTTTATGTACTCACTAAAGAACTTCAGAAGGGAAGGGGAAGGAATTTGGAGTATCGTATACTCTTTAAATCATGTTCTATTAGACATATGTTATAATTGTTTAAATGTTTATCACTTTATTTCTGTTTGTTATGATATAATGGTTAGACATGATCAATTCATTTTTATAATTTGTATTTTATCTGAATCTTCCTTTTTATGTATTACCATTGATTTTTGGTTTCTGTTTGTTTTCTGTTTCTTAAAGGCCACAGAAAATATTTTAAAAGAGAGCCTCATGCCTTTGAAGCAATGGGCCTCCTGCCGGGTACCGGATATGAAATGGGCCACCAGCCGGATGTGGAAAGGGCCTCCTGCCAGATGCCGGATGTGGCTTAGTCCTCCTGCCGGATGTGGAATGGGCCTCCATCCGGATGCCGGATGTGAAATGGGCCTCCTGCCGGATGTGGAATGGGACTCCTGCCGGATGCTGGATGTGGAATAGTCCTCCTGCCGGATGTGGAAAGAGCCTCAATCCGGATGCCAGATGTGCAGTGTGCCTCCTGCTGGGAAGGTAATTGTTTACATATTTTTTGGTCTCATGCACCTATTTCCACTTTTTGTGAAGATACCTTTCATATCTGCTCAGGTTCAGAATCAGGATTTATTGTCAAGAACATTTTCCTAATATTTGGTGATTTGGGGCAGCAGGATGGAGAAAACATTCATCTCATAACCATCGTTCAGAACTACTCTTAAAAATAAAGTTAACAGTGCACAAAAAAGCAAGGCTGTGTCTTTGGCTCATTGATTATACAGGATCTGGTGGCATCAGGGAAGAAACTGACATTGTGGCATTGACCTCTCTCTATTCCTCAGGCTCCAGTACCTTATCCAATGATAGTAGAGTGAGGAAGTTATGGTCTGGATGGTGGAGGTTTTCTGTGATAGAGACTTTTATTTTAAGACAGCATGTCATGTATAGATTCTGACTGGAGTGAATTCTACTGCCTGTGATGTTACAGGGAGAGATAAAAACCCTCTCGAAATTATGATTTTCCTGAGATATGGCACCTCCAGACCATGCAGTGATGCAACCTACCAGAATGATCTGCATAGTATACCTTTGGAGGTTAAGGAGTGTCTTCATTGCGATAATGAATCTCCTCAGGCACATCACACGGTATAGCCAATGGTGAGGCTCTTTTGTGAAAGCATCACCATGGAGGCGCAATGACAGATCCTCAGAGTTTTAATGCTTAGGAATTTGACGTTTGCAAACATCTGCACTCCTGAGACCTCCATCAAGACTGGGTCGTGTTCTTTTGATTTCCTGCACAATCCAAAATCTTATCCTTTGTTTTGTTGACATTGAGTGAAAAGTTTGATTTGTTAGCATTTAACCAGCTAATCTATGTCCTTCCTTCTTCGCTTCATCATTGCCATTTATTGTTTGCTGACAATTGTGGTGTCATCCGCCAACATGTTGATAGCCATGGAATTATGGCTCACCACACACAGTCATGGGTTTACAGAGAGTAGAGCAGGGGACTAAGCACACATCCTTGGACTGCGCCTGTGTTGATGATCAGTGGGGAAGAGACCTTGTTTCCAATTCGTCCTGACTGTGGTCTTCCAATGAGAATGTCAAAGATCCAATTGCAGAGTAAGGTACAGAGGGATAGAGTTAGTTGATTTTTGACCAGAACTGAGGAATCAATGGTATTGAAGGACGTCCTGAAGTGGATAACTAATCTAATATTGCTCCTTTTGGATCAACAGAGCCAAAGTAAATGAATTGAACTATGAATTAACCACATGTCATCTCTTTTGCCTCCCTTGTTGCTCGACGTTCAATATTGATAAGTTGGAAAGATGCTGTTGCCCCTAAAAATATTCAATTCCTCTGTGATATGGTGGCAGGCCTAACTTTGAATTAATCAGATGTTCTTCCACAGATTCACATTTAAACATTCTGTGTCCATGGGCACTTTTAATTCAACATTTTTGTAACATTTAATCACTGGGACCTTGCTTTATATTTTGTGTTTTTTAATGTTAGTGAAATTTTATGTACTCACTAAAGAACTTCAGAAGGGAAGGGGAAGGAATTTGGAGTATCGTATACTCTTTAAATCATGTTCTATTAGACATATGTTATAATTGTTTAAATGTTTATTACTTTATTTCAGTTTGTTATGATATAATGGTTAGACATGATCAATTTATTTTTATAATTTGTATTTTATCTGAATCTTCCTTTTTATGTATTACCATTGATTAATGGCTTCTGTTTTTTTCCTGTTTCTTAAAGGCCACTGAAAATATTTTAAAAGAGAGCCTCATGCCTTTGAAGCAATGGGCCTCCTGCCGGGTACCGGATATGAAATGGGCCACCAGCCGGATGTGGAAAGGGCCTCCTGCCAGATGCCGGATGTGGCTTAGTCCTCCTGCCGGATGTGGAATGGGCCCCCATCCGGATGCCGGATGTGAAATGGGCCTCCTGCCGGATGTGGAACGGGACTCCTGCCGGATGCTGGATGTGGAATAGTCCTCCTGCCGGATGTGGAAAGAGCCTCAATCCGGATGCCGGATGTGCAGTGTGCCTCCTGCTGGGAAGGTAATTGTTTACATATTTTTTGGTCTCATGCACCTATTTCCACTTTTTGTGAAGATACCTTTCATATCTTGTCAGGTTCAGAATCAGGATTTTTTGTCAAGAACATGTCCTAATATTTGGTGATTTGGGGCAGCAGGATGGAGCAAACATTCATCTTATAACCATCGTTCAGAACTACTCTTAAAAATAAAGTTAACAGTGCACAAAAAAGCAAGGCTGTGTCTTTGGCTCATTGATTATACAGGATCTGGTGGCATCAGGGAAGAAACTGACATTGTGGCATTGACCTCTATTCCTCAGGCTCCAGTACCTTATCCAATGATAGTAGAGTGAGGAAGTTATGGTCTGGGTGGTGGAGGTTTTTCATGATAGAGACTTTTATTTTAAGACAGCATGTCATGTATAGATTCTGACTGGAGTGAATTCTAGTGCCTGTGATGTTACAGGGAGAGATAAACACCCTCTCGAAATTATGATTTTCCTGAGAGATGGCACCTCCAGACCAGGCAGTGATGCAACCTACCAGAATGATCTGCATAGTACACCTGTGGAGGTTAAGGTGTGTCTTCATTGCGATAATGAATCTCCTCAGGCACATCACACAGAATAGCCAATGGTGAGGCTTTTTTGTGAAAGCATCACCATGGAGGCTCCATGACAGATCCTCAGAGTTTTAATTCTTAGGAATTTGACGTTCGCGAACATCTGCACTCCTGAGACCTCTATGAAGACTGGGTCGTGTACTTTTGACTTCCTGCAGAATCCAAAATCTTATCCTTTGTTTTGTTGACATTGAGAGAAAGGTTTGATTTGTTAGCATTCAACCAGCTGATCTATGTCCTTCCTTCTTCGCTTCATCAGTGCCATTTATTGTTTGCTGACAATTCTGGTGTCATCAGCCAACATGTCGATAGCAATGGAATTATGGCTCACCACACACAGTCATGGGTTTACAGAGAGTAGAGCAGGGGGCTAAGCACACATCCTTGGACTGCGCCTGTGTTGATGATCAGTGGGGAAGAGACCTTGTTTCCAATTCGTCCTGACTGTGGTCTTCCAATGAGAATGTCAAAGATCCAATTGCAGAGTGAGGTACAGAGGGATAGACTTAGTTGATTTTTGACCAGAACTAAGGAAACAATGGTATTGAAGGACGTCCTGAAGTTGATAACTCATCCAAAATTGCTCCTTTTGGATCAACAGAGACAACCTAAATGAATTGAACTATGAATTAACGACATGTCGTCTCTTTTGCCTCCCTTGTTGCTCGACGTTCAATATTGATGAGTTGGAAAGATGCTGTTGCCCCTAAAAACACTCAATTCCTCTGTGATATGGTGGCAGGCCTAACTTTGAATTACTCAGATGTTCTTCTACCGATTCACATTTAAACATTCTGTGTCCATGGGCACCTTTAGTTCAACATTTTTGTAACATTTTATCACTGGGACCTTGCTTTATATGTTTGTGTTTCTTTAATGGTAGTGAAATTTTATGTACTCACTAAAGAACTTCAGAAGGGAAGGGGAAGGAAGGAATTTGGAGTATTGTATACTCTTTAAATCATGTTCTATTAGACATATGTTTTAATTGTTTAAATGTTTATCACTTTATTTCTGTTTGTTATGATATAATGTTTAGACATGATCAATTTACTTTTATAATTTGTATTTTATCTGAATCTTCCTTTTTATGTATTACCATTGATTAATGGCTTCTGTTTGTTTCCTGTTTCTTAAAGGCCACTGGAAATATTTTAAAAGAGAGCCTCATGCCTTTGAAGCAATGGGCCTCCTGCCGGGTACCGGATATGAAATGGGCCACCAGCCGGATGTGGAAAGGGCCTCCTGCCAGATGCCGGATGTGGTTAGTCCTCCTGCCGGATGTGGAATGGGCCTCCATCCGGATGCCGGATGTGAAATGGGCCTCCTTCCGGATGTGGAATGGGACTCCTGCCAGATGCTGGATGTGGAATAGTCCTCCTGCCGGATGTGGAAAGAGCCTCAATCCGGATGCCGGATGTGCAGTGTGCCTCCTGCTGGGAAGGTAATTGTTTACATATTTTTTGGTCTCATGCACCTATTTCCACTTTTTGTGAAGATACCTTTCATATCTGCTCAGGTTCAGAATCAGGATTTATTGTCAAGAACATTTTCCTAATATTTGGTGATTTGGGGCAGCAGGATGGAGCAAACATTCATCTTATAACCATCGTTCAGAACTACTCTTAAAAATAAAGTTAACAGTGCACAAAAAAGCAAGGCTGTGTCTTTGGCTCATTGATTATACAGGATCTGGTGGCATCAGGGAAGAAACTGACATTGTGGCATTGACCTCTATTCCTCAGGCTCCAGTACCTTATCCAATGATAGTAGAGTGAGGAAGTTATGGTGTGGGTGGTGGAGGTTTTCCATGATAGAGACTTTTATTTTAAGACAGCATGTCATGTATAGATTCTGACTGGAGTGAATTCTGGTGCCTGTGATGTTACAGGGAGAGATAAACCCCCTCTCAAAATTATGATTTTCCTGAGATATGGCACCTCCAGACCAGGCAGTGATGCAACCTACCAGAATGATCTGCATAGTACACCTGTGGAGGTTAAGGTGTGTCTTCATTGCGATAATGAATCTCCTCAGGCTCATCACACAATAGAGCCAATGGTGAGGCTCTTTTGTGAAAGCATCACCATGGAGGCTCCATGACAGATCCTCAGAGTTTTAATGCTTAGGAATTTGACGTTCGTGAACATCTGCACTCCTGAGACCTCCATGAAGACTGGGTCATGTTCTTTTGACTTCCTGCAGAATCCAAAATCTTGTCCTTTGTTTTGTTGACATTGAGTGAAAAGTTTGATTTGTTAGCATTCAACCAGCTGATTATGTCCTTCCTTCTTCGCTTCATCATTGCCATTTATTGTTTGCTGTCAATTGTGGTGTCTTCCGCCAACATGTCGATAGCAATGGAATTATGGCTCACCACACACAGTCATGGGTTTTTCAGAGAGTAGAGCAGGGGGCTAAGCACACATCCTTGGACTGCGCCTGTGTTGATGATCAGTGGGGAAGAGACCTTGTTTCCAATTCGTCCTGACTGTAGTCTTCCAATGAGAATGTCAAAGATCCATTTGCAGAGTGAGGTACAGAGCGATAGAGTTAGTTGCTTTTTGACCAGCACTGAGGGAACAATGGTATTGAAGGATGTCCTGAAGTGGATAACTAATCTAATATTGCTCCTTTTGGATCAACAGAGACAACCTAAATGAATTGAATTATGAAAAAACCACATGTCATCTCTTTTGCCTCCCTTGTTGATCGACGTTCAATATTGATGAGTTGGAAAGATGCTGTTGCCCCTAAATACACTCAATTACGCTGTAATATGGTGGCAGGCCTTACTTTGAATTAATCAGATGTTCTTCCACAGCTTCACATTTAAAAATTCTGTGTCCATGGGCACCTTTAATTCAACATTTTTGTAACATTTAATCACTGGGACCTTGCTTTATATGTTTGTGTTTCTTTAATGATAGTGAAATATTATGTACTCACTAAAGAACTTCAGAAGGGAAGGGGAATGAAATTGGAGTATCGTATACTCTTTAAATCATGTTCTATTAGACATATGTTATAATTGTTTAAATGTTTATCACTTTATTTCTGTTTGTTATGATATAATGGTTAGACATGATCAATTATTTTTATAATTTGTATTTTATCTGAATCTTCCTTTTTATTTATTACCATTGATTAATGGCTTCTGTTTGTTTCCTGTTTCTTAAAGGCCACTGAAAATATTTTAAAAGAGAGCCTCATGCCTCTGAAGCAATGGGCCTCCTGCCGGGTACCGGATATGAAAGGGGCCACCAGGCGGATGTGGAATGGGCCTCCTGCCAGATGCCGGATGTGGTATAGTCCTCCTGCCGGATGTGGAATGGGCCTCCATCCGGATGCCGGATGTGAAATGGGCCTCCTGCCGGATGTGGAATGGGACTCCTGCCGGATGCTGGATGTGGAATAGTCCTCCTGCCGGATGTGGAAAGAGCCTCAATCCGGATGCCGGATGTGCAGTGTGCCTCCTGCTGGGAAGGTAATTGTTTACATATTTTTTGGTCTCATGCACCTATTTCCACTTTTTGTGAAGATACCTTTCATATCTTGTCAGGTTCAGAATCAGGATTTATTGTCAAGAACATGTCCTAATATTTGGTGATTTGGGGCAGCAGGATGGAGCAAACATTAATCTTATAACCATCGTTCAGAACTACTCTTAAAAATAAAGTTAACAGTGCACAAAAAAGCAAGGCTGTGTCTTTGGCTCATTGATTATACAGGATCTGGTGGCATCAGGGAAGAAACTGACATGGTGGCATTGACCTCTATTCCTCAGGCTCCAGTACCTTATCCAATGATAGTAGAGTGAGGAAGTTATGGTCTGGTGTGGTGGAGGTTTTCCATGATAGAGACTTTTATTTTAAGACAGCATGTCATATATAGATTCTGACTGGAGTGAATTCTGGTGCCTGTGATGTTACAGGGAGAGATAAACCCCCTCTCGAAATTATCATTTTCCTGAGAGATGGCACCTCCAGACCAGGCAGTGATGCAACCTACCAGAATGATCTGCATAGTACACCTGTGGAGGTTAAGGTGTGTCTTCATTGCAATAATGAATCTCCTCAGGCATATCACACAGTATAACCAATAGCCCTTTTTTTGAATGCATCACCATGGAGACTCCATGACAGATCCTCAGAATTTTAATGCTTAGGAATTTGACATTCGTGAAAATCTGCAGACTCCTTTGTTAATTTGGTGTTGCTTCTGGTATGTGTGAGTTGGTCATTTCCCCAGTAGTCTCTTCCTCCTGCTTGATGTGGAATCCTCCAAATCCCAGATGCCGGATGTGGAATGTTTCTGCTGCAAGATGCCGGATGTGGAATGGTCGGCCTGCCAGATGTGGAACAGTCCACCTTTCAGATGCCGAACGTGGAATGTTCCTGCTGCTAGATGCCAGATGTGGAATAGCTTTGCTGCCATATGCCAGATGTGGGATGGTCCTCCTGCCAGATGCCAGATGTGGAATTGTCCGCCTACCAGTTGCCAGATGTGGAATGGTCCGCCTGCCAGGTGCCAGATGTGGGATGGTCTGCCTGCAAGATGTGGAATGGTCTGCCTGCTAGATGTGGAATGGTCCACCTGCCAGGTGCCAGGTGTGGATAGTCCACCTCCCAGATGCCAGATGAGGATTGGTCAGGTGCCTGTTGTGGGATGGTCTGTCTGACAGGTGCCGGATTTGGACTGCGCCTCCTGGCGGATGTCAGCTGTGTAATAGTCCTTCTGGATGTGGAAAGGGCCTGCTAAAGGAAAAGATAGTTTGGGGAATCTCCGATGTTCTTCTACCTTGATCACATTTAATCCTTCTCTGCTTATGGGCTCCTTTTATTCAATATTTTCCTAATTTATGAGATCACTAGAAACTTGCTTTATTATTTTGTGTTTTACTTTAATGGTAGTGAAATTATTTGTACTTACCCGAGAAGTTCAGAAGGTGAGAGGATAGAATTTGTCGTATTATATAATTTTGTGACTTTTTACAATTCGCCATGTTATAATTGTTGAAGTAATTTACAACCTTGTTCTCATTGGACTGTTATGATATTGTGTTTATATAATAGTTTGATTTCTCTTCTCTAACTCTTTCTTCTTTCTGTTTCCAGGTGCTCAATCGTTTATCCGACATCCTGTGGACCAGACACTTTCAGAATTTGGAATTTTTTAGAATGTAAAATAATAATATCAGTGGTATTTATAAGTACATTTAAGCTGTTTTCAAATGATCAAAAACAAAGGCACGTCCCAACTAGAAATGCCACTGCACAGGGTGGGGTTACAGTGGCCCTGGGTAGTGGGGTTACGGTGGCTCTGGGTAGTGGGGGTTACGGTGGCTCTGGGTAGTAGGGTTACGACGGCTCTGGGTAGTGGGGTTATGGCGGCTCTGGGTAGTGGGGTCACGGCAGCTCTGGGTAGTGGGGTTACGGCGGCTCTGGGTAGTGGGGTCACGGCAGCTCTGGGTAGTGGGGTTACGGCGGCTCTGGGTAGTGGGGTTACGGTGGCTCTGTGTAGTGGGGATACGGCGGCTCTGGGTAGTGGGGTTACGGCGGCTCTGGGTAGTGGGGTTACGGCGGCTCTGGGTAGTCGGGTTGAGGCGGCTCTGGCTAGTGGGGTTACGGCGGATCTGGCTAGTGGGGTTACGGCGGCTCTGGGTCGTGGGGTTACGGCGGCTCTGGGTTGTGGGGTTACGGCGGCTCTGGATCATGGGTTCACAGTGGCTCTGGGTCATGAGGTTATGGCGGCTCTCAATCGTGGGGTTACGGTGGCTCTGGGTCATGGGGTTACGGCGGCTCTGGGTCGTGGGATTATGGCGGCTCAGGGTTGTGGGGTTACAACGGCTCTGGGTAGAGGGGTTACAGCGACTCTGGGTAGTGGGGTTACGGCGGCCCTGGGTAGTTGGGTAAGTGCGGCTCTGGGTTGTGGGGTTACGGCGGCTCTGGGTATTGGGGTTACGGCGGCTCTAGGTCGTGGAGATATGGCGGCTCTGGGTAGTGGGGTTACGGCAGCTCTGGATCGTGGGGTCACAGTGGCTCTGGGTCATGAGGTTATGGCGGTTCTCAGTCGTGGAGTTACGGTGGCTCTGGCTCGTGGGGTTACGGCGGCTCTGGGTCGTGGGGTTATGGCAGCTCAGGGTTGTGGGGTTACGGTGGCTCTGGGTAGAGGGGTTACGGCGACTCTGGGTAGTGGGGTTACGGCGGCTCTGGGTAGTTGGGTAAGGGCGGCTCTGGGTTGTGGGGTTACGGCGGCTCTGGGTATTGGGGTTACGGCGGCTCTGGGTAATGGGGTTACGGCGTTTCTGGGTAGTGGGGTTACAGCGGCTCTGGGTAGTGGGGTTACAGTGGCTCTGGGTAGTGGGGTTATGGTGGCTCTTGGTGGTGGAGTTACGGCGGCTATGGGTGGTGGGGTTACGGCAACTCTGGCTGGTGGGGTTACGGTGGCTATGGGTAGTGGGGTTACGGTGGCTCGGGGTTGTGGGGGTTACGGTGGCTCTGGGTCGTGGGGTTATGGTGACTCCGGGTCGTGGGGTTACGGTGGCTCTGGGTGGTGGGGTTACGTCGGCCATGGGTGGTGGTGTTACGACGGCTCTGGGTCTTGGGGTTATGGGGGCTCTGGGTCGTGTGTTTACTGCGGCTCTGGGTTGTGGGGTTATGGTGGCTCTGGGTAGTGGGGTTACGGCGGCTCTGGGTCGTGGGATTACGGCAATCTGGGCCGTGGGGTTACGGCGGCTCTGCGTAATGGGTTACGGCGGCTCTGTGTAATGGGTTACAGCGGCTCTGTGTAGTGGGGCTATGGCGTCTCTGGGTCATGGGGTTACGGCGGCTCTGGGTCATTGGGTTAAGGCAGCTCTGGGTCGTGGGGTGACGGCGCCACTGGGTGGTGGAGTTACAGCGCCTCAGGGTGGTGGGATTACGGCGGCTCTGGTTAGTGGGGTTACGGCGGCTCTGGGTTGTGGGGGTTACAGTGGCACTGGGTAGTGCCGTTACGGTGGCTCTGGGTAGTGGGGTTACAGCGGCTCTGGGTAGTGGGGTTACGGTGGCTCTGGGTAGTGGGGTTACGGCGGCTCTGGGTAGTGGGGTTACGTTGTTTCTGGGTGATGGGATTACAGCGGCTATGGGTGGTGGGTTTACGGTGTCTCTGTGTGGTGGGATTACGGCACCTCTGGGTGGTGGGGTTACTGCGGCTCTGGTTAGTGGGGTTACGGTGGCTCTGGGTCGTGGGGTTATGGTGGCACTTTGTAGTGGGGTTACGGTGGCTCTGGGTCGTGGGATTACGGTGGATCTGGGTAGTCGGGTTACGGTGACCCTGGGTACTTGGGTTACGGTGGCTCTGGGTAGTGGGGTTACGGTGGCTCTGGGTAATGGGGTTATGGTGGCACTCGTTAGTGGGGTTTCGGTGGATCTGGGTAGTGGGATTAAGGTGGCTCTGGTTAGTGGAGTTACCCTGGCTCTGGATCGTGGGGTTATGGTGGCTCTGGGTCTTGGGGTTATAGTGGCTCTGGGTAGTGGGGTTACCGTGGCTCTGGGTAGTGGGTTTACAGTGGCTCTGGGTAGTGGGGGTCATGGTGGCTCTGGTTAGTGGGTTTACGGTGGCTCTGGGTAGTGGGGTTACGGTGGCTCTGTGTCGTGGGTTTACGGTGGCTCTGTGTAGTGGGGTTACAGTTTCTCTGTGTGGTGGGATTACGGCACCTCTGGGTGGTGGGGTTATGGCGGCTCTGGTTAGTGGGTTTACGGCGGTTCTGGGTAGTGGGGATACGGTGGCTCAGGGTAGTGGGGTTACGGTGGCTCTGGGTCGTGGGGTTACGGTGGCACTTGGTAGTGGGGTTACGGTGGCTCTGGGTCGTGGGGGTTACGGTGGCTCTGGGTCGTGGGATTACGGTGTATCTGGGTAGTCGGGTTACGGTGAGCCTGGGTAGTTGGGTTATGGTGGCTCTGGGTTGTGGGGTTATGGTGGCTCTGGGTAGTGGTGTTACGGTGGCTCTGGGTGGTGGTGTTACGGCAGCTATGGGTGGTGGGGTTTCAGTGGCTGTGGGTAATGGGGTTACAGCGGCTCTGGATAGTGGGGATACGGCGGCTCTGGCTAGTGGGGTTACGGCGGCTCTGGATAGTGCGGTTACAGCGGCTCTGGCTGGTGGGAATACGGCAGCTCTGGATGGTGGGATTACGGCGCCTCTGGGTGGTGGTGTTACGGCTGCTCTGGGTAGTGGGGTTACGGCGGCTTTGATTAGTGGTGTTTCAGCGGCGCTGGGTAGTGGGGTTATGGTGGGTCTGGGTAGTGGGGTTAAGGTGGCTCTTGGTTGTGAGGTTACGGTGGCTCTTGGTCGTGGGATTACGATGGCTCTGGGTCGTGGAGTTACAGTGGCTCCTGGTCGTGGGATTACGGCGGCTCTGGGTAATGGGGTTATGGCGACACTGGGTAGTGGGGTTACGGCGGCTCTGTGTAATGGGTTACGGCGGCTCTGTGTAATGGGTTACGGCGGCTCTGTGTAGTGGGGCTATGGCGTCTCTGGGTCATGGGGTTACGGCGGCTCTGGGTCATTGGGTTAAGGCAGCTCTGGGTCGTGGGGTGACGGCGCCACTGGGTGGTGGAGTTACGGCGCCTCAGGGTGGTGGGGTTACGGCAGCTCAGGTTAGTGGGGTTATGGCGTCTCTGGGTCGTGGTGTTTCGGTGGCTCTGTGTAGTGTGATTAAGGTGGCTCTGGGTAGTGGGGTTACGGTGGCTCTGGGTTGTCGGGCTACGGTGACCCTGGGTAGTGGGGTTACGGTGCCTCTGGATAGTGGGGTTACGGTGGCTCTGGGTCATGGGGTTACAGTGGCTCTGGGTCGTGGGGTTACGGTCGCTCTGGGTAGTGGGGTTACGGCGGCTCTGGGTCGTGGAGTTACGGTGGCTCTGGGTAGTTGGATTACGGTGGCTTGGGTAGTGTGGGTACGGTGGCTCTGGGTAGTTTGGTTACGGTGGCTCTGGGTAGTCGGGTCACGATGACTCTGGGCAGTCGGGTTATTGTGGCTCCGGGTAGTGGGGTTACGGTGGCTCTGGAGAGTGGGTTTACGGTTGCTCTGGGTGGTTGGGTTATGGTGGCTAGGGTAGTGGGGTTACGGTGGCTCTGGGTAGTGGGGTTACATTGGCGCTGGGTAGTGGGGATTACTGTGGCTTTGGTTAGTGGGGTTACGACGGCTCTGGATAGTGGGGTTATGGTGGCTCTGTTTAGTGGGGTTATGGTGGCCTGGGTAGTCGGGTTACGCTGGCTCTGGGTAGTGGGGTTACGGTGATTCTGGGTAGTTTGGATATGGTGGGTCTGTGAAGTGGGGTTATGGTAGCTCTGGGTAGTGGGGTTATGGTGGCTCAGGGTGGTGGGGTTGCGGCGGCTCTGGATGGTGGGGTTATGGCGTGGTGGGGTTACGGTACCTCTGGGTGGCGGTGTTATGGCGGCTCTGGGTCATGGGGTTAAGGCAGCTGTGAGTAGTGGGGTTATGTTGGCTCTGGGTAGTGGGGTTACGGCACCTCTCGGTGGTAGGGTTATGGCGGCTCTGGTTAGTGGGTTTACGGCGGCTCTGGGTGGCGGTGTTATGGCGGCTCTGGGTAGTGGGTTTAAGGCAGCTGTGGGTAGTGGGGTTACGTCGGCTCTGGGTAGTTGGCTTACGGGACTCATTTAAGGACTCTTATGCTTAGATTTTAGCTATTTTTTTCCAATGTATTGTACACTTTGTTTACAGTTCTTCATGTGTTTACATGTGTATGTTGTGTACAGTTTTTTAGACTTCCAATAAGTGGTATTTGTGTCTGTCCAGAGGAAAAATGAATCTCTGAGTTTTTATGTGTGTACTTGCCAATAAATCGGAATCTATATGGCACCATTTGTTCCCAATTGTTCTTTATTTGTTTCCCTGCGTAGGTTGAGTTGGTTCTTTTTGGCATGACCAAGAAGTGGTAACTCTGCCTCGCCTACAGGAACAAGAATCTCAGGGTTGAATGTGACGTCATGCACTGAACTCGACAGTCAATCTGTAGTTGGCCCAAAGGGCCTGTTTCTACGCTGGGAAACTTTATGACTCTGTGAAAAAATCTGAGTGGCGGGAAATAATTTTTTTCAGGGAATGCCACAGTAAAGTCTGGAAATTCAAACTGTGTTTAATTGCAATGATTCAGCAAAAATATGAGGAGAATTAGGATCAGTTGTTGGGAGAGAACAGGGAAGCAGAGCTCAAGTCCCCTCCTTTCCTGTCACAAGGAAATACAAGACCATGAGAGAAGGTCCCACGGACATTGAGCCATGTGCACGGTGCACAGGCTTTGTTGGGAAGAGTTGGAGCTGAAGCAGGGGCCCTCACCAAAGCCACATCTGTCCCCATCTTTATCACCATCCTGACTGGGACTGTTGGAACCCTCCTTATTTGCTCAACAGCATTGAACACAGAACATTCCAGCACAGACCGGCCGTTCAGTCCACGATGTTGTGCTGACCGACGTAAACCTACTCCATAACAATCTAACCCCTCCCCACCTTACGGATGAATATAGCTGGGACACCTGAATAGTGCTCTAACAACCCTTTATTATCCTTACATCCATCTGCCTGTCAAAGAGTCTTCAATGTCCCGGTTGTCCCAGCCTCGATCACCACCCTCGCCACTACATTCCAGGCAGCACCACTCTCTGTGTGGACAAATGAAAGAGTCAGATCTCTCTCACATTTCCAAGAGTTAAGATTCAATTTATTGCCATGTAATAAAGACAGTGCAACATTACACAAAATTTGTTTTTCATCTGCTGTAGGGCAGACAGATTTGACATTGGCAGAAATTGCTTGAAGCACCTCTTTACAGTCAGAGAAAGAGAAGCAAATGAGACCTTCCCAGAGTCACTGAGCGTCCGTCAATTTGCTTCCAACCCTCCCATAGCCCCTGTTACCACACAGAATCTAGTCCAAACCATCAGCAGCTTGAGCTCCAGATCTGAGCCCCCATCATGATGAGGAACCCTTCAGGGACCTCGGTCCCCTCTCTCATCCTGCTTCAGATCCCTGGATCCCCTTCGGCCAGTCTTGAGCCAGTCTCCTGCAGTCCTGTGAATCCCTCAACTGCACTCGTCAGCAGCTCACAGCCTGAGGAGTTTCCTTCCCTCGAATCGCCCCCACCCCCCCCCCCCCGCCTGTGGGTTCAACGACAGAACCCCTCTCTGGGCTGCCTCTGTGATCCTGTCCCAGGGGTCACCTCCTCTGCATCTCCTTCTTAAACCGGGGTGGGCTCCCCATTTCCTGGTGCCCTGAGCCAGTCCTCTGCTTCCCCGAAGTCTCTCACCTCTCCTGGCTGCTGCCAATCATAGGCCCTGCTATCCTGGAGGCGGCCCCCACGGCTGCAGTATTTTTCAAATAAAACCAGCGTCAGGTCAATGTACAGGTTTTTAAAGCCTGTCCGGATCCAACAGCATTCAGACTGGATGGTAGGAGCCCACAACGGAGCCCTGGGTTTCCGCTCTCCATGGGTCTGCAGTTCTGCCAGTGCTGCCATGTTCTCCCAGTCCCAGCTCTCTGAACAGTCAGGGTACCAAGGCTGTGTGGAGAAGCAGGGGAGTGGGGCGGTGGGAGAATGGATCAGTTCATGATGAAATGGTGGAGCGGACTCGATGGGCTGAATGGCCGACCT
This sequence comes from Narcine bancroftii, assembly GCF_036971445.1. Taxonomy (NCBI): domain Eukaryota; kingdom Metazoa; phylum Chordata; class Chondrichthyes; order Torpediniformes; family Narcinidae; genus Narcine; species Narcine bancroftii. The sequence goes on along the minus strand of NW_027211821.1, from coordinate 274,374 downwards.
GCTCCTAGGTCTCATTGTCTCATCTTTTGCAAAGTACAGACATGATTTTTAAACTAAAACACACAATTTGTAAATCACAGTTTGGGCTTTTTAAATGAAAACTGCCCAGATTTTGGCCCTGCAAAGTTGTGGTTTTTGACCCCAAAACACCACACATTTTGTCAAATACAACCTTATCTTTTGGAAAAAAAAATCACTGTGCACTTTCCTGCAAAACACAGCACAGGCCCTTTGGCCCTCGACATTGTGCTGACCCATATATTCCAATACAAACATTTCCCGACCCACTACCAGTGAATCCCAATTCACTGCATTCACCCCTTCTTGTAGAATTTAGGGTCTGTGAATGAAGACAGAGATCATGGGTTCAGAAGAAAAGTTGAAAAATATACATTTACAAATTTACAGAATTAAGCGATGCGGGGACCTGGAGATCCTGGTGGAGCACCTTAGCACTGGGGGGGAGGGGCCTTAGGCTCCTTGGGTCTCCTGGTCCCCTTGTGAGGGAGGAGAGGTGGGCTAGTCCTCTGGCTCAATGGTGGAGGGGGATGCACTTTCCTCCTGAACTGGATCCCCCGAGGCCCTGACTGGGGGCTGTGAGAATGAGCTCCGTGATTTGCAGGGCACCTGAGGCAACAGACCCTTTGATCTGGTGGTTGACAGGTCCTGATGTAGACCGTGTTCTCCCTCCCATCCGGGTATCCACAAAGGCATACGTGGGATTGGTGTGGAGCAGGTTCGCCCTTTCCACCAGGGGGTCGGTTCTTGCTTCTCCTCACATGCTTCCTGAGAAGGACTGGACCCGGAGTGGTGATCCAGGTTGGGAGTGTTGTTCTCGATCTCGACCTACTTTCCAAATTGAGTAAGAGCTTGTGACGAGTAGTGTTGGTCATGGTACATAGTAGCGACTGGATGGAATGGAGCGCCATAGGGAGGACTTCCTGTTACCCCTCACCAGCAGGTGGCTCGTCACTCATAAAGGATGAATATAGCTGGGACACCTGAATAGTGCTCTAACAAACCTTTTCTAATTGATCTCCCAAAAACATATCTATATACTCTGTCACACATTGCTGAAGTCCACAATCAGCTCTTTGACGCAGACAGTGGGTGTTATATTGCTTCAGCCAAGATTTCTGTCTCCGTCCTGTGTGCTGACCCATTGACCCTTTTTATACAGTGCACTGCTGTGGTATCATTTGCTAATAAGTGATTGGAAAATGTAATTTCTGAATCAGTCATAGGTGCAAAGAGAATAGAGCAGGAGATGGAATTGGCCACCCTGTGACTCTCCGCTCCTGATTGTGGAGGAGATGAGTTTACCAATCCGTACTCTTTGGGGTCTGAAGGGAAGGAAATCCAAGTGGTCAAGTCACCTTTATTTATCATTCAAACCATTGCCATTAATATCACAGGAAAGATGAGAGAGGGTTTCTCCAGGAACAAGGAGCATATTGACATAAATCGGAATGAACTATTAAGTCATAAGACATTTTTTTTAAAAACCCACGAAAAAAAACCCATGATATACGAGTACACATATGTTCTCGGAATAGAGGAGCCTGATGGCTTGCGGATAAAAGCTGTTACACAATCTGGATGAGTGGGCCCAAACGCTCCTTCCAGATGGAAGAATGGAGACCATTTCCAAGAGGGGTGTGTGAAGTCTTTCACCATATTATTTGCCTTCCACGTGGATCTTGCCTTGTAGATGTCCATCATGGCAGGAAGAGAGACCTCAATGATATTCTCTGCTGATTCCACTATCCTCTGGAGGGTTTTAAGGTCTGAGGTGGTACAGTTTCCAAACCAGAGTGTGATGCAATGGCTCCGAATCCTCTCAATACATCCTCTGTAGGATGTCGTGTGGATGGAGGGTGGGAGATGAACTTTCCTCTGCCTTCAGAGGATGAAGAGATGCTACTGGGCTTTCTCGATAATGGAGCTGGTGTTGAGGACCAGGGGAGATTCTCCACCCAACGCACACCAAGAAACCTGGTCCTTTTCACAACCTCAACGGTGGAGCCGTCAGTGGTCAGTGAACAGTGATCCTTCGGGCCTCCCTGAAGTGGACAACCATCTCTTTGGTTTTATTAACATTCAGATATAGACTGTTGGCTCTGCACTAGTCTGTTAGCAACTGCACCTCAACACTGACTCATCATTCTTGCTGATAAGGCCCACCACGGTCGCATCATCAATGGACTTGAGGATATGGTTTGAGCTGAGTCTAGTTGCACAGCCATGGGTCAGCAGAGTCGACAGCAATGGACAAGCCCACAGCCCGGGGGAGGTGGGGAGGGGTGATGATCTGGGAAGTCCTGATTGTGACCCAGAATGCTTAAGATCTCCCCCACAGGATGTCAAGAATCTAACTGCAGAGGGAAGTGTTTAGGCCCAGCAGGTTCAACGTCTCCATCAGGTACTGAGGTCTGATTGGGTTGAAGGCTGAAGTGAAGTCAATGAACAACATTCCAACAGACCTGTGTTTGCTTCCAGATGGGTGAGGCTAAATGGAGGGAGGTGGTGATGGCATAATCCATAGAGCAGTTTGATCAATATACGAATGGCAGGGGGTCCAGTGAGGGGAGCAACAGGAGGTTGATGTGCCCCATGATGAGACTCTCAAAGCACTTCATGATGGTAGATGTAAGTGGGGCAGGGCAGCCGTCACTGAGGAAAGAACTGATGATTTCTTCGGCCCAGGGACGATGGTGGCGGCTTTGAAGAAGTAGGAACTGTGCCCCTGTAGAAGCACAAGGTCGACTGGTGCTCCTCCGTCTTCTGTCTGGGCTGTGGTCATTCAGGCACAGGGCTTGTGACCTGGTTTATGGTGGCCTCGTTCTCTCATTGTCCGCCAAACACATCGGCATGGGCTGCGACTGTCCTGGGATTTGAGAAGTCCTCGTCTGCTTGCAGGAACGGGATGTCCTCTGGCATTTGTTCGAGGTAGGCTTGCTCAAGCATCAGGCAGGGTCTGTGACCTTCTATCAGTGCAAGCATCTCGTCCATCAAGGCCAATTTTATCAATACAGTCATCTGTTCTAGGAATAATATAACCATCTGTTTTAGTTACTGAATTAACCTTCCTGTAATCTGTACAGAATCTAATAATTCCATCTGGTTTCGGTACCAGAATACAAGAAAAAAAACCTTCTGAGTTTGAAGGTCTAATAATGTAATTTCTCAACATATATTCCACCTCCTGATCCATGATTTTACTCCTTAATGTATATACTATATAGGTCTGTCCCCCAGGCCATTGAGGTGCATCAGCCTGGCTGCGTGCTGCCGACAGGAGAGTCTTTCTTTTCTTTTTCAATCTTTTTATTATTATTATAATTTATAAACACATACAGTTCAAAGAGATATAAAAAAATACATAGTAAGTAATGAATTAATACAGAGATATTAAACAATAATATTACAGAATAAAAATATATCATAAAAAAAAAATTTGATCAGATATAATTAATAACAATATATGAAAAAAGAGAAAAAAAAAACCCAAAAAAGAAGAAAAAACAAATCTGAATTTTAAAAAAACTTAAAAAAAAACCTACAGATATAGCTAAACCATGCCGATCACTCCGATCTCATCTTACAGCCCAATTATCATACATAATCATAAAAAGAAAACAGAGCCAGATCAACTCACCACAAATGAAAATATTGAATAAATGGTCGCCAGGTTAACTCAAACTTAGAAGGGGATTCATAGACAGAGTTTCTAATTTTCTCTAAATTTAAACATAGTATGGTTTGGGTAAACCATTGGAAAACAGTGGGAGGATTTACCTCTTTCCAATTTAATAGTATAGATCTTCTAGCCATTAGTGTAAGAAAAGCAATCATACGATCCGCAGGAAGAGATAAATAAGTCAAATCTATCATAGGTAATCCAAAAATTGCAGTAATGGGATGTGGTTGTAAATCAATATTCAAAACAGTAGATATAATGGAAAAAATTTCCTTCCAATAATTCTGTAAAGAGGGACAGGACCAAAACATATGTGTAAGGGAAACTATTTCCAATTGACATTTATCACATATAGGATCGATATGAGAATAAAAGCGATGGAGTTTATCTTTAGACATATGAGCTCTATGAACAACTTTAAACTGTATTAGTGAATGTTTTGCACATAGAGAAGAAGAGTTTACCAGTCGCAGAATTTTATTCCAATTTTCATTAGAAATATGAAGGTTGAGTTCTCTTTCCCAATCATTTTTAAACTTTTCAAAAGTCCCAGAATTTATTTTTGTAATTATAATTTAGATATCACACCTTTTGGAGGGAATTTTGAATATAGTATATCCTCTAAAACAGTCGTAGTCTCCCGATTGGGAAAAGAGGGTAAAGTCGAAACTAAGAAACTCCTAATCTGCAAATATCGAAAGAAATGAGATCGAGGTAAATCATATTTCATGGATAATTGTTCAAATGATATGAAAGAGTTATCCAAGAATAAATCCGAAAAGCATGTTATACCTTTAACTTTCCAGAGTAAATAAGCTTGATCAATTAGAGAGGGATGAAAAAGGAAATTTAGTACAATAGGAGTTTCCAATATAAAATGACTTAGGCCAAAAAATCTCCGGAATTGAAACCATATACGTAGTGTATGTTTAGCCATTGGATTATCAATTTGTTTATATAATTTAGTAAGAGGAAAAGGGAGAGCAGCTCCCAAAATAGAGCTAATTGAGAAATTTTGCATCGGTTTAATTTCTAAATTTACCCAATGGGGATTTAGAGATAATTCTGAATAATTCAACCAATACCTTAAGTAACTAATATTAATTGCCCAGTAATAAATTCTAAAGTTGGGTAATGCCAACCCTCCCTCTAGTTTGGATTTCTGTAAATATTTTTTCCCCAATCTAGGATTCTTGTTTTGCCAGATATACGAGGACAATTTAGAATCGACCTTATCAAAAAAAGATTTAGGAACAAAAATAGGTATAGCTTGGAATATATATAAAAATTTAGGTAAGATCATCATCTTAATAGCATTAAATCGGCCTATCATGGATAGGGATAATGGTGACCAAGGAGAGTCTAAAGATGCTGAGGAGGAGGGTTTTGAGGGCGATGTACTTGTCCTCCTCAGAGGGATCATGGATCAGATCATCAACTCTGGCTGCTGTTTCCTTGTTGAGGACACTCACCATGTGGTAGAACACACATGGTGATCTGCCGGAGTTGAAGCTCCGCCTCCACCTGCCTGATCCATGTGCGGGGCCGGTGGGTCCAGAATGGGGGAGCTTCACAGAGACAGTGCTGATCGCCGAGGAATCCATGATTTGAGACCAGATGTCATCTGGGCTCTGCAGGGTCACCAATGTAGTGGCCGCTACACACAGAAAACACCACAGGACTTGATGGAATTTCCAGGACAATTGTTTAATTGAATTTGGAGCGCCCCAATTTAAGGCCAACGTTTGTTCTGCCCCACGCAGTGGTGACGTCATTAAGTGGCCCGGGACACAAACTGAGGCCACGAGGCAATAAGCAAGCCCTGACAGCGCCATCTTCTTCAGCTGCCCCGCCAGCGCAGCGGTACAAACAGGGCCGGTTCATTCGCAGAGATGTGCACCACCACCAAACCTTATGATGAGGATAAGGGGAGTGGAGAACCATCTGTTTCAGAGGTGTTTGCTGTTGAGAGGGTTGAAGAAGTTATCGATCATAAGATTATGGCAACAAAATCTTGTGAGGGTAACCTTAAAGAAACCATGGTTCCTGAGCGCCTGTCGAACTCAGCAATTTTGGAAAATTTGGAGGAAAAGTTAGGTCATCTTAAATCACAAGAAACAGATGCAATTGAAGGAAGTAATTTTGAAATTTACAGATTTGTTCCTGATGTGCCAAAATAAACATATCAGTGATTTATCATGATGTAGATGTGGGAGAAGCAAGTCCCATGAATAAACACCCATATAGTATATACATTAAGGAGTAAAATCATGGATCAGGAGATGGAATTTACGTTGAGAAATGACATTATTAGACCTTCAAACTCAGAAAGATTTTTTTCTTGTATTCTGGTACCGAAACCAGATGGAATTATTAGGTTCAGTTCAGATTACAGGAAGGTTAATTCAGTAACTAAAACAGATGCTTATCCTATTCCGAGAACAGATGACTGTATTGATAAAATTGGCAAAGCTAAATTTCTTACTAAGTTGGATTTGTTGAAAGGTTACTGGTGTCTGTCTTTAACTGGGAGAGGAAAGAATATTTCGGCTTTTGTAACTCCATCCGGTTTATATGAGTATAACGTGTTACCTTTTGGCATGAAAAATGCCCCTGCTACATTCCAAAGGATGATTAATTTGGTAATCCAAGGGTTAACTCATACAGATGCTTATATTGACAAAGGGGGTGATGTGGCCATCTTGGGTCTGTCCTCAGGGTGCACCGGGATCTGGTGATATCCGCACACCAGGTCAACTTTGGAGAAAGCCCTCGCACCGTGCAGGTTGGCCATAAAGTTCTGGATGTGAGGGATGGGGTAACGGTCAGGAATGGTTGCCTCGTTGAGTCGTCGATAGTCTCCGCAGGGACGCCAGCCGCCGGAGACTCACTAACCTGACAGATTGACACTGTGGAATCCTTGATGAAATTGAAACTTAAATGCAAATTTCCCTAACTACATTCTGGTTTCTGGTTGAAAAGTACATATTTCAACTTCTTTAACTGTTTTACAAGTGCTATTAATATTTAAACATGACAGTTCATAGATGTCAAAACAATGTTTAATCATTTCCCAAAAAAGCATTTATTTTAATGTTTGTAGTTTCATTTTAGCATTTATATTATGTTTTTTTAAAATAGAAATGAGGATGTGAATTTCCTGATCTACATTTTGTTTCTTGAAGAAAAGTATTTTTTTCCAACCTCTGAGAACGTTTCACATATGAAATTAATTTATATACAACACAGTTCATAGCTTGTGAAAACAAAGATAAAACTTTTCCCAAAATAGCATTTATTTTAGTGTTTGTAGTTCCTTTCCATTTTAACATCCCAATTTTATACTCTGAGACTCAAGAACTTTACAGGTTGACACTGTGGAGTTCACTTCCATAAAAATGTCACACTTTGAAACTCACTCACATCACCAGGTCACACTGTGCAAATCTCTCACTTATCAAGTTTACTCTGTGGGACTCACTCACATGACATTTTCAATGTGGGATTCACTAAGTAAACAAGATTATACCGTGCAAATCTCTCACATACCAAGTTTACACTGTGGAACTCACTCACATAACATTTACAATGTGGGATTCACTAAGTAAACAAGAATATACCGTGCAAATCTCTCACATACCAAGTTTACACTGTGGAACTCACTCACATAACATTTACAATGTGGGATACACTAAGTAAACAAGAATATACCGTGCAAATCTCTCACAGCCCAAGTTTACACTGTGGAACTCACTCACATAACATGTACAATGTGGGATTCACTAAGTAAACAAGATTATACTATGCAAATCTCTCACATAACACGTTTACACTGTGGGACTAACTCACATAACATGTACAATGTGGGATTCACTAAGTAAACAAGATTATACTATGCAAATCTCTCACATAACACGTTTACACTGTGGGACTCACTCACATAACATGTACAATGTGGGATTCACTAATTAAACAAGATTATACTGTACAAATCTCCCACATAACAAGTTTACACTGTGGGACTCACTCACATAACATTTACAATGTGGGATTCACTAAGTAAACAAGATTATACTGTGCAAATCTCTCACATACCAAGTTTACACTGTGGAACTCACTCACGTAACATTTACAATGTGGGATTCACAAAGTAAACAAGATTATACTGTGCAAATCTCTCACATACCAAGTTTACACTGTGGAACTCACTCACGTAACATTTACAATGTGGGATTCACAAAGTAAACAAGATTATACCGTGCAAATCTCTCACATACCAAGTTTACTCTGTGGGACTCACTCACATAACATTTACAATATGGGATTCACAAAGAAAACATGATTATTCTTTGGAACTCACTCACATCACAAGGTTACACTGTGGAACTCACTAACAAAACATTTTCAATGTCGAACTCCAATGAGAAAACAAGGTCAAAAGGTGGGACTCACTCACTTACAAGGTTAGACGGCGGGTAAAAATCACATCACATGTTCATTCTGATGAACTCATTCAAATAACAAAGTTACATTGTGGAATCCGCCTCAATAAGAAAGATAAACTGGAAGAGTCATGTAATGGAGTAGTGGCCGGTAGGAGAATACCAGCCCTCTCCAGAAAAAAAGGAAATAAGTGAAGAAAAAGCAAAGCCCCTGTCTTGGGTAAACTTATACCTCTCATTTTGTTCATTTTAGATTGGTCGCAGTGTTTGAGCCACCGAAAGAAAATAGACACACACACACCGAGAGCAGTTCAGTTTATACAAATGTTTATTACTAATTCAAAAGCTGATTTCACACTACAATATGCAAGCCCTTCCCAACTATACTTATCAACGCTTGGACTGGTCCCACCTGCCGAAGCGTGGCAACGACTGCACACTTGTAGTAGGTTGTCAGGGCGCCGGTAGCAGCTTCTCCACCTCCCCCGACCGGGACGTTGCTCAGACTCTGGCTGTTCTTCCTTCTTGACAAGGGGTGTTCCCACCCCTCGGAGAGTCTAAACTTAAGCAGCAGGACCACAGGCTTATATACCCCAAAAACAATTAATCATGCGCCTCCTCCTTCTAACATTTGTCAGTCAAAATCAAAACTGAACATTATATTCTACAATTTAGAAGATTAATTATTATGGAACCAGGATGTTATGATTTCCTGGTTTATCTCGTAGATACAAAGACTTATTAAAACTTCTCGAGCAAGACAGGTTGTGACCAATTCGTCAATTTCAGAGTGTTGCATTTGACAACTGCTTTCCCTGGGCCTCACAGTGGAATTCCATTTCAAAGTCTATCTTCAGATAAATCCCCATGGCTGAGTTTAATTACATCTGCTAGTTCTGAAAGTAAGGTGACCTGCGTGTGGACCCAGTGTCATCAGTTCCTCATAAGCAAAAAGCATCTGGGCACATGGTTTTAATCCTCCATTACAGCCCCAGACACACAAATCATAACAAATAAAAAATAAAGGTGTGGAGGAAATGGCTCCTCAGAAAGAAAAGCCAAAACAACAGGAAGAAAAGAATAAAGACAACAGAAGAGAAAGTGAAGGCCTTACCTGCACGAAAAAGCAGGGACCCACCGTGGAAAGAGGAGCCTGCTCCCCGAGGTGAGTGGAGACCCCGCAGGGTCGCGACCCACCAACTGTGGGACAGCAAAAATGGCTCACGGAGCCAAACAGTGGTGCACCACTGCGGATACGTGAAGAATCGTGCATGCACGATGCGCACGACAAGGAGAATACTGACGGGAGGGGGACCAGCTGTGGAGTTAAACTCCACAGCACCAACAGCTGTGAGATGCCCGACAGCAGGGCTCCCAGCTGGAAGATAAAGAAAGCAAATGGAAAGGGAGGGATCTGAAAGAAAAAAGGAAGCAAGAGACACAACAGATAAACAGCCCAGAAGAAGAGGACCAACATCAAGAAACCATGGAAAAAAAACCCAACAAACTGAGACACGCAGCTCAACCAGAAAGTCCGAAGAGACACAGATACAAGGAAGAGAAATAGAAGACACAAACACAAGAGCAGACACAGAAGAAGAAGAAGGAGAACACCAAGCTCTGCACAGAGGAATAGGAGGTAAAATGAATGGAGAGTACAAAAAGAAAAATTATTTTTCAAGAACAAATGAAAGCATTAAAAGAATGGCTGACACTAGAATTTAGTGAAATGAAAAGTACAGAAGAAAAAGTGAGTAGAATAGAGCTGGTCATAACAGATGTAGGGAAAGGATCAGATAATGTGGAAGAACGTGTAATGGTGGTAAAAATGGAAGTGAACAACCTAAAAAGAAAATTGGAAGAAAGTGACAAAAAAGTTAAAGAAACACAGGAGTTGTTAGCGCAGAAGTTGGATATAATGGAAAACTATAGTAGGTGAAACAATATAAAGATAGTGGGCCTTAAGGAAGATGAAGAAGGCAAAGATATGAAAGAATTTATAAAAGAATGGATCCCAAAGGTACTGGGAATGCCAGAAAAGCAGGAAGGAATGGAAATAGAAAGGGCACACAGAACATTAGCCCCGAAACCACAGTCACAACAAAAAACAAGATCCGTTTTAGTAAAATTCCTGAGATACATGACAAGAGAAAATATATTGGAGAAGGCAATGAATAAAATTGGAGAAGACAAAAAACCACTGGAATACAAAGGTCAATTTTTTTTCTACCCCGACTTAAGTTTGGAGCTCCTAAAGAAGAGGAAGGAGTTTAATGCAGCAAAATCGATCCTATGGTAGAAAGCTGATTTCACACTACAATATGCAAGCCCTTCCCAACTATACTTATCAATTTATGTTAAGATATCCAGCGGTGCTTAAAATAGTTACCCGGGGCAGCAAAACGGACTGTTCTCGGATCCGGAGAATGCACGAGAATTTGCAGAACACCTGCAAGACAGACAGAGAGATGAAGAGATGTAACAAGAACAAAGAACAACAATAAACTATATATAAAGATGTAAAAATAATGTATAAGTAAGAACTAAAGGAGGGAAGAAAAGGGAAGTCAGGGAGTAGGGGGAAAGTAAGAGGAGGAGTTAACAAATAAATAAATAAAACATAAAAAGAAAAAGAGAAGAAACGAGTAGGAGCTTTGTTATAATGTGAAGATAAAAGTCTTTTCTGGAGGGGGTTGGGTGGGAGACAATAACAGTTACTGCGAAATCAGTTGACACTTGCGAACGGGTTCGCAGTCTGAATGGAGAGGGAAGTTGTGGTTGCCCAGCAAGGGACAAGGGGTGACTCAGAGATGGGGGACAGTTGGGGTTAAGGGAATTATAGATGTGGGAATGGTGGAAATATTTTATGTTTTAGAAGTGTTGTCATAAAGTGCGTTCAAAAAAAGAAAACTGAGAAATGGAAATGGGGAAAAGGGGAAAGGTGGTGGTGAGGAAGCGGAAATGAGATGTAAACAAAGTATGAGATGGCTATGTTGAACTATATGACTATAAATATTAATGGAATACATAACCAAATCAAAAGGAAGAGGATATTAAATTTACTGAAAAAATAGATATAGCATTCGTACAGGAAACACATCTAACTGAAGTGGAACAGAAGAGATTAAGGAGAGAGTGGGTAGGGCATGTAACAGCACCATCATATTAATTCAAAAGCCAGAGGTGTAGCTATATTAATCAATAAAAATGTACCAATCAAAACAAAGGAGGAAATAATAGATCCAGCAGGGAGATATGTAATGATAAAGTGTCAGATATATTCAGAACTCTGGAATTTGGTCAATATATATGCACCTAATGAAGAGGATCAAAAGTTTATGCAAAATATTTTTTTGAAGATTGTCAAAACACAGGGGAATATATTGATAGGAGGGGACTTTAACCTTAATTTGGATTCAAAGATGGATAAAACTGGACAAAAGACTAGCAGAAAGTACAAAATAGCCAAATTTATGGTTAAATCAATGCAGGAAATGCAACTTTTGGATCTATGGAGGAAGCAACACCCAAAGGAGAAGGACTACTCACATTATTCGAGTAGACATAAAACATGCTCAAGGATTGACCTGTTCCTGTTGTCAGCCCATATCCAAGGGAGATTTAGGATAATGGAATATAAAGCTAGATTGTTATCTGAACGCTCACCCCTGTTATTAGCAATAGAACTGGAGGACATCCCAACAAGAACATATAGATGGAGATTAAACTCCATGCTACTTAAAAGACAGGGGTTTAGAGAATTTATTGAGTGCCAAATTAAAATGTACTTTGAAATAAATATGGAATCAGTGAAAGACAAATTTTATAATGGGATGCAATGAAAGCCTTCATCAGAGGGCAGATAATAAGTTATGTAACTAAGATGAAAAAGGACTACAATTGGGAAATAGAACAGCTGGAAAGGGAGATAGTAAGTACAGAAAAAGATCTAGCATCAAGGGAAGATACAACAAAAAGAAGGGAATTGGCAGACAAAAAAAAATATGAAAAACTACAAATGTATAAGGTGGAGAAGAACATAATGAAAATAAAGCAGAAGTATTACGAGTGAGGAGAAAAAAAACACACAAAAGACTAGCTGGGCAGCTTAAAACAAAACAAGCTAAAAGAACGGTTTTGGCATCAAGGAAAAAAGACAAACAAATTACATAAAACCCAACAGAGATCAATGAAAACTTTAAGGAATTCTAGGACCAATTATACCGAACTGAGATTGAAGGGAAAGAAGACAAAATAGATGTTTCTCGCTAAAATTGAACTACCAAAATTGCAAGAGGAGAAAACAATCATAGCTCAAAAAACAATTTGAAAAGATGAATTAACTATTTCCATGCACCCTCCCCTTTTACGTCTATTTTTCTAAATCCACTCCATGATCGAAACATCTCCACTTAACCCAACCCACATTTCTTCTCCCATTCAAGCACTCAGTAATACACCAAGGCAATAAAATAAAATCTCAATGCTGGAAATACTCAGCAGATCATCCACTGGAAAAATAATCGGAGTTAAAATCATCAGGTCAATAACCTTTCACTGGGATTCAGAAAGATGATCAAATAAACCTGATTCTATTTGCTGTGAAAAAGAAGAGGGGAAATAACAAACTGAATACATGGGATGAAAAGCCCGAGCAGCAGAAATGGCAGTGGTGCTGGATGAGTGGAGTCGACTCGTTGTGTCTGGATTGAGGGGTAAAGGATAAATAAGACAAACATGATGCCGTCACTGTGAGGTACAATACGACAGCTGCAGAGAATCTGAAATGAAGGAATGGTGAAAATACTTGTTTTTGGATCAATGTGACAAAATTTGAGCTGACAAAAGAAAACAAAATTGTTTTGCTCTGCCAGAACTCTCTAGATCAAGGGGCGCAATAAAATAGTCCAGAAGCCAACATTATGAAATTGAACAGCCCAGTTATAGAAATCGGCAGCAAGAGATCTTACATAATTCCATGAAAGTGGTGTCACAGGACGACCGGGTTCTAAAGACAGCTTTTGTCATCTTGGTCTTCATTAATTAACATATTGAAAATAGGAGTTGGGAAGTTATGGTGAGGTTGGATAAGATGATGGTGAGGCTGAATTTGGAGTATTGTGTGCAGTTCTGGTCACCTAGCTACAGGAAAGGTATTAGTAAGATGAAAGAGTGCAGAGAAGATTTACTAAGAAGCTGCCAGGTCTTCAGGAGTTGAGCTACAGGGAAAGGTTGAACAGGTTGGGACTTTATTCCTTGGAGTGTCGAAAAATGAGTAGGAGATTGCTTAAAGTGGCATATGAATGGGAAGAAAGGCTGAGAAAGACTGCAGTGGACCCAATTGTAAAGGAAAATTTTGCTTGAGAAAAATTGTCATTGGCCCATTTCCTCGGGAGTTATGAAACCACGCACAGAACAAGTCAATGAGGTACGATTAAAAAAGTGGTTTTTGAAATTTTTCTTTTCAATTACATTCCTCCTTAAGTAATCCCTTATTAACAGAGCACTTCTGGCAAAGGGATTAAGTGGAATATGATCTGGGGGGTGGGGGTGGGGGTGAGGAGGAGGAGTTTGAAAATCACTGTTCTTGATGAAAAGGTTTCTCCATCTCCGTGTTAAGCAGACATCCTTTTATTCTGAGGTTGTTCCCACTGGTCCTAAACTCTCCCAGTACTGGCAAAATCCTCTCTATCCAGCCCTTTCACTATTCATCAGATTTCAATGAGGTCCTGCCTCATCCTTCTAAGCTCAGGCGAGTACAGGCCCAGAACCATCAAATGTTCCTCAAGCATTATTCCGCTCTTCCCCAGGATCATTCTTGTAAACCACCTCTGGGCCATCACATCCTCTCTTAGAAATGGGGCCTAAAATTGCTCATAACACTTATGAGATCAGGACAACCAGAAGGTGGTCACAGGAGGGAAGACAGCTGCAGGGCTGCCTCGAGTCCATGGATTGGATGGTGTTCAAGGAGTCAACTGAGGGGAGGTGGGGGGGGGGGGTGTCGTGGAAAGATGGCATCAATAAAAGACGTGAGAAGACACCTCACCCTGACTGAACTGTTCAATACTCGAACTGTAGTGACTTTTTTGACTTTATCAATGTTTTGAACAATAATTTTCTACTGTAGGATTCTGGAAATGAAGAAGGGAAAAAAATAGTGTTGGGCATGACCAGTTGCCCCAATAATCACAGAGACAAAGACTGAGGGGAACGATAGGCTTTATTACACACAAGACTGCAGGCCCGCGTCCAAGTGAGGGAAGTGAAGGGAAGGAAGAGGTGGCTCGACCTTTATGCCCTGGGTCACAGGGGAGGAGTCCAGGAGAGGATGACATCAGGTGCGGCAGGGGTGGGGGAGGGGGAGCAGCCCGTGCCTGTACTGGTCAGTACATACAACATTTCATTACAAGCAACTTTGAAAAAACCTAGGTTTTCAACCTGTGAAAAGTGCAGAAGAAGCAAGGCTGACCTTCCAGAAGGAATCTCAGCAACAGTTATATATAGATCCGAATCCTCAACTTAGAACTCGGGAGAAGCTGGAAGAAACGTCCGCATCCTCTGCGCCTCCAGAGACGCAAGATGTCGCCAAGATCTTTGGCCTGGCGGCAGGCCAGGAGGAGTGCGAGCGTGGTATCTGACCCGAGCCTGGCTTGACTAAGGAGAGTGGGGGGTGGGTGCCCAAATGAGAGCACAAGTTAGCAGGAAGGTGACTGACAGTATGCAGCGGCCCATCTGGAGATACTCCCCTGCGTGCTACTGAGCTTCTCAGTATGGATGGATGTTCTCACATGCAGGAAATTCTGGATCAGATCCGCAGTAGGGCTGCCAGGTATGAGGTGAAGGAGAACAACTCAGAGGTTCGAGGCGAAGAAGAACAAGAATGACTACTTGCTGCAGTTGGACTCATTGAAGGGTGGCCTAAGACTTTAAGAACATCTCCTTCTCCAATGAAAGCTGTTGGTTCACCACAGACACCTTCCCCAGTCTTCAAGGCCCCTGCAACAAGGATGGAAGTCAACTTCATGTCTACAGAACTGATCCAACCAAATGAAAAGATTATGTCTTTTATGACCTAAAATTTTGAAACTTTAAATGATCAATTTGCTGGTATAAAGGAAATAATGGCTGGTATGTGTGAAGAAATTACATTTATTCAAGTTGATATTAATAAGAGTTTAACTGCAATGGATACTGGACAAGATCAATTGCAGAAGATAGAAGACATTTTTATTGACTGTAAGGACCTTGTGGAACATTATGCAGAGAGAATGGATTATATTGAGGATTTGTTTACAGAAGAGAGATTTGTTAAAAAACATTGATTCATTAGAAAATCAAAGTTGTCTAATAATATTAAGATAGTTGTTCTGCCAGAAGATATTGATGGTTCAGATCCTGTAAAATTATTTTTGTAAATGGATTCCAGAGTTGTTGGGAGTCGAGTCTTTTTAGATAGGGCTCATAGGGCGTGAAGAAGAAAACCTTTTCTGTGTCAAATGTCAAGAGTGGTTCTTTTAAGATGTTTGTGATATCAGGATAGAGAAATTATATTGCGGCTTGCAGATCAGAAAGCTCGCCTTGATCAAAGCCCTACGATGTATCAAGGCAATAGGGTTTTATTTTATGCTAATTTAAGTCAGGAGATTATTAAGTGATGGAAAGAGTTTAATCTGGTCAAAGCAGTTCTGTGGAAGAAAGGGTATAAGTTTACTTTTCAGTATCCGATGATATTTAAGGTGATTTATGGGCGAGATCAGTCTCAATGTTTTGAGAGTCCTTATGGTGCATTATCTTTTGCAAATTCCTTTGAAGATTTGAAGGAATCGATGGGGAAAATGTCCGAGGATGAGATTGGGAAGGGAACGGGAAAAAGAAGTTGGAATCAGAATTGGTGAGTGATATTGAAGATGAAGCTCAAGCTCAATGTGGGTGTTATCACTGGGATGACTGATGGGTCTTAATGTTCGGTTGTGGGGTGGTGGTTGACTCTACTACTTCTAAAGCCATCTGCCATTTGCGGTATTGACTGCACCTGGTCCACAGAGGGGGGTCCGAATCTTAGGCTCTTAGGTTTTTACATTTTTTACAGAGGTTTCTTATTGTTTGAAAGGGGGGTTTGGGTTTTTTAAAAAATTTATATCTAATTGTAATTGCTGTGTGAAGTGTCAATCTGAGGAGGAAATTAAGTTATGGCTCATTTAAATTTTGTGACCTTTAATGTTAAATGACTTAATAATCCAATGAAAAGGAAGGGAATATTGGCATATATAAAGAAAATGACAGTTGATGTTGCTTTTTTGCAAGAAACTCATTTGTCTGAGAAAGAACATATGAAATTGAAGAGAGATTGGGTCGGACATGTTTTTCATCTCCATTTAATTCGAAAGCTAGAGGTGTTGATACTTTGGTTCATAAGAAGATACCGTTTCAGTTGGAATCATTCTCTGCCACATTGGGTCGAGAGCTGTTGGTGAATTGTAAAATTTTTGCTGAAGCATGGACTTTGATGAATGTTTATCCACCCAATGAAAATGATGAAGACGCTATTTCTGAAACTTTTTGGAATCTGGGTCAAGCTAATGAAAATATTTTGGTTGGTGGGGATTTTAATTGTGTGTTGGATAAATTTCCAAAAACTTTACAAAGAACCAAAATGGCAAAATGGATGTTAGACTCAATGAAAGATTTGAATTTGTTGGAAATCTAGAGGAAGTTAATACTGACAGAAAAAGAATTTTCTTTTTATTCACCCAGACATGATTCTTTTTTGAGAATCGACTTTTGCTTCATGTCAGCACAATTACAGGGTAGATTTATACATGCAGAGTATAAGAGTAGGATTTTGTCTGATCATTCCTCATTGTTAAGTAGAAGTACACAATCCTTTATCTGGACATCTAAAATCCAGAAAGTTCCAAAGTGGGGAGAGAGACGACAGCGCGAGGAAGGCGGGAGAGGGGTGGGGGGAAAATGGCAGCGTGACTGGAAGGGAGTGAGGGTGGATACAGCAGCATAATTTGGGTGGGCTTAAATCTGGCTTTCCAAAATCGAAAAAAATCTGAAATTCAGAAAACAGTGACCCCACCCCCCCCCCCCAAAGGGTTCTGGATAAAGGATTGTGCACCTGCACATGTTCTGGTTTGTATAATGTAGACACCCCTTATCGCTGAATATTTAATGGGATGTTATTGAAGCAACCAAAATTTCTAAGTTATATCAAAGACCATATTCAGTCTTATTTGCCAATTAATACATATTCAGTACAAAGTAAATTTGTTTTGTGGGATGCTTCAAAAACCTATTTAAGATGTCTGATAATCAATTATTTTACAAGAATTAAGACGCAGCATTTGGCAGAGACGCAAAATTTGGAGAAGGAAATAACAATGTTAGAAAAGGAATTCCAACGAAATTCGACTGTAGATTAAAAGACTTTTTTGATTCAGTTGAAACTGTTATAATATAATGCAAACATATTAATATGAAAAATTAATACAATGATCCAAATTGTGTTACTATGAGTAAGGAGAAAGAGTGTATAAGGTTTTCGCTCGGCAATTAAAGACTGAACAGGCATCAAGGACAATAAATGCGATAAGAAATAATTCAGGAGTTACTTTTAAACCTCAGGAAATGAATGATGAATTTCACTCATTTTACCAGAATTTATATCCTTTTGATGTAAGTCAGGATGAGGAACGTGTTGAGTCTTTTTTAGGTAGTTTGGAGTTATCGGTTTTGGACGATAAAGATAGGACAGAATTGGAAGTTCCTTTCAGTAATTTAGAAATTGAAGAAGCGATATTGAATATCACCTGGAGAAGATGGGTTTACAGGAGGGTTTTATAAAGAATTTTATGAAGTCTTGTCTCCTGTTTTGATGGATGTTCTTAAACAAGCTACAGAAGAGCAAAAGCATTTCCAGAATCCTTTTCTAGAGCTAGAATTAGTTATTGCAAAAAAGGAAGAGCCCCATTGAATGTTACCTCATATCGACCAATATCTTTATTAAATGTAGATTATAAGTTAGTAGCTAATAGACTTGTGAAGTATTTACCATGTTTAATACATGTTGATCAACCAGGTTTCATTAAGAATAGATTTTCTTCTGAAAATATTGTTAGACTGTTGATGTTGATTCATGTGTCAAGACATTGTTTGAATCAATCGATGATAGTGGCATTAGATGCAGAAAAAGCCTTTGATCGAGTTGAAAGGTACTTTTTATTTAAAGTACTTGAAGATTTAAGTTTGGACCTTTTTTGACTGGTTGAGTTAAAGCCTTGTATAAAAATCCTTTGGCGAGGATGGTGACAAATGGACAAATTTCAGATACCTTTAATTTAACATGCTCCACAAGGGAAGTTTGTCCTTTGTCAACCTTGGTGATAGAACTGCTAGCCCAAGCTATAAGACAAAATGATAAAATTAGTGGGATTAAAATAAATGAAGAGAATATAAGGTTCCTTTGTACCAATATATTTAACAAATCCTCAGTAATCGTTATGACATCTGCAAACCTGTTTGGTACAATATGGAGAAATGTCTGGTTGTAAGGTTAATTGGGATAAGAGGAACATATTACCAATGACAGAGGAAGATTATCCTGCTTGTAAACAGATTACACAGCTTAGATGGACGAAGAAAATTAAATATTTAGGGGTAATGTTTGATGCAGATTATCAACATTTGTGTAAGTTTAACTATGTTTCTCTATTGATAAAATTAAAGCTGATTTAATTAAATGGAAAGATCTTCCTTTGAAATGAATGGCACATGTGAATTGTATTAAAAATGAATATTTTTCCTTGAATTCAATATCTTTTTCAATCAATTCCATGTTCGTGTCCAAACATATTTTTTAAAGAGTTATGCAGCAATCAGAATATTTTTATAGAAAGGTTAATTGGCTAGAGTATTGTTGAAAACATTAACATGGAAATATGCATTAGGGACGACAATGGCCTCATTTTCAGAATTATTCATTAAATTATTAGTTTATTATCAGTTAAAATTTATTAATAGGATGTTCAATGTTAATTAACCTCCACACTGGGCTAAAATGTTATTAGCACAGATTTCTCATTCTATTATACATCAATGTATATTTAGATGGACTCCTCGTCTTTTGCTTTATTATAATGTGCCAGTATTATGACATTTATGTGATACTTGGTATAAAAAAAATCTGTCAATAGGAACTGGAGATAAGGTTTCATTACAAATTCCATGATATCAGGATAAATACATCTCCTTCTCGATGAATAATCTCAGTATTTAAAGATTTGCCAGATGAAATGTATTCAAGTGTTAGCAGATTGTTTTGAAGATGGGATATTTTTTTCTTATGTTAGGCTTCAGGAAAAAATTGAGGTACTGTTAAATTCTTTGCTTGCATATTTTCAAGTACATTCTCCAGTAGTGAAGAGTTTTGGGCGGGAATCGAACATGCCTAAGTTAACTAAATTTAAAAGGGATTTATTTCAGAAATGTATTCTTTGTTGCAAGAGAAAATGGCTAAACTGGATTGAGATAAATCAAAGCTTAAAGGGGAGAAAGATTTATCCTTAGAATTGTCCCAAGAAGGATGGACTACTATGTGTGAAGATAGTGTGACTAAATTTGGTGAACTACAATTTTCTACATCAGTTGAATTAAACACCAGAAAAGTTAAAAAGATATGGATTTAGTCATTCAGATTTATGTATTCATTGTGGGACTCAAATTGGTACTTTTTTTTTCAATTCTGTCTGGTTGTGTGATAAAGTAAATCTTTTTGGATAAAAATGAAACAGTTTAAGGTGGATTTATTAGAGACTACTTTAATGTTAGATCTACTGCTTTTTTTAAATGTGGTATATTCCAACTTTAACAATGGGTTTAAGAATGGATAAATCTCTAATTGAGTTTATTCGGTTCGCATTAGCATTGGTTGGGGAATGTATTTGTATTACGTGGAAAAGTGATGTGGATTTAAATATGAATTGTTGGCAAAATGAAAGCTTGTATTTGTTTGGAAAAGATAACATAATTTTCATAATAATTTTTTTATGTGAAGACATGGTCTAAAATTTACAGTCTTTTGCCTCTCTTCCTTCTTAAAGAGTGGAGTAACATTTACAATTTTCCAGTCCAGACTTAGCAGACAAGGATAGATGGACATTAAACATTAACATGGTGAGTAATTAGTGAAGCTATTCATTCAGATATACTCCTCACAACAAGGTAATTCCAAAACACCCAAGTTATAGGGTTCCACATGAGAGACGAGGCCAATAGCCGCAGAGATCAAGACAAAGCAGAATCATACACACCATTACTACCAAGATTTACATCAGTGACATATCAGAGTCAATGCGATACTTTAAGATTAGTTACAGCACAGTAACAGACCCTTTAGGCCCATAAACCTGTGCCTCCCAATTCACCTTCAAGCCCCCCCATACTTTTTGAACAGTGGGAAAAATCTGGAGCCCCCTCCCCCACCCTGGGGAAAACCTAAGCACACACAGGGAGAACATAGAAACTCCTCACAGAGAGAGCAGGATTTGAACCCCATCCCTATCAATGGCAGCGCAACAGAGTTGCGATTGTGCCATCCACTGTCGAACCACGTTGGATGGGAAGAAACTCAAATCAAGAAAGTCAATAAATGGAGAGCATCAATATTTTGTGAATTGGTACGGATTCGTCCAGATTTTGAGAAAATATGGATGGGCAGTACTTTGCAACAACATAATGACAGTCAATACAAAAGAAGCCACAGCGAGCTTGCATGGGAGCCAGGAAGGGAAAGTAGCCACTTTATTGAAATGGAAGCAAGAGAATGGTCTCAGGAGCACGAATCCATGTGAGAGAAATTCCGGTTCACGAGCAAGTCACTAAAACCCAATGATGCCTTCCAAAGTGCATTCCGATTTGGGAATACAACGCATTCATCTCGACCTGCTTCTCCACTTTGGGCATTTTAGATCATTAATATTCCCCAGTATTATTCAACATCTGATGATGAGGTGTTACATGTGTTGTTAAGAGGTGTAACAATGCAGCTCGCAGTATTTGCACAGCAGATATAATAAGGGATCCACCCTTCTCCCTCTCCTGCATAGTGTCTATTTAAGACAAACATTTTTTCTCTCAATTTGCCCATAATCTGCAAAGAAATGATGATGAGATCACAAGATGTTGCAGTAGAACTTCATTCATCTTTTGATTTGATCGTCTAAACAAGCTTAAAAAAAATTACAGAGCAGTGAGGGTCTGGGATGCATTGCTGGGGTGGAGATCGGGGCTGGTACAATAAGGACATTCAAAACACTCTAAGATACATGGATGGAAAAATAATAGAGGGTAATGAATGTGAGGTAGGGAAGGGTTAGATTTGTAATGGCACTGATACACCACCATTTACAAACAATTAAAGAATACCCTCACTTGTTTCTTCCAGAAGGCAATCCTCCTTAGACACAACATTGCATTCTTCAACTCCCCAAACACCACCCAGCCAAACCTCTCATTGGATCAGTGCCACATGGTGATCCTGACACTCTCTCTCTACTCCTCCTGCATCCGAGATCCATCACCCATTTTTTTTTTTTTTTCTTTGGCTTGGCTTCGCGGACGAAGATTTATGGAGGGGGTAAAAAGTCCACGTCAGCTGCAGGCTCGTTTGTGGCTGACCAGTCCGATGCGGGACAGGCAGACACGATTGCAGCGGTTGCAAGGGAAAGTTGGTTGGTTGGGGTTGGGTGTTGGGTTTTTCCTCCTTTGCCTTTTGTCAGTGAGGTGGGCTCTGCGGTCTTCTTCAAAGGAGGCTGCTGCCCGCCAAACTGTGAGGCGCCAAGATGCACGGTTTGAGGCGTTATCAGCCCACTGGCGGTGGTCAATGTGGCAGGCACTAAGAGATTTCTTTAGGCAGTCCTTGTACCTTTTCTTTGGTGCACCTCTGTCACGGTGGCCAGTGGAGAGCTCGCCATATAATACGATCTTGGGAAGGCGATGGTCCTCCATTCTGGAGACGTGACCCATCCAGCGCAGCTGGATCTTCAGCAGCGTGGACTCGATGCTGTCGACCTCTGCCATCTCGAGTACCTCGACGTTAGGGGTGTGAGCGCTCCAATGGATGTTGAGGATGGAGCGGAGACAACGCTGGTGGAAGCGTTCTAGGAGCCGTAGGTGGTGCCGGTAGAGGACCCATGATTCGGAGCCGAACAGGAGTGTGGGTATGACAACGGCTCTGTATACGCTTATCTTTGTGAGGTTTTTCAGTTGGTTGTTTTTCCAGACTCTTTTGTGTAGTCTTCCAAAGGCGCTATTTGCCTTGGCGAGTCTGTTGTCTATCTCATTGTCGATCCTTGCATCTGATGAAATGGTGCAGCCGAGATAGGTAAACTGGTTGACCGTTTTGAGTTTTGTGTGCCCGATGGAGATGTGGGGGGGCTGGTAGTCATGGTGGGGAGCTGGCTGATGGAGGACCTCAGTTTTCTTCAGGCTGACTTCCAGGCCAAACATTTTGGTAGTTTCCGCAAAACAGGACGTCAAGCGCTGAAGAGCTGGCTCTGAATGGGCAACTAAAGCGGCATCATCTGCAAAGAGTAGTTCACGGACAAGTTTCTCTTGTGTCTTGGTGTGAGCTTGCAGGCGCCTCAGATTGAAGAGACTGCCATCCGTGCGGTACCGGATGTAAACAGCGTCTTCATTGTTGGGGTCTTTCATGGCTTGGTTCAGCATCATGCTGAAGAAGATTGAAAAGAGGGTTGGTGCGAGAACACAGCCTTGCTTCACGCCATTGTTAATGGAGAAGGTTTCAGAGAGCTCATTGCTGTATCTGACCCGACCTTGTTGGTTTTCGTGCAGTTGGATAATCATGTTGAGGAACTTTGGGGGACATCCGATGCGCTCTAGTATTTGCCAAAGCCCTTTCCTGCTCACGGTGTCGAAGGCTTTGGTGAGGTCAACAAAGGTGATGTAGAGTCCTTTGTTTTGTTCTCTGCACTTTTCTTGGAGCTGTCTGAGGGCAAAGACCATGTCAGTAGTTCCTCTGTTTGCGCGAAAGCCGCACTGTGATTCTGGGAGAATATTCTCGGCGACACTAGGTATTATTCTATTTAGTAGAATCCTAGCGAAGATTTTGCCTGCAATGGAGAGCAACGTGATTCCCCTGTAGTTTGAGCAGTCTGATTTATCGCCTTTGCTTTTGTACAGGGTGATGATGGTGGCATCACGAAGATCCTGAGGCAGTTTTCCTTGGTCCCAACAAAGCTTGAAAAACTCATGCAGTTTGGCATGCAGGGTTTTGCCGCCAGCCTTCCAGACCTCTGGGGGGATTCCATCCATACCTGCTGCTTTGCCACTTTTCAGTTGTTCGATTGCCTTATATGTCTCATCCAGGGTGGGAACCTCTAGCCTTAGGGGCTGTTGAGGGAGCTGGAGCAGGGCGGAATCTTGGACTGAGCGGTTGGCACTGAAAAGAGATTGGAAGTGTTCTGACCATCGGTTGAGGATGGAGATCTTGTCGCTGAGGAGGACTTTGCCGTCTGAGCTGCGCAGCGGGCTTTGGACTTGGGGTGAGGGGCCGTACACAGCCTTTAGAGCCTCGTAGAAACCCCTGAAGTTGCCAATGTCCGCGCTGAGCTGTGTTCGTTTGGCGAGGCTAGACCACCACTCATTTTGGATCTCCCGGAGTTTGCGCTGAAGATGGCTGCATGCGCGACGGAAGGCTTGTTTCTTCTCTGGACAGGACGGCTTTGTAAGGTGAGCCTGGTGGGCAGCTCGCTTCTTTGCCAGCAGCTCCTGGATTTCCTGGCTGTTTTCGTCAAACCAGTCCTTGTTTTTCCTGGAGGAGAAGCCCAGTACCTCTTCAGTGGATTGCAGTATGGTAGTCTTCAACTGGTCCCAGAGGGTTTCAGGGGACGGGTCCGTGAGGCGGGTTGCAACGTCGAGCTTTGCTTTGAGGTTTGCCTGGAAGTTTCCTCTCGCTTCGTCTGACTGCAGTTTTCCATCATTGAACCTCTTTCTGGTGGCTTTATTGTTCCTGGGCTTTGGCTTGAAGTGAAGGTTGAGCTTGCAGCGAACCAGCCGGTGGTCAGTGTGGCATTCCGCGCTAGGCATGACCCTGGTGTGGAGCACATCTTGTTTGTCACTTTCTCGCACCAGGATGTAGTCCAGGAGGTGCCAGTGTTTGGATCGGGGATGCATCCAGGTGGTCTTAAGGCTGTCCCTCTGCTGAAAAAGGGTGTTTGTAATGACAAGCTGCTGTTCTGCGCAGAGCTCCAACAGGAGGCGCCCATTGTCGTTGCACTTGCCGACGCCATGCTTGCCCAGGATTCCTGGCCAGGTTTCTGAGTCTTTGCCGACACGAGCGTTGAAGTCGCCCAGGATGACAACCTTGTCGGCTGTAGGGGTACGTTGGATGAGGTTGCGCAGGTCGGTGGAGAACTTGTTCTTTTCTGCTGGTTCCGCCTGGAGGGTTGGAGCATAGACACTGATGAGGGTGATGTGACGCTTGTTTTGAAGTGGGAGTCGCATGGACATGATTCGGTCCGAGAGGCCTGTCGGAAGGTTTTCGAGTTTGGAGGCAATGAAGCTCTTGACCATGAAGCCTACACCAGATAGGCGTCGTTCATCCGAAGGCTTGCCAGACCAGTAGAGTGTGTAGCCCGCGCTGCGTTCTTGGAGGCTGCCTACATCTGCCAGGCGGACTTCACTGAGAGCGGCTATGTCGATGTCAAGTCTGAGGAGTTCATGTGCAATGAGGGCAGACCGACGTTCAGGTCGGTGGCTGTCAGTCTTGTCTAGCATGGTTCTGATGTTCCAGCATGCTAGCTTGAGTTTGTGAGCATCTTTTGAGGGGGAGGACGTGGAGGGGGAGGACGTTGAGGGGGAGGACGTGGACCTGTCCTCGGGCCTGCGCAAAGGAGCTTTTAGGTGGAGTGCAGTGCGCGCAGTACTGGCCCCACCCTTTACACCCATGGTTCGTGTGCCGTGGCCAAGCAAGCTGGGACGTGGCAGCGAGGTCCTTGGGTCGTAGGTTTTATATCGGAGTGGCCTTCTCCTATGCAGGTTTCTTACCCGGGCTGGAGGGGTCTGCCTCCCCTCCTAGGTCGGTCCATACTGCCCGGACCGGGGCCGAGGCCGCCGCAGTTCACCCTGTGCCTGGACTGGGGCCGCCGCCTCCCACTCCCTGCCCGGACCGGGGCCTCCGCCTGCCTCACTCGACCAAGGCCGGGGCCGCCGTCTCCCCCTTGCTCCTGCCCGTATCGGGGCCGCCGCCGTCTACCCTTCGACGGACCGGGGCCGGGGCCGCTGCTGCTCTCCCTGTGCCTGGACTGGGGCCGCCGCCTCCCACTCCCTGTCCGAACCGGGGCCTCCGCCTGCCTCACTCGACCGAGGCCGGGGCCGCCGTCTCCCCCTTGCTCCTGCCCGTATCGTGGCCGCCGCCGTCTACCCTTCGCCCGGACCGGCAACTAACTTATAAACTACATTTAATAAAGATATTGGTCGATATGAGGCAACTTTCAATGGGGCTCTTTCTTTTTTGCAATAACTAAGTCTAGGTCTACAAAAGGATTCTGGAAATGCTTTTGCTCTTCTGTAGCTTATTTAAGAACATCCACCAAAACAGGAGACAAGACTTCATAAAATTCTTTATAAAACCCTCCTGTAAACCCATCTTCTCCAGGTGATATTCAATATCGCTTCTTCAATTTCTAAATCACTGAAAGGAACTTCCAATTCTGTCCTATCTTTATCGTCCAAAACTGATACGTTCAAACTACCTAAAAAAGACTCAACACGTTCCTCATCCTGACTTACTTCAAAAGGATATAAATTCTGGTAAAATGAGTGAAACTCATCATTCATTTCCTGAGGTTTAAAAGTAACTCCTGATTTATTTCTTATCACATTTATTGTCCTTGATGCCTGTTCAGTCTTTAATTGCCGAGCGAAAACCTTATGTTCTCTTTCTCCTAACTCATAATAACGCTATTTGGATCATTGTATTAATTTTTCATATTTATATGTTTGCATTATATTATAACAGTTTCAACTGAATCAGAAAAGTCTTTTTATCCACAGTCGAATTTCGTTGGAATTCCTTCTCTCAAATTGTTATTTCCTTCTCCAAATTTTGCCTCTCTGCCAAATGCTGTGTCTTAATTCTTGCAGTATAATTGATTATCAGACCTCTTAAATAACCTTTTAAAACATCCCACAAAACAAATTTACTTTGTACTGAATCTGTATTAATTTGCAAATAAGACTGAATATGGTCTTTGATATAACTTAGAAATTTTGGTTGCTTCAATAACATCCCATTAAACATTCACCGATAAGGGGTGTGTACATTATGCAAACCAGAACATGTGCAGGTGCACAATCCTTTATCCAGAACCCTTAGGGGGGGGTGGGGGGTCACTGTGTTCTGAATTTCAGATTTTTCTAGATTTCAGAAACCCAGATTTAAGCCCACCCAAATTGTGTTGCTGTATCCACCCCCAATCACTTCCAGTCACGCTGCCATTTTCCCCCCACCCCTCTCCCTCCTGCCTCGCACTGCCGTCTCTCTCCCTACTTGCTGGTGTTTGGAACTTTCCGGATTTTAGATGTCCAGATAAAGGATTGTGTACTTCTACTTAACAATGAGGAATGATCCGACAAAATCCTACTCTTATTCTCTGCATGTATAAATCTACCCTGTAATTGTACTAACATTAAGCAAAAGTCAATTCTCAAAAAAGGATAATGTCTGGGTGAATAAAGAGAAAAGTTATTCTGTCAGATTTAATTTCCTCCATATTTCTACCAAATTCAAATCTTTCATTGAGTCTAACATCCATTTAGCTATTTTGGTTCTTTGTACAGTTTTGGAAATTTATCCAACACACAATTAAAATCCCCACCAACCAAAATATTTTCATTAGCTTGACCCAGATTCCAAAAAGTTTCAGAAATAGCGTCTTCATCATTTTCATTGGGTGGATAAACATTCATCAAAGTCCATGCTTCAGCAACAAATTTACATTTCACCAACAGCTCTCGACCCAATGTGGCAGAGAATGATTCCAACTGTAACGGAATCTTCTTATGAACCAAAGTAGCAACTCACCTCGAGCTTTCGAATTAAATGGAGATGAAAATCATGTCCGACCCAATCTCTCATCAATTTCATATGTTCTTTCTCAGACAAATGAGTTTCTTGCAAAAAAGCAAGATCAACCTTCATTTTCTTTATATATGCCAATATTACCTTCCTTTTCATCAGATTATTAAGTCATTTAACATTAAAGGTCACATAATTTAAATGAGCCATAACTTAATTTCCTCCTGAGATTGACACTTCACACAGCAATTACAATTAGATATAAATTTTTTAAAAACCCAAACCCCCCTTTCAAACAATAAGAAACCCCTGTAAAAAATGTAAAAATCTACAAGTACAAGAGTCGGACCAGCTGCAGTTAATACCACAAGTGGCAGACGACTTTAGAAGTAGTAGAGTCAACCACCACCCCCCAACCGACCATTAAAACCCATCAGTCATCCCAGTGATAACACCCACATTGAGCTTGAGCTTCATCTTCAACATCATTCACCGATTCCCATTCCCTTCCCAATCTTATCCTCGGGCATTTTCCCCATCAATTCCTTCAAATCTGGGAAGGAATTTGCAAAAGATAATGCACCATAAGGACTCTCAAAACATTGAGACTGATCTCGCCCATAAATCACCTTAAATATAATCGGATACCAAAAAGTAAACTTATACCCTTTCTTCCACAGCACTGCTTTGACCAGATTAAACTCTTTCCATCACTTAATAATCTCCTGACTTAAATCATCTTAAAATAAAACCCTATTGCCTTGATACATCGTAGGGCTTTGATCAAGGCGACTTTCTGATCCGCAAGCCACAATATAATTTCTCTATCCTGATATCACAAACATCTTAAAAGAACCGCTCTTGACATTTGA
The DNA here is from genome assembly GCF_036971445.1 of Narcine bancroftii. Lineage (NCBI taxonomy): Eukaryota > Metazoa > Chordata > Chondrichthyes > Torpediniformes > Narcinidae > Narcine > Narcine bancroftii. The sequence continues at coordinate 246,255 of NW_027211821.1, read as the reverse complement.
CCCAGAAAAGGTTTTCTCCTTCACGCCCTATGAGCCCGATCTCAAAAGACTCGACTCCCAACATCTCTGGAATCCATTTCCAAAAATAATTTTACAGGATCTGAACCTTCAATATCTTCCGGCAGACCTCGCACTCCTCCTGACCCGCCGCCAGGCCAAACAACTTGAGGACATCTTGCGTCACTGGATGCGCAGAGGATGTGGATGTTTCTTCCAGCTTCTCCCGAGTTCCACATTGAGGATTCGGATCTATCTCTAACTGCTCCCGAGGTTCCTTCTGGAAGGTCGGCCTTGCTTCTTCTGCACTTTTTACAGGTTGAAAACCTAGGTTTTTTCTAAGTTGCTGGTAATGAAATGGTATTGTATGTACTTATCAGTACAGGCATGGGATGGCCCACCCTCCTGATGTCATCCTCTCCTCGACTCCTCCCTAAACTCCTCCACTGTGACCCGGCCATAAAGGTCGAGCCACCTCTTCCATCCCTTCACTTCCCTCACTTGGACCCGGGCCTGCAGTCTTGTGATTAATAAAGCCTATCGTTCCCCTCATTCTTTGTCTCTGTGATTATTGGGGCAACTGGCAGTGCCCAACACTGCTTTTTTCCTTTCTTCATTTCCAGAATCCTACTGTAGTAAATTACTGTTCAAAACATTGATAAAAATCAAAAAAGTCACTACAGTTCGAGTATTGAACAGTTTAGTCAGGGAGAGGTGTCTTCTCACGTCATTTTCCGATGCCATTCTTCCACGACAATCCCCCCTCCCCTCAGCTGACTCCTTGAACACCATCAAATCCGTGGACTCTAGGCAGCCCTGCAGCTGTCTTCCCTCCCGTGACCACCTTCTTGTTGTCCTGATCTAATAAGTGTTGTGAGCAATTTTAGGACCCATTTCTAAGAGAGGATGTGATGGCCCAGAGGTGATTAACAAAAATGATCCTGGAGATGAGAGGAATAATGTTGGAGGAGCATTTGATGGTTCTGGGTCTGGACTCGCCTGAGTTTAGAAGGATGAGGCAGGACCTTATTGAAATCTGATGAATAGTGAAAGGGCTGGATAGAGAGGATTTTGCCAGTCGTGGGACAGTTTAGGACCAGTGGGCACAACCTCAGAATAAAAGGATGTCTGCTTAAAACGGAGATGGAGAAACATTTTCATCAAGAAACTCCTCCTTCACACCCTCCCCCACCCCCCGGATCATATTCCACTTAATCCCTGTGCCAGAAGTGCTCTGTTAGTAAGGGATTACTTAATGTGGTATGTGATTGGAAAGAAAAAGTTTGAAAACCAATGTTTTAATTTTCTATTTACGTCATTGACTTGTTCTGTGCGTGGTTTCATAACTCCAGAGGAAATGGGCCACTGACAGTTTTTCTAAAGCAAAATATTTCCTTCACAATTGGGTCCACTGCAGTCTTTCTCAGCCTTTTTTCCCATTCATGTGCCACTTGAAGAAATCTCTTACTCATTTTTCGACACTCCAAGGAATAAAGTCCCAACCTGTTCAACCTTTCCCTGTAGATCAACTCCTGAAGATCTGGCAGCGTCTTAGTAAATCTTCTCTGCACTCTTTCAATCTTACTAATAACCCTTCCTGTAGCTAGGTGACCAGAACTGCACACAATACTCCAAATGTGGCCTCACCAACATCTTATCCAACCTCACCATAACTTCCCAACTCTTATTTTCAATATGTTAATTAATGAAGGCCAAGATGACAAAAGCTGTCTTTAGAACCCTGTCGTCCTGTGACACCACTTTCATGGAATTATGTAACTATGTTTTATCTCTTGTTGGAGATTTGTATAACTTCTCTGTTCAATTTCATAATGTTGACTTCTGGACTATTTTATTGTGCCCCTTGATCTAGAGAGTTCTGGCAGAGCAAAACAATTTTGTTTTCTTTTCTCAGGTCAAATTTTGTCACATTGATCCAAAAACAAGTATTTTTACCATTCCTTCATTTCAGATTCTCTGCAGCTGTCGTATTGAACCTCACAGTGACGGCATTGTGTTTGTCTTGTTTATCCTTTCCCCCTCCATGCAGACAGATGTGTTGATCAAAGAGTGGACTCCACTCATCCAGCACCACTGCCATTTCTGCTGCTCGGGCTTTTCATCCCACGTATTCAATTTGTTATTTCCCCTCTTCTTTTTCTCAGCAAAGAGAATCAGGTTTATTTGATCATCTTTCTGAATCCCAGTGAAAGATTATCGACCTGAAGATTTTATCTCCGATTATTTTTTCCAGTAGATGATCTGCTGAGTATTCTCAGCATCAAGTTTTTATTTTACTGCCTTGGTGTATTACTGAGTGCTTTTAGAAAAATAGACGTAAAAGGGGAGGGCTCATGGAAATAGTTAATTCATCTTTTCGATTTTTGGAGTCTCCTGCCGGAAAGCGCGGGATACTCACGGGGCTTCATTCAAACCCGCTGGCAGCAAACTCTTAATGATGTCCCACCTTGTCCCGTGGAGCCCAGCACATATAACCATATGACAGTTTACAGCATGCAAACAGGCCATATCGGCCCTTTGAGTCTGTGCCAGTTCACATGAACAACTCCACTAGTTTTCCCCTCCAATACTCTGGCCATATCCCTCCAACCCCCTCATATCCATGTACACATCCAACCTTCTCTTAAATGACAGAAAGGACCCTGCCGCAATTATCTCTTCTGGAAGATCATTCCATTCTGCCACCATTCTCTGAGTGAAGAAGCATCCTCTCACATTCCTCCTAAAATTTGCCCCTTACCTTGAACTCATGCCCTCTTGTTCCAACCTCTCCTGCCCTCAGGGGAAAGAGTCTACTCACGTGCAGTCTATCTATTCCTTTCATAATTTTGAATACCTCTATCATAACCCCATTCATCCGTCTACGTTCCAATGAATAAAGTCGCTGTCTCCTTAATCTTTCTCTATACTCGAGATGTTGTAAGCCACATAACATTTTTGTAAATCTTTTCTGCACTCTCTCCACCTTATCTATTTCATTCCTATATATGGAGACCGGAACGGAAAACAATTCTCCAAACCTGGCCTCACCAATGCCTTAAATAGTTGCAGCATCACTTTCCAGCTATACTCTAGTCTATGCTATGATTTATGAAGGCCAGCAGACCATATCTCAAGATAAGACCCACTGTCTTAACGTCCCTCATATGCAAGATTTTGCCTCCCATCTGCACAATTTCTGTGCTTTCTCCATGGTTGATCTTGTCATGAGATACCATCAGATTCCATCCATAAGGAAGATATTCCTAAAATGGTGATTATTACCCCTTCTGGGCTTTTTGAATGTCTTTGGATGCCTCTTGAGTTGCAGAATGCTGTTCAAACCTGCCAGCGGGTTATAGACACTTTGGGCAGAGATTTAGAGTTCCCTTAGATCTACTTGGATAACATCTGGTAAAAACAATCTCGTCATGAATATTCTGTCCAGACCGACTGTATATCATACTCAGTGTGACATTGATATTCCTGAATTAGCCAGTGTCCAGGCAATGGACCCCGATGTTCAGGCATACAGTATGGCCATTACTAACCTGGACATACCGCAGGGGGCAGCACAACTGGGTGACCAACCTTACTTTGTGACATGTTTTTGGGCTACATTAGACCAATGTTTCCTGCATCTTGGAGGAAACACCTTATTGACCAGATACACAGCTTATCTCATCTGTCCATCAGAACATCTGTCATGCTCATGTCAAATAAATATGTATAGCATGGACTGAGAAAAGGCGTCATGCAATGGGTTTGGATGACTATCTCCTGCCTGACTGCCAAAATTCAGTGCCACACTAAGGCACCTCTTCAACATTTACTGACAGTATGCAGGCAGTTGGAACATGTGCATGTGGACCTGCTGGGACCATTGCCAGAATCTCAAAACATGAGATACATTCTAACAGTTGTAGAACATTTCACGCGAGGCCAGAGGTCATCCCATTGCCATCCAGTGACACTGAGACAAGGGCCAGAGCATTCATCGTAAACTGGATGGCCAGATTTGGTTTTCCCACATTAATTCAGTCACGTTCCCACCGGCAACTGAAGTCTACTTTTAAGGCCCGACTCACTTGTCCCAATTAGGTTGATGAGTTGCCATGCACTCTTTTGGGAGTGCGCACAGCTTCAAAGCAAGATATATCTGCATTGTCCGCAGAGATGGTTTATGGTCTGGTCTTTAAAATTTCATGGGACATTCATTTTACCACCAACTCTGATCTGAACATCCTTCAGCAGTTTCGACATGGTATCGTGATCAGCAAAGCTTTCCTACCCATTGGCTTGGATCCCCTTAACAGAACGTGCCCCACCACTCCTGGACGCTGATTTTGTTTTGTGCGCAGACAGGACCCAGGAGTGCTGTTACAATGACCGTATGAGGGCTTTTTCGGCGTGGTGAAGAAGGATGGGTTTGAGTATACTTTGGACATTGTGGGATATTCACAGCTGTTTAGTTTGGACAGACACAACGCTGCCCATGTGGATCCCGCTTCACCCATTCAATGCCCCCAGCCCAGACAATGAGGGTGTCCACCTAAGGTGCATGCAGCTGCTGTTTTACTTTCTGGCGACGGTTCTGGGGGAGGTGTAGCAGCTGTGTAGCGGGCCGAGAGGGCAAGGTTCTTTGGCAGGCACATGAAATCATAAGGCAGACAGCTGGGAACTCATCCATTTAATTGACCGCATGCACGTGGTGCTGCGTGCCGAGGAACGGCACGTTGATCTGTGATTTCCCCTGCCGGAAGGTACGGGACACTCACAGGGCTTAATTTAAACCTGTGGTCCTGTGGATCTGCAGCAAACTCATAAATGATGTCGCACCTTGACCCATGGAGCCCAGGACACGCTGTAAATAGAAGAAGCCTGTAAAGAATGAATAAAGCAGTCTTGTGTTGACTACCCTGGTATGTGTGTGTTACTTTAGTAGCTCTATTGAAGTAGCCGCTACATATATAAATATTTGGAGGATTATTGCACTTGGAGGATACTTTTCATCCATCTCACAGCCTGTGGGAAGAAGCTATTCCCCAGCCTGTAAGTCCAGATTTTGATGATGGACGTAGTGAAGGATGCTGTTCACTAGATCAAAATGGTCTTTGCACTATTCCTTGAGCCTAATTTGAACAACACTCCTAGTGAATGTCATCTACAGAAAAAGGGAGGCCCCAGTGATCCTCACTACTCTGCATCATTGCTGTCTGATGCTTTACAGCAACTAGATCATCCAATGGTGCAGCCAGACAGGAGACTCAACAGCGCTCCTATAAAATCTCAGGATGAGAGCCATTGGCCTTGACCTCCTCAGCCACCTTGGGAAGTATAGGCACTTCCTGACCGATAAGGAGGTGTGATTGTTTTGTGCTGTATGGATGGGAATTTTACGTGATTGTATTGTCTATTCTTGCTCTTTAACAATCTTTAGAGGAAAGAAGTAGTCATTGTACTTTAGGATGTACAATCATGTACAGATTGTCCTTAAATAGCCATTTGGCCCAGATGTCTATTTAGTCCAAGAATACTTTCGATCTCAGGAAGATTTTGAACAATAACACCATTCATTCTTAAACAAACATTGTTTTTAATTTTCTTTAAACAAAAAAAAAACAGGATCAAACTTTAACTTATCACTATTAACAGCCTTCCATTACCGCCTTCTAATTTTAAGTGCAGGTGTATTTAATGTGTATAAAGTTCTTTGACACAACTCCAAGTTCACCAGTGTCTATCAGTTCTTATACTGTGCATAGAATTCAACATTTATGAATTTTCACCAAGCTCTGGTGCTTAAAAGTAAATGTTTACCCTCCAGGAAGGTTCTTGTTGGTTTCAGAGAGGGATTTCATGCACATTGGACACACATAAACTGATTCCCTCTGATCAGCCACTTTGGTGTCTTGCCAAAGAAACTTGACCAATCAGGATATTCCAGATGATAACCTCTTCTGCAAGTCACCATTGATCACCTTTTGTTTCCCTTATTTCAGGTAAAACATAATTTCTAGCCCGCCATTTCCTCTTGTATGGACAACAAAGTTTTTCAACAGGCTGAACTAAGAACTCACAACCTGTCTTCAAAACAAGATGCCATCTTGCCATCTCTCTCTCTCTCATTTTTTTTAGAAAAAGCCTATTTGGTCTCTCCTCTCTCCTTGCAAAACCTTAGAACAGCAAACTGGTACCAGCCAGATGACTGCACTGGACCCATACTTCTGAGTCCATTCATCTGTTGCTTTAAAAACAATAATCCATTTACACCTGCTTTTGAAATTCTTTAGCAAAACAGTCTCCTTGTTTTGTCTTTGCAAAGGCTCTCGGTGCCTGAATGACTCACTCTCAGCAAAGCTCTTGCATTTTAAATAAGAGCTGTTTTGTGAAGTGTATGTGTTTGTTTGTGACCTTAACGACTCCTACAATCCATCTCTTTCAAAAACATCTCTATATTAAATGTTAAATATATAATCTGTCACAGGACAGATGCAGCAGAGGAGTTGTGATAAAATCAATGGTGTCCTTGCAAAAAAAAAGTGGGAAGAGGTATAATCTGGTGAGTGAAGTTTGTAATAGATTGAAACTTGAACCTCTCTCTATTTCAGGAGACAATTTACTGTCATGTAATTAAAAAGTGTCATAAAAGTGAAAATTGCTTTTTTCCTGCTATAAGGCAGACAGACGCACCCTCTGGCAGAAATTGCCTGAAATGCCTCTTGCAGTCAGAGAAAGACTGAGTGCTTTCCCCCACCTCCCCCCAACCACCCAAAACCCTGGGCGAAGTCACTGAGTGTGTGTGAATTCTCTTTCAATGCTCACAGACCATCCAAGTCATTGGCAATGTGAGCTCCACTTTTGAACCTCTGACATAATTAGGAACCATTTAGCACTCGCTCGTATCCCAGGTCTGATACCTGACACCCTTTTAGCCAGTTTAGACCCAGTCTCTAACATTTCACAGCCTGGTGTGAGTTCCTTGACTGCTATGTCCAGAAGCCCGCAGCCTGCGTGGGTTCCTCTCCTCAAGTCACCAACACCCTGCCACCTATGTGGGTCTTTCAGTTGCAGAACCCCTCACTGGTCTGCTTCCTTGGTCACTGACCTGTGGATTGAATCCTCTGCTTCTGAGATGTTGGTGGGATGTGGTCTTTCTGTTTTCTGGTGCCCTGCACTAGTTGTCCGCTTCCCCAGAGTTCACGGTGGCAAGGAAATCTAAAAAATCTAAATAAAAAAAATTAACTACGAGGAGAATCTCACATGTCTAGAGGGATGGAAAGGGCATTATTACAAATTGAAGCCTGATATTTGAATATTCATGTGCCAAATTTGCAAAAGCATGGAGTATATATTTCTCAAGCTATTTGTAATTTTTTCCAAAGGAATACAACCTTGAATATTTGCATGTCATCTTGGCATCCCTAAAAATATATGTATATCTGATTTCCAAGTAAGTGCAATACATGTCCTCATCACCGCTAACATTAATTTAACAAATTTCAATTGATATATTAATAGATTTAATTTGGGCCTTGTTCATTCAATGTTTCCTAATAAAAATGAGGTCAGATTCTGTGGAAAAACATCTCCTATAACTTGTTCCATTAATATTGTAATTCTCCCCCAAAAACATCTTGCATTAGGACAAAGATAAGTTGAATGCAAGAAAGTTGCGACATCTTCATCACACGTAAAACAATGATCTGATAATTCTGATTTTATTCTATTCAATTTCACTGCTGAAAGAAATAACTCGAGAAGAAAAACTAGTTGTGAATTCCTTCCTCACTGCTGCAGTGTGGAACTCTGGTCAATAGTTCCAGACTGCTGAGTTGAAGTGAATTAATACAACTCCCCTGGATCACGTGATCTCTGTTGCCAAATCAGCTTCCTGAGGAGCTTTTCAAATCCAACAGCCTGAGTCACCTGACTCCAGGTGCAGCATTCAAATAAAATCCTTGCTGACATCTACTACATGACTGATGTAAAAACAATTATACTGAACTAACTTATATCTTGCATTGAGATCCTTATATAGATCTGCCCATATTTGCCAATCAATTACAATATTCAGATCCATTTCCCACCTTTGTCTCAACTTATGAACTCCTCATTTAAAGGTTCCTACTTGTAATAAAGAGGACATTATCAAATATTTTTTTTAACAATTCCTATTATAAGGAATTTCTATTTCAGTACAACATGGTTGGTCCTAACTTATCCTTCAAATATGCTCTAAGTTGGAAATAGCAAAAAAAGATTGCTATGAGTTATATAATATTTATTTCTCAGTTGGTCAAATGACATTAATTGACCCCTTTCATCACAATCTTCAACATTTATTATCCCCTTACGAAACCCGCTGTCCAGAAATTGATGATCCTTTGAAAAAGATACGAGGATTTTGAATCCAAGCCATTCTAGGTGATGTACATCCACTTACACCAATTACATCATTTATTTTATTCCATATATTAATCAAATGTTTCAACAATTGTGTATCTTTATCACCAACCATTAATTTTGATTCCCAGTTGTACATAAATTCTTCTGCTTTTCCCTTTCCTATTTTATTTGATTCTATTTTAACCCTTTCAAAAAAAGAAGCAAGAAATCTCATTTGAGCTGCTCCATAACAATTTTTAAAATGAGGAAGCTGCAGTCCTCTCAATGCAGAATTTGCAATGGGTTATTTGTAACATGGGATTCAATCTGAAATGGGTTCATGTGACATAAAACCACGATGCAGAATGTTTTCTAAGAATGGAATACAAGAGGAGGGTTGTCTAGTTCTTCAGCAGGATATAGATCACAAGATATAGGAGCAGAAGTAGGCCCGTCAAGTCTGTTCCACCATTCACCCACTCAGCCCCACTGCCCAGCTCTCTCCCCATTACCCTTAATTCCTTGATGTATCAAATACCTGTTAATCTCTGCCTTAAATACAGCCAATGACCTCACGTGGGTTTCATGACCCACTGACAAAATCAATTTTTCCACATTTGTTTTAAATTGACACCCTTTTATCCTGAAATTATGCTCTCCTGTCCTAGAATCCCCTACCATGGGAAACATCTTTGCCATATGTACTCTGTCCAGGCCTTCTAGCATTTGAAATGCCTCTGAGGACCCCCATATCCTTCTGTACTCCAACTAGTACAGTCGAAGAGTCGACAATTGTTCCTCATACACTAACCCTTTCATTCCTGATATCATTCCAGTAAATCATCTCTGACCTTCTCCAACAACAGCACATCTTTTCTCAAATATGGCACCCAAAACTCTAATTCTGATTGAATGGAAATGCAATTCTCAAACGACACAAACACAATGGTTACATGATATTATGTCTTGTTGATATTTACCACTTGGGAAGGTTCTTGTTGGTTTTCAGATAGAGGTGTGTTGTTCAGGGAATCATTAATGTTTTTGTGACTCAACGTCCAAGCATCTGAAGTCCGTTATCTCTTCCGAAAAGCTTTATAGCTTTAGCATGGAGCAGAGCTGAGCCACGACTTTGCAGGCATTTAAGGGAGTGTGTGGGCAGGGTTTGTTCTGGACCAACAATTTCACCAAGTGACTCTGCTTGAAATCAAGATTCAAACCATTTTGAGGAATACAACAGGAATTTTTCAACAAGAGCTTGGTGTTCCCTGAGGAGTTTTCTTTCAATAGTGGAAATGATTTTTTTAAAAAAGCCCGTTAATATTCCTGATACAGATCTTTGTACTTAACTTTCAGGTTGCTATCTGTTTTTAACTTGGAGGCCTTTAATGGGGTGACTGTGTGGAATTTTTGCTTTAACCAAGCAGCTCTCTTGCAATTTTCCAGCTCTTTGATGCGATTCAGTTGTTTGCAAGTTTAGTAAGTGGGATTTTGATGTGAAATTGCAACTCACAGCGTCATTTTTGTGTTTGAAAATGCCAATGTGAAAATTTTAACTTCAGTCTTCTTGGTTTGCTTAAGTTTACAGAGGAGACGTTGCGTCAAGCTGAGAAGACAGAGTTGGATGCCCATTTGGCGAATCGGCTGGGCAAAGCAGAAAGCACAAAACGAGGGGCTGAAAAAATAATGAAGCAGACTGAAATGCCGTTGAACCAAACCCAGGTAAAGAATTTAATTTTGTGCAGCGTACTTAAGAGACCAAACAATTTGGGATTTTAGTGGTGACCTATTTAAATGAACAAAATCTGATTAGAATAGAAGTTTATGGAATGTTTGGAAGTTGCCACAAAAAAATGGAGCATATAAATTAGATAAATGAACAATACAATGAGCCTGGTGTCACAGTATCTGCCTCCCTCTACCGTACATCACTGTTGAACCTTCTCCCCAATATGAACCTGATGTCACAGTATAGGTCAGAGTTTATTGTACATCACTGTTAAACCTTCTGACTACAGTGAATCCAGCGTCAGTATATCTGTCCCAGTCTACTGTACATCACCATTAAACATTCTCCGCACTGTGAACTTGTTGTCACAGAATCTGCCACAGTTTATCATACATCTCATTAAACATTCTCCCCACTGTGAACCTGGTGTCATAGTACCTGACACAGTGTATTGTACATTACTGTTAAACCTTCTCACTGCTGTGAAGCCAATGTCACAGTAATGATCTCAGTCGTCCATACATCAGCATTAAACCTCTCTCCACTCTGAATCTGGTGTCACTTTGCCTGCCACCCCAATATGAACCTGATGTCAAAGTATCTGACACTGTTAATCGTACATCAATGTTAAACTTTCTCCCCTCTGTGACCCTGGTGTAATAGAATCTGCCTCAGTGTACAGTCCATAACCATTAAACCTTCTCCCCACTGTGAACCTGGTGTCACGGTGTATATCCCAATTTACAGTATATCACCGTTAAACCTTCTCCCCCCCCCCACCCCCTGTGAACCTGGTGTAATAGAATCTGCCTTAGTCTACCGTTCATCACCGTTAAACCTTCTCCCCACTGTGAACCTGGTGTCACGGTATATATCTCTATTTACAGTATATCACCGTTAAACCTTCTCCCCAAAGTGAACCTGGTGTCACAGTATCTGCCTCAGTCTACCGTACATCACCGTTAAACCTTCTCACTACTGTGAACTTGGTGTCACGGGATTGATCTCAGTCTATCGTACATCACTGATAAACCTCTTCCCCACTGTTCACCCGGTGTCACGATATCCATCTCAATTTACCGTACATCACTGTTAAACATTCTCCCCAATGTGAACATGATGTCACAGTATCTGACACAGTTTAAAGTAAATCACTGTTAAACCTTCTTACTACTGTGGAATCCATCTCACATTTTCTGCCTCAGTCTACCGTTCATAAACATTAAACCTTTTCCTCCTGTGAACCTGGTGTTAAAGTATCTGCCTCAGTTTAACGCACATCACCATTAAGCCTTCTTACTGCCCTGAACTCAGCGTCACAGTATATGCCAACATCTACTGTACTTTACCGTTAAAACATCTCCCCACTCTGAACCTGGTGTCGCAGTATCTCACACAGTTAATTGTACATGACTGTTAAACTGTGTTAATGTTGTGAACCCATTGTCTCAGTATCTCTTATCAGTCTACCATACATCATCGTTAAACCTTTACACATCTGTGAATGGGTGTCACTGTATCTGATACAGTTTATCGGACATTACTTTTCAACTTCCTCACTTCTGTGAACCCAGTGTCACAATAACTGTCTCAGTCTACCCTACCTCATTGTTGAACCTTCTCCAACTGTGAACCTGGTGGCACAGTTCTGCCTCAGTCTCCCGTATATCACCATTAAACCTCCTCCCCACTGTGAACCTGGTGTCACTGTATCTGCCTCAGTCTACCATACATCACCATTAAACATTATCCCCATTGTGCACCTGGTATCACTTTATCTACCTCAACATACCGCACATCACCATTAAACGTTATTCTCATGTGAATCTGGTGTCACAGTATCTGCCTCAGTCTACAGTACATCACCGTTAAACCTGATCCCCACTTTACTCCTGGTGTCAAATTATCTACCTCAACATACCATACATCACTGTTAAACCTTCTCGCTCTGTGAACCTAGTGTCACAGTATCTGACACAGTTCATATTTTTCACTGTTAAACCTTCTCACAAATGTGAATCCTACTAAAAAATAATACTCCCCTTCTAAGTCTCACTGTATTCGAATCCCACCTATTTTAAAAATTCCAAAAAAAAGAGAAACATCAATCCCAAAACAAGCTACTCAAAAGTAGTAGCCCCCTAAAAATCTGGGTGTGGTAAAGTCCACAAGTAGCAGGTGACTAAAGGACTCAGTGTCACCCACCCCCCAGTCAGACTTTCACAAAGTCCTGAAACAAAAACATTCAACCCAGTGATTCCAGTCCCAATGATTGTTCCGGATCGTCAATATCGAGAAGACTTTGCATCCATTCAACTTTTTTCCCATTCTTTCCATATTTTCCAATCTTCCCATTTCCATTCCCATTGACCCTTCCCTTTGGTGACAATGGTGACGATCACCCATTTCCTCGTACATCTGGCAATGAATTAGCAAATATTAAAGCATCATGGTCATTCTCAAAAAACTGAGATTGAAAATTCCCATAAAAATCTTTCAATACTGCTGCATAACGAAAAGCAAATTTATATCCCTTTCGCCACAATACTTCTTAGGCTGAATTAAATTCTCGGTCTCTTCTGATAATTTCTTGACTCAGATCTGCATTAAAAAACCCCTATTATTTTGAACCATCAGTGGAGTCTGATTTTGCCATGTTTTCTGCACCACCAATCGGAGTATCACCTCTCTGTCTTGTTATTTAAAACAGCGAATCAAAACTGCTCGTGGTAATTGGCCTGGAAACGCTCTGTTCACTCGATCTAATTCCAGTCCATCTGGAACGAATTACCTGCCCTTCACTTCTGGGATCCATTTCTTCAAAACCTTCACCGGATCCGAACCTTCCATATCTTCCGGAAGACCTACTATCTTAACATTATTTCTACGACATTGGTTTTCTAATGAGTCAAACTTCTTCAATAACTCCTTCTTCTGAATCCCCCAATCTACAAAAGGATCTTCCACTATTTCCATTTTTTCTCTATTACGCTCCACTTGACTCTTGCATTCAAGAAAGCCTCCTCAATCTTTTTAAAATGATCTTGCACAGTATCCACTGATCGTGTCCATCTCGTAACATCACTCTTAACTACATTAATATCTTGCTTCATAAAAGTTATTTCTTCACACACAGTGTTCATTTTAGTTTTCATTTCGAAAATCCTTGAGTCATCTGATGAGTCATCTGCACTGACATATTTGCCATATCTTCCATGAGTTGAGCAATCCCTTCCAGAATTGGAAACACAGAATCCAGTCCAGGATCCATCACCTGCCTTTGAGGCTGACCTTTTGCCGCAGTCCCCAGTTCTTCAAATTCTAATGATGTTGAGCTCTCTTCTTGTTCCAAAGCAGTAGGTCCCCTTCCAGTGCGGCTGCAGGTCTGGACACCCAACTACAGGATGCCTACCTCAACAGTGAGCGACCTCGTCAGTTCACCATCGCTCAGGCTCCCCCACAGCCCACACCTTCTCCAAAGGTTTGTGGACCCTTGACGCACTGCACATGCCCGGTAGGGCCACCGACTGCGCAGGTGCGTCATCTGATGCTACACTGTACCTCTCCTGACCACCAGGCAATGCTGCAGGCTCACGTGCCTGTCCTCGTTCAGCTGGCTCGCCCTCACGCCTGTGTTCACGAGTGCACGAGTCGAAACCGCTGAACTCATCGCTAAGCTAGCGCCGACGAAATACTTAGCCGGGCAGGAGTCCTCTGAGGCTTGGGGACTCCAGTCGACAACTCTGTTACTTCAACTTGAACTTGGCCTCAGTTCTTCAACACTTTTGTAAGGTAATTTCTTCTGTAACTGAGTTTTCGATTTTTTCACATTTGCAGCCATTTCGATCCTCCACTATTCCAAAGTCTATAAACAGTATTTTTAATCACTTTTACAACTTTTAAAATTGAGCATTTAATAGTCTAACTGCGGAAGGGTGGAACCACACGTCTACCCTCTGCGCCATCTTGTCACAGTATCTGACACAGTTTATAGTAAATCACTGTTAAACCTTCACATTACTGTGAATGCTGTCTCTCAGTTTCTGTCTCAGTCTACCGTTAATCAACGTTAAACCTTCTCACCCTGTTAAATTGGTGTTAAAGTATCAGCCTAAGTTTACCACACATCACCATTAAACCTTCTCCCCATTGTGAAACCGGTTTTACTGTATCTGCCACAGTTTATCGTACATCACTATTATACCTTCTCACTACTGTGAACTTGGTGATATAGAGCCTGGCAGTCTACCGTACATCACCAGTAAACCTTCTCGTCAATGTGAGCCTGGTGTTACTGTATCTGCCACAGTTTAGTGTAGATCATCATTAAAAATTCTCCCCAATATGAAGCTGGTGTCCCTTTATTCGCCAAAGGTTATCGTACAGCTCTGTCAAACATTTTCCCCACTATGAACCCGGTGTCACAGTAACTGTCTCAGTTTCCCATAAAGCTTTTTTTCCCACTCTGAGCCCAGTATCAACGTATCTACATAGTCTCCTGTACATCACCATTAACCTCCTCCCCACTGTGAACCAAGTATCAGTATCTGCCAGTTTATTGTACATCATTTTTAAACCTTCTCACCACTGTAAACCTGGAGTCACAGAATCTGCCTTATTCTACCATACATATCTGTTAAACCATCTCAGTACTGTGAACACAGTGTCACAGTATCTGCCAAAGTCGTCGACTGTACATCACCGTTAAACATTCTCCCCAAGTTGACCCATTCATCACTGTTTTTTCCACCATTTATCGTACATCACAGTTCAACCTCCCCACTGTAAACTTGAAGTCACAGTATATTCCACAGTTTATTGCACATCACTGATATTCTTTCTCCTCGTTGTGAATGTGGTGTCACCATATCTGCATCAGTCTTCCGTACATCACCATAAACTTTGCACCAATGTGAACCTGGTGTCACTTTATCTGCCA
The DNA here is from genome assembly GCF_036971445.1 of Narcine bancroftii. Lineage (NCBI taxonomy): Eukaryota > Metazoa > Chordata > Chondrichthyes > Torpediniformes > Narcinidae > Narcine > Narcine bancroftii. Next base: position 231,202 of record NW_027211821.1, on the reverse strand, counting down.
CAGTTAATATTACATCACCGTAAAAACTTCTTCCAACTGTGAACCTGGTATCACAGTATCTACCACAGCTTATCATGCATTACTGTTAAACCTTCTCATACTGAAAACTTGGTGTCACAGTATCTGCCAAAGTCTACTGTATATCACCGTTAAATATCCTCCCAACTGTGAACCTGGTGTCACAGTGTCTGATACAGTTTATCGTACATTACTGTTAAACCCACCAGATAAGCTCCAGATAGCGAAAGAGAAGTTCTCGCATCTGCAGGAACTGGGGATCATTCGTCCCTCCGACAGTCCTTGGGACTCGCCGCTTCACCTGGTCCCAAAAGCCTCCGATGGCTGGCGCCCCTGCGGAGATTATCGACGGTTTAATGACACGACAGTACCTGACCGTTACCCCATCCCTCACATTCAGGACTTTATGGCCAATCTGCATGGTGTGAGAGTATTCTCCAAGGTCGATCTGGTGTGCGTGTACCATCAAATCCCATTGCACCCAGATGACATCCCCAAAACATCCATCATCTCCCCCTTCGGCATGTTCGAATTTTTATGCATGCCTTTCAGGCTCAAGAACACCGCCCAGACATAATGCACCTCATGGATACGGTGCGCAGGGATTTGAATTTCGTGTTCATTTATCTGGATGACATTCTTGTCGCCAGCAGAGACTGGACACAACACAAGTCTCACCTGCACACCCTCTTCTCCCGACTGGCCGAATTCAACCTAATGATCAGCCCGGCCAAATACCAGTTTTGTGCAGAAGAAAATTTGGATGGGATGAAACTAATCCAGAATCCATTGCACAAGATTGGAAAAATTAGATTGAGCGTCTTCAAATACTTGGAAGTTTTGACGTCAACAGACTTTGGAGTGGCCACATTTGCTCAGTTACACCATTTTTCTGATGTAAGTGAAGGTGGTTTTGATCCTGTCAGTTACTGAGTCCTGTGAAATAACCCAAGTGCGAGTAGATGGTGGATTTGTAATGGGAAAAGCCAGAGTGGCTCCATTAAAGTCAGTCACCAGACCTTGAATGGAATTGACTGCTGCTATTATGGCGAGCAAAATGGACGCTATGTTAAGAAGAGAATTACAGATGGAGTTAGCAGATCCTGTGTTTTGGACTGATAGAACATCAGTGCTTAAATATATTAATAATGAAATCATGAGGTTTCATCTCTTTGTGACTAACAGAGAGAATGAAAACCTGGACAACAACAAATGGCAGATTTACCACATGACAGAGTTTCACCTGATGAATTCCCATTTACATCCGTGGAAGTTGATTATTTTGGTCCTTTGCAAGTAAAGTGCGGACGAAGTGTTGAAAAACGATATGGAGTTATTTTCACTTGTTTGACTATGAGAGCAATTCATATTGAAGTAGCGTCATTGCTTGATACAGACTCTTTTATTAATGTTCTTTGGCGTTTTATTCCTAGACCTGGTCAAGTAAAAGAATTATGTTCTGATAATGGATCTAACTTTAAAGGAGCTGAACGAGAATTATGAAAAGTTATTCAAAATTGGAATCAACATCAAATTCCTGATGCGTTACTTCAGAAAGAAGTTAATTGGATATTTAATCCACCCATAGTTATGGGTGTGGTACGGGTAAGGGTTAGTTGGTTGTGGAGAACGTTTACAAAGGTCTGTACTGGGCAGTACTGGGCAGCAATGCTTAATGTTGTAATGGATGCGGAAGCTCTGGGAAGGGGTAAGGGAGGGACTGGCCAGGAAGTCTGCAGATTCTGGGTCTGAGGGCAATGCACAAACATGCTGGGGAAACTCATGGATAGTTTTGTGAGGAGCAGGTCCTGCATCACGAGTCAAATTGAGTATTTCGAGGAGGTGTCAAAGGAAATAGATGAAGGTCAAGGTCTGTATGTGCTGCACGTGGATTTTAGTAAGGTGCTTGACGAGGTCGTCACGGTGTCCTCATTCAGAATGTCGGGAGGCATGGGATCCATGGAGCCTTGGCTGTGTGGATTCAGAATTGGCTTGTCTGCAGTAAACAGAGGGTAGTAGTAGATGGAACAATGACTAGTGGCGCTCCAAAGGGATCTGCTCTGGGACCCCTGCTCTTTGTGATTTTTATGAATGATGATGGGAGTGGAAGGGTGGGTATGTCAGGGGATGACACAGAGGTAGAGATGTTGTAGACAGTGTAGAAGGTTGTCATAGGTCATCCAGTTTGCAGAGAAGTGACAGATGGAGTTGAATCCTGTAAATACAGATGTACTTAAACAAGCAACTGGTACAGGTTAATTTCCAGAGTCATTTTTTAGGGCATGAATAAAAGTTATTCCAATGTAGGTTGGAGACCCATTAAAATTAGCTTCATATAGACCAATATCTTTATTGAATGCGGATTACAAGAACGTGAGGGCAGAGCACTTGGTTAATGGCAGGATTATGAACAGTGTGCAGGACTGAGATATATTTAGATCCTGCGCCATAAATCGCTCAAATTTGCTGTGCAAATTGAGAGGGAGTTTAAGATGGTGTATTGTGTGCTGGCCTTCAGGAGTCAGGGGATTGAGTTCAAGAACTGAGAGGTAACGCTGCAGGTGTACAAAATTCTCGTCAGACCACACTTGGAATATTGTGTGCATTCCTGGGGCAAAAATACCAGTGGACATCTAAATAAGGTGAGATGAGGGAACTTTAGACAAGATGTGAGGGGGATATTTTATTTACACAGAATGTAGTGGGTGGCTGGAATACATTGCCAGGGGTGGTACTGGAGGCTCATCCAAAAAAGACACAAAAAAGATTTTAATATAGGGACAGGAATAAAAGAAAAACAGAAGGTACTGGTGAGAGGGAGGGAAGAGTAATATTGTTGTGGTGTAGGTTCAGATGGGTCAGCTGAAGGGACTCGACTGATCCATGCACGATTTGTCCAACATCTTGCTGCCATGTCATGGTGAACCAGGGTGTTGCCTGATGGAGACACGTGGCTCTGAGCTCTGCAGAGATAGATCGTGCTTTTCTCCAAAACACACTTCCTCAGGTAAAGCAGAGGAATGGGAAAGATCCTAGTGTGCAGGGGTAGGGAGAGGGGTGATGGGGGAAGAGTTGGGGCCCTCCAAAGTCATCGTGATCAGGCCTCGGAGACGGCATCTCTATCACTCATATTTCTCTTCCCAGGAGAAGGAGCGATCTCAGAGACAAGACACGAGTCCAGAAGAACATTGCATCCCAGCTGAACAGAGGACGGACAACATCATGGTGGCCTGAACCCCTCCCCTTCTCCCTCTGGCCCTGCCAACTCCATTCCCCACCTCTTCCATATCCCTTCACCCACTTCCCCTCCCATTTCTCCCCTACCTCTCCTCTATTCCAATCCCCTCCCATTCACCTTCCCCTTCACCTACCCTCACACCTATGCCCGAAACTTAGCCCTCCTCCCTTCACCTCCCCTTCCCCTCTCCTTTCCCCCTCCCCTTCGCCTCCTACCCTTCCCCTCCTCCCCTTCCCCTCCCCTTCCCTTCCTACCCCTAACAGGGGAAGGAGGGATAGGGGAAGGGGGTAGGAGAAAGGGGGGTAGTGAGAGGGTAGGGGTAGGTAATGGGGTAGTGGTAGGGGGTGCGGGTATGGGGTAGGGTTAGGGGAAGGGGGTAGGTGTAGAGGATAGGGGTAGGGTTAAGCTTAGGGTTGGGGAAGGTGGGTAGATTTAAGATAAGGGTCAGGGACGGGTAGAGGTAAAGTTAGGTTTAGGGTTAGGAGATGTGGGATCGGGTTAGGTCGAGGTTTAGGGTTAGGTTTAGAGTTCGGGGAAGTGGGCTTGTGATAAGTTGAGGGGAAGGGGGTAGGAGTAGGAGGTAGAGGTGAGGTGTGAGTTGGGGTTAGGGGAAGGTGGGTAAGATTAGGTTGGGTTTAGGGGACAGCATAGGGATAGGGTTAGAGGACAGGGTGGAAATAAGAGTTAGGGTTGGGGATGTGGGGTAGTGTTTAAGGGTATCGGTAGTGTTAACGTTAAGGTTAGGGTTTGTTAGGGGTTAGGGTTAAGTTGGGGAGGAGAGCGTGGGCGGCGAGCGGGGCACAGGAAATGGAGAGGTGATGAGGGAGGGGAATGGGCAGGGAAATGAAGAGGTGTACGGTGTAGAGGAAATGGGAGGTGAATGTAGGAAGGCACCCCTTACCCCACATTATCCCTGCCTCCTCTCCTCCTTCCAGAGGAAGCGGGACCTCATTCCGGCCAGAACCTCCCTGTAGTTTCAGAGCCTCTGTTTCAGGAAGTGCCTTCGACGCTTGCCGCTGGACAGACATCTTGTCCCTTGATTCATTCTATACCGTTGATATTAAATTTAAAAATGGTTTGGTCTTTTAAAGCTTGAACTCAAAAGGCTGGTCCAGATAGACAACACAGAAACAGGCCCTTCGGCCCCACTCTCCTGCTGGCTGTGCTGTTGTAATCAGTCCATATTCCTCTCCACCTTTTCATTCTTAGCTCCCATCAAGCTCATGTTGCCTTGTCAATCTCACGGCCTGTGGGAAGAAGCTATTTCCCTCCCTGGCTTCTCTACTTTTATTCCTCCATATCTCCTTCCTGATGGCAGGGGGACAAAGATGCTCTTTGCTGGATATCTGGGAGTCTATTTACAGAGCCCATCCCTGCAAAAAATTCAGGGGTCCCTTGCCTTGAGGTTCCACCCATGTTGCCTCTCCCTCAGCACTCTCTCGTCAGAACACAATTGCACCCTCCTTCCCCTCCTCTCCCAGGTCTCAATATCCCCCTGACAATTCCAGTCAGCTGCAATGTCTACACCCTGCCCCACCTGCTATCGAATGCCCTGCATCCTCCTTCCCCATTGGTTTCCTCCTGTTATCAGGCATCAGGATGGACCCCACCCTGTTGAAACTACCCGTATTCTCACTGATCTCTCTGCGCCTCTGCCCTCCATCCAGGGGTCTTGGTTGTCTTGTGGTGATGGTGGAGAGCAAAGTACCAACTCAAGGAGATGGGGAGCTGTAAGGAGACCCCCAGTTCCAGGAGACAGGGAGAACCACAGAGATGCCCAACTCTGTCAAACTGGTAGAACCCGGTCATCAGGTGCAAGGAGCTCTTGGTACTGCTGCACGTGAGGCAGGTGTGGCCCAGCCCCACACCTCCACCCTGTCAATTCCCAAAACACATTTCCTATTCATGTGGTGGTCCAAAATGGATAGAGTCTGGAGGACCATGTACATCGTCAATCAATGGGGGAATAACCCTAACCAGCATGGCTATTGTGTATGGCTGTGCTTGGAAACAAAGTGCAAGGGCACCAAAAGCTGCTATGTGCTGAGGTTCTACCTGGCTCAGGTGTTGTGAAAGATTGGTCTGGCCCTGATGCCACACAATGTCCTAGTCAGCAGGACTTTGCCCCATCACCTTCATGGGAATGGTTGCATAGACAAACACTATTGACCACAGGGCCATCAGGCAGTGGTCAGCATGGAATTCCTGCTGACACAGAGACTAGGACTTGATGAGATACTGCGGGGTGGTCCCCTGAGCGGAGGATCCAGAGACAGACATGCAGAACTGCTGGAAGACCAGAATCTCAGTGAAAGATGCCCTTTGGTCTGCCTGAAACCCAGATAAGAGAAGCAAACACTAGAAGCCCAAAGCAAAGGGAGGAAGGTTTAGGGGCAATATCAGGGGTACTTATTTTTACACAGAGTTGTGGGTGCCAGGAATGACTTGCCAGGAGTGGTGATGAAGGCTGAAATATTAGGGCATTTAAGGGCTTCTTGGACACATGAATGAAGGAAACATAGAAGATAGGAGCTGGAGTAGGTCATTCGAGCCTGCTCCGCCATTCAACGAGATCATGGCTGATCTTAAATTTCAGTACCCCATCCCCACCTTCTCTCCGTAACCTTTAATACCCTTATACTGAAGAAATATATCTAATTCCCTCTTAAACATATTTAATGAACCTGCCTCTACTGCCCTCTGTGGCAATGAATTCTACAGATTCATCACTCTCTGGGTAAAGAAATTCCTCCTCATCTCCATCCTAAATGGTTTGCCTATTATCCTCAAACCATGGCCCCGGGTTCTGGATTTTCCCATCCTTGGAAACATCCCATCTGCATCCATTCTGTCCAGTACTGCCAGAATTTTATATGTCTCTATGAGATCCCCTCTCAATCTTCTAAACTCCAGGGTGTATAATCCCAATTTGCACAATCTTTCCTCATAAGTCATTCCTGCCATTCCAGGTATCAGCCTGGTGAATTGTCTCTGCACCCCCTCCATTGCAAGAATGGAGGGTTATGAAGGAGGAAGGGTCTAGTTTTTATTTTGCTTGGAATTGATAGGTCAGCGCAACATCGAGGTCCGAAGGGCATAACTGTTCGACGTTAACCTGCTGGTCTTTTAGCACATGGAGATGTGGGTGAGGGAATGCTGCCCACCGGCCTATTCCAGGTTGCTGAGAGAAGCACTGAGGCTTGGCGCAGCCAACACGAGGGCGCTGTGGGGAAGGACTCTAATCCTCCGGGTCTTGAGGGGCAGAGACTAAGGGGAACCCCTTCAACCACAGAGTGCAGGGAGTAACCACAAGGTGTCAAAGTGTTTGAATGATGTTAAACAGAGAACGTGTGCAGTGAAGGGAATATAGGCATGCAACACGAGGATGAGAAAAGACATGGAACAGTTGTCCTCTTGGTCAATAATTTTAGAATAAAGTTAATTTTGGTGTGAAAAAGAGAAAAGCCCGAACTCAGTCAACTTTGTTTCATGAGATACATTCTCCAATCCAGGAAAGCTCCTCTGTACCCGTTCAAATTGAACCCGAGGAAACTGTATTCATGGTGGAAACCTCTGCAAACACACAACGGGACCTATGCACAGAGAGACAAATGATACACGTGCAGTCCCTCCCAAAAAAAATAAATTCTGTTGAATCAATAGCAGGGTCATAGAGTCTTTGTCTGAGCCGGTCATCCATCATTCTCCATTCTCACTGCTCGCAGGAAGAATCTGTTTCTGGGCCTGGTGCTACTGGCTCCGATATTCCTCGACCTCTTTCCTGATGAGAAGAGCTGCCAAATGCTGTTGGCAGGTGGAAGGGATCCTCAACGACATTGACAATGAACCCGGTTTATCCCATTGATATTTGGGGTGGGTGGGTTGGGGGGTGAGAGTCCCCATGATCCTATCTGCCACTCGTGGTCCTGCCAATCATTTTAAAAAAATATTTATAAACTTAAAACCACAACAAATTCACACAATTAATAATAATGCTCATCTAATGTGTGGCATCTATAAAAGAAAGAATAAAGAAACCACCCCCCACCCCCATCCACAATATGTTACCCCCTCCCACTTCTCTCTTCAACAGAAGTGTCTGCTACAGTGGTGACCTCAGCAGCACCCAGCCCTTCAGTTGGACGTGAAGATCACGGTCCAGGCGGCTCTTCAGATGGTTTGGTTGAAGCTGTCAATGTTCTGGATGTCGCAGCCACACGTGGGGTTCAAACAGGCCAAGGACCAGTTCCACCTCCAAGAGATCACCGCTGATGACATCCATTACTCCTCCATGATGTTCTTGCTCATCAGGACATGGCAGCAAGGCTCATCGACTTCTGACATCAGCCTCCCGAGCAAGGCAAATAGGATGCCCTCAAGGAGCTCTTCACCCGCACCTTCAGGACACGCCTTCATCCTCCACCTCATTCTGTTCCTGCTCTCACTGTCGCATGGCCCAGACAGTCATCCCAACATGAGTCCCTTCAAGCTATTTCTTTTCAGCTCTCACCAAATGCCCTGGACCCACTTTTCAGGAACTCTTCCCTCTTCCTCCCTATGTCATTGGTATCTCCATGTGCCACAACCTCTGTCCCATTTTAGGATGTCTTGGACACCAGCAGCAACACCCCAGACACTGGCACCAGGGAGGCACCACCTGGAAAAGGTCCAGGGTCCTAGTCCAACAGTCTTTTTCCTGAGCATCCAGGCAGCAGAAAAATATCAATGGTTGCTCAAAGCAAAATCCTCATTGCGGTGCCCACCAACAAGTTGAGGCACAAAGTTTTGTGTGTGTTTTGGGTTACTGGTGCCAACATATTCCCCATCTCACCCTGTCCCTCCATCTACTGTACAATGTTGCCCAGAAAAAAAAAAACTCTCCGCTTCATTGATGACCTGAACAACAAATGGCTTCTTAAATGGTAAAACATGCTGTTGAACACCACTGCCACTGACCACAAGCACCCCACAACCCCTCAAAACTGGAAGACCCTTTGAATGACTTGTCTCTGCAATGAAGACAATGGTCTAGTGGAGCCTCGAGCAAAAGAGGCAAGGTCGCCGAGTCCCACACAGCTTCTGGTTCAATTCCCTCCTGGAAGCTGCCTCCCGCGACTCCCCATCTGAGTGTCAGATGGTCGCCTGCTTACCACAGAGAACCAGATGGCAGCAGAGACAGTCACACTCCAGCCACACCTCCCAACATGTGATGGGTTCAATCTGCGGATGCCACTCACAGCGGACCGAAGAAGTGGTACATGGCAGACCGCACAGAGGCCGGGCCCGAAGGGCTGAGCCACTTGCAAGAACAGATCATGTCCTGTCCGAAAGTGACAGCCTCCCACCTGAATGACCCCGAGAAGAGCTTGGCACCATGGCCTGGGGCAAACCGTTCAACACCCTCGATGCTGGACAGCAGGAAAAAGCTTGGTTTACTGACGGCTCCGGCTGGTGGAGGTGCGAAGAACAACGGTGTAAAGTGGGAGCGCTCCAGCCCACCACAGATAAAGTACTGACACAAGAGGGTGAGGTGGAGGGGAGAGCCAACTGTCCAAGCTGGCAGCTGTGGCACTGATCCGAAAAGGGACAACCAGGCGGGCCCAGGAGCCTCTTTTCCGATCAGTGCAACAGGATTTCTGGGCTGTGCCAAACAGCACGTCAGTGTGGATGGGTCGGCGGCAGGAGACAGGGAGGCAGATCCATGGCTGCCTGCTCTGAGGACAACAGCACTGGCAGATCTTCTGAGAGGTGGAACAACAAAAGAATAGTCAGGGTCCACCACGTGGATGGAGACACCTCCAGGAAAACCGCTGAAGCTGTGGACTGAGCTGCTCAAATATGCTCTGCCACTTTTTTCCCCAAGCAGAGAGAGCCTGGAGCCTTGGCAGCATTGGTGCATCATAAATGTGGGCATATGGGGGCACTATGATGGACAGAGGATCTGGGGGTCTCATGATGTTGCAAGAACTGTGATGGCCAAATGCCCTATTTGTCAGCAATTAAAACCAAGGGCCACATTCGCTGGGGTTCGGGAGCTGACCAAGTCTGATAAATTGACCATATCAGGCCTCTCCCCTGCCAAAATAAAAAGTGATATGTTCTCACGATGGTCAGCACATAGTCGGATGTCCTGCCAGCGGTCCGACCAAGCACCATTTAAGCGTGCTCGATATGTGGAATACCCTATCGGGTAACATCTGACCAGCAATGGGTGGTGATGCCATGTATTTGGGGCCACCTGCATATCCCCTACCACCCACAGGCATCCAAAATCAATGAGTGAATGAATGACCTGTTCAAGGTATCGTACGTGACAAGTTGATTGTCAAGTTTTCTATCCATGAGTGGTTGCAAGTGTATCGATTAATCCGGCGAGTTTGTGTCTGTGTGTGTCTTTTACTCCTCGTGCGACTTCACTACATGTGTCAATAAAAGACAACTGTGTTCAAATTCGCCACCCTTGGGACCCCTCGAATCAGTTTCACACACATAATAATTGGTGCAGTGAGCAGGGTCCTTCGAGTTCCGACTGAACACAGCTGCAGTGGAGATGCTTTGGAATCGGGGCAGGAAATCTAGTGCAGGCAGGGAGAACAAGATCTGCGTGTGTACTGACGAGAGTGCAGGGTTGGGGAGCTTGGCAAGCATGCTGGCGGACCACGGCAAACTGGTAGACTGGTCCAAGCTCCTGGATCCACATCTTGAGAAAATAGGTCACCACGTGTTGTCCCACTTCAAGAAGTCAGGGTTCCCAAAATTTAAGGGGAATCAGAGGGTGCCTTTTGACTGCCAGTGTTTCTCCTGAGAAACCAATGTGAGATCATAGAAAGGAAAGATTTGGAGAGGGCCCAGGAAAATAAGGAGATAAAGGTGGTCCAGCAGTGCTGCTGTGCACTGCAGGAGGCAGCACAGACTCCCCCAACCTGAGCCACTGATGTCGAGATGAGAGGGACAGAGGTAGCCAACAGGCATGCCGATCAAGGTCAGACTCCCCACCCCCCACACCCCCAGTGAGTGAGTTTGTACTGGCCATGGAGCGATTAGCCGAGGCCATTTGCCAGGATTCAGGCATTAAAGGTTTCAGAACAGGCCAGGAAGAGCATGAAATCAATTTATTTGCAGAAGTTGTTCTGATATATCTGACAGACCCAACACACTCATTGCCCAAGTTGTGCTCCACCCTGGAGGACTATGGGGAGATCTCTGGGTGTAAGTTCTTTTGGGATATGTGCAAAATCATGTCACTTAGGAAGGGGGATTAGAGCCAATGTCAAGAAAATAGTCAACAAATGTGGAGGAAAAATGGAATCAAATATCTAGGAGTTAGAATAGATAACAACGAGTAATTTAGACCAGCTGAATTATTCTCCCCTTGCTTGGGGAAATTGAGGAGGATTTAAATGGTTGGATGTCCCTGCCCATTACACTAGTGGTGTCACAGAGAGGGGAGGTGTCACAGAGGGGGGAGATGATGACACAGAGGGGGTGATGATGTCACTGCATGGGGCAGCCATAGCTGAGTCGTGCATGGCACAGCAACACGAGAAAGATGCCTCTCCTAGAAGGGAATTCTGGCCCGCGTGTCGGAGTAGGACGCTGTCTCATCCCAGGGACCCTCTGATCAACAGGGTTGTGTTTGGAAGCACCCTGCACCAATGGGTGAGATAAAGAGCCTGTTACAGGCTCCCCTACTGGGACAGAGCCTCCTCTGGCACCATCCTTCACCCAGTGTGGGCGGAGAGAATGGAGGCTGCATTTAATCCCCTCTCCCCATCCTGAGTGCAGGGCACTTTATGAGGCAGCTGGAGGGGACTGGGGAGGGGAGAACAATGGCATGTGAGGGGATACAGGGATGGGGTGTATCGGAGTGGAGGGGAGAACGAAGGAATGGGATTTCATCAGGGGCTAATGTCAAGGGTGATTGGATCTGAGGTATGGGACATAGGGTTGAGCTGGGGGGATGGGGTGCGAGGGGACGGAAGGCACTGGGGAAACCATGGGGGTGGTGTTGGGTGGGGAATCAGAGTGTGGTAGAGGAATCGGGGCAGGGGAGAGTGTGAGGTGTCTGAGGGAGAAGAGAAGTTGCGAGGGGGATGGAAGGTAGACCTTTCAACAGAAATGGGACAGAGCTCCCCCTCCACCTGGAATGGGATCTGTCCACTGAGAGACAGGACCGCTCCTCCACCCACCCCCACCCCCCCAGGGTTACAAGATCCCTTCCACCCTTGCATACACCCCCACACCCCCCAAACAGGGATAGGATTCTTTCCCCCAGTGGACCTGGATCAAGGTGCTAGAAAGTGTTTCTGCTGCGGCGGACCCAACAGAGTTGAGCGGTGAAGAGTGGTGCTCTCTCCGCACCACCTGCTCCCTCAGGCGACGAGGTCTCGCTTGCATCATGGAAGATCACGGTGTTGCTGAGCTTCTGGGAATGTGGAGGGCTTCTGCTAAACCCGTGGTGGGGTTCAGAGTGCTTCATCTCCCCGGGACGTGCTCCCATGGAGGGAGGGTTGTAAACAAAGTGAACGGCTGCAGAACTGGCCTCAGTCTGAGGAGAGTGATCAAAGAGGGACCTGGGGTGGCAATATTTCTACTGAAAGGCTGGAACGAACCAACAAAAGATCAATTCTGACATTTAGGAGAACCTTGGAAGGGAGTTAGAGGAAGGGGTAGAGACTAACTTGGACAGCAAGGCTGGGTTGGGATAAATGACCTGTTGTGTACCCTCTGGGTGTGTAAATGCTGCTGCTTCTGCCCCAGAGGACATGGCAATAAGGTCACAACAGAGGTGGCCACACCGGGTCATGGACCCAATGTCCCCAAGGTGGTGTCCTGCACAGATGATAAAATCATCGACAATGGATCTTTCGGTGGGGTGTACCAGGCAAGGCTGGTGGACTCCGGAGAGCTGATTGCCATCAAGAAGATCTTGCAGGACAAGAGATTCAAGGTGAGGGGGAGGAGCAGTTGTGTGGAAATGGAACACCCTGATATTTAACTTTAGGCCTACAGCACGTTCACAGGCCCTTGCGACACATGAGCCCGTTTCACACCATTACACCCAATTGACAAACACCCCAAACACATTTTTGAAGGGTGGGTGGAAAGAGGAGCATCTGACAGAGACCAAAGCAGCCATGGGGTTTGGAAACAGAGAAAGTCACACAAACCCACAACAGCAGCCCCCCTCCCCACACACAACCCCCCACCCCACACACACACACACACTCACACACACACACACGCACACACACACACACACACACACACACACACACACACACACACACACACACACACACACACACACACACACACACACACACCTGGAAAATATCAGAGATTTTCTGCAAATTAATTGTTTAGTAGAAGCTGGGAAAACAATCATAAAAACTGAAATGATACTTCAATGAACCCCCTGACGAGTCCCCACTCCAGCGACACGAAAAGTCCCCCCAACTGACTCTCGAAAAGTCCCCCACTTCGGCCTCCCTTGGAGTTCCCCACCTCTGACCTCTTGACGAATCTCCTCCCCGCCTCCCCCCTCAACTTGGACAAGTCGCCCCTCAGGTCCCCGACCCATCGCCCAGCCTTGCTGATGTTCCTCTCTCGCCATAGAACCGCAAACTGCAGATCGTGCGAAAGTTGGATCACACCATCATCATCCCTCTTCTCAACTTCTACTCCTCTGTAGTCAAGGTAAGATCCACCTGCACCCACCCCACCCTCACTCTGATGCATATCATTTGCTGCTACCTTCCCCATTCCTTCAATCGATCTGTCTCGCTGCAGTCTCTCTGTTGCCTCCATCCTGCCCCTCTGACCAGTGCCGACTCCTTGACGCTGGCTGCTCTGCTCCTCACCCATTAACTCATGACCTCTTGCCATTTCAACTCCAGACAGCAGCAGCCAAGACCACAAGACAAGGTCGCCAAATTCGGCCACTCAGCCCCTCCAGTCTGTTTCCCCAATTCATTTCACGAATGTATTTTCCCACATAACTCACTTCCCCAGAACCTTTTGGTGCCCTTCCAAATCAACGCCTGCTCTGAATCGTCCCAACAACTCAGCCTCCACATGTTCGACCCCAGCCAACACCCGGCTGCAAACATTTCTCATCTCGAAACGTCAATGGTTTTTCTCTCCCGGTGAATCCTTGCCTCACGAGGGAGGGCAGTCAGAGCTGCACATTTTGTGCAGTCTCACCAGAAGCCGAATGATGGGGCAGCGGACGGGTCCACTACGGCCTGTTGACGCTCTGCTCGCTGAGCCCTTGGATTCATGCAATGTTGTGTTGAGCAGTGGGGGCATCAGGCCTACAGAGAGCAGGAGGGGCTGGCACTCCAGTTGGGAGAGGCACTGGGTGTTGGAGGGTAAATCCAGCTGACATATTTGTATTGTGTCCAAGAGAAAGAGGAGGTTTATTTGAATCTGGGTCTGGACTATGTTCCCGAGGCGGTTCACTGCATGGACCAGCACTTCAACAAGGCCAAGCAGCCCATTCCCATGATCTACATCAAGGTGGTTGTGGATCTGGGTGGTCAAGTTGTCCACTGGGGCAAGCTTGGATGGTGGGGTTGGAGGATATGAAGGAGTTTACTGGCTGAGTCTCGCTGGGGACTGGATATCGATGAAGGGTGCATGAGGGTCTCAATGGGTATTGGTGAGGAGAGAAAGGGTAGTGAGGGGAGAGGGGTGGAGAGGATGATGAGGATGGATGTTGATTGGCAGGGAGGGGCCCTTCACCCACCTCCCCTTACCCTCAGGATATAGACCCGGCAAGTGTGGAGGCAGAGTGGGTCATGTTATATCGTTGTGTTGCCAGTTTTGTGAGGAGCAGTTCCTGCTTCATGAGTCATGTACCAGCTGTAGCAGAGCATGGCCTACTTCCATCCTCAGGGGGTTTTCCATTGAGACATCAAGCCCCAGAAGATGCTGGTAGATCCCGAGATGGCCTTCTTATTGCTCCTTTATTTCGGCAGGTAGATCCACCCATGTCTGTCCGTTCACCACCTCAACGCGGTCCTGATCCCTCTCCCCAACACGGCCTTGTCCCCTCCCCACCAGCTCTCACTCCTCCCCCACCAGCTCTCTCCCCTCCTCCCTCTCCCAACTTGCCCCTTCCACAGCTTAATAACTTATTCTAAATAAGATTGTGGGGGGCTTAGATGGAATGAACAGCCAGAAACCTTTCCTAAAGTGTCAGGTGCAAATCTCAGAGAGCATCCGCTTCAGGTGAGGGGAGATTTTTTTTTATGCAGAGAGTTGTGAGAGCTTTGAATGCGTCACCGGTGAAAGTGATAGCGGTTGGTAGAATAGGTACATATAAAAGTCTCTGAGACGAGCATGTGGATGTGAGGGAACAGAATTTTTACATGATAGAGGAATTTGGGGATATGGCGAGAAGGCAGGGTAGGTCGAGTTTGGTCATAAATTAGATCAGCCATGATCATATTGAATGGCGGAGCAGGCTCGATAGGCCAGTTTTGTCCTACTCCTGTTCCCACTTCCTATGTTCCTATGGGTGTGGTACAGGTAAAGGTTGTGGAGAACATTTACAAAGGTCAGTACAGCCTTTATGGGCCAAAGGGCCTGTACTGGGCAGCAATGCTTGATGTTCTAATGGATGCGGAAGCTCTGGGAAGGGGTAAGGGAGGAACTGGCCAGGAAGTCTGCAGATTCTGGGGCCGAGGGCAAAGCCCAAACATGCTGGGCAAACTCATGGATAGTTTTGTGAGGAGCAGGTCCTGCTTCACGAGTCAAATTGAGTTTTTCGAGGAGGTGTCAAAGGAAATAGATGAAGGTCAAGGTCTGTATGTGCTGCACGAGGATTTTAGTAAGGTGCTTGACAAGGTCCCCACGGTGACCTCATTCAGAATGTCCGGAGGCATGGGAACCATGGACCCTTGGCTGTGTGGATTCAGAAATGGCTTGTCTACATAAAACAGAGGGTAGTAGTAGATGGAACAATGACTAGTGGCTCTCCAAATGGATCTGCTCTGGGACCCCTGCTCTTTGTGATTTTTATGAATGCTGATGGGAGTGGAAGGGTGGGTACGTCAGGGGATGACACAGAGGTAGAGATGTTGTAGACAGTGTAGAAGGTTGTCATAGGTCATCCAGTTTGCAGAGAAGTGACAGATGGAGTTCAATCCTGTAAATCAGATGTACTTAAATAAGCAACTGGTCCAGGTTTATTTCCAGAGTAATTTTCAAGGGCACGAATAACAGTTATTCCAAAGAAGGTTGGAGACCCATTAAAAGTAGCTTCATATAGACCAATATCTTTATTGAATGCGGATTACAAGAATGTGTGGGCAGAGCACTTGGTTAATGGCAGGATTATGAACAGTGTGCAGGACAGAGAAATATTTAGATCCTGCTCCATAAATCACTCAAGGTTGCTGTGCAAATTGAGAGGGGGTTTAAGATTGTGTATTGTGTGCTGGCCTTCAGGAGTCAGGGGATTGAGTTCAAAAACCGAGAGGTATCGTTGCAGATGTATAAAATTCTCGTCAGACCACACATGGAATATTGTGTGCATTCCTGGGTCGAGAATACCAGAGGACGTCTAAATAAGGTTAGCTGAGGGAAATTTATGCAAGACGTGAGGGGTACATTTTATTCACACAGAATGTAGTGGGTGGCTGGAATGCATTGTCGGGGTACGAGCGGAGGCTGGTCCAAAAAAGGCATGAAAAGGATTTTAATATGGACAGGAATTAAAGAAAAATGGAGGGTTCTGGTGTGAGGGAGGGGAGAGTAACATTGTTGTGGGGTAGGTTCAGCTGGATCAGCTGAACGGTCTCGACTGATCCATCCATGATTGTCTAGCATCTTGCTGCCATATCGTGGAGAACCAGGGTGTTGCCTGATTGACACACGTTGCTCTGAGCTCTGCAGAGAGAGATCGTGGTTTTCGCCAAAACACACTTTCTCAGGTAAAGCAGAGGAAGGGGAAAGGCTCCAGTGTTCAGGGGTAGGGGGGATTATGGGGGAAGAGTTGGGACCCTCCAAAGTCATCTATCACTCGTATTTCTCTTCCCAGGAGAAGGAGCGATCTTAGAGACAAGACACGAGTCCAGAAGAACCTCGCATCCCAGCTGAACAGAGGACGGACAACATCATGATGGCCTGAACCCCTCCCCTTCTCCCTCTAGCCCTGCCAACCCCATTCCCTGCCTCTTCCATGTCCCTTCACCCACTTCCCCTCTTCTCCTCTACCCCTCCTCCATCCCAACCCCCTCCCGCTCACCTTCCCCTTCCCCTGCCCTCACACCTATGCCCTAACCCCAGCCCTCCACTCTTCACCTCCCCCTTCCCCTCCGCCCTTCCCTTCCCCTTTCCCCCTCCCCTTCCCCTCCCCCATCCCCTGCCCTAACCCTCCCCCTTCCCCTCCCCTTCTCCTCCTCCCCTTCCCCTCCCCCTTCCCTTTCCCCTTCCTACCCCTAACCTAGGGGAAGGAGGGGGTGGGGAAGGGGGTAGGAGAAAGGGGGTAGTGGAAGGGGGTAAGGGTAGGGGTTGTGGTAAGGGGTAGGGTAGGGGGTAGTGGTAGGGGGTGCGGGGATGGGGAAGGGGTAGGAGGTAGGGTTAGGGGAAGTGGGTAGGTTGTAAGGGATAGGGTAGGGGTAGTGGTAGGGGGTGCGGGTATGGGGAAGGGGTGGTAGGTAGGGTTAGGGGAAGGGGATAGTTGTAGGGGGTGCGGGTATGGGGAAGGGGTAGGAGGTATGGTTAGGGGAAGGGGGTAGGTTGTAAGGGATAGGGGTAGGGTTTAGTTTAGGTTTGGGGAAGTTGGGTAGAGTTAGGGTTAGTGTTAGGAGACATGGGGTAGGGCTATATCTTGGTTTATGGTTAGGTTTATAGTTCAGGGAAGTGGGTTTGTGTTAGGTATAGGGGATGGGAGTAGGAGCAGGGGGTAGAGGAGGAGTGAGGTTTGAGGTTAGGGGATGGTGGGTAGCATTAGGGTTGGGGTTAGGAGGCGGCATAGGCATAGGGATAAAGTTAGGGTTAGTGGACGGGGTGGGGGTAGAGTTAGGGGATGTGGAGTGGTGGTAGGGGGTATCGGTAGTGTTAAGGTTAGGTTTAGGATTTTGTTAGGGGTTAGGGTTAGGAGTAGGAGGAAGGGAAGGGGGAGGGGAATGGGGGAGGCGAGCGGGGGACGGAAACTGGGGAAGGGAAGGGGGGAGGGGATGTGGGAGGGGAACGGGCAGTGGAAAGGGGAGGGGAACGGGGTAGAGGAAAGGGGAGGTGAACGGTGGACGGCATCCCTAGCCCCGCCCCTCCCCTCCCCTTCCCTTCCCCCACATTTCCCCTGCCTCTCCTCTCCTCATTCCAGAAGAAGCTGGGCCTCTTTCCATCCAGAACCTCCCTGTGGTTTCAGAGCCTCCGTTTCAGGAAGTGCCTTCGACGCTTGCTGCTGGACAGACATCTTGTCTCTTGATTCATTCTGTACCGTTGATATTAAATTTAAAAATGATTGGGTTTTTTAAAGCTTGAACTCAAAAGGCTGGTCCAGATAGACAAAACAGAAACAGGCCCTTCAGCCTCTCTCTCCTGCTAGCTGAGCTGTTGTAATCAGTCCATATTCCTCTCACCCTTTTCATTCTTAGCTCCCATCCAGCTCATGTTGCCTTGTCAATCGCACGGCCTGTGGGAAGAAGCTATTTCCCTCCCTGGCTGCTCTGCTTTTATTCCTCCATATCTCCTTCCTGATGGCAGGGCGACAAAGATGCTCTGTGCTGGATATCTATGAGTCTATTTACAGAGCCCATCCCTGCAAACAATCAGGGGACCGTTGCCTTGAGGTGGCACCCATGTTGCCTCTCCCTCAGCACTCTCAGAACACTACTGCATCCTCCTTCCCCTCCTTTCCCAGGTCTCAGTAACCCGCTGACAATTCCAGTCAGCTGCCATGTCTATACCCTGCCCCACCTAAACCGATGGATCGACCAGCTCCTTCTCCCCTCAAGAGTTCGAGGAATCCACTCTCTCGCAATGTCCTGCTATCGAATGCCCTGCATCCTCCTTCCCACTTGGTTCCTCCTGTTATCAGGCGCCTGGATGGACCCCACCCTGTTGAAACTACCCGTGTTCTCACTGATCTCTCTGCGCCTCTGCCCTCCATCCAGGGGTCTTGGATTTCTTGTGGGGGTGGTGGAGAACAAAGCACCAACTTAAGGAGATGGGGAGCAGTACAAAGACCCCCAGGTCCAGGAGACAGGGAGAACCACAGAGATACCCATCTCTGTCATTCGGGTAAAACCTGATTATCAGGTGCAATGTGCAAGGAACTTTCGGTCCTGCTGCACGTGGGCCAGGTTTGGCCCATCCCCACACCACCACCCTGTCAATTCCCAAAACAAATTTCCTATTCATGTGGGGGTCCAAAATGGATAGAGTCTGGAGAAGGACCGTGTACATCGTCAATCAATGGGGACAAGGGTGTAACCAGCATGGCCATAATTGTGTGTGGCTGTGCTTGCAACCAAAGTTCAAGGGCATCAAATGCTGCTATGTGCTGAGGTTCTACCTGGCTCAGGTGTTGCAAAAGATTGGCCTGGCCCTGGTGCTGCACAATGTTCCAGTCAGCAGGACTTTGCCCCTTTACCTTCCTGGGAACGGTTTCATAGACAAACACTTTTGACCACAAGTCTGTCAGGCAGTGGTCAGCAGAGCATTGCTGACACAGAGACTCCAGGACTTGATGGGATACTGCGGGGTGGTCCACGGAGCAGAGCATCCAGAGACAGACATCCAGAACTGCTGGAAGACCAGAAACTCGGTGAAAGATGTCCTTCAGTTTGCCTGAAACCCAGATGGGAGTAGCAAACACTAGAAGACATCTGTCTAAAGCAAAGGGAGGAAGATTTAGGGGAGATATCAGGGGTATTTTCTTTTACCCAGAGTTGTGGGTGTCAAGAATGCCTTGCCAGGAGTAGTGATGAAGGCCAAAACATTAGGGGCATTTTAGGGGTTCTTAGTTACATTGAGGGGCTGAGACCAAGGAGGATATTCTCCAACAGCAGAGGGTGGCAGTAACCACAAGATGTCAAAGTGGAGGCAATGAAGCTAAACAGAGACCGTCTAATGTGACTGTGCGCCTGGCTGCGGGAATTTGGACTTACGATATAAACCTTGCTAAGTGCTAGTTCAGGTTGGAAACGTTCGACTTCCTTGGGGGTCAAATCAACAGGCACGGAACTAAACCCTGCTTGAAAAGGTAGAGTTTGTTAAGTGCTTCCTCAAACCCCACATAATGAAGGGACTGCAAGAATTCACTGGTACGATTAATTTTTATCACCAATTCATACCGGTAGTGGCTGACATCATTTTTTTGTTTTTAAACTTTATTTAAGATTTTATAACATGAATAACATATAGAATTACATTTTAAAAATTAAGAACAAAGTAATAAAATTACAATACAGTGTGAGTGATCTAAATAAACTATACCCTCCCCAATAATTATTACACATTAAAAACCCAACTTAAATTAGTCCAACCCCGCCTTCCCCCCAAAATAAAGAGTGAAGAATTAATAAAGTTAATAATATATGTGAGAAAAAAACCCACTTACAAAAAAAAAACAAAAGCATAACCGATTAAAATACTAACAAAAAGAAAAGTAATTAATACTAAGATATCAGACTTAAAAAACATATTTAAATCAAACTTAAATGCATATGTTTAATGGAGTTAAGATGAAACATATTATTAACTCAAACGTAATATAAAAAATTAGTAAAATTAGTAATATTGTCTATCAAAAATTCTTAAACAATAATCAATTCTTTAAAAAAATTGTAGCATGAGAAAAAAAAGATGAAAAATAAAACTTTCTCTATAGAGATAAACCTTCACCAAATATCAACTAACTTCACATCTAACATCATATTAGTCACATAAACTGCCATCTTAAAACAAAATTCCAACCTCATTAAACATTGTACAATTCAAATTTGGTACTCTTCCACCATTTTTCCCTTTTAACCTTGAATAATTACCCAATAAAAGCTCCAATACCACATTTAAATATCCCCAATCATTACGTTAAAATTCAGATATCCAAATAATAAAAACACATCTACAACAAAATCTATATCTTCAAAAAATAGAGCATAAGCCACAAACAAAATTCAAGCCTCATTAAGAATTGTACAATTCAATTTATAACTTTCACCATTATTCCCTTCGTTCTATAACTAAAATAGCAAAATAATATACACCAGAATTACCACTCCTTTCACCTTAAAGTTAAAGAAAAAATATTAAAAAAAACTTATCCATCCCATTCACATTTAAATTTCAAATATTCCTTATCTACTGAATAAACTTTACAAAAAAAACCACATGAATATTTAGTTTTTTAAACAATCAAATA
This sequence comes from Narcine bancroftii, assembly GCF_036971445.1. NCBI lineage: Eukaryota > Metazoa > Chordata > Chondrichthyes > Torpediniformes > Narcinidae > Narcine > Narcine bancroftii. The sequence continues at coordinate 210,566 of NW_027211821.1, read as the reverse complement.
CTTTCTTATGCTTTTTTTTTTATAAACACAAAAGAAAACCCTTAACTCTTTAATCTAATAATACAAAAAAAGGAAAAAAAAACAGGTAGGAGGTTAAAAATACCCCCTCCCGTCTAAACCGCGCAATGCGGTAACTCCCAAAAAAATGGGTGTGAGATAACTCACACATAGCAGATGACTTTCAGGAAATAGTGCCCATCCAGTTCTCTCCCCCAACTCTCACTTCATCTTAAACTAACATCATCATTATTTAATATTCCTTTTTTAAAAAAAAAACATTAAAAAAAAAGAACAACTCTTCTTTTAATCAGCTCCAACTGCCGAGTCACCATTACAACCATTCCTTCTTGGAGCACGGCTCTTTTCTTCCATCTCTTGTCTCCTTAGAGATCGCGGCGGACTACGTCTCTGTTGAAACCGAGTAATTGGCAGCTCTTGAGCAAATGCTATAGCTTCCTTTGGAGAATCAAAGAACTTTGGTTGGCAACCATCTTGAAAAACCTTCAAAACAGCTGGATATCTAAAGGTTGCCTTATAACCTTTCTTCCACAACAACTCTTTAGCAGAATTGAATTCCCGTCATTGGAACATAACTTCTTGATTCAAATCCGCATAGAAGAAAACTCGATTATTTTGAATCATCAAGGGTGATTTTCTCTGTTGTGCATTTCTAATAGCCACTCGTAAAATTATTTCTTGTCGTAATAATTCAAGCAACGAACCAAAACAGGTCTTGGACTTTGACCTGAAATAGGTCTTCTACGCAAGCCTCTGTGAGCACGTTCCAGTATTATACCTTCCAGGAAATGTTCTTGACCCAGCACCTGCAGAATCCATTCAGTAAAAAATTTTCTTGGGTCTGGTCCCTCCATTCCTTCCGGCAAACCAATAATCTTTATATTGTTCCGTCTGGATTGGTTTTCCAAATAATCAAACTTTTTCACCAAATTTTTATTTTGAGTTTGTAAGTCTTTGACCATTTTGGTCACATCTGAAACATGATCTCGTATTTCGTCTATATCTTCTTCACACGAATTAAATTTATCTCTCACTTCAAGATTAAAAGCTCCAAACTCAGCCATCTGTTGAGAATGTATTTTCACCACAGAGTATTAAACCTAGTACCAAGTTCAGTCATAATCTTGGATAATCCCTGCATTGTATAAGATCATTTAGATTCAAGATTCACAAGAATCTTTTCAATTGGAAGAGATTCTGGCTCAACAGATTCCTGCTTCTTCTGCATAACCAAAGGGTCTTCTTTTGCTTCCTTCATTCTGGTTGCCTTCCTTGTAGTATAGCTGCGTGTGGAAACCCCAGCCACAGCCTTTCCAGCAATGACTGGAGGACGCTGGCCGGGGTTTTCCCCAGTCCATCAAGTTGTATAGGTTCTTTTATCCCAAAAGGTGCAGTTTGCAGTGCCACCGCTACAGTTGACAAATGCCTTTCCCCAGCCGGTACTTCAACTGATGTTACTACAAGTGGTTCATTCATAACATTGCCGTCAGATGGTACTGCACATGTGCGAACCTGAGTAACTCTTTGTTCTAAAGGCTGTTTGGCGCCCACTTTAGAGGGCTCTACCGATGTAATATTGAACTCTACATCCGAAAGCTGTACCTTTCTCCTGGGATCCATTTCAGGCAGAGTCTCGATGTCTTTCCTGTAGGTAGGCTCCAAAACTTGAACTTTTGGAAAATGTAGTTTTTTGATAATCTGTTGTCGTTTTTTTTTGCTCTTTTCCACCAATTGTACCATCATAAGTTAAATTAACAGCACTGAAGTTATCTAAACTTTTAAAGAATTTTAACGGGCATTTCTAGACAAAATATTAAGATAGAGACAGGAGAGGACTGGAAGACACGTCTGATCCTTACACCATCTTGCCATGCCCCGCGTGGCCCACATCATGCGGAGAAAGGTAAAGACATTACCTGGGACAATGAGGATTTGGAGGCGTTCCAGAAGGCCAAGGACGCACTGGCCAACACAACCCTTGTGGTACACGCCAGGCCAGAGACACCCACCACTCTCACAGTAGATGCTTCCAGCACAGCAGTAGGGGGCGCACTGGAGCAATTCATCAAAGGGGAATGGCAGCCCCTGTCCTTCTTTAGCAGACACCTCTGGCCACCTGAACTCAAATACAGCGTCTTTGACTGAGAACAATTGGTGCTGTACCTGGCAGTCAGGCACTTAAGGTAATTTTGGAAGGTAGACAATTCAGTGTCTTCATTGACCAGAAGCCATTAATATTTGCCTTCCATAAAGTGTTAGACCTGTGGTCGGCCAAGCAGCAGCGACTCCTCTCATATGAGTCTGAGTTCACTACAGACATTCAACACATCGTGGGTGACGCACTGCCCCATCCCCGCAATCAAGTCTATCCAGGCCCTGTCCCAGTGAATAGACTACTTAGCCCTCGGCAGGGGACAGCAGGATGACCCTGAGATCCTTGCAAGCAAGACAGCAATGTCCAGGCTCAGGCTGGAGGATGTTAACATCGACCCTGGTAAGTAGACGCTCCTCTGTGACATTCCAATGGCAAATCCCACCTCATCGTGCCGACAGCATGGAGATGGCAGTTTTATGATGATGTGCACAACCTGACGCACCCGGCCATCAGTACTGTCAAAATGGTGGTCAATCGGTTGGTCTTGCTGAGCCTCCAGAAACAGGTTGTCAGTGGGCCAAGGCCTGCACACTCTGCCAGATGACCAAAATACAGACATACGTGAAGGCACCATGCCAGACATTCGAGCCAGCACCACATAGGTTCAGCCATATCTACAATGACATTGTAGGGTCACTACCGGCCTCCCACGGGATGAGTTACCGTCTCACCATGATTGCCTGCTCCATGAGGTTCCCCGAGGCAGTCCAGCTGGCTGACACTACCAATTGTGTCCTCCATTAAATTGGAAGTGGTAATAAATATAAAGGAAAGTTTGATAATAAATAGTCTCCCTTGCAGTTGGGGTACAATGTATTTCTTGAGATCAGAGGAATCCTGGAGCCAAGACAAAGTGATCCTGTGTTTCCCAAGGATTAGATTGAGTTGTTGGGGTAGTTGTAAGTGGAAGGGCCGAAAGGTCTCCTGCTCCTTCCACTGCCTTTGTTTTCTGTCTTGCGATGCTGATTGGGTTCTCCTGTGTGTTCGCTCGCTTGCTGATTGGTTGCTTCAGTTGCGCGAGCCAATGGGTTGATTCGGAGAGGCCGCTATTGGATTGGACGCTGAAGTCAGGTTGGATTGATGGGCGGGTTCGCGGGCTGATTGGCTCTTGCTGTGAGGAGGCGGGACGTTGGCGGCGGCGGCGTCTGATCGGGGTCCGTCGCGTCGCCGCGGGCGCGAATGGGATGAAGTTGGCGGCGGCGCCTGGACCTTCCTCAGCCACACGGTCCAGGGAAAGCGGGCGACCCGCAGCCCGCCGGGCCCCACCCGGGAGTGGCTGGTACCGGCGGGGTGTTTGGGTGGAGCTGAGGCGTCGGTGCAGGGGTCGGGTAGGGGAGGGGGATGAGGGAGAGGGAGGGGGATGGGAGGGGCGGGAGCGGAGGGGGCGGGGCAGGTCAAGGAGGGGAGGGGGCGGGGCCAGGCAGGGGTAAGGGGGAGGGTGAAGTGGGTGTTGGAGGGCGAGGGGGAGGCTGGGCAAGGAGGGGGAGGGCAGGGGGAGAAGGGCAGGGGGAGAAGGGCGGGGGGAGAAGGGCGGGGGGAGAAGGGCGGGGGGAGAAGGGCGGGGGGAGAAGGGCGGGGGGAGAAGGGCGGGGGGAGAAGGGCGGGGGAGAAGAGCGGGGGCAGAAGGGCGGGGGGAGAAGGGCGGTGGGAGAAGGGCGGGGGGATAAGGGCGGGGGGAGAAGGGCGGGGAGAGAAGGGCGGGGGGAGAAGGGCAGGGGGAGAAGGGCGAGGGGAGAAGGGCGGGGGGAGAAGGGCGGGGGGAGAAGGGCGGGGGGAGAAGGGCGGGGGGAGAAGGGCGGGGGGAGAAGGGCGGGGGGAGAAGGGCGGGGGGAGAAGGGCAGGGGGAGAAGGGCAGGGGGAGGGAACCGCCTGTTTTCCCCAGGTACCCAAGTCCCCTCTCTGTGTATGTTGGCTTCCACCTGCCCTCCACCCCCACAATTTAATGGTCCCATTTCTGACCTTCTCTTCCTCATCTTTCCTTGATGAAGGGAGAAACCCATAATGTGTTTGATGTCTCTTTCTCTTTGCTCTATGTCTGTTTGACCTGCTGACTCTCTCTAACCCTGTGGCTTTACCCCCTCATCTTTCGCTGGTTGAACCCAATGGAGCTGGAAGAGCTCAATTTGTGAAGGGTTGTATTTGGATTTGAGTCGTTTGACACCATGTCGATTTCTTTAAATTGTGGCAAAGGCAACTGAAGGATTTCAAAACCTCGTCATCAGTCCTCTTTCAAACTCGTCTGAATTTCTTGGATGAAAAATCATTGTTCTGAAACTTACTCTGCGAGAGTTTATTTTCCTCTCTTGCAGGGAGATTTCAGAATCTGTTCCACATGATGAATCTGTTGTCTTTTCAAAGAGACAGTGGAGTGGCTATTTTCTTCCACCAAGATTTCATCAACTCAGTCAAGGGCTGAACTAAGTCTCCATTTAAAAATGGTTATGTTGCAAATGAAAGATTACTTTGGCTTTATTCATCAAAAGTGGCCATTTCCACGGTCTCAACGAGGCTGCTCTCTTGATCTCAAAGATACGGTTAGAAATGGTCTTCCTCCTTCAAAATCCACTTGTTACTCCTGGTGAAAGGAGAAGACGATGTAACTGTACCTTCTCTGACGACTGTATCTTCAATCCTCTCTTCCCCACAGCATGGACAACATCTTCTGCCTCTCATTTGTAATGTTTCTCCAGAATGGCTCATCCCATGACACGTGCCGTCATTTCTGCCTTTGAAGTCCATTCAGCCTCTTCAAAAGTATGAATCATGAGCCAATGGACTCCAGCCTTGAATCAAGAACTCGCTTATTCGAACAGCTGCCATCTCTCAGCACTCTATTGACTTAGTTTCAATTTTAAGAACACAGATAATCAACAGATGGTCTCTCGATTTGATCAGCAGTCTTCCCTGACGACACAAATTCTTCCGTTTTTAATAAAGCAAACACTCCAGTATCTCAAGGACCATCATGAAGGTTTTCCTCTTTCGGTTTCAGATGCTGAATGAGCAGACGTTTCATCTCCGTTCATGGCTTGCCTTCTGGCATCTCAAAGGATTGTGTGTGTGACCCTGAATCCAACCCACAAAATAACTTGATAATATATATAAACTATTGTAACTTTAAAGATTAATATTCGCACAAAACGGTCCATGATAATTCACAGGACAATGGCATCTTCAAACAATAATTTTAATTGGTAAAGATTAATAACAACACTTTTTACTTCACTCTAACTCCACTCTGCACAAATATATGTGTGTATGTATGTGTGTGTGTGTGTGTGTGTGTCAAAACCAAAACCATTCCAATTCAGGCAGTGTCCATCTTTTTTTCTTCCTACAGTCGACAATCATCTCCTTGGTTTTGGTGGCATTGAGTGCGAGGTTGTTGTTGGTCCATGATTGAACCCTGCTTTCAATCTCCCTCCTGAATGCTGACTCGTTGCCCTCCTCATGCAGCTCATGACTGTGCTATCGTCAGTGAATTTGTAGATGGTGTCGTCATACCAAGCCATGGAGCTGTAGATGTAAAGCGAGTCGAGCAGGGGTGAAATATGCAACCCTCTGGTGTTTGGGAGCTAATGGAGATTTTGGAAGAGTTGTTCTTGCCAATCCACACTAATTGGGGCCTGGAGATGAAGAAATTCTGGATCCAATTGCACAGTATGTTATGGAGTCCCAGGACTTTGGAATTTGCTCATCATCTTTGATGGGAGGATGGTTTGGAATGCCAGACTCTAGTCAATAAAGAGCATTCTGATGGATGCACCTTTGTCGTCTGGGTGTTTCAGGGTTTTGGCAGAGCCAGTGAAGATGGCATCTGCCATAGGTCTGGTACTGCATTAACCAAATTGGAATCGATCCATGTCGCCCCTTGGACAGGAGCTGATGTACTTCAACACCAGCCCCTCAATCCACCTCATCACTGGATGTGAGTGTCACTCGTCAATCATCATTTAGGCAGGTTACCCCATTCTTTGGAACTGGTATGTTTGATGCCTATTTGAAACAGGTGGGTGCCACACCCTGTCTGAGTGAGATGTTGAAGATATCCATGGCCAGTTGGTTAACACACGTTATCATTCCTCGTCTGGGTTCTCCATCCAGGCTTGATCCTTTCCTTTGATTCACTCTCCTGAAGGCAGCCCATGTTGTCATCTTTGGTTACTGATAGCAGCGGATCATCAAGAGATGTAGGTGGGGGGGGGGGGTGTGCAGTGGTTCTTCCCTGTACTAGTGGTCATATCAGGTGTAGAAGGCATTGAGTTCATGTGGAGTGAGGCTTTGCCGCCTCCCACTGCACCAGATTTGTTTATGCAGCACTTTATGTCATTTAGGCCCCTGTCACAGCTGACGGGTATCCTTTGTTGTTTCCATTCTCGTGTGAATCTCCACCATCTGCGAGATGGGTTTCCATGGTTCGTATTGGCTCCTTGTGTATCTGTATCTCCAAACTGTGATTTGGCTCTCAGCAATTTCTGGATATTGTTGTTCATCCAGGATTTCTGGTTGAGAAAATCCCCTGAACAATTTGGTGGGGACACCCTCGTCCACAGCTGTTTTGATAAATTTCGCTATGGTCCTGGTACAGTGATTCAGTTTCTCAGGTGAGTTCTTGAACACGATCCAATCCAGGGACTCTAGGCAGTCCTGCAGCTGGCTTCCCCTCCCGTGACCACCTTCTGGTTGTCCTGATCTTGTAAGTGTTGTTAGCAATTTTAGGCCCCATTTCTAAGAGAGGATGTGATGGCCCAGAGGTGGTTTACAAGAAGGATCCTGTGGATTAGAGGAATAATGTTTGAGGAGCATTTGATGGCTCTGGGCCTGGACTTGCCTGAGTTTAGAAGGATGAGGCAGGACCTCATTGAAATCTTATGAATAGTGAAAGGGCTGGATAGAGAGGATTTTGCCAGGAGTGGGAGAGTTTAGGACCAGTGGGCACAACCTCATAATAAAAGGATGTCTGCTTAATACGGAGATGGAGAAACCTTTTCATCGAGAGAAGTGATTTTCAAACTCCCCCCCCACCCTCCCCAGCTCATATTTTACTTAATCCCTATGCCAGAAGTGCTCTGTTAGTAGAGGATTACTTAAAGTGGGATGTGAGTGGAAAGAAAGTTTGAAAACCACTTTTTTAATCGTACCTCATTGACTTGTTCTGTGCATGGTTTCATAACTCCCGAGGAAATGGGCCAATGACAATTTTTCTCAAGCAAAATATTTCCTTCACAATTGTGTCCACTGCAGTCTTTCTCAGCCTTTTTCCCATTCATATTCCACTTTAAGCAATTTCTTACTCATTTTTTGACACCCCAAGGAATAAAGTCCCAACCTGTTCAACCTTTCCCTGTAGCTCAACTCCTGAAGATCTGGCAGCGTCTTAGTAAATCTTCTCTGCACTCTTTCAATCTTACTAATACCCTTCCTGTAGCTAGGCGACCAGAACCGCACACAATACTCCAAATGTGGCCTCACCAACATCTTATACAACCTCACCATAACTTCCCAACTCCTATTTTCAGTATGTTAATTAATAAAGGCCAAGATGACAAAAGATGTCTTTAGAACCCTGTCTTCCTTCCGAGCAGACGACGCCGCCGCCAACATCCCGCCTCCTCACAGCAAGAGCCAATCAGCCCATGAATCCGCCCATCAATCCAACCTGACTTCAGCGTCCAATCCAATAGCGGACACACCGAATCAACCCATTGGCTTGCGCAACTGAAGCAACCAATCAGCGAGCGAGCAAACACACAGGCGCACCCAATCAGCATCGCAATACAGAAAACAGAGGCAGTGGAAGGATCAGGAGACCCTTCAGCCCTTCCACATCCAACTAGCCCAACAACTCAATCAAATCCTTGGGTTTCATAAGATCTCTTGGTCCTGGCTCCAGGATTCCTCTGATCTCAAGAAACACATTGTACCCCAACTGCAAGGGAGACTATTTATTATCAAACTTTCCTTCATATTTATTACCATTTTCAGGGAATTATGTAACTCTGCTTTATCCCTTGCTGCCGATTTCTTTAACTTCACTGTTCAATTTCGTAATGTTGGCTTCTGAACTATTTTATTGTGCCCCTTTATCTAGAGAATTCTGACAGAGCAAAACAATTTTGTTTTCTTTTGTCAGGTCAAATTTTGTCACATTGATCCAAAAACAAGTATTTTCACCATTCCTTCATTTCAGATTCTCTGCAGCTGTCGTATTGAACCTCACAGTGACGGCATCATGTTCGTCTTGTTTATCCTTTACCCCTCCATCCAGACAGATGTGGTGATCAATGAGTCGAATCCACTCATCCAGCACCACTGCTATTTCTGCTGCTCGGGCTTTTGATCCCACGTATTCATTTTGTTATTTCCCCTCTTCTTTTTCTCAGCAAAGAGAATCAGGTTTATTTGATCATCTTTCTGAATCCCAGTGAAAGGTTATCGACCTGAAGGTTTTAACTCCAATTATTTTTACAGTAGATGACCTGCTGAGTATTTTCAGCATTGAGTTTTTATTTTATTGCCTTGGTGTATTACTGAGTGCTTTGAATAGGAGAAGAAATGTGGGTTGGGTTAGGTGGAGATGTCTCGATCATGGAGTGGGTTGAGAAAAATAGACATAAAAGGGAAGGGTGCATGGAAATAGTTAATTCATCTTTTGAAATTGTTTTTTGAGCTATGATTGTTATCTGATGTACGCGCAGTGTTCAGAATTAAAAATTTATTGTGATGAATATGTCACAATATTTGTAGTTTTGTGGCAGCAATATAGGGGCAAATATTGTTCTAAATTACATTTTAAAAAAAGAAATCCATTTGTGCAAAATGAAGAGTAAGTGAGGGAGTATCTGTGGTTCCTTGTCCATTCAGAAATCTGATGGCAGAAGGAGAGAAGCTGCTTTTGTACAATTGGGCGTTCATCTTGAGGCTCCTGGACCTGTTTCCCTAGTGATAGCAGGGTGAAGAATGCCTGGCCTGGGTGGTGAGGGTCCTTGAGGGTAGAGGTTGTTTTCTTGAGACTCCACCTCTTGGAGAAATCGTTAATACATGGGCAAAGGATGAATGGGGAAAAGTTTAGGGGAAACAGGAGTGGGAATTTCTCTACGCAAGGTGGTGGGAGAGTGGAACAAGCTGCCAGCTGCATCAGGAAATGTGAGCTCAATGTTAGCATTGAAGAATTTGGGATACAAGGGGGATGGAGGGCGATGAACTGGATATAAATGATAAACAACGAGACCCAGCACCGATCCCTGAGGCACACCTCTCATCACAGGCTTCCATCCTGACTCTCTGCTCTCTATCTTACAGCCACCTCTCAACCCATCTCACTATCTCTGTATTAATCCCTAGTGACTGAACCTTTCTAACTAACCTTGCGTGCGGAACTTTATCAAAAGCCTAACTAAGATCCAAAGAGATCACGTCAACCGCCCTACCTTTATCCATTTTTCTTGTCACCTCTTCAAAAAACTCAAGGTTTGTCAAACGTGAATTTCCTTTCACAAACCCATGCTGGGTGCTACTGATCAATCCCTGCCTATCCAGATATTTGTACATACTATCTCGAAGAAAACCCTTGAACTTTTGGTCTTGCCTTTCGGCCAGACTGGAACATAATGATCCTGTACTCTCAAAGTCTCACCTTTTAATACCCTCCAATTTTCCTCTACATCCTTTCCGGCAAAAAAATCAGCCCACACAACTCTCTGCAAATCTCATCTCATTTCTTCAAATACGGCCTTCCCCCACTCGAAGACCTTCGACTTTGAACCTGACCTATCCCCTTCTATAATTAAACTAAAGCTAATGGACCCATGATCACAAGATCTGAAGTTCTCCCCAACACTCACTCAGCCACCTGCCCCATTTCATTCCCCAACCACAGATCGAACATTGCCCCCCCCTCTTATGGGCATCTCCACATACTGCTGCAAAAAGCAGTCCTGAACACGTTGTATGAACTCTAAGCCATCCTGCCCTCCCACTGACTGTGTTTCCCAATTGATGTTATGAGAATTGAAATCCCCAACCAACACCACCCTATTCCTACTGCACATTCCAGCTAATTCCTTGCACATTTGCTCTTCAAGTTCTCCCTTCCCATTTGGCGGCCCATAATATACCCCTATAATAGTAACTTCACCCTTCTTATTTTTTAGTTTTACCCACACTGCCTCCCTCGATGAGACCTCCAGTCTCTTGCCTGAGCACCGCTGTAATATCTTCCCTGACAAGTAATGCGGTTTATAAAAGAAGTCTGTAAAGTTTGAATAAAGCAGTCTTGTGTTGACTAACGTGGGTATGTATATGACTTTAGTAGCTGTACCAAAGTTGCCGCCAGAAATGGTGACCCCCCGAATGCAAGATTCAGCCGAAGCTTGAATCTCCAGTGATCATGGACACAACGACAGCAGATGCCGCCACCACGGCTGCAGTTAAACCAGGTTCTGCCTATTTCTCCTGGAATTGACTAGACATGAGCTTTTAAATATGGAGGGCCTGAGTGACAGGGATCCATCTGATCTAATGAATGAGATGCTCGTATTAGCAGATGGTCATTCTGATTGTTTACTTTTTGAGACTCTATTCCTGTCCAAACTCCCAGGTCGTGTCGCAATACCAATCGTTAACATGGATTTCTGCCATCCCCATGATGTAGCATGGGAGGCTGACAGGCTCGATCATTCTCCAACGCAAGTGTCTGCTCACAAACAGCCTCTTTGATCAGTAGATCCATCTACCGTGTCCTACGAGTCTCCTATATCTGCAATTCCGTCAAAGAAGGATCAACCTACTGATGGGCACCAAGAATGGTGTTTTTACCATCTCCAATGGGGAAAAAAGCCCATAAAAAGCCATTTACCTATTAGAGAAAAAAGGCAGGAAATGAAAAGGCCGGCTGCCAGTCGGGGCCTCAGCATCTGGCACAAGTACTGACCGGCCTATTGTATCTTCAAGACGACGCTAGTAAGTGCAAATATCCAACCAACCTATTTTGAAAAAAAAACATAAATAACAACACCTGGCTCTTCAAGCAGCAAATGGGGCTACAATTCCCTGCTTTAGCAAAGGACAGGTCACGATTTGGAAAGGAGGTGTGACATTCCGTTGGAATTGCGTATTGTCTTCCGTTGCACAGGTCATTTTGGGTGCAAATTTTTGAAGGTCCTATGATTTGCCAGTAGACGTGAAGTGGAGGAAATTGGTCTTTCCACCACTTTGAAACCATACCCACTGGTATGCAGCAAAGGGAGAATTTCCTACCTCGGGATGCATACCCCGCACAAAGATGCGTATGCTGTCCTGCTCAATGAATTTCCCATCATTATCTCCTAATTTCAACACCTCCAAAACAGACAAGGGTGTGTCCCATTACCCTCTCCCTCATATGCAAGATTTCGCTGCCCATCTGCACATTTTCCATGTTTTCTCCAAAGTTGATCTTGTCAAGGGATACCGTCAGATCCTGGTCTATAAGGATGACATTGTTACCCCTTTCAGGCTTTTTGAATTTCTTAAAGATACCATTTGGGCTGAAGAATGCCGCTCAAACTTTCCAACATCTTATAGATGCTTTGGGCAGAGTTCACTTCCATCTACTTGGATGACGTCCTCAAATCCAGTCAAACTGAACAGGATATAACCAACTGCATTTAGGCTGTCTGTTCCAATGGCTGCAGGAATTCCAATCAACCATAGCAAATGTCAATTTGGCAAGTCCACCATCGACTTCCTGGGACACAAGATCATGGTCAATGGTGTCATTCCCTTAACCATCAAGGTAGAGGCAGTCTGTGCTTTTCCAACACCTACCACGGTTCAGGGCCTGCAGAAATTCTTGGGCATGAAAAACTTCTGTCACCGATTCATTCCAGCAGCTGCTGACATTCTTCGACCATGGTTTCCAATTCTCACCACAAAGCACAGGGATGATCCCTGGACAACAGAGGCAGAGGTTGAGTTTGCAATGCCAAAGATGCTTTAGTCAATGCAGCAATGCTTCCCCCATCCTAACCCCAACACTTCCTTGACATTTAGTCCTGATGCCTCGAGTACGGCCCTGGGTGTGGTTCTTGAGTAGTACGTCGATGGCCATTGCCAACTCCTCGTGTTCTTTTCCTGACATCTTTGGCCATTGGAGATGAAATATCGTGCATTATATCAAGCCACATGGCACTTCTGATTAGTTTTGGAGGGTCGGCATTTCACTCTGTTCACAGAGTGAACAGGAATACAGTACGGCCATTACTAACCTGGACATACAGCAGGGGGCGACACAGCTGGGTGGCCAACCTTACTTTGTGACATGTCTTTGGGCTACACTCGACCAGTGATTCCACCATCTTTGAGTCAACGTCTTTTTGACCAGATACACAGCTTGTCTCATCCATCCATCAGAACATCTTTCAAGCTCATGTCAAATAAATATGTATGGCACGGTCTGAAAAAAGGTGTCACACAATGGGTCTGCACATGTATCTCCTGCCAGACTGCCAAAATTCAGCGGCACACTAAGGCACCTCTTCAACCTTTCCTGGCGGTACGCAGGCGGTTGGAACACGTGCATGTGCACCTGCTTGGACCATTGCCAGTATCTCACAACATGAGAAACATTCTAACAGTCGTAGAACGTTTCGCACGCTGGCCAGTGGCCGTCCCTTTGACATCCAGTGACACTGAGACAAAGGCCAGAGCATTCATCGTCAATTGGATGGCTAGATTTGGTTTCCCGACCCACATTTCTTCAGACCGCGGAACACAATTCACCCACGGTCCAACGGCTTTGTGGAATGTTTCCACCGGCAACTGAAGTCCGCACTTAAGGCCCAACTCACCGGTCTCAATTAGGTTGATGAGTTGCCCTGGGTTCTATTGGGAGTGCGCATGGCTCCAAAAGGAAGATAGGTCTGCATTGTCCGAAGAGATGGTTTATGGAACGGTCCTTACAGTTTCATTGGACTTTCACAAACATCCTTCAGTAGCTTCGACATGGTGTCGCGATCAGCAAACCTTTTCCTAACCACTGGCTTGGATCCCCTAAACAGAATGTTTCCCCCACCACTCCTGGATACTGATTTTGTTTTTATCCCAGGAGTCCCGTTACAATGACCGTATGAGGGCCCTTTCCACGTGGTGAAGATAGATGGGTTCTTTATACTTTGGACATTGGTGGGCATCCACAGCTGTTTAGTGTTGACAGACTCAAGCCTGCTTCACCTCTTCAGTGCCCCCAGCCCAGACGGCGAGGGGGTCCACCTAAGGTGCATGCAGCTGGTGGTTTAGTTTCTGGCGACGGTTCTGGGTGGGGATGGGGGGTTGGTGTAGCAGCTGTCTACTAGTGGGCCGAGTGGGCAAGGTTCTTTGGCGGGTGCGTGAAATCATAAGGCAGAGAGCTGGGTACACATCCATTTAATTGACAAACCTCGCGTGGTGCTGCGTGCCAAAGAATGGAATGCTGATCTGTGGATTCTCCTGCCGGAAGGCGCAGAACATTCACAGGGTCCCGTGGATCGGCAGCAAACTCATAATGATGTCCCACCTTGACCCATGGAGCCCAGGACAAGCTGTAAATAAAACAAGCCTGTAAAGTCTGTATAAAGCAGTCTTGTGTTGACTAATCTGGTGTATGTGTGTTCCTTTAGTAGCTCTATCAAAGTAGCTGCTACATATATAAATATTTTGGATGATTATCCCACTTACAAGATACTTCTCATCCGTCTCACACCCTGTGGGAATAAGCTATTCCCCAGCCTGGCAGTCCTGATTTTGATGATGGACATGGTTAAAGATGCTGTGCACTGCATGGTCATGGTCTTTGCACAATTCCGTGAGCCCTATTTGAACAACACTCCCACTAATGTCATCGTTAGAAGAAAAGGATACCCCAGTAATCCTCAGAACACTTTGCATCATTCCTGTCTGATGCTTTACAGCTACTGGACCATCCAATGATGCAGCCAGACAGGAGACTCAACTGTGCTCCTGTAAAATCTCAAGATGAGAGCTGTTGGCCTAGACTTCCTCAGTCTCCTTGGGAAGTGTAGGCACTTCCTGACAAATAAGGAGGTGTGATTGTTTTGTGTATTAATATGTGTGCTGTATGGATGGGAATTTTACGTGATTGTATTGTCTATTCTTGCTCTTTAACAATCTTTAGTGGATAGAAGTAGTCATTGTACTTTAGGATGTACAATCATGTACAGATTATCTTTAAATAGCCATTTGTCCCAGATGTCTATTCAGTCCAAGAATACTTTCAATCACAGGCAGATTTTAATCAATAACCCCATTCATTCTGCAATAACTGCCGCTTAATTTTGCCAGTTGTTCAATGGCAAGCTATATGGGGAAAACACCATGTCGACTCTTCTACCTTAAAGGAGTGATTATATTCAAATGGGCAGTGGATCAAGAGATGGAAACAGTGAAATCAGTCAGAGGTGAGTCGCTGCTTAAAATTAGAAACTTTCGTGTTCATGCTATAGAGTTTAAGGCTGCCCAGGAGGAATATAATGTGTTTTCTTTACGATATTTTACCCTCACCCTGTCGAAGGATGGGGCCAACAGACATGTTGCTGGAAGGGTTCGAGAATTGATATGGTAGGTCACATGAGGCTCAAGTTTAGATCCACAGAGCGCATGTGTTCAGCAAAATGGCCACCCAGTCTGTATTTGGTCTTGCTGATATCGAGGTCAACTGAGTCAACCAAATGTAGGAGATTAAGTTGGATGGGGTGCATGTGAAACACTGCCTCAACTGGAAGGTCTGATTGTGGCCTTGGATGGAGGTGAGAGGATAGGAAGGGACAAGTTTGGCAATTTCTGCGGTTTCAATGGGAAGTGCATCAGGTGGTGGTGGGTGGAGAGGAAAGTGCCGTCGAGGGAGTCACAGAAAGATGTGCCCCTGTGAAAAGAGGATCTGAGTGGAGCAGGTTAGAGGATGGTGCTGAAGTTGGAAGTGTTCAAGGTTAACGTGTCAGATGTGGCAGCTGATGGGTGGTAAGTGAGAAACCTGAGGGATTCTGTCCTTGTTCGGCTGGAGAGGAGGTGGGGTAAGGGCAGAAAGAGAATTGGAGATACGGGTGCAGATTTTATCAAAGTCAGTATGGGGGAAACTGCATTTATGGAAGAAATAAGACGTTTTGGGTGTCCTGGAGTAGAAGACCTCATCTTGGGACTTTTACAGGCCCAGAGGACCCCAAAACCTAGCAGCAATAGGAAATCACCAAGACAAAGCGATACTTTAACAAATGTTGTTTTTAATTGTCCAGGCCTTCCAGCATTTGAAATGCCTCTGAGGTCCCCCTTATCCTTCTGTACTCCAACTAGTACAGTCGAAGAGTCGACAATTGCTCCTCATACACTAACCCTTTCATTCCTGATATCATTCCAGTAAATCATCTCTGACCTTCTCCAACACCAACACATCTTTTCTCAAATACGGCAGCCAAAATTCTAATTCTGATTGAATGGAAAGGGAATTCTCCAATGACAGAAACACAACAGTTAAATGATATTATGTTTTGTTGATATTTACAAAAAATTATTGAAGAGTCAATTAATAATTTGCAAAAGATGCCGGGTCCCTTTTTTGGACTATTATCATAACCGGAAGCTTGGTGCTGTGTTACGAGACCAGAGGATCCCAAAACTAACCAGCAATAGATATTCACCAAAACAAATGATTACTGAAACAAAAATTGATTTTAATTATTTTTAAACATGAACACGGATTTACATTTTAACTTATCATTGTTTTACTACTTAACTTAATTTACTTAACTTACCCCACTTCTAATTCTAAGTGCACGTGTGTTTAAGTTCAGAAAAGTTCTTTGGTTCACAGTCCAATCTCACTTCTCATTCCTCCAAGTCCACTTGTTGCAGGCCATTTTATACTGTGCACAGAATTGAACGTATATAAAGTTCACCAGGCTTTGGTGCTCGAAAGGTAAATGATTACCACTCAGGAAGGTTCTTCTTGGTTTTCGGAGAGAGGTGTGTTGTTCAGGGAAGTATTACGGTGTTTTTGACTCAATGCACCAGCATCTGAATTCCATTATCTCTTCAAAAAAGTTCTGATAGCTTTAGCATGGAGCAGACCTGAACCAGGACTTTGCAGGTAGTTAAGGGAGTGTGTGGGCAGAGTTTGTTCTGGACCCACAATCTCACCAAATGACTCTGCTTGAAATCAAGATTCAAACCATTTTGAGGAATACAACAGGAATTGTTCAACAAGAGCCTGGTGTTCCCTGAGGTGTTTTCTTTCAATAGTGGAAATGATTTTTTTTTAAAAAGCCCGATAATATTCCTGATACAGATCTTTGTATTTAACTTTCAGGTTGCTATCTGTTGTTAGCTTGGAGGCCTTTAATGGGGTGACTGGGTGGAACCTGCTTTAACCAAGCAGTTGACTTGCAATTTTCCAGCTGTAGGATGTGTTGCAGTTGCTTGCAAGTTTAGCAAGTGGGATTATGATGTGAAACTGCAAGTCACAGCGTCATTTTTGTTTTTGAAAATGCAGATGTGAA
This sequence comes from Narcine bancroftii, assembly GCF_036971445.1. Taxonomy (NCBI): domain Eukaryota; kingdom Metazoa; phylum Chordata; class Chondrichthyes; order Torpediniformes; family Narcinidae; genus Narcine; species Narcine bancroftii. The sequence goes on along the minus strand of NW_027211821.1, from coordinate 193,868 downwards.
AATTTTAACTTTGGTCTCCTTGGTTTGCTTAAGTTTACAGAGGAGTCGTTGGGTCAAGCTGAGAAGACAGAGTTGGATGCTCATTAGGGGAATCGGCTGGGCAAAGCAGAAAGCACAAAACGAGGGGCTGAAAAAATAATGAAGCAGACTGAAGTGACGTTGAACCAAACCCAGGTAAAAAATTTAATTTTGTGCAGTGTACTTAAGAGACCAAACGATTTGGGCTTTTAATGGTGACCTATTTAAATGAACAAAATCTGATTAGAATAGAAGTTTATGGAATGTTTGGAAGTTGCCACAAAAAAATGGAGCATATAAATTAGATAAATGAACAATACAATGAGCCTGGTGTCACAGTATCTGCCTCCCTCTATCGTACATCTCATTAAACATTCTCCCCACTGTGAACCTGGTGTCACAGTACCTGACACAGTTTATCGTACATTACTGTTAAACCTTCTCACTGCTGTGAAGCCAATGTCACAGTAAGGATCTCAGTCGTCCATACATCAGTATTAAACCTCTCTCCACTGTGAATCTGGTGTCACTTTGCCTGCCACATTTTATTTTATATCACCGATAAACCTTATTCACATTGTGAACCTGGTGTCACAGTATCTGCCACAGTTTATTTTACATCACCGTTAAATCTTATTCAAATTGTGAACCTGGTGTCACAGTATCTGCTACAGTTTATCGAACATTACTGTTGAACATTCTCCCCAATGTGTACCTGGTGTCACAGTATATGACACAGTTTATCGAACATTACTGTTAAACATTCTCCCCACTGTGAACCTGGTGTCACAGTATCTGCCACAGTTTATTTTACATTACTGTTAAATCTTATTCAAATTGTGAACCTGGTGTCACAGTATCTGACACAGTTTATCGTACATTACTGTTAAACATTCTCCCCACTGTGATCCTGGTGTCACAGTATCTGCCACATTTTATTTTACATCACCGTTAAACCTTATTCCCATTGTGAACCTGGTGTCACAGTATCTGATACAGTTTATCGAACATTACTGTTGAACATTCTCCCCAATGTGAACCTGGTGTCACAGTATATGACACAGTTTATCGAACATTACTGTTAAACATTCTCCTCAATGTGAACCTGGTGTCACAGTATCTGACACAGTTTATCGTACATTACTGTTAAACATTCTCCTCAATGTGAACCTGGTGTCACAATATCTGACACAGTTTATCGTACATTACTGTTAAACATTCTCCTCAATGTGAACCTGGTGTCACAGTATCTGACACAGTTTATCGTACATTACTGTTGAACATTCTCCCCAATGTGAACCTGGTGTCACAGTATCTGCCCCAGTTTATCTTACATCACTGATAAACCTTCTCCCAACTGTGAACCCGGTGTCACAATATTTACCTCAGTCTACCATATATCACCGCTAAATCCTTCCCCACTGTTTACCCAGTTTCACAGTATCTATCTCAGTCAACGATACATCACTGTTAAACCTTTTCACTGCTGTGAACCCATTGTCTCAGTATCTATCTCATTATCATTAAACCTTCTCCCGACTGTGGACCTGGTTTCACAATATCTTACACAGTTTATCGTACATTAGTGTTAAACCTTCTCACTGCTGTTAACCCAGTGTCACAGTGTTTGTGACAGTTTTTCGTACATCTCCGTGAAACATTCTCCCCACTGTGAAGCTGTGGTCAGGTTACCTGCCTCAGTCTGCCAGGTACAGCACCGATTGATCTCAGCCAAAGGTGCTGTAGTTGAGTTCGGGTGGCCAGAGGTGTCTGCTCAAGAAGGTCAGGGGCTGCCATTGCCCTTCAATGAATTGTTCCAGTGCTGTCCCTACTGCTGTGCTGGAAGCATCTACTGTGAGTGTGGTGGGTGCCTCTGGCCTGGTGTGTACCACAAGGGTTGTGTTGGCCAGTGCGTCCTTGGCCCTCTGGAACACCTCCAAATCCTCATTGTCCCAGGTAATGTCTTTAACTTTCTCCGCATGACGTGGGCCACTACTGGTATGAATTGGTTATAAAATTAATTGTACTGGTGAATTCTTGCAGCCCCTTCATTATGGTGTGTTTGGGTAAGCACTGAACAGCCTCTACCTTTTCAAGCAGGGGCTTAGTTCCGTGCCTGTTGATTTGATGCCCCAGGAAATCAAACGTATCCAGCCTGAACTGGCACTAAGTAAGGTTTATAGTAAGTCCAAAGTCCTGCAGCCGGGCCAACAGTTGCCTTAGGTGGTCTCTGTTTAGCTTCCTTGCCACCACCTTGATATCTTGTGGTTACTGCCACCCTCTGCTGTTGGAGAATATATTCCTTGGTCTCAGCCCCTCAATGTGAATAAGAGCCCCTTAAATGCCCCTAAAGTTTTGGCCTTCACTCCTGGCAAGGCATTCCTGGCACCCACAACTCTGTGTAAAAAGAAATACCTCTGATATTGCCCTAATCCTTCCTCCGTTTGCTTTTGCCAGATGCCTTCTAGTGTTTGCTACTCTCATCTGGGTTTCAGGCAGACCGAAGAGCATCTTTTACTGAGTTTCTGGTCTTCCAGCAGTTCTGGATGTCTGTCTCTGGATGCTCTGCTCCGTGGACCACCCCGCAGTATCCCATCAAGTCCTGGAGTCTCTGTGTCAGCAATTCTCTGCTGACCACTGGCTGATAGCCTTGTGGTCAAAAGTGTTTGTTTATGAAAACATTCCTAGGAAGGTGATGGGGCAAAGTCCTGCTGACCTGGTCATTGAACGGCACCAGGGCCAGACCACTCTTTTGCAATACCTGAACCTCAGCACATAGCGCCATTTGGTGCCCTTGCACTTTGGTTCCACACACAGCCACACACAATGATGGCCAAGCTAGTTATACCCTTGCCCCCATTGATTGAACATGTACATGGTCCTTCTCTAGACTCTATCCATTTTGGACCCCCACATGAATAGGAAATCTGTTTTAGGAATTGCCAGGGTGGTGGTATGGGGATGGGCCACACCTGCCCCACGTGCAGCAGTACCGAGAGTTCCTTGCACCTTGCAACTGATGATCAGAATTTATTCAATTGACAGAGTTGGGCATCTCTGTGGTTCTCCCTATCTCCTGGAGCTGGGGGTCTCTGTACTGCTCCCCATCTCCTTGAGTTGGTGCTTTGTTCTCCACCAGCCCCACAAGACAACCAAGACCTTTGGATGGAGGGCAGAGGTGCAGAGAAATCAGTGAGAACACGGGTAGTTTCAACAGGGTGGGGTCCATCCAGGTGCCTGATAACAGGAGGAAACCAAGGGGGAAGGAGAATGCAGGACATTCATTAGCAGGACATTGCGAGAGAGTGGATTCCTCGAACTCTTGAGGGGAGAAGGTGCTGATCGATCCATCGGTTTAGGTGGGGGAGGGTATAGACATGGCAGCTGACTGGAATTGTCAGCGGGATACTGAGACTTGGCAGAGGAGGGGAAGGAGGGTGCAGTCATGTTCTGAGGAGAGAGTGCTGAGGGAGAGGCAACATGGGTGCCACCTCAAGGCAAGGGACCCCTGATTGTTTGCAGGGATGGGATTTGTAAATAGATATCGAGCACATAGCCTCTTTGTCCCCCTGCCATCAGGAAGGAGATATGGAGGAATAAAAGCAGGACAGCCAGGCAGCTTCTTCCCACAGGCCATGAGATTGACAAGGCAACATGAGCTGGCTGGGAGCAAAGAATGAAAAGGGGGAGAGGAATATGGACTGATTACAACAGCTCAGCCAGCAGGAGAGAGGGGCTGAAGGGCTTGTTTCTGTGTTGTCTATCTGGACCACCTTTTGAGTTCAAGCTTACAAAAACCCAACCATTTTTTAATTTAATAATAATGGTACAGAATGAATCAAGAGACAAGATGTCTGTCCAGCAGCGAGCATCGAAGGCACTTCCTGAAACCGAGGCTCTGAACCTACAGGGAGGTTCTGGCCGGAATGAGGCCCCACTTCTGCTAGAAAGAGGAGAGGAGAAGCAGGGATAATGTAGGGGAAGGGGTGAGGAAGGGAGGGGGTAGAGATACCTTCTTCCATTCACCTCCCCTTTCCTCCACCCTGTTCCCTGTCCTGGGTAAACTTGTACCTCTCACTTTGTTCATTTTAGATTGGTCACAGTGTTCGAGCTACCGAAAGAAAATAGACACCCACACCGAGAGTAGTTCAGTTTAAACAAATGTTTATTACAAATTCAAAAGCTGATTTCAAACTAAATTATGCAAGCCCTTCCCAATTATACTTATCAACGCCTGGACTGGTCCCAACTGCCGAAGCAAGGCAATGACTGCACACTTAGGTTGTCGGGCGCCGGTAGCAGCTTCTCGACCTCCCTCGACTGGGACGTTAGCTGGACCCTAGAAGTTCTTCTTGCTGAAAGATGTTGCCACCTCTCGGAGAGTCTCAAACTTCAGCAGCGGGACCATGGCTTATATTACCCAAAAACTGCTTACCCAAGCATCTATTCCCAGCGCAGTAAGAAAGATAAGCGAGCAAGCTAGCATGTTAGGCTTCTAACAAATAACATAATTTTCAGCTTATCACTTTGAATACAATGGTTATTTTGCATCAAGGCTAGGCCTCTGACAGTCTGTTCCAAAACAAGGAGGAAGATTAAATGTTCTTGGTACACAGATGTCCTTTTGTCAGATAACTGCATCTCTGGTCCCTTGGTGGAATTTAGCTTAAGTCTGCTGATTCTAAAACACAAGCAGGTTCTCAGCCTTGCAGAAGCAAAGGTTGCAAAAGTAAAAAAAACACAGTTTAAATCTTCCATTACATTCCCCTCCCCATTCCCCTGCCCATTCCCCTCCCCATTTCCTTCCCCCGCTCGCCTCCCGGTTCCCCTCCCCCTTCCCATACCCCTACTCCTAACTCTAACCCCTAACAAACCCTAACCTTAACACTACCGATACCCCCATCACTACTCCACATCCCCTAACTCTACCCCTACCCCATCCCCTAACCCCAACCCTAATACTACCCACCTTCCTCTAACCCAAACCCTCACCCCTCCTCTACCTCCTACTCCTACCCCCTTCCCCTAAACCTAATACAAACCCACTTCCCCGAACTCTAAACCTAACCCTAAACCGAGACCTAATCCTAGCCCATGTCTCCTAACCCTAACCATGATGTTACCTCTATCCCGGCCCTAACCCTGACTCTCACCCAACCCAAGCCTAAACCCTACCCCTATCCCCTACACCTATCTCCTTCCCCAAACCATACCCCTTACCTCTATCTCATACCCACACCCCCAAGCCTACCCCTTACTCAACCCACTTCCATTACCCCCTTTCTCCTACCCCCTTCCCCTACCACTCCTTCCCCTAGGTTAGGGTAGGAAGGGGAAAGGGGGAGGGGGAAGGGGAGGTGAAGGGAGGAGGGCTGGGGTTAGGGCATAGGTGTGAGGGAAGGGGAAGGTAAGCAGGAGGGGGTTGGGATGGAGGAGGGGTAGGGGAGAAGGGGGGCAAGTGGGTGAAGAGACATGGAAGATGCAGGGAATGGGGTTGGCAGGGCCAGAGGGAGAAGAAGGGGAGAGATTCAAGCCATCATGATGTTGTCCGTCCTCTGTTCAGCTGGGATGCGAGGTTCTTCTGGACTCGTGTCTTGTCTCTAAGATCGCTCCTTCTCCTGGGAAGAGAAATACGAGTGATAGAGATGCTGTCTCCGAGGCCTGATCATAATGATTTTGGAGGGTCCCAACTCTTCCCCATCACCCCCCTCCCTACCCCTTCACACTAGGGCCTTTCCACTTCCTCTGCTTTACCTGAGGAAGTGTGTTTTAGAGAAAAGCACAATCTATCTGTGCAGAGCTCAGAGGACCGTGTCCCCATCAGGCAACACGCTGGTTCAGCACTACATGGCAGCAAGATGCTGGACAAATTATGGATCGATTGGTCGAGTCCCTTCAGCTGACCCATCTGAACCTACCCCAGGACAATATTACCCTTCACTCCCTCACACCAGTACCCTCTGTTTTTCTTTTATTCCTGTCCCCATATTAAAATCTTTTTTATGCCTTTTTTGGACCAGCCTCCTTTTAATCAAATATTATAACAATTAATATCAAATCACAATGTTACAGTGTTTACAAATATATACAAACATATAAAAAAGAAAAGAAAGGAAAATAAACTAAGATACTACTGTAGCGGCGGCTACTCTGTTACTGAATGACCTCACAACCAGACGGGTTGAGTTCAGTGAGCAAAAACTCCTTTATTCAGGTCTGCCTGGCTGGTCTTATGCTCCCAGCCCGGACCTGGCTGAGAAGCACACCAGGGGCCCTGACGTCGCTGGGGGGTCACTTAGGACGCAGGTTGCGGGCTTCTGAGTCTGATGCTGAGGTCAGGGAGAAAACCCCGACAGCGCCATTTTGGCTGGCTGCCCCGCCACGTGCGTGACATGAGGGGCTGGATCGCCTGCCTCTTGGCTTGCCGCCACACAGCCCCCCCAGAACCGGCACCAATGGCCTTTTTTGCCGGGCGGCATCGCTTCTTGGGTTGAGCCGCGACCACTGGCTCGTTGGGGTCGAGGTGTGCTGTGTTTAATCTGTCCACAGTAAACAGTTCCCTCTTACCACTGACGTCTGGTGTGAAGGTTGATCCCGAATGCTGGATGACTCTGTACGGCCCTTCATATGGTCTTTGAAGGAGTGCTGTGGAAGGGCCTCATCTGATAAAAACATACTCTGCGAAATACAGCTCAATGGGGATGTAAAGGCTTGTGTGCCATGTCTGGGCAGTGGTGGGAGTGTGAAGGAGTCCAACTGGGCCTGGAGGCAGAGAAGTAAACCATGAGGTGACCGTTGCAGGTTGTGAGATGCATTGATAACTCACCAGGGAGGGCTAGTGGTTTACCGTAGACCAGATCAGCAGATGATATCTTCAGGTCTTCTTTGGGTGTCAAGCGGATTCCCAGGAGTACCCAAGGCAGCTCATCCACCGAGTTGCGGCCGGTGAGGCAGGCCATAAGTGCCAACTTAAGGTGGCAATGCAATCGTTCGACCAGTCCATTCGCAAGTTGGTGATAGGCCGTTGTGTGATGCAGTTCATTTCCCAGTCTATTGATGAGCTGTGCCCAGAGTGCAGAGGTGAACTGCGTGCCATATTCGCTGGTGAGGTGGGCCGGGACACCGAACCAGGTAACCCAACCGGTCAAAAGTGCTTGGGAGCAGGAGTCCGTGGAGGCATCTGGCATCACCTCAGGCCAATGAGTGGTGCAGTCTACCACTGTGAAAAGGTAGCAGTTACTTTAGGAAACGGGTAAGGGGCTGGCAATGTCCACATGTATGTGGCTGAAACATTCTCGGACGTGTTCAAAATCCTGCATGGGCATTCTGGTGTGGCTGTGTATCTTGGAAATCTGGCAAAGGGTGCAGGTTCTGGCCCAATCCACAATCTGCTTTCGAAGCCCGTGCAAGACGAAGTGTTCTGCCACCATATTAACCTTGGACCTGATGGAAGGGTGGAAAATGTCATGGATCTGGTGAAGACTTGCCTGCGCCACTGCTGTGGAACCAGTGGTCGCAGGGTGCTCATCACTGAGAGGATTCGGGAGGATCTGGAACTGTAGGCCCATGATGGCTGTCCTGAAGGCCTGCATCTCCTCATCGGACTTCTGATCCGGGCCAAGCTGGTCGTAGTCTAGGCTGGGTATCAGCGAGCAAATGGCTGGTTGGGAGAATGCTTCAGTGACCACATTGTCTTTCCCTGCCTTGTGCTGAATGTGGATGGTGAACTCCGATACAAAGGACAGGTGACGGTGTAAGTGGGCCGACCAGGGATCTCTAGCTATAGCGAGAGCCTGAGTGAGGGGTTTGTGGTCAGTATAAATTGTGAAAGGCCTCCCCTCCAAGAAATAGCGAAAATGAGGCACAGCAAGGTACATGCCCAGCAACTCACGGTTGAAAGCATTATACTTGCGGTCTGGCAGATGAAGAAGTTGGCTAAAGAATTCCAGTGGTTTCCACTGTCCATTAACCTGCTGCTCCAAGACAGCACCAATGGCAATGGCAGAGGCATCGATGGAGAGCACCATAGGAAGGTCGGTACGTGGGTGGAGGAGCAGGGTAGCCTTCACGAGGGCAACCTTCGTGGCTTTGAATGCCCTGGAGTCCAGGCGAGTATCTTGTCCTTGGCGAAGAGTGGCTGCATGATGTGTGCAGCTCCTGGAATGAATCGGTTATAGAAGTTGACCATACCTGCGAACTCTTGTAGCCCCTTGAGGTTGTCCGGGCATGGAAAATCTCTGATTGCAGTGACCTTCATAGCAGCTGGTGTAGCTCCTTCGGCCATGATGATGTGGGCCAGAAACTGCATGGACTCTTTCCGGAACTGGCATTTGGCCAGGTTGATTGTTAGGCCAAATTCGGCCAGTGCAGGTGAGACTTGATTTGTGCCCAGTCTCTGCTAGCGACAAGAATGTCATCCAGATAAATGAACATGAAATTCAAATCCCTGCGCACCATATTCATGAGGTGCTGGAAAGTCTGGGTGATGTTTTTGAGCTCGAAAGGCATGCGTAGAAATTCGAACAAGCCGAAGGGGATGATGATAGCCGTTTTGGGGATGTCCTCAGGCTACAATGGGATTTGATGACACACGCACACCAGATTAACCTTGGAGAATAACCTTGCGCCATGCAGATTGGCTGTAAAATCCTAAATGAGAGGAATGGGGTAACGGTCAGATACTGTCGTGTCATTAAGCCATCGCTAATCTCTGCAGGGGCGCCAGCCACCGGAGGCTGTGGACCAGATGGAGCGGCGAGGCCCCAGTTCCTGCAGATGCGAGAACTCCTCTTTCACTATCTGGAGCTTATCCGGCAGGTTTAACAGTAATGTACAATAAACTGTGTCAGATACTGTGACACGAGGTTCACAATGGGGAGATTATTTAACAGTGATATACGGTAGAGTTTGGCAGATACTGTGACATCAAGTTCACAGTAGTGAGAAGGTTTAACAGTAATGCATGATAAGCTGTGGTAGATACCGTGATACCAGGTACACAGTTGGAACAAGGTTTTATGGTGATGTCATATTAACTGTGTCAGATAAAGTGACACCAAGTTCACATTGGGGAGAAGTTTATGGTGATGTACGGAAGACTGACGCAGATACGGTGACACAGCTTTCACAATGAGGAGAAGGTATATCAGAGAAGGAATATACTGTGACTCCAAGTTTACAGTGGGGAGAAAGTTGAACTGTGATGTACGATAAATGGTGAGAAAAACAGTGAAAAATGGGTCAACGTGGGGAGAATGTTTAACGGTGATGTATAGTCGACTTTGGCAGATACTGTGACACCGTGTTCATAGTATTGAGAAGGGTTAACAGAGATGTGCGGTAGAATAAGGCAGATTATATGACTCCTGGTTTACAGTAGTGAGAAGGTTTTAAAATGATGTACAATAAACTGTGGCAGATACTGTGAAATCTGGTACACAATGGGGAGGAGGTTAATGGTGATGTACGGGAGACTACGTAGATATGTTGATACTGGGCTCAGAGTAGGAAAAAAAAGCTTTATTGGTGATGTATGGGAAACTGAGGCAGTTACTGTGACACTGGGTTCATAGCGGGGAAAATGTTTAACAGAGATGTACGATAACCTTTGGTGAACATAGTGACACCAGGTTCACATGGGGGAGAATGTTTAACGGTGATGTACAATCAATTGTGGCAGATACAATAACACCAGGCTCACATTGGGGAGAAAGTTTACTGATGATGTCTGGTAGTCTTTGGCAGACTCTGTAACACCAAGTTCACAGTAGTGAGAAGGTATAATAGTGATTTACGATAAACTATGGCAGATACAGTAAAAACAGTCTCACACTGGGGGGAAGGTTTAATGGTGATGTGTGGTAAACTTAGGCTGATACTTTAACACCAAGTTAACAGGGGGAGAATATTTAATGTTGATTAAAGGTAGACTGAGGCAGAAACTAAGAGACGGGATTCAGAGTAATGTGAAGGTTTAACAGTGATTTACTATAAACTGTGTCAGATGGCACAGAGGGTAGACGTGTGGTTCCACCCTTCCCCAGTTAGACTATTAAATGCTCAATTTTAAAAGTTGTAAAAGTGATTATAGACTTTGGAATAGTGGAGGATCGAAATGGCTGCAAATATGAAAAAATCGAAAACTCAGTTACAGAAGAAATTACCTTACAAAAGTGTTGAAGAATCGAGGCCTAGTTCAAGTTGAAGCAACGGAGTCATTGACTGGAGTCCCCAAGCCTCAGAAGACTCCTGCCCGGCTTAGTATTACACCGGCACCATCTTGTGCAATCACAAGATGGTGCAGGCTCAGCGATGAGTTCGGCCGGTTTCAACTCATACGCTTGTTAACTCGGGCGCAAGGGCGGGCCAGCTGCGTACATGCAGCATTGCCTGGTGGTCCGGGGGTGTGCAGTGTAGCGTCGGAAGACGCACTTGTGCGGTGGGTGGCCCTACCAGGCATGCGCCATGCGCCGAGGGTCCACGAACCTTTGGAGAAGGTGTGGGCTATGGGGGAGCCCGAGTGATGGCCAGCTGACGAGGTAGGCATACTGTTGTCGGGTGTCCAGACCCGCAGCCGCACTGGAAGAGGACCTACTGCTTTGGAGTAAGAAGAGAGCTCAACTTCATTTGAGTTTGAAGAACTGGGGACTGAGGCAAAAGACGGTCGGCTTCAACGGGAGGTGATGGATCCTGGACTGGATTCTGTGTTTCCAATTCTGGAAGGGATTGCTCAGCTCATGGAAGATATGGCAAATATATCAATGCAGATGACTCATCATATGACTCAAGGATTTTCAGAAATGAAAACTAAAATGAACACTGTGTGTGAAGAAATAACTTTTATGAAGCAAGATATTAATGTAGTTAAGAGTGATGTTATGAGATGGACACGATCAGTGGATACTGTGCAAGATCATTTTAAAAAGATTGAGGAGGCTTTCTTGAATGCAAGAGTCAAGTGGAGCATAATAGAGATAAAATGGAAATAGTGGAAGATCCTTTTGTAGATTGGGGGATTCAGAAGAAGGAATTATTGAAGAAGTTTGACTCATTAGAAAACCAAAGTCGTAGAAATAATGTTAAGATAGTAGGTCTTCCGGAAGATATGGAAGGTTTGGATCCGGTGAAGGTTTTGAAGAAATGGATCCCAGAAGTTTAGGGCAGGTAATTCGTTCCAGATGGACTGGAATTAGATCGAGTGAACAGAGCTTTAAGGAAGAAACCGTTTCCAGGCCAATTACCACGAGCAGTTTTGATTCGCTGTTTTAAATATCAAGACAGAGAGATGATCCTCCGATTGGTGGTGCAGAAAACACGGCAAAATCAGGATCCACTGATGGTTCAAAATAATAGGGTTTTTTTAATGCAGATCTGAGTCAAGAAATTATCAGAAGAGACCGAGAATTTAATTCAGCCTAAGAAGTATTGTGGCGAAAAGGATATAAATTTGCTTTTCGTTATGCGGCAGTATTGAAAGATTTTTACAGGAATTTTCAATCTCAGTTTTTTGAAAATGACCAAGATGCTTTAATATTTGCTAATTCATTGCCAGATGTACGAGGAAATGGGCGATCGTCACCATTGTCACCGAAGGGAAGGGTCAATGGGAATGGAAATGGAAAGATTGAAAAATATGCAAAGAATGGGAAAAAAGTTGAATTGACGCAAAGTCTTCTCGATATTGAAGATCTGGAACAATCAGTGGGACTGGAATCATTGGGTTGAATGTGTTTGTTTCAGTACTTTGTGAAAGTCTGACTGGGGGTGGGTGACACTGAGTCCTTTAGTCACCTGCCACTTGTGGACTTTACCACACCCAGATATTTAGGGGGCTACTACTTTTGATTAGTTTGTTTTGGGATTGATTTTTCTCTTTTTATTGGAATTTTTAAAATAGGTGGGATGCGAATACAGCGAGACTTAGAAGGGGAGTATTATTTTATAGTAGGATTCACATTTGTGAGAAGTTTTAACAGTGATATACTATGAACTGTGTAAGATACTGTGGCACCAGGATCACAGAGGGAGAAGGTTTAACAGTGATGTACGGTATGTTGAGGCAGATAATTTAACACCAGGAATAAAGTGGGGATCATGTTTAACGGTGATGTACTGTAGACTGAGGCAGATACTGTGACACCAGGCTCACATGAGAATAAGGTTTAATGATGATGTACGGTATGTTGAGGTAGATAAAGTGATACCAGGTGCACAATGTGGATAATGTTTAACGGGGATGTATGGTAGACTGAGGCAGATACAGTGACACCAGGTTCACAGTGGGGAGGAGGTTTAATGGTGATATACGGAAGACTGAGGCAGATACTGTGCCACCAGGTTTACAGTTGGAGAATGATCAACGATGATGTACGGTAGACTGAGACAGTTACTGTGACACTGGGTTCACAGCAATCAGAAAATTGAAAAGTAATGTCCGATAAACTGTGTCAGATACAGTGACACCCATTCACAGATGTGTAAAGATTTAACGATAATGTATGGTCGACTGATAAGAGATACTGAGACAATGGGTTCACAACATTAACAAGGTTTAACAGTCATGTACGATAAACTGTGTGATATACTGCGACACCAGGTTCAGAGTGGGGAGATGTTTTAACGGTAAAGTACAGTAGACTTTGGCATATTCTGTGACACTGAGTTCAGGGCAGTAAGAAGGCTTAATGGTGATGTGCGTTAAACTGAGGCAGATACTTTAACTAGGTTCACAGGAGGAAAAGGTTTAATGTTTATGAACGGTAGACTGAGGCAGAAAATGTGAGATGGATTCCACAGTAGTAAGAAGGTTTAACAGTGATTTACTATAAACTGTGTTAGATACTGTGACACCATGTTCACATTGGGGAGAACGTTTAACAGTGATGTACGGTAAATTGAGATGGATACCGTGACACCGGGTGCACAGTGGGTAGGAGGTTTATCAGTGATGTACGGTAGACTGAGACCAATACTGTGACACCAAGTTCACAGTAGTGAGAAGGTTTAACGGTGATGTACGGTATACTGAGGCAGATACTGTGACACCAGGTTCACGTTGGGGAAAAGGTTTAACGGTGATATACTGTAAATTGAGATATATACCGTGACACCAGGTTCACAGTGGGGAGAAGGTTTAACGTTGATGTACGATAGACTGAGGCAGAAACTTTGAGACAGGATTCACATTCGTGAGAAGGTTTAACATTGATGTACGATTAACAGAGTCAGATATTTTGACAAAAGGTTCATATTGGGGAGAAGGTTTAACGGTGATGTACGGTAGAGCGAGGCAGATACTGTGACACCAGGCTCATTGTATTGTTCATTTATCTTAATTACAACATCTAATTTATATGCTCCATTTTTTTGTGGCAACTTCCAAACATTCCATAAACTTCAATTCTAATCAGATTTGTTCATTTAAATAGGTCACCACTAAAAGCCCAAATTGTTTAGCCTCTTAAGTACGCTGCACAAAATTAAATTCTTTACCTGGGTTTGGTTCAACGGCACTTCAGTCTCCTTCATTATTTTTAAAGTACCTCATTTTGTGCTTTTTCCTTTGCCCAGCCGATTTGCCAAATGGGCATCCAACTCTGTCTTCTCAGCTTGACCCAACGTCTCCTCTGTAAATTTAAACAAACCAAGGAGACCAGTTAAAATTTTCACATTGGCATTTTCAAAAACAAAAATGACGCTGTGACTTGCAGTTTCACATCATAATCCCACTTGCTAAACTTTCAAGCAACTGCACTGCATTCTACAGCTGGAAAATTGCCAGCGAACTGCTTGGTTAAAGCAGATTCCACCCAGACACCCCATTAAAGGCCTCCAAGTTAACAACAGATAGCAACCTGAAAGTTAAATACAAAGATCTGTATCAGGAAGATTAATGGGCCTTTAAAAAAAAATAATTTCCACTATTGAAAGAAAACTTCTCAGGGAACACAAGGCTCTTGTTGAACAATTCCTGTTGTATTCCTCAAAATGGTTTGAATCTTGATTTCAAGCAGAGTAATTTTGTGAGATTGTTGGTCCAGAACAAACCCTGCCCACACACTCCCTTAAATACCTGCAAAGTTGTGGCTCAGCTCTGCTCCATGCTAAAGCTATCAGAGCTTTCCTGAAGAGATAACAGACTTCAGATGCTGGTATGTCGAGTCAAACACACCCTAATACTTCCATGAACAACACACCTCTATCTGAAAACCAACAAGAACCTTCCCGAGTGGTAAATATCAACAAGACATAATATCATGTAACCGTTGTGTTTGTGTCATTGGAGAATTCCCTTTCCATTCAATCAGAATTAGAGTTTTGGGTGCCATATTTGAGAAAAGATGTGCTGGTGTTGGAGAAGGTCAGAGATGATTTACTGGAATGATATCAGGAATGAAAGGGTTAGTGAATTGTCGACTCTTTGACTACTAGTTGGAGTACAGAAAGGTAAGGGGGACCTCAGAGGCATTTCAAATGCTGGAAGGCTTGGACAGAGTACATATGGCAAAGATGTTTCCCATGGTTGGGGATTCTAGGACAGGAGAGCATAATTTCAGGATAAAAGGGTGTCAATTTAAAACAAATGTGGAAAAATTGATTTTGTCAGTGGGTCGTGAAACCCAGAGATTAACAGATATTTGATACATCAAGGAATTAAGGGTAACGGGGAGAGTGCTGGGCAGTGGGGGTGAGTGGAAGAATGGTAGAACAGACTCAACGGGCCTACTTCTGCTCCTATATCTTGTGATCTATATCCTGCTGGAGACCTAGTGAACCCTCCTCTTGTATTCCATTCTTAGAAAACATTCTGCATCGTGGTTTTATGTCACGTGAACCCATTTCCGATTGAATTCCATGTTACAAATAACCCAATGCAAATTCCGCATTGAGAGGACTGCAGCTTCCTCATTTTAAAAATTGTTATGGAGCAGCTCAAATGAGATTTCTTGCTTCTTTTTTTGAAAGGGTTAAAATAGAATCAAATAAAATAGGAGAGGGAAAAGCAGAAGAATTTATGTACAAGTGGGAATCAAAATTAATGGTTGGTGATAAAGATACACAATTTTTGAAACATTTGATTAATATATGGAATAAAATAAATTATGAAATTGGTGTAAGTGGATGTCTTTCTTTCTTTGGCTTGGCTTCGCGGACAAAGATTTATGGAGGGGTAAATGTCCACGTCAGCTGCAGGCTCGTTTGTGGCTGACAAGTCCGATGCGGGACAGGCAGACATGGTTGCAGCGGTTGCAGGGGAAAATTGGTTCGTTGGGGTTGGGTGTTGGGTTTTTCCTCCTTTGTGTTTTGTCAGTAAGGTGGGCTCTGCGGTCTTCTTCAAAGGAGGTTGCTGCCCGCCAAACTGTGAGGCGCCAAGATGC
This sequence comes from Narcine bancroftii, assembly GCF_036971445.1. Lineage (NCBI taxonomy): Eukaryota > Metazoa > Chordata > Chondrichthyes > Torpediniformes > Narcinidae > Narcine > Narcine bancroftii. The sequence continues at coordinate 178,473 of NW_027211821.1, read as the reverse complement.
ACATTTTGCGGCGATATCAGCCCACTGGCAGTGGTCAATGTGGCAGGCACCAAGAGATTTCTTTAGGCAGTCCTTGTACCTCTTCTTTGGTGCACCTCTGTCATGGTGGCCAGTGGAGAGCTCGCCATATAACACGATCTTTGGAAGGCGATGGTCCTCCATTCTGGAGACGTGACCTACCCAGCGCAGTTGGATCATCAACAGCGTGGATTCGATGCTGTCGGCCTCTGCCATCTCGAGTTCCTCGATGTTAGGGATGAAGTCGCTCCAATGAATGTTAAGGATGGAGCGGAGACAACGCTGGTAGAAGCATTCTAGGAGCCATAGGTGATGCCGCTAGAGGACCCATGATTCGGAGCCGAACAGGAGTGTGGGTATGACAACGGCTCTGTATACGCTAATCTTTGTGAAGTTTTTCAGTTGGTTGTTTTTCCAGACTCTTTTGTGTAGTCTTCCAAAGGCGCTATTTGCCTTGGTGAGTCTGTTGTCTATCTCGTTGTTGATCCTTGCATTCGATGAAATGGTGCAGCCGAGATAGGTAAACTGGTTGACCGTTTTGAGTTTTGTGTGCCCGATGGAGATGTGGGGGGGCTGGTAGTCATGGTGGGGTGCTGGCTGATGGAGGACCTCAGATTTCTTCAGGCTGACTTCCAGGCCAAACATTTTGGCAGTTTCCACAAAACAGGACGTCAAGTGCTGAAGAGCTGGCTCTGAATGGGCAATTAAAGCGGCATCATCTGCAAAGAGTAGTTCACGGACAAGTGGATGTATATCACCCAGAATTGCTTTGATTCAAATTCCTCGTATCTTTTTCAGTGGATCATCAATTTCTGGATAGTTGGTTTTGTAATGGATTATAGATGTTGAAGATTGTTATGAAAGAGGTCAATTAATGTCATTTGACCAACTGAGAAATAAATATCATATAACTTATCGCAATTTCTTTTGCTATTTCCAACTAAGAGCATATTTGAAGGATAAGTTAGGACCAACCATGTTGTACTGAAATAGAACTCCTTATAAGAGGAAGTGTTAAAAAAAATTATTTGATGATGTCCTCTTTATTACAAGTAGGAACTTTTAAATGAGAAGTTCATAAGTTGAGACAAAGGTGGGAAATGGATCTGAATATTGTAATTGATTGGCAAATATATATATCCATATAAGGATCTCAATGCAAGATATAAATAAGTTCAGTATAATTGTTTTTACATCAGTCATGTAGCAGTTGTCAGCAAGGAATTTATCTGAAAGCTGCACCTGGAGTCAGGTGACTCAGGCTGTTGGATTTGAAAAGCTCCTCAGGAAGCTGATTTGGCAATAGAGATCACGTGATCCAGGGGAATTGTATTAATTCACTTCAACGCAGCATTTTGGATCTATTGACCAGAGTTCCACACTGCAGCAGTGAGGAAGGAATTCACGACTAGTTTTTCTTCTTCAGTTACTTCTTTCACCAGTGAAATTGAATAGAATAAAATCAGAATTATCAGATCAATGTTTTAGGTGTGGAGAAGATGTCGCAACTTTCTTGCATTAAACTTATTTTTGTCCTAATGCAAGATCTTTTTGGGGAGAATTACAATATTAATGGAACAAGTTATAGGAGATGTTTTTCCGCAGAATCTGACCTTATTTTTATTAGGAAATATTGAAGGAACAAGGCCCAAATTAAATCTATTAATATATCAATTGAAATTTGTTAAATTAACAAAGACAGTGGGTCTTAACCTGAGATATGGTCTGTTGGGCTTCATAAATCATAGCATAGACTAGAGTATAGCTGGAAAGTGATGCTGCAACTGTTTAAGGCATTGGTGAGGCCAGGTTTGGAGAATTGTTTTCAGTTCTGTTCTTCAAATATAGGAATGAAATAGATAAGGTGGAGAGGGTGCAGAAAAGATTTACAAAAATGTTACGTGGCTTACAACATCTAGAGTACAGAGAAAGATTAAGGAGACAGCGACTTTATTCATTGGAACGTAGACGGATGAAGGGGGTTATGATAGAGGTATTCAAAATTATGAAAGGAATAGATAGACTGGATGTGAGTAGACTCTTTCCCCTGAGGGCAGTGGTGGTTGGAACAAGAGGGCCTGATTTCAAAGTAAGGGGCAAATTTTAGGAGGAATGTGAGAGGATGCTTCTTCACTCAGAGAGTGGTGGCAGAATGGAATGATCTTCCAGAAGAGATAATTGCGGCAGGGTCTTTTCTGTCATTTAAGAGGTTGGATGTGTACATGGATATGAGGGGGTTGGAGGGATATGGCCAGAGTATTGGAGGGGAAAACTAGTGCAGTTGTTCATGTGAACTGGCATATACTTGAAGGGCCGATATGGCCTGTTTACGTGCTGTAAACTGTCATATGGTTATATGTGCTGGGCTCCACGGGACAAGGTGGGACATCATTAAGAGTTTGCTGCCAGTGGATTTGAATTAAGTCCCGTGAGTATCCCAAGCTTCCCGGCAGGAGACTCCAAAAATCGAAAAGATGAATTAACTATTTCCATGAGCCCTCCCCTTTTTACGTCTATTTTTCTAAACCCATTCCATGATCTTGACATATCCACTTAACCCAACCCATATTTCTTCTCCCATTCAAAGCACTCAGTAATACACCAAGGCAGTAAAATAAAAACTCAATGCTGGGAATACTCAGCAGATCATCTACTGGAAAAAATAATCAGAGTTAAAACCTTCAGATCGATAACCTTTCACTGGGATTCAGAAAGATGATCAAATAAACCTGATTCTCTTTGCTGAGAAAAAGAAGAGGGGAAATAACAAATTGAATACGTGGGATGAAAAGCCCGAGCAGCAGAAATGGCAGTGGTGCTGGATGAGTGGAGTTGACTCGTTGATCAACACATCTGTCTGGATGGAGGGGTAAAGGATAAACAAGACGAACATGATGTCGTCACTGTGAGGTACAATACGACAGCTGCAGAGAATCTGAAATGAAGGAATGGTGAAAATACTTGTTTTTGGATCAATGTGACAAATTTTGAGCTCACAAAAGAAAACAAAATTGATTTGCTCTGCCAGAACTGTCTAGATCAAGGGGCACAATAAAATAGTCTAGAAGCCAACATTATGAAATTGAACAGCCAAGTTATACAAATCGGCAGCAAGAGATAAAACACAGTTACATAATTCCATGAAAGTGGTGTCACAGGACGAAAGGGTTCTAAAGACAGCTTTTGTCATCTTGGTCTTCATTAATTAACGGATTGAAAATAGGAGTTGGGAAGTTATGGTGAGGTTTGATAAGATGTTGGTGAGGCCAAATTTGGAGTATTGTGTGCAGTTCTGGTCGCCTAGCTACAGGAAGGGTATTAGTAAGATTGAAAGAGTGCAGAGAAGATTTACCAGGAGTTGAGCTACAGGGAAAGGTTGAACAGGCTGGGATTTTATTCCTTGGAGTCTCGAAAAATGAGTAAGAGATTGCTTAAAGTGGAATATGAATGGGAAAAAAGGCTGCGAAAGACTGCAGTCGACCCAATTGTGAAGGAAAAATGTTACTTGAAAAAAATTGTAATTGGCCCATTTCCTCTGGAGTTATGAAACCACGCACAGAACAAGTCAATGACGTACGATTAAAACAGTGGTTTTCAAACTTTTTATTTCCAATCACATTCCACCTTAAGTAATCCCTTACTAACAGAGCTCTTCTGGCACAAGGATTAAGTGGAATATGATCAAGGGGGTGGGGGTGTAGAGGAGGAGTTTGAAAATCACTGCTCGAGATGAAAATGTTTCTCCATCTCTGTTTTAAGCAGACATCCTTTTATTCTGTGGTTTTGCCCACTGGTCCTAAACTCTCGCACGACTGGCAAAATCCTCTCTCTCTCCAGCCCTTTCACTAGTCATCAGATTTCAATGAGGTCCTGACTCATCCTTCTAAACTCAGGTGAGTACAGGCCCAGAACCATCAAATGCTCATCAAACATTATTCCTCTCATACCCAGGATCATTTTTGCAAACAACCTCTGGGCATCACATCCTCTCTTAGAAATGGGGCCTAAAATTACTAGATCAGGACAACCAGAAGGTGGTCACGGGAGGGAAGACAGCAGCAGGGCTGCCTAGAGTCCACGGATTTGATGGTGTTCAAGGAGTCAGCTGAGGGGAGCGGGGATTGTCGTGGAAGAATGGCATCGGAAAATGACGTGAGAAGACACCTCTCCCTGACTGAACTGTTCAATACTCGAACTGTAGTGACTTTTTTGACTTTATTAATATTTTGAACAGTAATTTACTACAGTAGGATTCTGGAAATGAAGAAAGGAAAAAAGCAGTGTTGGGCACTGCCAGTTGCCCCAATAATCACAGAGACAAAGAATGAGGGGAACGATAGGCTTTATTACACACAAGACTGCAGGCCCGGGTCCAAGTGAGGGAAGTGAAGGGATGGAAGAAATGTCTCGACCTTTATGGCCGGGTCAAAGGGGAGGAGTTCAGGGAGGAGTCTAGGAGAGGATGTCATCAGGAGGGTGGGCCATCCCATGCCTGTACTGGTAAGTACATACAATACCATTTTATTACCAGCAACTTAGAAAAAATCTAGGTTTTCAACCTGTTAAAAGTGCAGAAGAAGCAAGGCCGACCTTCCAGAAGGAACCTCAGGACAAGTTAGACATGGATCCGAATCCTCAATGTGGAACTCGGGAGAAGCTGGAAGAAACATCCACATCCTCTGCGCTTCCACAGACGCAAGATGTCGTTCTTTGGCCTGGCGGCGGGCCAGGAGGGGTGCGAGGTCTGCCGGAAGATATTGAAGGTTCAGATCCTGTAAAATTATTTTTGGAAATGGGTTCCAGAGATGTTGGGAGTCGAGTCTTTTGAGATCGGGCTCATAGGTCGTGAAGGAGAAAACCTTTACTGGGTCAAATGTCAAGAGCGGTTCTTTTAAGATTTTGTGATATCAGGATAGAGAAATTATATTGTGGCTTGCAGTTCAGAAAGTTGCCTTGATCAAAGCCCTACGATGTATCAAGGCAATAGGGTTTTATTTTAAGCTGATTTAAGTCAGGAGATTATTAAGTGATGGAAAGAGTTTAATCTGGTCAAAGCAGTGCTGTGGAAGAAAGGGTATAAATTTACTTTTTGGTATCTGATGATATTTAAGGTGATTTATGGGCGAGATCAGTCTCAATGTTTTGTGAGTCCATATGGTGCATTATCTTTTGCAAATTCCTTCCCAGATTTGAAGGAATCGATGGGGAAAATGCCTGAGGATAAGATTGGGAAGGGAATGGGAAAAAGAAGTTGGAATCAGAATCGGTGAGTGATGTTGAAGATGAAGCTCAAGCTCAATGTGGCTGTTATCAATGGGATGACTGATGGGTTTTAATGTTCGGTTGGAGGGGTGATGGTTGACTCTACTTCTTCTAAAGTCATCTGCCACTCGTGGAATTGACTGCACCTGGTCCACAGAGGGGGGTCTGACTCTTGGGCTCTTAGGTTTTTACATTTTTTACAGGGGTTTCTTATTGTTTGAAAGGGGGGGGTTGGGTTTTTTTTAATTTATATCTAATTGTAATTGCTCTGTGAAGTGCCAATCTCAGGAGGAAATTAAGTTATGGCTCATTTAAACTTTGTGACCTTTAATGTTAAATGACTTAATAATCCGATGAAAAGGAAGGGAATATTGGCATATATAAAGAAAATTTCGGTTGATGTTGCCTTTTTGCAAGAAACTCGTTTGTCTGAGAAAGAACATATGAAATTGAAAAGAGATTGGGTCGGACATGTTTTTGCATCTTCATTTAATTCGAAAGCTCGAGGTGAGTTGCTACTTTGGTTCATCAGAAGTTACCGTTACAGTTGGAATCATTCTCTGCCACATCGGGTCGAGAGCTGTTGGTGAATTGTAAAATTTTTGCTGAAGCATGGACTTTGATGAATGTTTATCCACCCAATGAAGATGATGAAGATGTTATTTCTGAAACTTCTTTGAATCTGGGTCATGCTCATGAAAATATTTTGGTTGGTGGGGATTTTAATTGAGTGTTGGATAAATTTCCAAAAACTGTACAAAGAACCAAAATAGCAAAATGTATGTTAGACTCAATGAAAGATTTGAATTTGGTGGAAATCTGGAGGAAGTTAATTTTGACAGAAAAAGAATTTTCTTTTTATTCACCCAGACATGATCCTTTTTTGAGAATCGACTTTTGCTTAACATCAGCACAATTACAGGGTAGATTTATACATGCAGAGTATAAGAGTAGGAATTGTCTGATCATTCTTCATTGTTAAGTAGAAGTACACAATCCTTTATCCGGACATCTAAAATCCAGAAAGCTCCAAACACCAGCAAGTGGGGAGAGAGACGGCAAAGGTGGAGGAAAAACGGCAGCATGACTGGAAGGGGGTGTGGGTGGATACAGCAGCACGATTCGGGTGGGCTTAAGTCTGGCTTTCCAAAATCAAGAAAAATCTGAAATTCAGAACACAGTGACCCCCCCTCCCCCCAAAAGGGTTCTGGATAAAGGATTGTGCACATGTTCTGGTTTGCATAATGTTGAGACTCTTATCGGTGAAGATTTAATGGGATGTTATTGAAGTAACTAAACTTTCTAAGTTATATCAAAGACCATATTCAGTCTCATTTTCAAATTAATACATATTTAGTACAAAGTAAATTTGTTTTGTGGGATGCTTTAAAAGCTTATTTAAAAGGTCTGATAATCAATTATTCTGCAAGAATTAAGATATAGCATTTGGCAGAGAGCCAACATTTGGAGAAGGATATAACAATGTTAGAAAAGGAATTCCAACGAAATTCAAATGTGGATAAAAATACTTTTTTGATTCAGTTGAAACTGTTATAATATAATGCAAACATATTAATATGAAAAATTAATATAATGATCCAAATAGCGTTACTATGAGTAAGGAGAAAGAGCGCATAAGGTTTTCGCTCAGCAATTAAAGACTGAACAGGCATCAAGGACAATAAATGTGATAAGAAATAATACAGGACTCACTTTTGAACCTCAGGAAATGAATGATGAATTTCACTCATTTTATCAGAATTTATATTCTTTTGATGAAAGTCAGGATGAGGAACGTGTTGAGTCTTTTTTAGGTAGTTTGGAGTTATCGGTTTTGGACGATAAAGATAGGACAGAATTGGAAGTTCCTTTCAGTGATTTAGAAATTGAAGAAGCAATATTGAATATCACGTGGAGAAGATGGGTGTACAGGAGGGTTTTATAAAGAATTTATTCAAGTCTTGTCTCCTGTTTTGATGGATGTTCTTAAACAAGCTACAGAAGAGCAAAATCATTTCCAGAATTCTTTTCTAGAGCTCGACATAGTTATTGCAAAAAAGAAAGAGCCCCATTGAAAGTTGCCTCATATCGACCAATAGCTTTATAAAATGTAGTTTATAAGATAGTAGCTAAGGTATTGGCCAATAGACTTGCAAAATATTTATCACGTTTAATACATGTTGATCAAGCAGGTTTCATTAAGAATAGATTTTCTTCTCAAAATATTGTTAGACTGTTGATGTTAATTAATGTGTCAAGACATTGTTTGAATCAATCAGTGATAGTGGCATTAGATGCGGAAAAAGCCTTTGATCGAGTTGAAAGGAACTTTTTATTTAAAATACTTGAAGATTTAAGCTTGGACCTTTTTTACCTGGTTGAGTTAAAGCCTTGTATAAAAATCCTTTGGTGAGGATGGTGACAAATGGACAAATTTCAGATACGTTTAATTTAACATGCTCCACAAGGCAAGGTTGTCCTTTGTCACCATTGGTGATAGAACCGCTAGCCCAAGCTATAAGACAAATGATAAAATTAGTGGGATTAAAATAAAGGAAGAGAATATAAGGTTCCTTTGTACCAATATATTTAACAAATCCTCAGTAATCGTTATGACATCTACAAACCTGTTTGGTACAATATGGAGAAATGTCTGGTTATAATCGGGATAAGAGGAATATATTACCAATTACAGAGGAAGATTATCCTGCTTGTAAACAGATTACACAGCTTAGATGGACTAAGAAAATTAAATATTTAGGGGTAATGGTTGATGCAGATTATCAACATTTATGTAAGTTGAACTATATATCTCTATTGATAAAATTCAAGCTGATTTAATTAAATGGAAAGATCTTCCTTTGACAAGAATGGCACATGTGAATTGTATTAAAAATGAATATTTTTTCTTGAATTTAATATCTTTTCAATCAATTCCATGTTTGAGTCAAAACATATTTTTTTAAAGAGTTATGGAGCAATCAGAATATTTTTATAGAAAGGTTCATTGGCTAGAGTATTGTTGCAAAACTTAACATGGCAATATGCATTAGGGACAACAATGGCCTCATTTTCAGAATTATTCATTAAATTATTAGTTAATTATCAGTTAAAATTTATTAATATGATGTTTGATGTTAATCAACCTCCACACTGCGCTAAAGTGTTATTAGCACAGATTTCTCATTCTATTATACATCAATGTATATTTAGATGGACTCCTCGTCTTTTGCATTATAATAATGTGCCAGTATTATGACATTTATGTGATACTTGGTATAAAAGAAATCTGGCAATAGGAAATGGAGATAAGGTTTTATTACAAATTCCATTATATCAGGATAAATACATATCCTTCTCAATGAATAATCTCAGTATTTAAAGATTTGCCAGATGAAAGGTATTCAAGTGTTAGCAGATTGTTTTGAAGATGGGATATTTTTTTATTATGTTAGGCTTCGGGAAAAAATTGAGGTACTGTTAAATTCTTTGCTTGCATATTTTCAAGTACATGCTCCAGTAGTGAAGAATTTTGGGCGGGAATCGAACATGCCTAAGTTAACTAAATTTAAAAATTTAATTGTAAATGGGTCAGAAAGGGATTTATTTCAGAAATGTATTCTTTGTTGCAACAGAAAATGGCTAAACTGGATTGAGATAAATCAAATCTTAAATGGGAGAAAGATTTATCCTTAGAATTATCCCAAGAAGGATGGACTACTATGTGTGAACATAGTGTGACTACATTTGGTGAACTTCAATTTTCTACATCAGTTGAATTAAACACCAGAAAAGTTAAAAAGATATGGATTTAGTCATTCAGATTTATGTTTTAATTGTGGGACTCAAATTGGTACTTTTCTTTTCATTTCTGTCTGGTTGTGTGATAAAGTAAGTCTTTTTGGATAAAAATTAGAGAGTTTAAGGCGGATATATTAGAGACTACTTTAATGGTAGATCCACTGCTTTTTTTTAAATGGGGTATATTACAACTTTAACAATAAGTTTAAGAATGGATAAATCTCCAATTAAGTTTATTCGGTTCGCATTAGCATTGGTTGGGAAATGTATTGTTATTACGTGGTAAAAATGATATGGATTTAAATATGAATCTTTGGCAAAATGAAAGCTTGAATTTGTTTGGAAAAGATAACGTAATTTACGTGATAATTTTTTTTTTAATGTGAAAATGTGGTCTAAAATTTACAGTCTTTTGCCTCTCTTCCTTCTTAAAGAGTGGAGTAACATTTATAATTTTCCAGTGCAGACTTGGAAGACAAGGGTAGATGGACTTTAAACATGAACATGGTGAGTAATTAGTGAAGCTATTCATTCAGATATGCTGCTCACAACTAGGTAATTCCAAAAGACCTAAGTTATAGGGTTCCACATGAGAGACGAGGCCAATAGCCGCAGAGATCAAGACAAAGCAGAATCATGAACACCATTACTACCAAGATTTACATCAGTGACATATCAGAGTCAATGCGATACTTTAAGATGAGTTACAGCACAGTAACAGACACTTTAGGCCCACAAACCTGTGCCTCCCAATTCACCTTCAACCCCCCCCATACTTTTTGAACAGTGGGAAAAATCTGGAGGCCCCTCCCCCACCCCGGGGAAAACCTAAGCACACACAGGGAGAACATAGAAACTCCTCACAGAGAGAGCAGGATTTGAACCCCATCCCTATCACTGGCAGTGCAACAGAGTTGCGATTGTGCCATCCACTGTCGAACCATGTTGGACAGGAAAAAACTCAAATCAAGAAACTCAATAAATGGACAGCATCAATATTTTGTGAGTTGGTACGGATTAGTCCAGATTTTGAGAAAAGATGGATGGAGAGTACTTTGTAACAACGTAATGACAGTCAGTAGAAAAGAAGCCACAGCGAGCTTGCATGGGAGCCAGGAGGGGAAATTAGCCACTTTATTGAAATGGAAGCAAGAGAATGGGCTCAGGAGAAAGAACCCATGTGAGAGAAATTCTGGTTCATGAGCAAGTCACAAAAACCCAATGATGCCTTCCAAAGTGCATTCCGATTTGGGAATACGAGGCATTCATCTCGAATTATTTCTCCAGTTTGGGCATTTTGGATCATTAATATTCCCCAGTATTCTTAAAAATCTGATGATGAGGTGTTACATGTGTTGCTATGAGGTGGAACAATGCAGCTCGCAGTATTTGCACAGCAGATATATTAAGGGATCCACCCTTCCCCCTCTCCTTCATAGTGTCTATTTAAGACAAACATAATCTGCAAAGAAATGATGATGAGATCACGAGATGTAGCAGTAGAACTTCATTCATCTTTTGATTTGATCGTCTAAACAAGTTTTTAAAAAATTACAGAGCAGTGAGGGTCTGGGATGCATTGCTGGGGTGGAGGTGGGGGCTGGTACAATGAGGACATTCAAAAGACTAAGATACATGGATGGAAAAATAATAGAGGGTAATGAGTGTGAGGTAGGGAAGGGTTAGATTTGTAACGACACTGATATATCATCGTTTACAAACAATTAAAGAATACCCTCACTCGTTTCCTCCAGAAGACAATGCAGTCGACCTTCTTTATCCTCCTCAGACACAACATTGCATTCTTCAACTCCCCAAACACCACCCAACCAAGCCCCTTTGACCTTCACATTGGTTCAGTGCCACATGGTGATCCTGACCCTCTCTCTCTACTCCTCCTGCATCCGAGATCCATCACCCATATACTGACGCTTAACACTCGAACACATGGGCTAATCCTCCAGCGAGATGCTTCAATTACATTAATCAGTGGCAACTGGCACCGTTCCCAAAGCAGGCAGATGCATCACCGTGACAGCCCCCTTCCCCCCACCCCACCACCCCACCTCCAGCCTCCGATCCATGCAAGGAGGCGACTGAATGGAACTTTCCCCAGTGTAATGGTCTCGAGGGTTGACAGTTCAGCCTGATCTCGTATGATACTGGAAGACAGGTGATGCAGGGGTACGACTGGTCCTCTGGCTATGGCCCTGATGCAGAACGTGGACATTCGAAATACACTGGCTTCAACCTGTTGATGGAAACAGTGTTACCTTTTCCATTCCTGTCAATCACAAAACATTATGGATGGTGTCATAAGACCTGGAAAGAACCATCGTAAATGGGTTAGAGTGGTTTACGAACAACATCATGTCAAAAAAATACACGAGAACACTGTTGTCAAACATTTGGCACATCCACTGGAGATGATGCTGCCACATAGGAAAACTTCAGAGTAATCTCATTTTCTCGAAGACAGTCAAGATAACTGACCTGTTCATGAGCACTGTGTCTGGATTCAGATTCACAAACTCACCTGGCAAGGTCAGCATACAGCCATAGACTAGCTCGACCACTAAACATCCATGATCTGCTCAAAGAGCTGTAGTCACGCAAAGGAGAACCATGGGCAAACGTTCGCTCCATGTCGATGATTTGCCACCTGCTGTCAACGGTGCTTTCGATCGTCAATGAAAACGCTCAAAGAAGCTGTTGGCCTGAAATGCTTCGCCGTAATTCAGGTAGTGCCCAGAAAATCAGTGAGAGCTCGGACCAATGCTAACTAGAACTGAGACCCTCGATCTGTTGTAATAGTGCCCAGAACACCAAAAGATGGAATCCAATAATCCACAAACGTCCAAGCAATTGTCTCTGCAGAGATGCCGATGTTAGGAATTTCATCCTTCCACCTGGTAGTCCTGTCCTCACCCGTGAGCAGAGAAGTACATTGCCGAGATGGCGGAAGTGGACCTTGGAAGCCACAAGGTGCACGTGCTGGAAATGGGAATCCAAAACAACAAAATCCCCCAGCTTGAATTTCATGTGCCTGGAGACTTTAGGGCGTGGACCCAGGAAGCAAGTCCTTGCCCATAATCCAACATTCTGTTTTACACGAACCCAGGTAAGATGTTCCTTAACCAGTTTGATTGATGCTCTTCTACCAGGAAGAGATAGATTGTGAAGGGAAAATCTCCTGCCTCATAGCCGCCCACACAAACAGCCTAGTCCTTCCTGTTGGGGGAAAAAAAAATCAGACCAACTTTTCAGCCGATTCATCAAGGGTCACATCTTGAAGATGGAGACCAGAGTTGATCTGGTTACACTGGATGAAATCGGGATCAGTGCACCATGCATGAGCCATGGCATCGAAATTTATGTCAGTGGTTGTATGTAATGTCGCACCTGGATTGGGCACCAATTTGCTTTCTCTCAGATGTCATGTGTGTCCGATGAAAATTGAAGGATGAAGTGCAAGTGCTGAATCTCCCTTGGCAAGTAGAGATACAGTATGCATAAGAGGCTGGTGGTCTGTACAAATGGTCAAAGGATGACCTTCCAATAAAAACGCTGAAATACTGGATTGGAAATTGGGATTCATGAGGGAATTACAAAGAAATATTTCCAAATTGTATTTTCTACTTCAAGCGGAATCTCCAAACCCAGACTTGAATAAATCAAAAGAAAGATGGGAATTGGATTTGGGAACTGAAATTGACCCTTTTTGCTGGTCTGACATTTGTTGGGACAGTAATTAATGTTTTTGATAGATTAGTTAATAATAACTTATTCATCAATTATATTTAATGGCACATCAATTAATTTATTCCTAACTTTTCAAATTCATGTTTTAGATCTGAATCCCATCTTAAAATTGATTGTGGGGAAATGCAAAATTGTATTCCCTTAGCAAATGTGACTTATAATATTAGAACTGGGTATGATACATACTTCAAAATATAGAAACCTTATTTAGATATGGGTTTGGATATCTAATGTTTTCACTTCTCCACCCCACCACCACTTTTCTTTAATCTTAATGGTTGAACCTTATCATGTTGGTTTAATTCTACTATTTTATTAATATCCTGCCTTTCCTTTTGGGAGGGAATAGTTATCACAGGAGCTTTGCACCTAGATCTGTATTTTTTTCTTTTATACTTTTTTTTCTCTTTTCACTTTTATGTACAGTACAACCATTTATTTGTTATTCTATTTTCATCATTATAAGTTTCATTTGGATACGATTCTATTATTATATTGAACTGTATACAAAACTATAAATATTTTTTTAAACTGAAATGTTTCACTGCGCGATAGATAGCTAAGAGTTCTTGGCCAATTGTATGATACTTTGCCTGAGCCAGTGACCATTTGGCTGAAAATAAAATACCAGAGGTTCCAATTGCCCACAGGATCGTTGTTCGAACACTGGTCCCACAGCACTGACAGATGCATCTGTGGTAAGAGAGCAAGGCCTTGGGCGTTTGATGTACAAGCTTAGTGGCATTTGTAAGAACTGTGTTCGCATCATGGAAAGCATACACAAAGTTAAGGTCTTTTTGAAGCAGACATCAGATCCTTTGAGTCATTCAGCAAGAGGTAATAGAGATGCTGTGGCATTCACCAGGGAACAGCAATAAAAATTCCTCGTACCTAAAAACCATCACAACTGGCCAAACGTAACGGAGGGAGGAAATTCTCAAATTTCATGCACTTTCCATTCATTAGGCAAAATACCATGTTGCATAACTCTAGATCCCAAAAATACAAGATCAGCAGCTCCTGAAACACTTTCCTGGGATTGATCACGATGCCACATTCCTCAAGCCTCGGAAACAATGAGATAAGGTGGCTCTTGTGCTTCTCTTCATCCACACTTACAACCAGAATCTCCTCGATCAACACAAGCACCAAAAAAAATCCCAAGGCCAGTGAGTTCGTGGACCATGAACCACTGGAATGTCTGAGCTGCATTCCATGGACCGAATGGTATTCTCAGAAACTCAAAGATGCCGAACGGGAGCATCACTGCTGTCTTCGTGACATCCGAAGACTCAAATGGAATCTAATAGTAAGCACGTTCTACATCTATTTTAGCAAATACATATTTGCCGTGGAGGTTTGCTGAGAAGTCTTGTAAATTTGGAATATTGTATCAGTCAGGCACGGTGGAATTGTTCAGGCGACAATAATCTCTGCAAGGCCGCCAATCCCTAGTTTTTTTCAGAACCATATGCAACCTTGAAGCCCAGCAGCAGTCAAATCTGTGGACTACGCCCAACTCTTGCCAATCCAATCTTGCGATTTTAAGATAATCTGGGGGTATTAAGACCTGTGTCTCAGACTCTGCCTTTATATGGTGGCTTATTGCATGTCTGTACACTGTTACAATGGGGTCACGAGGCGAGGAAAACACGAGCAAGGCTTGGAAAGGGCAGGAATCAGGGGTTGAAGGCTTGTCAGGCAGCAGATGGCATTGGAAGGACAACAAATGCAGCTCACTTGCATTCAAGAGCTGCAGTCCACACAACAACGTTTTTTCAAATACATCACCGAAAAATGTGACAAGAAATCCACTCCCAAAATGGAATTTGCCACATTTACATCTGAAAAGCCACCCAAAAACATTGCAAGACAGAAATGAAGCATGAGTAACCTGTGGCCATGTTTGAAAAAGAGAATCATTTGTAGCTGAAAGAACACATGACATATTAGAAAGACTATGTTCCTCAGGGGTTGGAGGGACTGGCACCACTCCAAAGTGACAGATAATTTTGGAGTTTTACATAGAGATGGCAAACAAATTACCTACTCCAACAATTGCCTCGAATTGTTTCCATTTTCCTCAGTTGCCTTCGATAATCTCTCTCAAATGAGAACAAGATCCCAAGACAAAAGAACAGAACCAGGCCACCAGGCCCATTGAGTCTGCTCCACAAATACACACTGAGCTACTCTACACTCCTCCCAATTTCCAGCCTTTTCCCCATATCCCTTCATGCCCTCACTAATGAGATACTTGTCTATTTCTTGTTTAAATACTCCCAGTGATCTGGCTTCCACTGCTGTATGAGGCAGCGGTTCCACAGCTCCATGACACTCTGGTGACAGAAGTTCTTCCCAATCTCTGTTTTGGATGGATAACCTCTAATGTTCTTGTCCTCGATTCACCCACCAAGGGATACATCTTACCCGCATCCACCCTGTCTAAACCTTTCAAAATACAAAATGTCTCCATGAGCTTTCTTCTTTAATTTCCGATACCCCAATGAATACAACCCAAACGCTGTCAAAGACTCCTCATACATTATATTTTGCATTCTGGGAATCATCCTCATCATTCTCCTCTGCACCCTCTCCAAAAACGTCACATCCTTTCTCAGATAGGGGGCCCAAAACTGAACCCAGTACTCAAAATGAGATCCCACCTGTGCCCCATAGAGCTTCATTAACACCTCTTTACGCTTGTACACTATTTCTCTTGATTTGAATGCCCACATAGCATTCGCTTTCTTCATTACAAATTTCACCTGGTCATTAATTTTTAGGTTTCCTTGCACATCCAAGGTCTGAATTTTCATCTCATCCAAATAGTATGCTTCCTGTTTATTTCCACTGCCAAAATGTACAACTGTACATTTCTCGGTGTTAAATCTCATCTGCCATCATTTTGCCCAGTTTCCTAATCTGTTTATATCCTTCTGCAACTTTACGGTTTCTACACTTCCTACTCTGTCCCCAATCTTGGGGACCTCCGCAAATTTGGCCACAAAACCATTTAAACCACAATCCAAATCATTAATTCCTTTTTCCTTGGAATATATCTATCCTGCATTCTTTTTATTACTGCCACATGCCATTCCAGAATCGATCATAACTGAACCTGAACATGTTTATTGTGATGAACGGCTTCTAATAAATGTTCTGGGTTTAATTTTTTAAAATCTCGTTGTGGCTCCTCTTCATCACCTCTTTGGAAGCTGAATTCACAAAATTTTCCATATATTTTTTCAGCAATAATTCTGTGGTGCAGAGGGTAACTAATCTTTCCTAGAGGTTAAAATTTGCATTTTGATTTTGTTGTCTCAACTGAACATTGTACAAGGTGAAGGCTGATTAAAATGGATTCAGTAATGATGGCCTTCAAACTTTGCATTATTGCTGTGGCTACACAGCTTGAATGATAAACTGCTGTTTCTACAGGGAATTAACTCATGGAAATGTTCTAAATACATTCATTGGAGATAGACCTCTGTGAAAAGTTTACTGCCCATTGGCAACAATCCTTGAAAAGAGATGAATCATCACCCAACAGAGCAGCCCAGGAATAGGCCATTTGGTGAACAATATCTGTGGTGACCATGATGCTCATTGAAATTAATCCCATCTGTCAGCAGATGGTCCATACACATCACCCATTCCTTCTTGTTCATGTGCCCAACCAAATGCCTCTTAAATTATGGCGATTTCACCACTATCCTGGCTGTGTGGGCCCTACCCCCACCGCACTGTGCACAAACCTGCCTCACTTTTCTCCTTTTCCCCCTCTCATGTTCAATATAGGCATCGTAGTATTTTTACATCTCCCACGGGGGCGGGGGAAGAAGAAATCTACCTTCTCCAGGACTACAATAATTGGATAAATTTCAACCAGGCCATCACTCAGCTTCCAATGCTCCAGAGAAAACTATCCAAATTTGTCCAATCACTCCTCAGAGCCAATGCTCTATCCCAAGCAACCCCCTGATAAACTCCTTTTGTCATGCAGCAACTAGAATTGCAGAAAACACTCAAAAGGTGGCCTAACCACATTTATACTTCATGCCCTGCTCAATGAAGAATAATTTCTTTAACGCTCTACACTTGTGTTGCCACTTTCAAGGAGCTCGCGCTTGCACCCCAAGATCCCTCATTGCAACACTACTACAAGTCCTCTCAAAGTGCATGGCACTTGTCTCGATTAAACTCCATCTGCCATTTCTCTGCCCACATTTATAAGTCATCTGGTTTAGAAGGGAAAATACGAGGGGAACTGGGTGAATTAACAGGAGAGAGAGAAAAATATGGGGGGGTGTGGGCAGGTTACATGAACTTGGAAAATTCCATATTCATACCATCGATTCACAAATGCAATAAGAGATGGTTCCTCTGGATTTGACATCACCCAGACAATGGAGGAGGCAGAAGACAAAGGTCAGAGTGGGAATGGAATGGAACTTAAAACAGCTTGCGACCATGAGCCAAGATGGCCATTGTGATCCAAGTGGAGGCATTCAGTCAATCTGTCATTTACTCTGGATTGGGTTTCCTGCCACAGAGGGCACGGACATGGTTGGAGGAGGTGACTGTGAAACATTACCCTGCATGAGAATCCCTGGATGGTGGTAACTGATGTAGATTGCAGGAGAAAATGCCTGAGGACTGGGAGGAATTAGTAATCTGTAATTATTTGAAAGATCTTACTGTAAGATTCATCACCAATGAGAAGGAAAGCAGCTTCACTCTATTCTCCCTCTCAGAAAGATTTAGTTGATAAACAAAACAATCTTTCAGCACAGCCAGGGGCAAAAGGGCTCTTAATTTAGTCTTGCAATCAACAGACTTTGAAGTTACCCACCGTAAATGACTCAAAATTCAATTCTAGATTCTCTTCTGGTGGAAGTATAAGAGCCAGTGGCTTGCTAAATCAGATGAGCCTTATTCTGAGTTTCCATTTCTACTTTCACTCCATCAAATGCAAGCCCCAGTTTTTTATCCCCAAGTATTTTCTATCCTTACCCACTTTGCAACCACACCTACCTGAAATTGGAACAAACAACAGCTAATTTTAATATGTATAAATCATATACAAAATAATTTACCCACATTTTCACATCACTGTAGCCACTGAGGGATAACTTGTGCCCATCAGGATACTTCACCAGCCACTAAAGGGTGATATTTACCTTGGTGTTAATGACTCTGTTCCAGTGTTACTTTCAGACATAATGACATCTTCAACATGCACAATATTTATTTTCTTACTGACCAGAACTATAAAGCATTGTGTAAAAATGAGAAAAGCTCAAGTCAACCAGGAGACATAAACTTCTGATTGCAATGTTGTTGTGCAAATTTGCTACATTATTGAAGTCTCACAGAGCTTACTGTCATGAATATGTATGAGATGTACCGGAAATCACGTGGTATGAGAGGGAGATAAGAGCACAAGCAGGAGAACAAAGGAAACTGGAAGATAAAGACACTGAGAAGTTTACCTGATAAAACTTGTGTTTGATGTTTTATTAACTTCACATTTCGGGCCACAAATGTGACACTTATAACAGATATTCAAAATCAAGCAATAATAGAAATAACAGAATATTACAGCACGGTACAAGCCCTTTGGCCCACGATGTTGTGTTGATCTTGATATTTCTAACAAAAAAATAATACCCTGTAGGAGCTACTGAGATAGATGCTAAATAAAGGCAAACACATACAAAGGTGGTCAATTCAAGACTGGTTTATTGCAGACATACACAGACCTTTTATTCCCTGCCTGTCAATGAGAATATTAGTAAACACCTTCCGGTCCACAGGACCAGCAGGTTAAAGCTAGGAGCCATTAGTGCCCCGTGCCTTTAGGCAGGGGCTTCATCTGTTCCACTCACTGTAGTTTGGTGCCCAGCACTGTTAGCCCGCGATGTGTCAGGTAAGTCTGTGAACTGATGGTGGTGGTTTGTAATACTGCGCTGTGCATCCGCTACAACCCTGTTTTTATTTCACCTATGTATGCCTGTCTAAGAGTCTCTTAAATGCTCCTTATGTGATATTGTAATGGATAAATATATTTGAAGAATTTGGTATATTTGGGATTTTGGTAAGATTTAGAGTAGGTTACATACATACACACACACATACATTTTAAAACATCTTATTTGAAAGACTGAAGAAATATTGAAGATCTCTGGAGAATGTTATTCACATTCACAAGTAGGTGTTAAGCGAACTGATGTCATAAAATGAATGACCATTGTTTGAAAATGGAGCCAGGATGGCTACAAGTACTTTTCTGCAGGGTGCTTAGAGGAAAGTCACACCTGGGTTTTGTTTATCTAACACTAGGTTAACCAGAAGAAAGAATTCCTGTTGTTTGGAATAAGAGGAATGGAACTCTGTAGTAGCTTGCAGAAAGACGGTACCATCTGGAAAACCCTAATTGGGCAAGGTTCATCAGTGAGACACTGAGGTGACTAATGGTGGTACCTCAGTTGTGGAAATCCTGGAACAACAGATCTCTCTCTAAAAACCCTACAAGACCTATCCTGAGCGGTAAACATTTACCTTTTGAGCACCAAATCCTGGTGAAATTTATTCACATTCCATTCTGTGCACAGCAGAATTGCCTGCATCCAGAGAACTTGGAAGAAGGAGAAGTGAGATTGAACTATGAACCAAATAACTTTTCTTAAATTTAAACGCATTACAAACATGTGCACTTAGAATTAAAAGGGGGTTAATTGGGGTTTGTTAAGTATAGAGTTAAGTTAAAGTTTGATTCTATTTTCATGATTAAATTTGATTAAAAATAACTTCTGTTTTAAAGACCACTTGTCTTGGTGAATGTCTCTTGCTGCTGGGTTTTGGGATCCTTTGCGCTCTTAACAATATCTGTTTGGATAATGATATTGGGCCTGTTCAAAGTAGGAAATGGCTTCTACCAGCAGCAGTTTCTATTTGACAAAAAAATATTGATAGGTGGCTGGCCACATACTTTTCCTAAAAATTAATACACTCTCCCTCCCTAAACCACATTCAACCCTGTGACATCTTTCTACGTTGCATTACTGGGACCACCAAGGACCTGACCCATTTCCCATCTCTCCTTGCAATGCCAATATGGCAGCTGCCATAAGAACTGACAAATCACATTTTAATTCAGCAAGTAACATGAAGGTTATCCTGACGTCCTGCTTAAAAGGAAGGGTCAACAAGCCGTCCTAATTTTGTCACTTCATTTTTATTTTGCTTCCCATGGGGCATTAGCAAAAACTGTCCTATCATAATTTGGCTCACCAAATTATGAGTAAAATCATGATCCCTGTTCATGAAAACCCATAACTTTCAATGTTACACAGATAATCAAGGAAGAATTCTGTAATAAAAGTGAATAAAACATTGAAAGAATTTCCCCCTTATCAACGCTGATATTGTAGCGCACCAGGCAACTGGGCAAGCAAAAAAGGTCAAATCACTGCAACACTTGGACAGTCCAAGATGGCACAGAGTCCCCTTTACCACTGAGAAGGAGCCTGGGCCTAGCACCATGTGCGGGCTGAGATGCCCCTGACTTCCGCGTAGCGACCAGCCAGCTGGAGAGTGATGCCACAATGCAATGACGTCACTGCTGGAAGTCAGGGGCACGTCACCAGAAGTGGGCGGGCCAGTGAGCACACGCGTGGAATTTAAACCAGTAAAGCCAGTCTTTGTTTTACACTCACCTTGTGGGGACGTCTCTTTATTTGGTAGCGCTGCTGCAGCGGATGCTACAAATCGATAACTTCTTACTGTCTGCAAGATACACCAACCAAAATAGAAAACATGACCAGAAATCCCAGAGATCATAAATTCAAATGTGTCAGAAATAGAAGTACCTTTAAAGAAATTGCTCGAGACAAAAATTGAGAACAAAGAACATTTATTACAGCAACAATGCAAAGTTGGGTGCTTCCCCTTACCCTGGGAATACACACATACACTGGGGCTCACCCAACTTTTATACAGTTGATTTCAGTATAGGAATACCCTCCCCCTTACATTCTTCTGCCTCCTGCTGGAGAGGTTTGGCATTAGGCAATCCTTCCTGCCTACGAGCAATTTCAGTATACTTCGAGGACCAGGGAGTATCCTGTCGGTGTCCCTTCATGTTATTGTCCTTATTCACACCTTCCTGATTCTCGGGGCTACAGTCTCTTGATATGCAGAGTTGGCTCATCCTGTCTAGGGTTGGCTAATTTAATATGTATAAATCTGTGTAAGGTTAGCTAATTAGATATGTAGGACTTGGTACTTCTGTCCAAGGCTAGGAGACCCTTATCTGATCCAGACTACCTCAACTTCCTACATTCTATTGTTCCTTACCACTCCTTATCTTAGTCTTATGGTGGCTCTTGTCACAAAGACTAGAAGATTCTTATGTTAATCGTGCTGACTCTGCTTTCCTGCATCCTAATTCCCAAACTCATCCTGTTTGTACTGGTTACAGCCATTAACTGATATATGAATTTTAGTTTCCTTCATGTTCATAATTTTAGATCAGTTTTCCCATCTCTCACAAAAGGATTGGTGAAATCTTGACTCTGTATTGTTAACACCAAAGTCCCTATATTTTTAAGGCATTTGGACAAGTAACTGAGAAACATTGCATTTTAAACACATGGTACGTCAACTTTAAAAAAATAACATCTAACTTGATGAAGAATGTGATACTACAACAGGAAAAACAGATGGAATCAGACACATTCTATTAGCATTGGGAAGCAAAGAAAAATGGATTGGTTTTCCATCCCTTCCGAAGCGACCCAATGACCCCGACACGTCCTCCCCGACCTGTGACCGTAGTGGAGTTCAAAGGTCCCACGATGGTCGCAAGTCGATGTTTTGACCCCGTGCGAAGAGCCCTGAAGCCTTAGAGCCTATTTTTAAAATCAAATGATTTGACAAACGAGAACAGAGACACAGGACACAAAAGACCCAAAATGTCCGGATTGACTTTGTGACTGAGGGTCCATTGGATGGGGGCAGCCATCTTAATTTCTGTGCGCATGCGCCAGTCATCAGTTGGCGCTTGCGCAAATGTTTCGCTTCGTGGCCCTCAATCGGCACATGCGTATCTGCAACATATGCGTGAACTCACCACGCATGCGCCAACCAGACTTGCCAATCTCCTGCCCCCGCCAACTCCCGCTGCAAGTTACCCCACGTCCTCCAGCCTCGCCCTGTCGGCGTCATCAGGCCTCGCACCGACGCCTGGGCTCCATCCAAACACCCCGCCGATACCGGCCGCTCCCGGGTGGGTCCCACCGGGCTGCTGGTCGCCCGTTTTCCCTGGACCGCGCGGCTGAGGATCCCGGCGCCGCCGCCAATTTCTTCCCGTTGGGCCAGCGGGGACACGACGGACCCTGAGCAGACGATGCCGCCACAAACGTCCCGCCTTCCGACAGCACGAGCCAATCAGCCCGCGAATCCGCCTATCAATCCAACCCGACTTCAGCGTCCAATCAAATAGCGGCCTCACCGAATCAGCCCATTGGCTCGCGCAACTGAAGCAACCAATCAGCAAGCGATCGAACACAAAGGCGCACCCACTCAGCATCGCAAGACAGAAGACAGGCAGTCGAAGGAGCAGGAGACCCTTCGGCCCTTCCATTTCCAGCTACCCCAACAACTCAATCAAATCCTTAGATTTCATAGGATCACTTTGTCTTGGCTCCAAGATCCCTCTGATCCCAAGAAATACATTGTACCCCAACTACAAGGGAGACTATTTATTCTCAATCTTTCCTCCAAATTTATTACCGCTTGCAATTTAATGTCTGTTAATTTTTTCAAAGTATCTGCATCTAAGTTAAATGCATATGATCCCTCTACGAATGTGTCCGCCAATAAATTCATCACAAGTCCATGGATCCCAATTTCAAATGAACCTTCAATAGGGTAGAGAATTCCAAGGATATTTCATTTTCATTTAAGACATCTAAGCAGCCGATCGGTTATTGGGAAATTGTGACACTTGGTGTTCGGCTCCTTTGCATTATCGTCTCTCGATCCCTGCTGCTGTGTCCTCTCATAATGTTGTAAGGTCATCTCCATTTTTTCCAATGACAAAGAGATCCATATTCAAACTTTCCTCCTATCACCCGGTTAAAACATCCCAGAAACAAATTTGACAATATGTATGCACTTCTCATTCTTCATATAAGGAAACTGGACACGTGACTCCCGATGTGAAATTGGAGTGTTCGCGCTACTGTGAAGGGTGGAAAGGAGGACACACACTCAAGCAATCAAAGTTAAAGATGCTTCATTACACTGATAGCTCTACTTCTATTCTCTCCCCGCTGCTGTCGACAGGAGTGATGTCACATTCGCGCCGGCCTCCGATTGGTCAGTATTCCTGTCCTTGTTGATTCCTTCCGTGTGGGTTGTCCCCTGGGATGAATGTTGTTGGTCCCTGTGGACTCTGTGCGGTCACCACGTTCATCAACCATCTTGTGTATAGGGTGGATTCCCAGTTAGCATGATCCCCCACCTCCCCAGAACCAGTGATTAGAGCACTGTTTGCTGCTTTTGGTCACCTATATCTGTGTCGTGGGGGCTGAGTAGAGGCCAGTTTGCTAATGTCCAGATGGAGGGGGCATGAGGTGGTTTATGGGGGGATTTCTTTATTCTTTCTTTTATATATATCACATATATTTGTATTTCATTTGTATTATTATTAATTGTGTTAATTTTTTGTGTATTTAATTTATAAATAATATATTTTTTAAATGATCAGAGGTCAATCCACGGGACCTGAAGAGGCCTAGAGTAACTGGGGACACCCTCCTGCCCCCCACCACCCCAAATATCAATGTGAACCACTACGATCATTGACAAAATCATCGAGGACCCCTTCACCCGGCCAACAGCATCATCCAGCTATTCCCGTCGGGAAAGAGATCCAGGAATTTCAGAGCCGGTACCACCAGGCCCAGGAACAGCTGCTTCTTCCAAGCAGGCAGAATGTGGAACGATTCATGTGCTGCTCATACAAATACTCAACTCTGCTATTTATTCAACAATATGGAGTTATTTTACTGGACGTGCTGCACATGTATCATTTGTCTGTTAGTGTGAAGGCTTGGTTGTGTGTTTACATGTGTTTACCCCAAGAACGCTGTTTCATCAGGTCGTACTTGTGTTATCCAATGGTAATAAATTTGACCTTGTACTTTGGAGCAGGTGCAGAAGAGATTTCCTGGATCGGGGAATGTATCTCATGAAGCAAAGTTGACTGAGTAGGGCTTTTCTCTTCCCTAACCCCCGCACCCCACAAAATTGACATTATTCAGAAAATATTTCCAAAGAGGAAGACCGTTGCAAGTCCTTTCTCCTCCTCCTGTTGAATCCAGATATTCCCTTCACTGCACATTGCTGTATACGTCTCTGTTTATCTTCATTGCCACCATTTTGATACCATGTGGTTACTGCCCCCCTCTGCTGTTGGAGGAGTTCCCCTTGGTCTCAGCCTCTCAGTGCCCAGTAATGGGAGGGTTATGATCGATTCCTATAGTGCCTTCGTGTTGGCAGCGCCAAGTCTCCACCCATTCCTCATCATGTACTCCTGCAGCCTGGAATGTCCCAGTCAGCAGCGTTCCCTCCACAACATCTCCGCTCACTGAAAGACTGACAGGTTTTAACATAGAACACGAGAGCACAGTACAAGCAGTTCAGCCCTCGATGTTGTGCCGACTGATGTATTCCTACCAAAATAAAAATAACTAACCCCTTCCTCCCTCATAACCCTCCATTCTTCTTACATCCATGTGACTCAGAGCCTCTTAAATGCCCCTAAGATTTCAGCCTTCACCACCACCCCAGTTCTTGGGCTCGTCCCATGTCCCTGACCTGGTACGCATACACTGCATCCCCTCCCCTTGTCACCCTCCTGCTCCCCTCACCTTGAGCCAGTAGTGAAGGTGGTTTCTGTTCCAATAGGTGTTGGGGGCCTCAACCAGGGAGCAGATCCGAGAGATGAACCCCAAGTGCACCGAATTCAAGTTCCCGCAGATCAAAGTACGTCCATGGGCCAAGGTGAGTGACCCAATGGTGAACTGGAGCTCCAGGGGTGGTCTCCTTCCTCTGGCTCCATCCCCAATACTGTCCCCTGTCACCCACCAGGCCCATCCCCAAAGCCCCCATCTCCCACCAGGCCCATCCCCAAACCCCTCCCCCTGCTGAGATCGTCCCCAAGGCCTCTGTCCCCCACTGGGCCCGTCCCCAATGCTCCACCCATTGCTTGGACTGTTCCCAGAGCTCCTGACTCCTACCAGGGCCTTCACCCAGCCCCTGTCCCCCAACATGCCCAGCCAAAAGTCCCCATCCCATCCCCCCTCACCTATTTGCCTGAACCCAAAAGCCCATCCCCTTCAGGTCTGTCCACCCACCAGACCCGTTCCCTCACTGGAACCCTCTCCAATCAATCACCCATCACAACTTGCCCACCCCAGTTCTTGAATCTCCCCCTTCTGCCACCCACAGGCCTTGGAATATGAGCTGTTCCTGGGACCTCCAGACAATGGAGATGTGGGGAGGGTAGTGGTCCATCTCCTTCCCGGTGGAAGCGTCCCATACCTTCACCAAGCTGGGGAATCCCCTGACCCTTTGCACAGGGATATCTGTCCCATCTGAGCCAGTCCTTTCTCTCCCTCCACCTTGGAGAATGTGGCCCAGTTCATCTGGCTGCTACAGTACACGCTGCCCTTCACCTCTTGCCCCAGGACTCCTGCTCCCACTTGTCCTTCAATGAGCTATGTGACCACAGCCAGGAGCTGCCCCATCCTCATTACCCTGTGGGTGAATGGGTGGGACATGACGACGGGGTTGTAGGTGGTGGAATTGGGGTAGGAAAGTTTGGGTGAGACCTGGGAAAGAGAGCTGTGATCATCTGGCTGTGATCATTCGGCAAAGATGGTGTGAGGCATTGAAGAGTGAGTTAATGGGCAGTCCCCTGCTGGGTCCATCCCCCACCGGGTCCATCTCCAAAATTCTCCTCCACCAGGTCCATCCTCAATATTATCCCTCGCCGGGTCCACCACCAATCACATCCCCACTGGGTCCAACCCGAATACCGTCCCCCGCTGGTTCCATCCCCAATCCTGTCTCCGCCGGTTCCATCCAAAATCCTGTCTCCCGATGAGTCCGTCCCTAATCCCGTCCTCCGCTGCGTCCATCCCCAATCCATTCCCCCACTGCATCCAACCCGAATACCGTCCCCCACCAGATCAGACCCCAATACCATCCCCCACTGGATCCATTCCCAATCGCATCCCCACCGGGACCTCCCAACTCCAACCGATTCCGTCCCCAGTACAGTTCCCAACTTGGCCTGTCACTAATTATTTTGCCTGACAGGTCCTCCCACAAACACAATTCCCCACTGGACCCTCCCCAAAGCCCCTGACCCCCACCAGGTCCATTCCCAAAGCCATTGTCCCCCACTGGCTGGTGTCCAAAGCCCCCGCCTCCCCACTAGACCCATCCTGAAGCCCCAGCCCTCCACTAGGCCTGCCCCAAAGGCCCATTCCCCATCATGTCTGACCTCCCTCTGGACCGATCCTCTCACTAGGCCCATCTCCAATCGATCACGCACCGGAACTGCCCCACCCCAGTTACTGAACCTCCCCCTTCCCCCACTGACAGGACTTGGAACCTGTTGCTCCAGGGACCCCCAGACGGTGGAGATGTGGGGAGAGCAGTGGTCCAGTCAACTTGCCGGTGGCAGCATCCCAGACCTTCACTGAGCTGGGGAATTCCCTGACCCCTGGCACTGGGACATCTGTCCCATCTGAGCCAGTCCTCTTTCCACCCCCCCCCCACACTGGAGGCTGTGCCCCTGTAGCTGGCTGCTACAGTACACCCTACCCTTCACCATTTGCCCCAGGACTCCTGCTCTCACTTGTCCTTCGACAAGCTGTGTGACTACAGCCTGGACCTTCCCCCACCTCATTACCCTTGGCCCTGTGGGTGAGTGGGTGGGACATGACAGGGGGGATGTAGGTGGTGGAAATGGGGTAAGAAAGTTTGGGTGAGAGCCGGGAAAGAGAGCGATGATCATCTGGCCAGGGAGAAGCATTGGGGACAGAGTCACTGGGCAGGGGTCAGAGCCTCAGGGAAACAAGGGCACTGGAATTTGAAGCAATCACAGCTCATGGAAAGTAGGAGGAAGAACCCTGGGAACCATTGAGAGTGGCGAGGTTAGCGTCGCGGTTAGAACAACGCTTTTAAGGGGCCAGCGAGCCGGGTTCAAATTTGACACTGTCTCTGGGGAGTTGTACGTTTTTCCCATGTCTGCGTGGGTTTCCACCAGTTGCTCCTGGTCCTTCCACCATTTAAAACGTACCGGGGGTTGTAGGCATTGGTGTAATTGAGTGGTTGTGGCTCATAGACTGAAAGGGCCTGTTCCCGGGCTGCAGGTGTCAATCTAAAATCTCCATCTAAAATGATAGTCCAGCCTGTCATGAATTTTTTAAAGATTCAACTCAAATGACTGGTCCAAATAGACAACTCTGAAACAGTCCTTTCGCTCCTTCTTTTCTGCTGGCCAAGCTGCTTGCAAACAAACCATATCCCTCTCAACCTTTTCATTCGACGGACCCATTCAACTGACATTACATTGTCAACCTGTGGGCCTGTGGGAATAAGTTATTTCCCTGCCTGGCAACCTGATTATGTTCCTCCATAATGGTGAAGTTTTGGAAGTCTGGTTGGCGCATGCGCTGTGGATTTGCGACTTGGGGTTGGGTTCACGCATGTGCGGCTGATACGCACGTGCCGACTAAGGGCCACTCAGCAAAGTCTTTGTGGAAGCGCCAACTAACAAGTCGCGCATGCGCACTGAAATTAAGATGGCTGCCCCCAGCCGATGGACCCTGAGAAACTGAGTCACAAAATCAATCTGCACATTTTGGGTCGTACGTGCCCTGTGTCTCTGTTCTCGTTTGATTTTAAAAATAGTCTCTAAGACTTCAGGGCTCCTCGCACAGGGGCAAATCTCCGACTTGCGTCCATTGTGGGACCTTTCGGGTTTCATTACGGTCGCAAGTCGGGGAGGACCTGTCGGGAGTCATTGGGTCGCTTAGGAAGGGATGGAAAACAAATCTGAAGGAGTTTAGAGATAGTTATTATTTTAATTGCAGAAGTTTAGAAACAGTTATTATTTTAATGTTAGGAGTTCTGAAACAGTTATAGAAGGTAGAAAAACAGCAGAACAGAGTAAACAAGATAACAGAGGAATTTAAGAAATATGCACGTACACACACAAAGAGCTTGTTTAATCGGGGGTGGGGAAAGGAGGTGTGAACACGGGATAGGAGAAAGTCGGAGTCAGTCAAGAGTCAGGTGAATAGGGCAAAGTGCCAAACCAATCCAAGAAGGATAAATGTAGGAAAAATGTAAGGGGAGGTGAATTGAAAAATGTATAAAAACAAAGAAGCTTCCCGCCCTCGGTGTACTTTCCCGAGGTAGGGGGAGAGTATCCAACCTTGCAATGTTGTAAATGTAAATAAATGTTCTTTGTTCTCAACATTTGTCTCGAGCAGATTTTGTGAATGTGAAGCCACTTCTCACAAATCCATTTTTCTTTGCTTCCCAATGCTCATAGAATGAGTCTGATTCCATCCGTTTTTCCTGTTGTTGTATCACATTCTTCATAAAGTTAGATGTTATTTTTTAAAGTAGTGTCACCTGAACAATAATGCTCCAATCCTTCTGATCCTGATGTACCAAGTGTTTAAAATGCAATGTTTCTCAGTTACTTGTCCAAATGCCTTAAAAATATAGGGACTTTGGTGTTAAC
The DNA here is from genome assembly GCF_036971445.1 of Narcine bancroftii. Taxonomy (NCBI): domain Eukaryota; kingdom Metazoa; phylum Chordata; class Chondrichthyes; order Torpediniformes; family Narcinidae; genus Narcine; species Narcine bancroftii. Next base: position 149,792 of record NW_027211821.1, on the reverse strand, counting down.
AATACAGAGTCAATATTTCACTAATCCTTTTGAATTTATGATCTCTGGGATTTCTCGTCAAGTTTTCTATTTAGGTTGGTGTATCTTGCAGACCTGTTTGGTTGCAGCAAGTAAGAAGTTATCGCCTTGTAGCATCCGCTGTGGCAGCGCTACCACATACTGTTTTAAATTCCCCACGTGTGCTCGCTGGCCCACCCACTTCTGGTGACGTACTCCCTGACTTCCATCTTTACGTCATTGTGTCGTGGAGTCACTCTCCAGCTGGCTGCCGCTATGTGGAAGTGTAGGGCTCCTCAGCCCATACATGGTGCTAGGAGTGGGCTCCTTCTCGGCAGTGAAGGGGAGTCTGAGCCATCTTGGATTATCCAAGTGTTGCAGCGATTTGGCCTCTTTTTGCTCACCTGGTCTCTTGACGCACCATAATCTCAGCATTTATAAGGGGGAAATTCTTTCAATGTTTCATTCACTTTTATTACAGAATTCTTCCTAGATTATCTGTGTAACATTGAATGTTATGGGTTTTCATGAACAGGGATCATGATTTTACTCATAATTTGGTGAGCAAATAGATGGGACATTTTTACTAATGCCCCATGGGAATCGAAATAAAAATGAAGTGACAAAATTTGGAAGGTTTGTTGACCCTTGTTTTTAAGCAGGATGTCAGGATAACCTTCATCTTGCTTGCTGAATTAAAATGTGATTTGTCAGTTCTTAATGGCAGCTGCCATATTGGCATTGCAAGGAGAGATGGGAAATGGGTCAGGTCCTTGGTGGTCCCAGTAATGCAACGTAGAAAGATGTCACGGGGCTGAATGTGGTTTAGGGAGGGTGAGGGTATTAATTTTTAGGAAACGTATGTGGCCAGCCACCTATCAATATTTTTGGTCAAACAGAAACTGCTGCTGGTAGAAGCCATTTCCTACTTTGAACAGGCCCAATGTCAATATCCAAGCACATATTGTTAAGAGCCCATAGGATCCCAAAACCCAGCAGCAAGAGACATTCACCAAGACAAGTGGTTTTTAAAACAGAAGTTATTTTTAATCAAATTTAAACATGAAATTAGAATGAAACTTTAAATTAACTCTATACTTAACTAATCCAAATGAACCCCCTTCTAATTCTAAGCGCACATGTTTGTAATGTGTATAAATTTAAGAAAAGTTCTTTGGTTCAAGGTTCAATCTCACTTCTCCTTCTTCCAAGTTCTCTGGATGCCCAGCCTCCCCCTCGCCCTACAACTCCACCTTCACCCTCCCCCTTACCCCTGCCTGGCCCCGCCCCCTCCCCTCATTCACCGCCCCCGCCCCCTCCCCTCATTCACCTGCCCCGCCCGCTCCGGGCTCCCGCCCCTCCCATCCCCCTCCCTCTCCCTCATCCCCATCCCCTCCCCGCCCCCTGCACCGACCCCTCGGCTCCACCCAAACACCCCGCTGGTACCGGCCACTCCTGGGTGGGGCCCGGCGGGCTGCGGGTCGCCCGCTTGCGCGGCTGAGGAAGGTCCCGGCGCTGCCGCCAACTTCATCCCATTCGCACCCGCGGCGACGCGACGGACCCCGAGCAGATGACGCCGCCACCAACGTCCCGCCTCCTCACAGCAAGAGCCAATCAGCCCGCGAAACCGCCCATCAATCCAACCCGACTTTAGCGTCCAATCCCATAGCGGCCTCACCCAATCAACCCATTGGCTCGCGCAACTGAAGCAACCAATCAGCGAGAGAGCGAACACACAGGTGAACCCAATCAGCATCGCAAGACAGAAATCAAAGGCAGTGGAAGGAGCAGGAGACCTTTCGGCCCTTCCACTTACAACTACCCCAACACTCAATCTAATCCTTGGGAAACACAGGATCACTTTGTCTTGGCTCCAGGATTCCTCTGATCTCAAGAAATACATTGTACCCCAACTGCAAGGGAGACTATTTATTATCAAACTTTCCTTTATATTTATTACCGCTTCCAATTTAATGGAGGACACAAGTGGTTGTGTCAGCCAGCTGGACCGCCTCGGGGAACCTCATGGAGCAGGCAATCTTGGTGAGAAGGTAACTCATCCCGCGAGAGGCCGGTAGTGACCCTACAATGTCATTGTAGATGTGGCTGAACCTATGTGGTGCTGGCTCGAATGTCTGGCATGGTGCCTTCACGTATGTCTGTATTTTGGTCATCTGGCAGAGTGTGCAGGCCTTGGCCCACTGACAACCTGTTTTTGAAGGCTCAGCAAGACCAACCGATTGACCACCATTTTGACAGTACTGATGGCCGGGTGCGTCAGATTGTGCACCTCATCATAAAACTGCCATCTCAATGCTGTCGGCACGATGAGGTGGGGATTGCCATTGGAATGTCGCAGAGGAGCGTCTACTTACCAGGATCGATGTTAACATCCTCCAGCCTGAGCCTGGACACTGCTCTCTTGCTTGCAAGGATCTCAGGGTCATCCTGCTGTCCCCTGCCGAGGGCTAAGTAGTCTATTCACTGGGACAGGGCCTGGATAGACTTGATTGCGGGGATGGGGCAGTGCGTCACCCATGATGTGTTGAATGTCGGTAGTGAACTCAGACTCATATGAGAGGAGTCGCTGCTGCTTGGCCGGCCACAGGTCCAACACTTTATGGAAGGCAAAAGTTAATGGCTTCTGGTTCATGAAGACACTGAATTGTCTACCTTCCAAAAATACCTTAAGTGCCTGACTGCCAGGTACAGCACCAATTGCTCTCAGTCAAAGACGCTGTATTTGAGTTCAGGTGGCCAGAGATGTCTGCTAAAGAAGGACAGGGGCTGCCATTCCCCTTTGATGAATTGCTCCAGTGCACCCCCTACTGCTGTGCAGGAAGTATCTACTGTGAGAGTGGTGGGTGTCTCTGGCCTGGCGTGTACCACAAGGGTTGTGTTGGCCAGTGCGTCCTTGGCCTTCTGGAATGCCTCCAAATCCTTTTGTCCCAGGTAATGTCTTTACCTTTCTCCGCATGATGTGGGCCACGGGGGGGGCGTGGCAAGATGGTGTAAGGATCAGACGTGCCTTCCAGTCCTCTCCTGACTCTATCTTAATGTTTTGTCTAGAAATGCCCGTTAAAATTCTTTAAAAGTTTAGATAACTTCAGTGATGTTAATTTAACTTATGATGGTAAAATTGGTGGAAAAGAGCAAAAAAAAACGACAACAGATTATCAAAAAACTACATTTTCCAAAAGTTCAAGTTTTGGAGCCTACCTACAGGAAAGACATCGAGACTCAGCCTGAAATGGATCCCAGGAGAAAGGTACAGCTTTCGGATGTAGAGTTCAATATTACATCGGTAGAGCCCTCTAAAGTGGGCGCCAAACAGCCTTTAGAACAAAGAGTTACTCAGGTTCGCACATGTGCAGTAGCATCTGACGGCAATGTTATGAATGAACCGCTTGTAGTAACATCAGTTGAAGTACCGGCTGGGGAAAGGCATTTGTCAACTGTAGCGGTGGCACTGCAAACTGCACCTTTTGAGATAAAAGAACCTATACAACTTGATGGACTGGGGAAAACCCCGGCCAGCGTCCTCCAGTCATTGCTGGAGAGGCTGTGGCTGGGGTTTCCACACGCAGCTATACTACAAGGAAGGCAACCAGAATGAAGGAAGCAAAAGAAGACCCTTTGGTTATGCAGAAGAAGCAGGAATCTGTTGAGCCAGAATCTCTTCCAATTGAAAAGATTCTTGTGAATCTTGAATCTAAATGATCTTATACAATGCAGGGATTATCCAAGATTATGACTGAACTTGGTACTAGGTTTAATACTCTGTGGTGAAAATACATTCTCAACAGATGACTGAGTTTGGAGCTTTTAAGCTTGAAGTGAGAGATAAATTTAATTCGTGTGAAGAAGATATAGACGAAATACGAGATCATGTTTCAGATGTGACCAAAATGGTCAAAGACTTACAAACTCAAAATAAAAATTTGGTGAAAAAGATTGATTATTTGGAAAACCAATCCAGACGGAACAATATAAAGATTATTGGTTTGCCGGAAGGAATGGAGGGACCAGACCCAAGAAAATTTTTTACTGAATGGATTCTGCAGGTGCTGGGTCAAGAACATTTCCTGGAAGGTATAATACTGGAACGTGCTCACAGAGGCTTGCGTAGAAGACCTATTTCAGGTCAAAGTCCAAGACCTGTTTTGGTTCGTTGCTTGAATTATTACGACAAGAAATAATTTTACGAGTGGCTATTAGAAATGCACAACAGAGAAAATCACCCTTGATGATTCAAAATAATCGAGTTTTCTTCTATGCGGATTTGAGTCAAGAAGTTATGTTCCAATGACGGGAATTCAATTCTGCTAAAGAGTTGTTGTGGAAGAAAGGTTATAAGGCAACCTTTAGATATCCAGCTGTTTTGAAGGTTTTTCAAGATGGTTGCCAACCAAAGTTCTTTGATTCTCCAAAGGAAGCTATAGCATTTGCTCAAGAGCTGCCAATTACTCGGTTTCAACAGAGACTTAGTCCACCGCGATCTCTAAGGAGACAAGAGATGGAAGAAAAGAGCCGTGCTACAAGAAGGAATGGTTGTAATGGTGACTCGGCAGTTGGAGCTGATTAAAAGAAGAGTTGTTCTTTTTTTTTAATTTTTTTAAAAATATTAAATAATGATGATGTTAGTTTAAGATGAAGTGAGAGTTGGGGGAGAGAACTGGATGGGCACTATTTCCTGAAAGTCATCTGCTACGTGTGAGTTATCTCACACCCATTTTTTTGGGAGTTACCGCATTGCGCGGTTTAGACGGGAGGGGGTATTTTTAACCTCCTACCTGTTTTTTTTTCCTTTTTTTGTATTATTAGATTAAAGAGTTAAGGGTTTTCTTTTGTGTTTATAAAAAAAAGCATAAGAAAGTATTTGATTGTTTAAAAAACTAAAAATTCATGTGGTTTTTTTTGTAAAGTTTATTCAGTAGATAAGGAATATTTGAAATTTAAATGTGAATGGGATGGATAAGTTTTTTTTAAATATTTTTTCTTTAACTTTAAGGTGAATGGAGTGGTAATTCTGGTGTATATTATTTTGCTATTTTAGTTATAGAACGAAGGGAATAATGGTGAAAGTTATAAATTGAATTGTACAATTCTTAATGAGGCTTGAATTTTGTTTTTGGCTTATGCTCCATTTGTTGAAGATATAGATTTCGTTGCAGATGTATTTTTATATTTGGATATCTGAATTTTAACGTAATGATTGGGGATATTTAAATGTGGTTTTGGAGCTTTTATTGGGTAATTATTCAAGGTTAAAAGGGAAAAATGGTGGAAGAGTACCAAATTTGAATTGTACAATGTTTAATGAGGTTGGAATTTTGTTTTAAGATGGCGGTTTATGTGACTAATATGATGATAGATGTGAAGTTAGTTGATATTTGGTGAAGGTTTATCTCTATTGAGAAAGTTTTATTTTTCATCTTTTTTTTTCTCATGCTACAATTTTTTTTAAAGAATTGATTATTGTTTCAGAATTTTTGATAGACAATGTTACTGATTTTACTAATTTTTTATATTAAGTTTGTTAATTATATGTTTCATCTTAACTCTGTTAAATATATGCATTTAAGTTTGATTTAAATATGTTTTTTAAGTCTGATATCTTAGTATTAATTACTTTTCTTTTTGTTAGTATTTTAATTGGTTATGTTTTTGTTTTTTTTGTAAGTGGGTTTTTTTCTCACATATATTATTAACTTTAATTCTTCACTCTTTATTTTGGGGGGGAAGTGGGGGTTGGACTAATTTGAGTTGGGTTATTAATGTGTAATAATTATTGGGGAGGGTATAGTTTATTTAGATTACTGATACTGTATTGTAATTTTATTATTTAGTTCTTAATTTTTAAATGTAATTCTATATGTTATTCATGTTATAAAATCTTAAATAAAGTTTAAAAACAAAAAAATGATGTCGGCCACAACCGGTATGAATCGGTGATAAAAATTAATCGTACCAGTGAATTCTTGCAGCCCCTTCATTATGTGGGGTTTGAGGAAGCACTTAACAAACTCTATCTTTTCAAGCAGGGTTTAGTTCCGTGCCTGTTGATTTGACCCCCAAGGAAGTCGAACGTTTCCAACCTGAACTAGCACTTAGCAAGGTTTATATCGTAAGTCCAAATTCCCGCAGCCAGGCGCACAGTCACATTAGACGGTCTCTGTTTAGCTTCATTGCCACCACTTTGACATCTTGCGGTTACTGCCACCCTCTGCTGTTGGAGAATATCCTCCTTGATCTCAGCCCCTCAATGTAACTAAGAACCCCTAAAATGTCCCTAATGTTTTGGCCTTCATCACTACTCCTGGCAAGGCATTCTTGACACCCACAACTCTGGGTAAAAGAAAATACCCCTGATATCTCCCCTAAATCTTCCTCCCTTTGCTTTAGACAGATGTCTTCTAGTGTTTGCTACTCCCATCTGGGTTTCAGGCAAACTGAAGGGCATCTTTCACCGAGTTTCTGGTTTTCCAGCAGTTCTGGATGTCTATCTCTGGATGCTCTGCTCCGTGGACCACCCCGCAGTATCCCATCTAGTCCTGGAGTCTCTGTGTCAGCAATGCTCTGCTGACCACTGCCTGATGGCTTTGTGGTCAAATGTGTTTGTCTATGAAACCGTTCCCAGGAAGGTAAAGGGGCAAAGTCCTGCTGACTGGAACATTGTGCAGCACCAGGGCCAGGCCAATCTTTCGCAACACCTGAGCCAGGTAGAACCTCAGCACAGAGCAGCATTTGGTGCCCTTGCACTTTGGTTACAAGCACAGCCACACACAATTATGGTCATGCTGGTTACACCCTTGTCCCCATTGATTGATGATGTACACGGTCCTTCTCCAGACTCTATTCATTTTGGACCCCCACATGAATTGAAATTTGTTTTGGGAATTGACAGGGTGGTGGTGTGGGGATGGGCCAAACATGGCCCACGTGCAGCAGGACCGAAAGTTCCTTGCACATTGCACCTGATAATCAGGTTTTACCCGAATGACAGAGATGGGTATCTGTGTGGTTCTCCCTGTCTCCTGGACCTGGGGGTCTTTGTACTGCTCCCCATCTCCTTAAGTTGGTGCTTTGTTCTCCACCACCCCCACAAGAAATCCAAGACCCCTGGATGGAGGGCAGAGGCGCAGAGAGATCAGTGAGAACATGGGTAGTTTCAACAGGGTGGGGTCCATCCAGGCGCCTGATAACAGGAGGAACCAAGTGGGAAGGAGGATGCAGGGCATTCGATAGCAGGACATTGCAAGAGAGTGGATTCCTCGAACTCTTCAGGGGAGAAGGCGCTGGTCGATCCATCGGTTTAGGTGGGGCAGGGTATAGACATGGCAGCTGACTGGAATTGTCAGCGGGTTACTGAGACCTGGGAAAGGAGGGGAAGGAGGGTGCAGTAGTGTTCTGAGAGTGCTGAGGGAGAGGCAACATGGGTGCCACCTCAAGGCAACGGTCCCCTGATTGATTGCAGGGATGGGCTCTGTAAATAGACTCATAGATATCCAGCACAGAGCATCTTTGTCGCCCTGCCATCAGGAAGGAGATATGGAGGAATAAAAGCAGAGCAGCCAGGGAGGGAAATAGCATCTTCCCACAGGCCATGAGATTAACAAGGCAACATGAGCTGGATGGGAGCTAAGAATGAAAAGGGTGAGAGGAATATGGACTGATTACAACAGCTCAGCTAGCAGGAGAGAGGGGCTGAAGGGCCTGTTTATGTTTTCTCTATCTGGACCAGCTTTTGAGTTCAAGCTTTAAAAAACCCAATCATTTTTAAATTTAATATCAATGGTACAGAATGAATCAAGAGACAAGATGTCTGTCCAGCAGCAAGCGTCGAAGGCACTTCCTGAAACGGAGGCTCTGAAACCACAGGGAGGTTCTGGACGGAAAGAGGCCCAGCTTCTTCTGGAAGGAGGAGAGGAGAGGCAGGGGAAATGCGGGGGAAGGGAAGGGGAGGGGAGGGGCTAGGGATGCCGTCCACCGTTCACCTCCCCTTTCCTCTACACCGTTCCCCTCCCCTTTCCACTGCCCGTTCCCCTCCCACATCCCCTCCCCCTTCCAGTCCCCAGTTCCCGTCCCCCGCTCGCCTCCCCCATTCCCCTCCCCCTTCCCTTCCTCCTACTCCTAACCCTAACCCCTAACAAAATCCTAAACCTAACCTTAACACTACCGATACCCCCTACCACCACTCCACGTCCCCTAACTCTACCCCCACCCCATCCACTAACCCTAACTTTATTCCTACGCCTATGCCACCCCCTAACCCCAACCCTAATGCTACCCACCATCCCCTAACCCCAAACCTCACTCCTCCTCTACCCCCCTGCTCCTACCCCCTTCCCCTATACCTAACACAAGCCCACTTCCCCGAACTATAGACCTAACCATAAACCAAGATATAGCCCTACCCCATGTCTCCTAACACTAACCCTAACTCTACCCAACTTCCCCAACCCTAAACTAAACCCTATCCCTATCCCTTACAACCTACCTCCTTCCCCTAACCCTACCTCCTACCCCTTCCCCATACCCGCACCCCCTACAACTATCCCCTTCCCCTAACCATACCTCCTACACCTTCCCCATACCCACACCCCCTACAACTACCCCCTACCCTATCCCTTACAACCTACCCCCTTCCCCTAACCCTACCCCTTCCCCATACCCGCACCCCCTACCACTATCCCTACCCTATCCCTTACAACCTACCCACTTCCCCTAACCCTACCTCCTACCCCTTCCCCATCCCCGCACCCCCTACCACTACCCCCTACCCTACCCCTTACCACAACCCCTACCCTTACTCCCTTCCACTACCCCCTTTCTCCTACCCCCTTCCCCCCCCCCTCCTTCCCCTAGGTTAGGGGTAGGAAGGGGAAAGGGAAGGGGGAGGGGAAGGGGAGGAGGAGAAAGGGAGGGGAAGGGGGAGGGTTAGGGGAGGGGATGGGGGAGGGGAAGGGGAGGGGGAAAGGGGAAGGGAAGGGCGGAGGGGAAGAGGGAGGTGAAGAGTGGAGGGCTGGGGTTAGGGCATAGGTGCGAGGGCAGGGGAAGGGGAAGATGAGCGGGAGGGGGTTGGGATGGAGGAGGGGTAGAGGAGAAGAGGGGAAGTGGGTGAAGGGACATGGAAGAGGCAGGGAATGGGGTTGGCAGGGCCAGAGGGATACGACGGGGAGGGGTTCAGGCCATCATGATGTTGTCCGTCCTCTGTTCAGCTGGGATGCGAGGTTCTTCTGGACTCGTGTCTTGTCTCTGAGATCGCTCCTTCTCCTGGGAAGAGAAATACGAGTGATAGAGATACAGTCTCTGAGGCCTGAACTCAATGACTTTGGAGGGTCCCAACACTTCCCCCATCATCCCCCCTACCCCTGAACCCTCCCCTCCCTCACACCAGTACTCTCCATTTTTCTTGAATTCCTGTCCATATTAAAATCCTTTTCATGCCTTTTTTGGACAAGCCTCCGCTACTACCCCGACAATGCATTCCAGCCACCCACTACATTCTGTGTGAATAAAATGTACCCCTCACGTCTTGCCTAAATTTCCCTCAGCTCACCTTAATTAGACGTCCTCTGGTATTCTCGCCCCAGGAATGCACACAATATTCCAAGTGTGGTCTGACGAGAATTTTATACATCTGCAACGATACCTCTCAGTTTTTGAACTCAATCCCCTGACTCCTGAAGGCCAGCACACAATACACCATCTTAAACTCCCTCTCAATTTGCACAGCAACCTTGAGTGATATATGGAGCAGGATCTAAATATTTCTCTGTCCTGCACACTGTTCATAATCCTGCCATTAACCAAGTGCTCTGCCCACACATTCTTCTAATCCGCATTCAATGAAGATATTGGTCTATATGAAGCTACTTTTAATGGGGCTCCAACCTTCTTTGGAATAACTGTTATTCGTGCTCTTGAAAATTACTCTGGAAATAAACCTGGACCAGTTGCTTATTTAAGTACATCTGATTTACAGGATCGAACTCCATCTGTCACTTCTCTGCAAACTGGATGACCTATGACAACCTTCTACACTGTCTACAACATCTCTACCTCTGTGTCATCCCCTGACGTACCCACCCTTCCACTCCCATCATCATTCATAAAAATCACAAAGAGCAGGGGTCCCAGAGCAGATCCCTTTGGAGCGCCACTAGTCATTGTTTCATCTACTACTACTCTCTGTTTTCTGCAGACAAGCCAATTCTGAATCCACACAGCCAAGGCTCCATGGATCCCATGCCTCCCGACATTCTGAATGAGGCCTCCGTGGGGATCTTGTCAAGCACCTTACTAAAATCCTCGTGCAGCACATACAGACCTTGACCTTCATCTATCTCCTTTGACACCTCCTCTAAAAACTCAATTTGACTCGTGAAGCAGGACCTGCTCCTCACAAAACTATCCATGAGTTTCCCCAGCATGTTTGGGCATTGCCCTCGGCCCCAGAATCTGCAGACTTCCTGGCCAGTCCCTCCCTTACCCCTTCCCAGAGCTTCCGCATCCATGAGAACATCAAGCATTGCTGCCCAGTACAGGCCCTTTGGCCCATAAAGGCTGTACTGACCTTTGTAAATGTTCTCCACAACCTTTACCTGTACCACACCCATAGGAACATAGGAAGTGGGAACAGGAATAGGACAAAAATGGCCTATCGAGCCTGCTCCGCCATTCAATACGATCATGGCTGATCTAATTTATGACCAAACTCGACCTACCCTGCCTTCTCGCCATATCCCCAAATTCCTCTATCATGTAAAAATTCTGTTCCCTTACATCCACATGCTCGTCTCAGAGACTTTTATATGTACCTATTCTACCAACCGCTACCACTTTCTCTGGTGACGCATTCAAAGCTCTCACAACTCTCTGCATAAAAAAAATCTCCCCTCACCTGAAGCGGATGCTCTCTGAGATTTGCACCTGACACTTTAGGAAAGGTTTCTGGCTGTTCATTCCATCTAAGGCCCCCACAATCTTATTTAGAATAAGTTATTAAGCTGTGGATGGGGCAAGTTGGGAGAGGGAGGAGGGGAGAGAGCTGGTGGGGGAGGGGTGAGAGCTGGTGGGGAGGGGACAAGGCCGTGTTGTGGAGAGGGATCAGGACCGCGTTGAGGTGGTGAACGGACAGACATGGGTGGATCTACCTGCCGAAATAAAGGAGCAATAAGAAGGCCATCTCGGGATCTACCAGCATCTTCTGGGGCTTGATGTCTCAATGGAAAACCCCCTGAGGATGGAAGTAGGCCATGCTCTGCTACAGCTGGTACATGAACATCTGGCAACACAACGATATAACATGACCCACTCTGCCTCCACACTGGCCGGGTCTATATCCTGAGGGTAAGGGGAGGTGGGTGAAGGGCCCCTCCCTGCCAATCAACATCCATCCTCATCATCCTCTCCACCCCTCTCCCCTCACTACCCTTTCTCTCCTCACCAATACCCATTGAGACCCTCATGCACCCTTCATCGATATCCAGTCCCCAGCGAGACTCAGCCAGTAAACTCCTTCATATCCTCCAACCCCACCATCCAAGCTTGCCCCAGTGGACAACTTGACCACCCAGACCCACAACCACCTTGATGTAGATCATGGGAATGGGCTGCTTGGCCTTGTTGAAGTGCTGGACCATGCAGTGAACCGTCTTGGGAACATAGTCCAGACCCAGATTCAAATAAACCTGCTCTTCCTCTTGGACACAATACAAACATGTCAGCTGGATTTACCCTCCAAAACCCCGTGCCTCTCCCAACAGGAGTGCCAGCCCCTCCTGCTCTCTGTAGGCCTGATGCCCCCACTGCTCAACACAACATGGCATGAATCCAACGGCTCAGCGAGCAGAGCGTCAACAGGCCGTAGTGGACCCGTCCGCTGCCCCATCATTCGGCTTCTGGTGAGACTGCACAAAATGTGCAGCTCTGACCGCCCTCCCTCGTGAGGCAAGGATTCACCGGGGGAGAAAAACCATTGACGTTTCGAGATGAGAAATGTTTGCAGCCGGGTGTTGGCTGGGGTCGAACATGTGGAGGCTGTGTTGTTGGGACGATTCAGAGCAGGCGTTGATTTGGAGGCGCACCAAAAGGTGCCAAAAGTGAGTTATGGGGGAAAGTACATTCGTGAAATGAATTGGGGAAACAGACTGGAGGGGCTGAGTGGCCGAATTTGGCGACCTTGTCTTGTGGTCTTGGCTGCTGCTGTCTGGAGTTGAAATGGCAAGAGGTCATGAGTTAATGGGTGAGGAGCAGGGCAGCCAACGTCAAAGAGTCAGCACTGGTCAGAGGGGCAGGATGGAGGCAAAAGAGAGGCTGCAGCGAGACAGATCGATTGAAGGAATGGGGAAGGTAGCAGCAAATGATATGCATCAGAGTGAGGGTGGGGTGGGTGCAGGTGGATCTTACCTTGACTACAGAGGAGAAGTTGAGAAGAGGGACAATGATGGTGTGATCCAACTTAAGCACGATCTGCAGTTTGCGGTTCTATGGCGAGAGAAGAACATCAGCAAGGCTGGGCGATGGGTCGGGGCCCTGAGGGGCAACTTGTCCAAGTTGAGGGAGGAGGAGGGGAGGAGATTTGTCAAGAGGTCAGAGGTGGGGAACTCCAAGGGAGGCCGAAGTGGGGGACTTTTCGAGAGTCAGTGGGGGGGACTTTTCGTGTCGCTGGAGTGGGGACTCGTCAGGGGGTTCAATGAAGTATCATTTCAGTTTTTATGATTGTTTTCCCAGCTTCTACTAAACAATGAATTTGCAGAAAATCTTTGATATTTGCCAGGTGTGTGTGTGTGTGTGTGTGTGTGTGTGTGTGTGTGTGTGTGTGTGTGTGTGTGTGTGTGTGTGTGTGTGTGTGTGTGTGTGTGTGTGTGTGTGTGTGTGAGTGTGTGTGTGTGTGTGGGGTGGGGGGCTGCTGTTGTGGGTTTGTGTGACTTTCTCTGTTTCCAAACCCCATGGCTGCTTTGGTCTCTGTCAGATGCTCCTCTTTCCACCCCCCTTCAAAAATGTGTTTGGGGTGTTGTTTGTCAATTGGGTGTAATTGTGTGAAACGGGCTCATGTGTCGCAAGGGCCTGTGAACGTGCTGTAGACCCTAAATTTAAATATCAGGGTTTTTCATTTCCACACAACTGCTCCTCCCCCTCACCTTGAATCTCTTGTCTTGCAAGATCTTCTTGATGGCAATCAGCTCTCCGGAGTCCACCAGCCTTGCTTGGTACACCACACCGAAAGATCCATTGTCGATGATTTTAACATCTGTGCAGGACACCACCTTGGGGACGTTGGGTCCATGACACGGTGTGGCCACCTCTGTTGTGGCCTTATTGCCATGTCCTCTGGGGCAGAAGCAGCAGCATTTACACACCCAGAGGGTACACAACAGGTCATTTATCCCAGCCCAGCCTTGTTGTCCGAGTTAGTCTCTACCCCTCCCTCTACCTCCCTTCCAAGGGTCTCCAAAATGTCAGAATTGATCCTCTGGTGGTTCTTTCCAGCCTCTCAGTAGAAATATTGCCACCCCAGGTCCCTCTTTGATCACTCTCCTCAGACTGAGGCCAGTTCCGCAGCCGTTCACCTTATTTACAACCCTCCCTCCATGAGAGGATCGGGTCATCCTTGACCTTCAGCACGTCCCGGGGAGATGAACCACTCTGAACCCTACCACGGGTTTAGCAGAAGCCCTCCACATTCCCAGAAGCTCAGCAACACCGTGATCTTCCATGATGCAAGCGAGACCTCGTTGCCTGAGGGAGCAGGTGGTGCGGAGAGAGCCCCACTCTTCACCGCTCAACTCTGATGGGTCCGCCGCAGCAGAAACACTTTCTAGCACCTTCATCCAGGTCCACTGGGGGAAAGAATCCTATCCCGGTTGGGGGTGTGTGGGGGTGTATGCAAGGGTGGAAGGGATCTTGTAACCACGGGGGGGGGGGGGGGGGGCGTGGCGGGTGGAGGAGCGGTCGTGTCTCTCAGTGGACAGATCCCATTCCAGGTGGAGGGGGAGCTCTGTCCCATTTCTGTTGAAAGGTCTGCCTTCCATCCCCCTCGCAACTTCTCTTCTCCCTCAGACACCTCACACTCTCCCCTGCCCCGATTCCTCTACCACACTCTCATCCCCCACCCAACACCACCCCCATGGTTTCCCCAGTCCTTTCCGTCCCCTCGCACCCCATCCCCCCAGCTCAACCCTATGTCCCCTATCTCTGATCCAATCTCCCTTGACATTAGCCTGTGGTGCTACCCCGTTCCTTTGTTCTCCCCTCCACTCCTACAGACCCCATCCCTGTATTCCCTCACATGCCATTGTTCTCCCCTCCCCAGTCCCCTCCAGCTGCCTCATAAAGTGCCCTGCACTCAGGATGGGGAGAGGGGATTAAATGTAGCCTCCATACTCTCCGCCCACACTGGGTGAAGGATGGTGCCAGAGGAGGCTCTGTCCCAGTAGGGGAGCCTGTAGCAGGCTCTTTATCTCACCCATGGGTGCAGGGTGCTTCCAAACTCAACCCTGTTGATCAGAGGGTCCCTGGGATGAGACAGCGTCCTACTCCGACATGGGGGCCAGAATCCCCTTCCAGGAGAGGCATCTTTCTTTTGTTGCAATGCCATGGCACGACTCAGCTATGGCTGCCCCATGCAGTGACATCATCACCCCCTCTGTGTCATCATCTCCCCCCTCTGTGACACCTCCCCTCTCTGTGACACCACTAGTGTAATGGGCAGGGACATCCAACCATTTAAATCCTCCTCAATTTCCCCAAGCAAGGGGAGAATAATTCAGCTGGTCTAAATTACTCGTTGTTATCTATTCTAACTCCTAGATATTTGATCCCATTTTGCCGCCACATTTGTTGACTATTTTCTTGACATTGGCTCTAATCCCCCTTCCTAAGTGACATGATTTTGCACATATCCCAAAAGAACTTATACCCAGAGATGTCCCCATAGTCCTCCAGGGTGGAGCACAACTTGGGCAATGAGTGTGTTGGGTCTGTCAGATATATCAGAACAACTTCTGCAAATAAATTGATTTCATGCTCTTCCTGGCCTGTTCTGAAACCTTTAATGCCTGAATCCTGGCAAATGGCCTCGGCTAATCGCTCCATGGCCAGTACAAACTCACTCACTGGGAGTGTGGGGGAGGAGTCAGACCTTGATTGGCATGTCTGTTGGCTTCCTCTGTCCCTCTCATCTCGACATCAGTGGCTCAGGTTGGGGGAGTCTGTGCTGCCTCCTGCAGTGCACAGCAACGCTGCTGGACCACCTTTATCTCCTTATTTTCCTGGGCCCTCTGCAAATCTTTCCTTTCTATGATCTCACATTGGTTTCTCAGGAGAAACAATGGCAGCCAAAAGGCACCCTCTGATTCCCCTTAGATTTTGGGAACCCCGACTTCTTGAAGTGGGACCACACGTGGTGACCTATTTTCTCAAGATGTGGATCCAGGAGCTTGGACCAGTCTACCAGTTTGCCGTGGTCCGCCAGCATGCTTGCCAAGCTCCCGAACCCTGCACTCTCGTCAGTCCACCCGCAGATCTTGTTCTCCCTGCCTGCACTCGATTTCCTGCCCCAATTCCAAAGCATCTCCACTGCAGCTGTGTTCAGTCGGAACTCGAAGGACCCTGCTCACTGCACCAATTATTATGTGTGTGAAACTGATTCGAGGGGTCCCAAGGGTGGCGAATTTGAACACAGTTGTCTTTTATTGACACATGTAGTGAAGTCGCATGAGGAGTAAAAGACACACACAGACACAAACTCGCCGGATTAATCGATACACTTGCAACCACTCGTGGAGAGAAGACTTGACAATCAACTTGTCACATACGATACCTTGAACAGGTCATTCATTCACTCATTGATCTTGGATGCCTGTGGGTGGTAGGGGATATGCAGGTGGCCCCAAATACTTGGCATCACCACCCATTGCTGCTCGGACGTTATCCGATAGGGTATTCCACATATGGAGCACGCTAAAATGGTGCTTGGTCGGCCCACTGGCAGGACATCCGAGTATGTGCTGACCATCATGAGATCATATCACTTTTTATTTTGGCAGGGGAGAGGCCTGATATGGTCAATTTATCAGACTTGGCCAGCTCCCGAACCCCAGCGAATGTGGCCCTTGGTTTTAATTGCTGACAAATAGGGCATTTGGCCATCACAGTTCTTGCAACATCATGAGACCCCCAGATCCTCTGTCCATCATAGTGCCCCCATATGCCCACATTTATGATGCACCAATGCTTCCAAGGCTCTGGGGTCTCTCTGCTTGGGGAAAAAAGTGGCAGAGCATATTTGAGCAGCTCAGTCCACAGTGGCATCGCGTCAGCTTCAGCGGTTTTCCTGGAGGTGTGTCCATCCACGTGGTGGACCCTGACTATTCTTTTGTTGTTCCACCTCTCAGAAGATCTGCCAGTGCTGTTGTCCTCAGAGCAGGCAGCCATGGATCTGCCTCCCTGTCTCCTGACGCCGACCCATCCACACTGACGTGCTGTTTGGCACAGCCCAGAAATCCTGTTGCACTGATCGGAAAAGAGGCTCCTGGGCCCGCCTGGTTGTCCCTTTTCGGATCAGTGCCACAGCTGCCAGCTTGGACAGTTGGCTCTCCCCTCCACCTCACCCTCTTGTGTCAGTACTTTATCTGTGGTGGGCTGGAGCGCTCCCACCTTACACCACTGTTTTTCGCACCTCCACCAGCCCGAGCCGTCAGTAAACCAAGCTTTTTCCTGCTGTCCAGCATCGAGGGTGTTGAACGGTTTGCCCCAGGCCATGGTGCCAAGCTCTTCTCGGGGTCATTCAGGTGGGAGGCTGTCACTTTCGGGCAGGACATGATTTGTTCTTGCAAGTGGCTCAGCCCTTCGAGCCCGGCCTCTGTGCGGTCTGCCATGTACCACTTCTTCGGTCCGCTGTGAGTGGCATCCGCAGATTTAACCCATCACATGTTGGGGAGGTGTGGCTGGAGTGTGACTGTCTCTGCTGCCATCTGGTTCTCTGTGGTGAGCAGGCGAGCATCTGACACTCAGATGGGGAGTCGCGGGAGGCAGCTTCCAGGAGGGAATTGAACAAGAAGCTGTGTGGGACTCGGCGACCTTGCATCTTTTGCTTGACGCTCCACTTGGCCATTGTCTTCATGGCAGAGACAAGTCATTCAAAGTGTCTTCCAGTTTTGAGGGGTTGGGGATACTTGTGGTCAGTGGCAGTGGTGTTCAACAGCGTGTTTTGCCATTAAAGAAGCCATTTGTTGTTCAGGTCATCAATGAAGCGGTGAGTTTTTTTTTCTGGGCAACATTGTACAGTAGATGGAGGGGCAGGGTGAGATGGGGAATATGTTGGCACCAGTAACCCAAAAGACCCACAAACCTTTGTGCCTCAACTTGTTGGTGGGCACCGCAATGAGGATTTTGCTTTGAGCAACCATTGATATTTCAATGCTGCCTGGATTCTCAGGAAAAGGACTGTTGGACTAGGACCCTGGACCTTTTCCAGGTGGTGCCTCCCTGGTGCCAGTATCTGGGGTGTTGCTGCTGGTGTCCAAGACATCCTAAAGTGGGCCAGAGGTTGTGGTACATGGAGATACCAATGACATAGGGAGGAAGAGGGAAGAGTTCCTGAAAAGTGGGTCCAGGGCGTTTGGTGAGAGCTGAAAAGAAATAGCATGAAGGGAGTCATGTTGGGATGACTGTCTGGGCCATGCGACAGTGAGAGCAGGAACAGAATGAGGTGGAGGATAAAGGCGTGGCCTGAAGGTGCGGGTAAAGAGCTCCTTGAGGGCATCCTATTTGCCTTGCTCGGGAGGCTGATGTCGGAAGTCGATGAGCCTTGCTGCCATGTCCTGATGAGCAAGAACATCATGGAGGAGTAATGGATGTCATCAGCGGTGATCTCTTGGAGGTGGAACTGGTCCTTGGCCTGTTTGAACCCCACGTGTGGCTGCGACATCCAGAACGTTGACAGCTTCAACCAAACCATCTGAAGCGCCGCCTGGACCGTGATCTTCACATCCAATTGAAGGGCTGGGTCCTGCTGAGGTCACCACGGTAGCAGGCGCGCTCCCGCAAAGTCTGGAAAGAATGACATGCACCCAAGAAGTGGAAGTGGAAGATAAGTTGCTTGAACAGGCAGCTCCAGCCTCCGGTTGGAAGGCGATCCTCCCGTTGCTCATTGATTCCCAAGATGTGGGTCATCCCCTGGGATGAAGGGCATTGGCCCCAACGGGGTCTGCGCTGTCAGCGTGTTTGTCGGCTCTCTAGTGTAGTGACTCGTGTCTCGGTTAACAGGCCACTCCAACTCGATATGTCAGAAGAATATGGAGCCCATATTTACCAAGGGTGGGTGTGGATATTTACATGAAACCCTGACTCTCCCTTTCACCTGAAGGCCTCCGTTTATTCAATGAAACTTTAAAGTAACAGACACTTCTGTTGAGGCGAGAAGGGGAGAGGTTAGGATATTGGGGATGAAGGTGGGAGGTGGTTTCTTTATTCTTTCTTTTATAGTGGCAGATAGGATCATGGGGACTCTCACCCCCCAACCCACCCACCCCAAATATCAATGGGATAAACCGGGTTCATTGTCAATGTCGTCGAGGATCCCTTCCACCTGCCCACAGCATTTGGCAGCTCTTCTCATCAGGAAAGAGGTCGAGGAATATCGGAGCCAGTAGCACCAGGCCCAGAAACAGATTCTTCCTGCGAGCAGTGAGGATGGAGAATGATGGATGTCCGGCTCAGACAAAGACTCCAAGACTCTGCTATTGATTCAACAGAATTTATTTCTTTTTTGGGAGGGACTGCACGTGTATCATTTGTCTCTCTGTGCATAGGTCCGGTTGTGTGTTTGCAGAGGTTTTCACCATGAATACAGTTTCCTCGGGTTCAATTTGAACGGGTACAGAGGAGCTTTCCTGGATTGGAGAATGTATCTCATGAAACAAAGTTGACTGAGTTCGGGCTTTTCTCTTTTTCACCCCAAAATTAACTTTATTCTAAAATTATTGACCAAGAGGACAACTGTTCCATGTCTTTTCTCATCCTCGTGTTGCATGCCTATATTCCTTTCACTGCACCTGTTCTCTGTTTAGCATCATTCTACCACTTTGACACCTCGTGGTTACTCCCTGCACTCTGTGGTTGAAGGGGTTCCCCTTAGACTCCGCCCCTCAAGACCCGGAGGATTAGAGTCCTTACCCACAGCGCCCTCGTGTTGGCTGCGCCAAGCCTCAGTGCATCTCTCAGCAACCTGGAATAGGCCGGTGGGCAGCGTTCCCTCACCCACATCTCCATGTGCTAAAAGACCAGCAGGTTAACGTCGAACAGTTATGCCCTTCGGACCTCGATGTTGCGCTGACCTATCAATTCCAAGCAAAATAAAAACTTGACCCATCCTCCTTCATAACCCTCCATTCTTGCAATGGAGGGAGTGCAGAGACAATTCACCAGGCTGATACCTGGAATGGCAGGAATGACTTATGAGGAAAGATTGCGCAAATTGGGATTGTTCTCACTGGAGTTTAGAAGATTGAGAGGGAATCTCATAGAGACATATAAAATTCTGGCAGGGCTGGACAGAATGGATGGAGATGGGATGTTTCCAATGGTGGGAAAATCCAGAACCCAGGGCCATGGTTTGAGGATAATAAGCAAACCATTTAGGACCGAGATGAGGAGGAATTTCTTTACCCAGAGGGTGGTGAATCTGTGGAATTCATTGCCACAGAGGGCAGTAGAGGCAGGTTCATTAAATATATTTAAGAGGGAATTAGATCTATTTCTTCTATATAAGGATATTAAAGGTTACGGAGAGAAGGCGGGGACGGGGTACTGAACTTTAAGATCAGCCATGATCTCGTTGAATGGCGGAGCAGGCTCGAAGGGTCGAATGACCTACTCCTGCTCCTATCTTCTATGTTTCCTTCATTCATGTGTCCAAGAAGCCCTTAAATGCCACTAATATTTTAGCCTTCATCACCACTCCTGGCAAGACATTCCTGGCACCCACAACTCTGTGTAAAAACAAGTACCCCTGATATTGCCCCTAAACCTTCCTCCCTTTGCTTTGGGCTTCTATTGTTTGCTTCTCTTATCTGGGTTTCAGGCAGACCAAAGGGCATCTTTCACTGAGTTTCTGGTCTTCCAGCAGTTCTGGATGTCTGTCTCTCGATGCTCTGCTCAGGGTACCACCCCGCAGTATCTCATCAAGTCCTAGTCTCTGTGTCAGCAGGAATTCCATGCTGACCACTGCCTGATGGCCCTGTGGTCAACAGTGTTTGTCTATGCAACCATTCCCATGAAGGTGATGGGGCAAAGTCCTGCTGACTAGGACATTGTGTGGCATCAGGGCCAGACCAATCTTTCGCAACACCTGAGCCAGGTAGAACTTCAGCACATAGCGGCTTTTGGTGCCCTTGCACTTTGTTTCCAAGCACAGCCAAACACAATAGCCATGCTGGTTAGGGTTATGCCCCCATTGATTGACGACGTACATGGTCCTCCAGACTCTATACATTTTGGACCCCCACATGAATAGGAAATGTGTTTTGGGAATTGACAGGGTGGAGGTGTGGGGATGGGCCACACCTGCCTCACGTGCAGCAGTACCCGAGAGCTCCTTGCACCTGATGACCAGGTTCTACCGGATTGATAGAGTTGGGCATCTCTGTGGTTCTCAATGTCTCCTGGAACAGGGGGTCTGCTTACTGCTCCCCATCTCCTTGAGTTGGTACTTTGTTCTCCACCATCACCACAAGACAACCAAGACCCCTGGATGGAGGGCAGTGGTGCAGAGAGATCAGTGAGAATATGGGTAGTTTCAACAGGGTGGGGTCCATTCTGATGCCTGATAACAGGAGGAAACCAACGGGGAAGGAGGATGCAGGGCATTCGATAGCAGATGGGGCAGGGTGCAGACACGGCAGCTGACTGGAATTGTCAGGGGGATACTGAGACCTGGGAGAGGAGGGGAAGGAAGGTGCAGTTGTGTTCTGACGAGAGAGTGCTGAGGGAGAGGCAACATGGGTGGAACCTCAAGGCAAGGGACCCCTGAATTTTTTGCAGGGATGAGCTCTGTAAATAGACTCCCAGATATCCAGCAAAGAGCATCTTTGTCCCCCTGCCATCAGGAAGGCGATATGGAGGAATAAAAGCAGAGAAGCCAGGGAGGGAAATAGCTTCTTCCCACAGAGCGTGAGATTGACAAGGCAACATGAGCTGGATGGGAGCTAAGAATGAAAAGGTGGAGAGGAATATGGACTGATTACAACAGCACAGCCAGCAGGAGAGTGGGGCCGAAGGGCCTGTTTCTGTGTTGTCTATCTGGACGAGCCTTTTGAGTTCAAGCTTTAAAAGACCAAACCATTTTTAAATTTAATATCAACGGTATAGAATGAATCAAGATACAAGATGTCTGTCCAACGGCAAGTGTCGAAGGCACTTCCTGAAACGGAGGCTCTGAAATTACAGGGAGGTTCTGGCTGGTATGAGGCCCGGCTTCCTCTGGAAGGAGGAGAGGAGGCAGGGATAATGTGGGGGTAGGCGTGGGGAGGGGAGGGGGTAGCGATGCCTTCCTCCATTCACCTCCCATTTCCTCTACACCGTACCCCTCCTCATTCCCATGCCCATTCCCCTCCCCCATCACTTCCCCATTTCCCGTGCCCTGCTCGCCTCCCCCGCTCCCCTCCCCAACCTAACCCTAACCCCTAACAAACTCTATCCTTAACGTTAACACTACCGATACCTTTAAACACTACACCACGTCCCCAACCCTAACTCTTATTTCCACTCTGTCCCCTAACCCTATCCCTACGCTGTCCCCTAAACCCAACCCTAATCCTACCCACCTTCCCCAAACCCCAACTCACACCCCACCTCTACCTCCTACTCCTACCCCCTTCCCCTAAACCTAAAACAAGCCCACTTCCCCAAACTCTAAACCTAACCCTAAACCTCGACCTAACCCGAGCCCACATCTCCTAACCCCAAACCTAACTGTACCTCTACCCGTCCATGACCCATATCTTAATTCTACCCACCTTCCCCAACCATAACCTAAACCCTACCCCTATCCTCTACACCTACCCCCTTCCCCTAATCCTACCCCATACCTGCAACCCCTTCCACTACCCCATTACCTACCCCTACCCTCTCACTACCTCCTTTCTCCTACCCCCTTCCCCTATCCCTCCTTCCCCTAAGTTAGGGGTAGGAAGGGGAGGGGAAGGAGGGGAAGGGGAGGAGGGGAAGGGTAGGAGGTGAAGGGGAGGGGCAAAGGAGAGGGAAAGGGGAGGTGAAGGGAGGAGGGCTGAGTTTAGGGCATAGGTGTGAGGGTAGGTGAAAGGGAAGGTGAGTGGGAGGGGATTGGAATGGAGGAGAGGTAGGGGAGAAATGGGTGGGGGAAATGGGTGAAGGTATATGGAAAAAGTGGGGAATGGAGTTGGCAGGGCCAGAGGGAGAAGGGGAGGGGTTCAGGCCATCATGATGTTGTCCGTCCTCTGTTCAGCTGGGATGCAATGTTCTTCTGGACTCGTGTCTTGTCTCTGAGATCGCTCCTTCTCCTGGGAAGAGAAATACGAGTGATAGAGATGCCGTCTCCGAGGCCTGATCACGATGACTTTGGAGGGCCCCAACTCTTCCCCCATCAACCCCCTCCCTACCTCTGCACACTAGGGCCTTTCCCTTCCTCTGCTTTACCTGAGGAAGTGTGTTATGGAGAAAACCACAATCTATATCTGCAGATCTCAGAGTACCGTGTCTCCATCAGGCAACACCCTGGTTCACCATGACATGGCAGCAAGATGCTGGACAAATCATGGATGGATCAGTCGAGTCCCTTCAGCTGACCCATCTGAACCTACCCCATAACAATATTACTCTTCCCTCCCTCCACCAGTACCTTCTGTTTTTCTTTTATTCCTGTCCCGAAATTAAAATCTTTTTCATGACTTTTTTGGACCAGCCTCCACTACTACCCCTGGCAATGCATTCCAGCCACCCACTACATTCTGTGTCAACAAAATATCCCCCTCACATCTTGTCTAAAGTTCCCTCATCTCACCTTATTTAGACGTCCACTGGTATTCTCGCCCCAGGAATGCACACAATATTCCAAGTGTGGTTTGACTAGAATTTTATACATCTGCAACGTTACCTCTCAGTTCTTGAACTCAATCCCTGACTCCTGAAGGCTAGCACACAATACAGCATCTTAAACTCCCTCTCAATTTGCACAGCAACCTTGAGCGATTTATGGAGCAGGATCTAAATATTTCTCTGTCCTGCACACTGTTCTTAATCCTGCCATTAACCAAGTGCTCTGCGCTCATGATCTTGTAATCCGCATTCAATAAAGATATTGGTCTATATGAAGCTACTTTTAATGGGTCTCCAACCTTCTTTGGAAAAACTGTTATTCATGCCCTTGAAAATGACTCTGGAAATAAACCTGTACCAGTTGCTTGTTTAAGTACATCTGTATTTACAGGATTGAACTCCATCTGTCACTTCTCTGCAAACTGGATGACCTCTGACAACCTTCTGCACTGTCTACAACATCTCTACCTCTGTGTCATCCCCTGACGTACCCACCCTTCCACTCCCATCATCATTCATAAAAATCACAAAGAGCAGGGGTCCCAGAGCAGATCCCTTTGGAGAGCCACTAGTCATTGTTCCATCTACTACTACCCTCTGTTTACTGCAGACAAGCCAATTCTGAATCCACACAGCCAAGGCTCCATGGATCCCATGCCTCCCGACGTTCTGAATGAGGCTACCGTGACGACCTTGTCAAGCACCTTACTAAAATCCACGTGCAGCACATACAGACCTTGACCTTCATCTATTTCCTTTGACACCTCCTCGAAATACTCAATTTGATTCGTGATGCAGGACCTGCTCCTCACAAAACTATCCATGAGTTTCCCCAGCATGTTTGTGCATTGCCCTCGGCCCCAGCATCTGCAGACTTCCTGGCCAGTCCCTCCCTTACCCCTTCCCAGAGCTTCCGCATCCATTACAACATTAAGCATTGCTGCCCAGTACTGCCCAGTACAGACCTTTGTAAACGTTCTCCACAACCAACTAACCCTTACCCGTACCACACCCATAACTATGGGTGGATTAAATATCCAATTAACTTCTTTCTGAAGTAATGTATCATGAATTTGATGTTGATTCCAATTTTGAATAACTTTTCATAATTCTAGTTCAGCTCCTGTAAAGTTAGATCCATTATCAGAACATAATTCTTTTACTTGACCACGTCTAGGAATAAAACGCTAAAGAACATTAATAAAAGAGTCTGTATCAAGCAATGACGCTACTTCAATATGAATTGCTCTCATAGTCAAACAAGTGAAAATAACTCCATATCGTTTTTCAACACTTCGTCCTCACTTTACTTGCAAAGGACCAAAATAATCAACTTCCACAGATGTAAATGGGAATTCATCAGGTGAAACTCTGTCCTGTGGTAAATCTGCCATTTGTTGTTGTCCAGGTTTTCATTCTCTCTGTTAGTCACAAAGAGATGAAACCTCATAATTTCATTATTAATATATTTAAGAACTGATGTTCTATCAGTCCAAAACACAGGATCTGCGGACTCCATCTGTAATTCTCTTCTTAACATAGCGTCCATTTTGCTCGCCATAATAGCAGCAGTCAATTCCATTCAAGGTCTGGTGACTGACTTTAATGGAGCCACTCTGTCTTTTCCCATTACAAATCCACCATCTACTCACACTTGGTTATTTCACAGGACTCAGTAACTGACAGGATCAAAACCACCTTCACTTACATCAGAAAAATGGTGTAACTGAGCAAATGTGGCCACTCCAAAGTCTGTTGACTTCAAAATTTCCAAGTATTTGAAGACGCTCAATCTAATTTTTCCAATCTTGTGCAATGGATTCTGGATTAGTTTCATCCCATCCAAATTTTCTTCTGCACAAAACTGGTATTTGGCCGGGCTGATCATTAGGCTGAATTCAGGCAGTCGGGAGAAGAGGGTGTGCAGGTGAGACTTGTGTTGTGCCCAGTCTCTGCTGGCGACAAGAATGTCATCCAGATAAATGAACACAAAATTCAAATCCCTGCGCACCGTATCCATGAGGTGCATTATGTCTGGGCGGTGTTCTTGAGCCTGAAAGGCATGCATAAAAATTCGAACAAACCGAAGGATGTGATGAAGGCCGTTTTGGGGATGTCCTCGGGGTGCAATGGGATTTGATGATACACGCACACCAGATTGACCTTGCAGAATACTCTCATATCATGCAGATTGGCCATAAAGTCCTGAATGTGAGGGATGGGGTAACGGTCAGATACTGTCATATCATTAAGCCGTTGATAATCTCCGCAGGGGTGCCAGCCATCGGAGGCTTTTGGGACCAGGTGGAGCGGTGAGCCCCAGGGCTGTCAGAGCGACGAATGATCCCCAGTTCCTGCAGATGCGAGAACTCCTCTTTCGTTATCTGGAGCTTATCTGGTGGGTTTAACAATAATGTACGATAAATTGTATCAGACACTATGACCCCAGGTTCACAGTTGGGAGAATATATAACGGAGATGTACAATCGACGACCTTGGCAGATACTGAGACACTGTGTTCACAGTACTGAGAAGGTTTAACAGAGAAGTATGGTAGAATAAAGCAGAATCTGTGACTCCAGGTTTACAGTAGTAAGAAGGTTTTAAAATGATGTATAATAAACTGAGGCAGATACTGTGAAATCTGGTTCACTGTGGGTGGAGGTTAATGGTGATGTACAGGAGACTACGTAGATACATTGATACTGGGCTCAGAGTGGGGAAAAAAAGCTTTATTGGTGTTGTATGGGAAACTGAGGCAGTTCCTGTGACACCGGGTTCATAGTGGGGAAAATGTTGAACAGAGTTGTACGATAACCTTTGGCAAATAAAGTGACACCAGCTTCATATTGGGGAGAATTTTTAATGATGATGTACACTAAACTGTGGCAGATACAGTACCACCAGGCTCACATTGAGGAGAAGGTTTACTGGTGATGTGCGGTAGAGTGGCAGGCTCTGTAACACCGAGTTCACAGTAGTGAGAAGGTATAATAGTGATGTACGATAAACTGTGGCAGATACAGTAAAACCGGTCTCCCAATGGGGAGAAGGTTTAATGATGATGTGTGGTAAACTTAGGCTGATACTTTAACACGAAGTTAACAGGGGGAGAAGGTTTAATGTTGATGAACGGTAGATTGAGGCAGAAACTGAGAGACAGCATTCACAGTAATGTGAAGGTTTAACAGTGATTTACTATAAACTGTGTTAGATACTGTGACAAGATGGTGCAGAGGGTAGACGTGTGGTTCCACCCTTCCCCAGTTAGACTATTAAATGCTTGATTTTAAAAGTTGTAAAAGTGATTAAAAATACTGTTTATAGACTTTGGAATTGTGGAGGATCAAAATAGCTACAAATGTGAAAAAATCGAAAACTCAGTTCCAGAAGAAATTACCTTACAAAAGTGTTGAAGAATTATGGCCGAGTTCAACTTGAAGCAACGGAGTCGTTGACTGGCGTCTCCAAGCCTCAGAGGATTCCTGCCCGGCGAAGTATTTCGTCGGCACCACTTGCGCTATCGCAAGATGGCACCAGCTCAGCGATGAGTTCAGCGGTTTTGACTCGTGCACTCATGAACACAGGCGTGAGGGCGGGCCAGCTGAGCGAGGACAGGCACATAAGCGTGCAGCATTGCCTGGTGGTCAGGAGAGGTACAGTGTAGCATCAGAAGACGCACTGCGTAGTCGGTGGCCCTACTGGGCATGCACAGTGTGTTGAGGGTCCACAAACCTTTGGAGAAGGTGTGGGCTGTGGGGGAGCCTGATCGACGGTGAACTGACGAGGTCGGCACACTGTTGTCGGGTGTCCAGACCCACAGCAGCACCGGAAGAGGACCTATTGCTATGGAGGAAGAAGATGCTCAATTTCATTAGAATTTCAACAACTGGGGACTGCGGCAAAAGAAGGTCAGCCTCAAATGGAGGTGATGGATCCTGGACTGGATTCTGTGTTTCCAATTCGGGAAGGGATTGCTCAGCTCATGGAAGATATGGCAAATATATCAATGCAGATGACTCATCAGATGACTCAAGGATTTTCAGAAATGAAAACTAAAATGAACACTGTGTGTGAAGAAATAACTTTTATGAAGCAAGATATTAATGTAGTTAAGAGTGATGTAACGAGATGGACACGATCAGTGGATACTGTGCAAGATCATTTTAAAAAGATTGAGGAGGCTTTCTTGAATGCAAGAGTCAAATGGAGCATAATAGAGAAAAAATGGAAATAGTGGAAGATCCTTTTGTAGATTTGGGGATTCAGAAGAAGGAATTATTGAAGAAGTTTGGCTCATTAGAAAACCAATGTCGTAGAAATAATGTTAAGATAGTAGGTCTTCCGGAAGATATGCAAGGTTCGGATCCGATGTAGGTTTTGAAGAAATGGATCCCAGAAGTGTAGGGCAGGTAATTTATTCCAGATGGACTGGAATTAGATCGAGCAAACAGAGCGTTAAGGAAGAAACCATTTCCAGGCGAATTACCACGAGCAGTTATGATTCACTCTTTTAAATATCAAGACAGAGAGATGATCCTCCGATTGGTGGTGCAGAAAACACGGCAAAATCAGGATCCACTGATGGTTCAAAATAATAGGGTTTTTTTTAATGCAGATCTGAGTCAAGAAATTATCAGAAGAGACCGAGAATTTAATTCAGCCTAAGAAGTATTGTGGCGAAAGGGATATAAATTTGCTTTTCGTTATGCGGCAGTATTGAAAGATTTTTATGGGAATTTTCAATCTCAGTTTTTTGAGAATGACCACGATGCTTTAATATTTGCTAATTCATTGCCAGATGTATGAGGAAGTGGGCGATCGTCACCATTGTCACCAAAGGGAAAGGTCAATGGGAATGGAAATGGGAAGATTGGAAAATATGGAAAGAATGGGAAAAAAGTTGAATTGACACAAAGTCTTCTCAATATTGAAGATCCGGAACAATCAGTGGGACTGGAATCACTGGGTTGAATGTTTTTGTTTCAGTACTTTGTGAAAGTCTGACTGGGGGTGGGTGACACTGAGTCCTTTAGTCACATGCCACTTGTGGACTTTACCACACCCAGATTTTTAGGGGGCTACTACTCTTGAGTAACTTGTTTTGGGATTGATGTTTCTCTTTTTTTTGGAATTTTTAAAATAGGTGGGGATTAGAATACTGTGAGACTTAGAAGGGGTGCATTATTTTATAGTAGGATTCACATTTGTGAGGTTTAACAGTGATATACTATGAACTGTGTCAGATACTGTGACACCAGGTTCACAGGGGGAGAAAGTTTAACAGTGATTTACAGTATGTTGAGGTAGATAATTTGACACCAGGAGTAAAGTGGGGACCAGGTTTAATGGTGATGTACTGTAGACTGAAGCAGATACTGTGACACCAGGCTCATTGTATTGTTCATTTATCTTAATTACAACATCTTATATATATGCTCCATTTTTTGTGGCAACTTCCAAACATTAGATAAACTTCTATTCTAATCAGATTTTGTTCATTTAAATAGGACACCACTAAAAGCCCAAATCGTTTGATCTCTTATGTATTGCTGCTCAAATTAATTTCTTTACCTGGGTTTGGGTTCAACGGCACTTCAGTTTGCTTCATTAATTTTTCATCCCCTCGTTTTGTGCTTTCTGCTTTGCTCAGCCGATTCGCCAAATGGGCATCCAACTCTGTCTTCTCAGCTTGACCCAACATCTCCTCTGTAAACTTAAGCAAACCAAGAAGACTAACGTTAAAATTTTCACCTTGGCATTTTCAAAAACAAAAATGACGCTGTGACTTGCAGTTTCACATCATCATCCCACTTGCTAAACTTGCAAGCAACTGCACCTCATCCTACAGCTGGAAAACTGCAAGAGAACTGCTTGGTTAAAGCAAAGATTCCACCCAGTCACCCCATTAAAGGCCTCCAAGTTAACAACAGATAGCAACCTGAAAGTTAAATAGAAAGATCTGTATCAGGAAGATTAACGGGCTTTAAAAAAAAATAATTTCCACTATTGAAAGAAAACTCCTCAGGGAACACCAGGCTCTTGTTGAACAATTCCTGTTGTATTCCTCAAAATAGTTTGAATCTTGATTTCAAGCAGAGTCATTTGGTGAGATTGTTGGTCCAGAACAAACCCTGCCCACACACTCCCTTAAATACCTGCAAAGTCGTGGCTCAGCTCTGCTCCATGCTTAAGCTATCAAGCTTTTCTGAAGAGAAAACGGACTTCAGATGCTGGTACGTTGAGTCACAAAAACACTAATGCTTGCCTGAACAACACACCTCTATCTGAAAACCAACAAGAACCTTCCCGAGTGGTAAATATCAACAAGACATAATATCATGTAACTGTTGTGTTTGTGTCGTTGGAGAATTGCCTTTCCATTCAATCAGAATTCGAGTTTTGGGTGCTGTATTTGAGAAAAGATGTGCTGGTGTTGGAGAAGGTCAGAGATCATTTACTGGAATGATATCAGGAATGAAAGGGTTAGTGTATGAGGAACAATTGTCGACTCTTTGACTGTACTAGTTGGAGTACAGAAGGATAAGGGGGACCTCAGAGGCATTTCAAATGCTAGATGGACTGGGCAGAGTACATATGGCAAAGATTATTTCCGATGGTAGGGGATTCTAGGACACGAGAGCATAATTTCAGGATAAAAGGGTGTCAATTTAAAACAAATGTGGAACAAATTGATTGTGTCAGTGGGTCGTGAAACCCACGTGACGTCATTGGGTGTATTTAAGGCAGAGATTGACAAGGAATCAAGGGTTATTGGGAGAAAGTTGAGGAGTGGGGGTGAGTGGAAGAATGGTGGAACAGACTCGACGGGCCTACTTCTGCTCCTATATCTTGTGATCTATATCCTGCTGGAGACCTAGTCAACCCTCCTCTTGCATCCCATTCTTAGAAAACATGCTGCATCGTGGTTTTATGTGACGTGAACCCATTTCCGATTGAATCCCATGTTACAAGTAACCCAATGCAAATTCTGCATTGAGAGGACTGCAGCTTCCTCATTTTAAAAATTGTTATGGAGCAGCTCAAATGAGATTTCTTGCTTCTTTTTTTGAAAGGGTTAAAATAGAATCAAATAAAATAGGAGAGGGAAAAGCAAAAGAATTTATGTACAAGTGGGAATCAAAATTAATGGTTGGTGATAAAGATACACAATTGTTGAAACATTTGATTAATATATGGAATAAAATAAATGATGAAATTGGTGTAAGTGGATGTACATCACCCAGAATGGCTTTGATTCAAAATCCTCGTATCTTTTTTAAAGGATCATCAATTTCTGGATAGCTGGTTTCATAAGGGGATTATAAATGTTGAAGATTGTTATGAAAGGGGTCAATTAATGTCATTTGAGCAATTGAGAAATAAATATCGTATACCTCATCACAATCTTTTTGCTATTTCCAACTTAGAGCATATTTGAAGGATAAGTTAGGACCAACTATGTTGTACTGAAATAGAAATTCCTTATAAGAGGAATTGTTAAAAACAATTATTTGATGATGTCCTCTTTATTACAAGTAGGAACTTTAAAATGAGGAGTTCATAAGTTGAGACAAAGGTGGGAAATGGATCTGAATATTGTAATTGATTGGCAAATATGGGCAGATCCATATAAGGATCTCAATGTAATGTACAAATTAGTTCAGTATAATTGTTTTGACATCAGTCATGTAGCAGATGTCAGAAAGGATTTTATCTGAAAGCTGCCCCTGGAGTCAGGTGACTCAGGCTGTTGGATTTGAAAAGCTCTACAGGAAGATGATTTGGCAATAGAGATCACGTGATCCAGGGGAGATGTATTAATTCACTTCAACTCAGCAGTCTGGAACTATTGACCAGAGTTCCACATTGCAGCAGTGAGGAAGGAATTCACAACTAGTTTTTCTTCTACAGTTACTTCTTACACCAGTGAAATTGAATAGAATAAAATCAGAATTATCAGATCAATGTTTTAGGTGTGTTGAAGATGTTGCAACTTATCTTTGTCCTAATGCAAGATCTTTTTGAGGAGAATGACAATATTAATGGAACAAGTTATAGGATATGTTTTTCCGCAGAATCTGACCTTAATTTTATTAGGAAATATTGAAGGAACAAGGCCCAAATTAAATCTATTAATATATCAATTGAAATTTGTTAAATTAACGTTAGCGGTGATGAGGACATGTATTGCACTTACTTGGAAATAAGATATACATATATTTTTAGGGATGCCAAGATGACATGCAAATATTCAAGGTTGTATTCCTTTGGAAAAAGATTACAAATAGCTTGAGAAATATATATTCTATGCATTTGCAAATTTGGCACCTGAATATTCAAATATAAGGCTTCAATTTGTAATAATGCCATTTCCATCCATCTAGACATGTGAGATTCTCCTCTTAGTTAATTTGTAACTAAGAAGTCTCCTGTTGGTGACTTCAAGAGAGGAACCCACGCAGGCTGCGGGCTTCTGGACATAGCAGTCAAGGAACTCACACCAGGCTGTGGAATGCTAGAGACTGGGTCTAAACTGGCTAAAAGGGTGTCAAGTATCAGTCCTGGGATACGAGTGAGTGCTAAATGGTTCCTAATTATGTCAGAGGTTCAAAACTGGAGCTCACATTGCCAATGACTTGGATGGTCTGTGAGCATTGAAAGAGAATCCACAGACCCTCAGTGACTTGTCCCAGGGTTCAGGGTGGCAGGGGATGGTGGGTGCAAGAGGTATTTCAGTCAACTTCTGCCAGAGGTGAATCTGTTTGTCTTACAGCAGGAAAAAAGCAATTTTGTGTGATATGACACTTTTTAATTACATGACAGTAAATTGTCTCTCCTGAAATAGAGAGAGAGGTTCAAGTTTCAAACTATTACAAATTCTACTCACCAGATTATACCTCTTCCCACTTTTTATTTTTGCAAGGACACCGTTGATTTTATCACAACTCCTCTGCTGCGTCTGTCCTGTGACAGATTATATATTTTATATTGTATATAGAGATGTTTTTGAAAGAGATGGATTGGAGGAGTCGTTTAGGTCACAAACAAACACATACACTTCACAATACAGCTCTTATTTAAAATGCAAGAGCTTGGCTGAGAGTGAGTCATTCAGGCACCAAGAGCCTTTTCAAAGACAAAACAAGGAGACTGTTTTACTAAAGAATTTCAAAAGCAGGTGTAAATTGATTATTGCTTTTAAAGGAACAGATGAATGGACTCAGAAGTTTGGGTCTGGTGCAGTAATCTGGCTGGTTCCAGTTTGCTGTTCTAAGAAGTTCATGTGGTTTTGCAAGCAGAGAGGAGAGACCAAATAGGCTTTTTCTAAGAGAGAGAGAGAGAGAGAGAGAGAGAGAAAGAGAGAGAGAGAGAGAGAGAGAGAGAGAGAGATGGCAAGCTGGCATCTTGTTTTGAAGACGGGGTGTTAGTTCTCAGTTCAGCATGTTGAAAAACTTTGTTGTCCATATGAAGAAATAGCTGGATAGAAATGATGTTTCACTTGAAAAAAGGGAAACAAAAGGAACTCTATGGTGACCTGCAGAAGAGGTTATCATTTGGAAAACCCTGATGGGTCAAGTTTCTTTGGCAAGACACCAAAGTGGCTGATCAGAGGGAATCAGTTTATGTATGTCCAATGAGCAAGCAATCCCTCTCTGAAACCAATAAGAGCCTTACTGGAGGGTACACATTTACTTTTAAGCACCAGAGCTTGGTGCAAATTCATAAATGTTGAATTCTGTGCACAGTATAAGAATTGATAGACACCGGTGAACTTGGAGTTGTGTCAAAGAACTTTATGCACATTAAATACACCTGCATTTAAAATTAGATGGTGGTAATGGAAGACTGTTAATAGTGATAAGTTAAAGTTTGATCCTGATTTTTTTTTTGTTTAAAGAAAATTAAAAACGATGTTTGTTTAAGAATCAATGGCGTGATTGTTCAAAATCAGCCTGTAACCGAAAGTATTCTTGGACTGAAAAGACATCTGGGCCAAATGACTATTTAAAGACAATCTGTACATGATTGTACATCCTAAGGTACAATATAACCAGTTAGAGCACAGAACAGGCCAGTTCGGCCCAACTAGTGCCATAACAAATTCCCACCCTCCTACTCCCACTGACCAATACCCAGTCCATACCCCTCCAGTCCTCTCCTCTCCATGTAACTATCCAGTCTATACTTAAATGTAACCAATGATCCCGCCTCAACTACGTCTGCCGGAAGCTCATTCCACATCCCTACCACCCTTTGCGTAAAGAAATTTCCCCTCATGTTCCCTTTATAATTTTACCCCTTCAATCTTAAACCATGCCCTCCAGTTTGAATCTCCCCCACTCTTAATTGAAAAAGCCTATCCACATCTACTCTGTCTGTCCCTTTTAAAATCTTAAAACACCTCTATCAAGTCCCCTCTCAATCTTCTACGCTCCAGAGAAAAAAGCCCCAGTCTGCACAACCTTTCCCTGTAACTCAAACCTTGAAATCCTGTCAACATTCTTGTGAACCTTCTCTGCACTCTCTCTATTTTGTTTATATCTTTCCTATAATTTGGTGACCAAAACTGTACACAGAACTCCAAATTTGGCCTCACCAATGCCTTGTACAATTTCATCATAACCTCCCTGCTCTTGAATTCAATACTCCGATTTATGAAGGCCAACATTCCAAATGCCTTTTACACCACACCATCTACCTGAGTATCAGCCTTGAGGGAACTATTTACCATCACTCCTACATCCCTTTGTTGTTCTGCACATCTCAATCTTTTCTTTGGCTTGGCTTCGCGGACGAAGATTTATGGAGGGGGTAAAAAGTCCACGTCAGCTGCAGGCTCGTTTGTGGCTGACAAGTCCGATGCGGGACAGGCAGACACGATTGCAGCGGTTGCAAGGGAAAATTGGTTGGTTGGGGTTGGGTGTTGGGTTTTTCCTCCTTTGCCTTTTGTCAGTGAGGTGGGCTCTGCGGTCTTCTTCAAAGGAGGTTGCTGCCCGCCAAACTGTGAGGCGCCAAGATGCACGGTTTGAGGCGTTATCAGCCCACTGGCGGTGGTCAATGTGGCAGGCACCAAGAGATTTCTTTAGGCAGTCCTTGTACCTTTTCTTTGGTGCACCTCTGTCACGGTGGCCAGTGGAGAGCTCGCCATATAACACGATCTTGGGAAGGCGATGGTCCTCCATTCTGGAGACGTGACCCATCCAGCGCAGCTGGATCTTCAGCAGCGCGGACTCAATGCTGTCGACCTCTGCCATCTCGAGTACTTCGACGTTAGGGGTGTAAGCGCTCCAATGGATGTTGAGGATGGAGCGGAGACAACGCTGGTGGAAGCGTTCTAGGAGCCGTAGGTGATGCCGGTAGAGGACCCATGATTCGGAGCCGAACAGGAGTGTGGGTATGACAACAGCTCTGTATACGCTTATCTTTGTGAGGTTTTTCAGTTGGTTGTTTTTCCAGACTCTTTTGTGTAGTCTTCCAAAGGCGCTATTTGCCTTGGCGAGTCTGTTGTCTATCTCATCGTCGATCCTTGCATCTGATGAAATGGTGCAGCCGAGATAGGTAAACTGGTTGACCGTCTTGAGTTTTGTGTGCCCGATGGAGATGTGGGGGGGCTGGTAGTCATGGTGGGGAGCTGGCTGATGGAGACCCCAACAATGAAGACGCTGTTTACATCCGGTACCGCACGGATGGCAGTCTCTTCAATCTGAGGCGCCTGCAAGCTCACACCAAGACACAAGAGAAACTTGTCCGTGAACTACTCTTTGCAGATGATGCCGCTTTAGTTGCCCATTCAGAGCCAGCTCTTCAGCGCTTGACGTCCTGCTTTGCGGAAACTGCCAAAATGTTTGGCCTGGAAGTCAGCCTGAAGAAGAAGAAAACTGAGGCACATCTCAATAGTCCACCATTTAATGCATATGACCTATTTAGATTTGCGCTTTTTCTATCCACTAAAAATTGTTGAAGAGCAAGAATAGACAATACAATCACATAAAATTCCCATCCATACAGCACACGTATTAATACACAAAACAATCACATCTCCTTATTGGTCAGGAAGGGCCTACATTTCCCAAGGAGGCTGAGGAGGTCAAGGCCAACGGTTCTCATCCTGAGATTTTACAGGAGCGCAGTTGAGTCTACTGTCTGGCTGCACCATTGGATGGTCTAGTTGCTGTAAAGCATTAGACAGGAATGATGCAGAGTAGTGAGGATCACTGGGATCTCCCTTTTTCTGGAGATGACATTTACTGGGAGTGTTGTTCAAATCAGGCTCAAGCAATAGTACAAAGACCATTTTCACCACGTCCATCATCAAAATCAGGACTTACAGGCTGGGGAATAGCTTCTTCCCACAGGCTGTGAGATGGATGAAAAGTATCCTCTAAGTGCAATAATCCTCCAAATATTTATATATGTAGCGGCTACTTCGACAGAGCTATTACAGCAACACACACACACACACACATACCAGGTTAGTCAACACAAGACTGCTTTATTCAGTCTTTACAGGCTTCTTCTATTTACAGCATGTCCTGTGCTCCATGGGTCAAGGTGGGACATCATTATGTGTTTGCTGCAGATCCACGGGCCCTGTCAGCGTCCCGCACCTTCCGGCAGGAGAAATCACAGACCAACGAGCTGTTCCTTGGCACGCAGCACCACGTGCATGTGGTCAATTAAATGGATGAGTTCCCAGCTGTCTGCCTTACGATTTCATGTGCCCGCCAAAGAAACTTGCCCACTCGGCCCGCTACACAGCTGCTACACCCCCCAGAACCGTCGGCAGAAAGTAAAACACCAGCTGCATGCACCTTAGGTGGACACGCTAATCGTCTGGGCTGGAGGCACTGAATGGGTGAAGCGGGATCCACATGGGCAGGCTTGTGTCTGTCCAAACTAAACAGCTGCGAATGTCCCCCAATGTCCAAAGTATACTCAAACCCATCCTTCTTCACCACGCAGAAAAGGTCCTCATACGGTCGTTGTAACAGCATTCCTGGGTCCTGTCTGCGCACAAAAACAAAATCCGCGTCCAGGAGTGGTGGGGCACATTCTGTTAAGGGGATCCAAGCCAGTGGGTAGGAAAAGCTTTGCTGATCGTGATACCATGTCGAAGCTGCTGAAGGATGTTCAGATCAGAATTGGTTGTGAAATCAATGTCCCATGAAACTGTAAGGACCAGACCATAAAGCATCTCTGCGGAAAATGCAGACATATCTTACTTTGGAGCTGTGTGCACTCCCAAAAGAATGCATGGCAACTCATCAACCTAACTGGGACCAGTGAGTCGGGCCTTAAAAGTG
The DNA here is from genome assembly GCF_036971445.1 of Narcine bancroftii. Lineage (NCBI taxonomy): Eukaryota > Metazoa > Chordata > Chondrichthyes > Torpediniformes > Narcinidae > Narcine > Narcine bancroftii. Next base: position 113,406 of record NW_027211821.1, on the reverse strand, counting down.
GACTTCAGTTGCCAGTGGGAAAGAGGGTGAATTGTGTTCTGCGGACTGAATTAATGTGGGAAAACCAAATCCAGTTGACGATGAATGCTCTGGCCCTTGTCTCAGTGTCACTGGATGGCAACGGGACGGCCTCTGGTCAGCACGTGAAATGTTCTACAACTGTTAGAATGTATCTCATGTTTTGAGATTCTGGCAATGGTCCAAGCAGGTCCACATGCACGTGTTCCAACTGCCTGCATACTGTCGGGAAATATTGAAGAGGTACCTTATTGTGGCACTGAATCTTGGCAGTCTGGCAGGAGGTACATATGCAAACCCATTGCTCGACACCTTTTCTCAGTCCATGCTATACATATTTATTTGACATGAGCTTGACAGATGTTCTGATGGATGGATGAGATAAGCTGTGTCTCTGGTCAATAAGGTGTTTCTTCCAAGATGCAGGAAACATTGGTCCAATATCTTATCCTGAGATATGATCTGCTGGCATTCAGAAATCATATCATAGACTAGAGTATAGCTGGAAGAGATGCAGCAACTGTTTAACGCATTGGTGAGGCCAGGTTTGGAGAATTGTTTTCAGTTCTGGTCTCCAAATATAGGAATAAAATAGGTAACGTGGAGAGGGTGCAGAAAAGATTTACAAAAATGTTACGTGTCTTACAACATCTAGAGTACAGAGAAAGATTAAGGAGACAGCGACTTTATTCATTCAAACGTAGACGGATGAAGGGGGTTATGATAGAGGTATTCAAATTATGAAAGGAATAGATAGACTGGACGTGAGTAGACTCTTTCCCCTGAGGGCAGGGGAGGTTGGAACAAGAGGGCATGAGTTCAAGGTAAGGGTGCAAAACTTCAGGAGGAATGTTAGAGGATGCTTCTTCACTGAGAGAGTGGTGGCAGAATGGAATGATCTTCCAGAAGAGATAATTGCGGCAGGGTCCTTTCTGTCATTTAAGAGAAGGTTGGATGTGTACATTGATATGAGGGTGTTGGAGGGATATGGCCAGAGTGTTGGAGGGGAAAACTAGTGGAGTTGTTCATGTGAACTGGCACAGACTTGAAAGGCCAATATGACCTGTTTCTGTGCTGTAAACTGTCATATGGTTATATGTGCTGGACTCCACGGGACAAGGTGGGACATCATTAAGAGTTTGCTGCCAGCGGGTTTGAATTAAGCCCCGTGATTATCCCACGCATTCCGGCAGGAGACTCCAAAAATCGAAAAGATGTATTAACTATTTCCATGAACCCTCCACTTTTACATCTATTTTTCTAAATCCACCCCATAATCTAGACATCTTTACTTAACACAAACCACATTTCTTCTCCCATTCAAAGCACTCAGTAATACACCAAGGCAGTAAAATAAAAGCTCAATGCTGGAAATACTCAGCAGGTTATCTACTTGAAAAATAATCGGAGTTAAAACCTTCAGGTCGATAACCTTTCACTGGGATTCAGAAAGATGATCAAATAAACCTGATTCTCTTTGCTGAGAAAAAGAAGAGAGGGAAATAACAAATTGATTACATGGGATGAAAAGCCCGAGCAGCAGAAATGGCAGTGATGCTGGATGAGTGGAGTCCACTCATTGATCAACACATCTGTCTGGATGGAGGGATAAAGGATAAACAAGACAAACACGATGCTGTCACTGTGAGGTACAATACGACAGCTGCAGAGAATCTGAAATGAAGGAATGGTGAAAATACTTGTTTTTGGATCAATGTGACAAAATTTGACCTGACAAAAGAAAACAAAATTGTTTTGCTCTGCCAGAACTCTCTAGATCAAGGGGCACAATAAAATAGTCCAGAAGCCAACATTATGAAATTGAACAGCCAAGTTACGCAAATCGGCAGCAAGAGATAAAACACTGTTACATAATTCCATGAAAGTGGTGTCACAGGACGACCGGGTTCTAAAGACAGCTTTTGTCATCTTGGCCTTCATTAATTAACATATTGAAAATAAGAGTTGGGAAGTTATGATGAGGTTGGATAAGATGATGGTGAGGCCCACTTAGGAGTATTGTGTGCAGTTCTGGTCACCTAGCTACAGGAAGGGTATTAGTAAGATTGAAAGAGTGCAGAGAAGATTTACTAGGAAGCTGCCAGATCTTCAGGAGTTGAGCTACAGGGAAAGGTTGAACAGGTTGGGACTTTATTCCTTGGAGTGTTGAAAAATGAGTAAGAGATTGCTTAAAGTGGAATATGAATGGGAAAAAAGGCTGAGAAAGACTGCAGTGGACCCAATTGTGAAGGAAATATTTTGCTTGAGAAAAATTGTCATTGGTCTATTTCCTCTTGAGTTATGAAACCACGCACAGAACAAGTCAATGAGGTACAATTAAAACAGTGGTTTTCAAACTTTTTCTTTCCAATCACATTCCACCTTAAGTAATCCCTTACTAACAGAGCACTTCTGGCACAGGGATTAAGTGGAATATGATCCGGGAGGTGGGGGTGGGGGTGTGGAGGAGGAGTTTGAAAATCACTGCTCCAGATGAAAAGGTTTCTCCATCTCCTTTTTCAGCAGATATCCTTTTATTCTGAGGTTGTGCCCACTGGTCCTAAACTTTCGCACGACTGGCAAAGTCCTCTCTATCCAGCCCTTTCACTAGTCATCAGATTTCAATGAGGTCCTGCCTCATCCTTCTAAACTCGGGCGAGTATAGGCACAGAACCATCAAATGCTCCTCAAACTTTATTCCTCTCATCCCCAGGATCATTCTTGTAAACCACCTCTGGACCATCACATCCTCTCTTAGAAATGGGGCCTAAAATTGCTCACAACACTTACGAGATCAGGACAACCAGAAGGTGGTCACGGGAGGGAAGACAGCTGCAGGAGTGTCTAGAGTCCGTGGATTGGATGGTGTTCAAGGAGTCAGCTGAAGGGAGGAGTGGGGGGGGGGGGGTCGTGGCAAGATGGCGTTGATAAAAGACGTGAGAAGTCACCTCTCCCTGACTGAACTGTTCAATACTCGAACTGTAGTGACTTTTTTGACTTTATCAATGTTTTGAACAGAAATTTACTACAATAGGATTCTGGAAATGAAGAAGGGAATAAAATAGTGTTGGGCACGACCAGTTGCCCCAATAATCACAGAGACAAAGACTGAGGGGAACGATAGGCTTTATTACACACAAGACTGCAGGCCCGGGTCCAAGTGAGGGAAGTGAAGGGAAGGAAGAGGTGGCTTGACCTTTATGGCCTGGGTCACAGGGGAGGAGTCTAGGAGAGGATGACATCAGGAGGGGGGGGCAGCCCATGCCTGTTGTGGTCAGTACATACAATACCATATCATAACAAGCAACTTAGAAAAAAACTAGTTTGTCAACCTGTGAAAAGTACAGAAGAAGCAAGGCCGACCTTCCAGAAGGAACCTCGAGACCAGTTAGAAATGAATCTGAAGCCTCAACGTGCAAGTCAGGACCAGCTGGAAGAAACATCTACATCCTCTGCACATCTGGAGATGAAAGATAGCACCGAGATCTTTGGCCGATCCAGGAGGAGCAAAAGTGTGGAATTCGACACGAGCCAGGCTTGACTAAGGAGAGTTGAGCGTGAGTGCCAAAATGCAAGCATGAGTTACCTGGAAGGGGACTGTCTGTATGCAGCGGCGCATCTGAAGATGTTCTCACTTGAAAGAATTTCTGGATCCGATCCATAGTCCGGCTGCCAGGTAGGAGGTGGAAGAGAAGAGGTGGAGGAGGACAACTCAGAAGTTCAAGAAGAAGAAGAGCAAGATTTACTACTTGCTGCAGTTGGACTCAATGAAGGGAGGCCTAAGGCTTTAAGAACATCTCCTTCTCCAATGAAAGCTGTTGTTTCACCAGATACCTTCCCCAGACTTCAAGGCACATGTAACAGGGATGGAAGTCAACCTCATGTCTACAGAACTGATCCAACAAAATGAAAAGATGATGTCTTCTGTGAACTAAGGTTGTGAAACTTTAAATGATCAATTTGCTGTTATGGAGGAAATAAATGGCTGGTATGTGTGAAGAAATTACATCTATTCAAGTTGATATTAATAAGAGTTTAACAGCAGTGGACACTGGACAAGATCAATTTAAGAAGATAGAAGACATTTTTATTGACTGTAAGGACCGTGTGGACCATTATGCGGAGAGAATGGATCATATTGACAATTTGTTTACAGGCTGAGATGTCCAGAAGAGAGATTTGTTAAAAAACATTGATTCGTTGGAAAATCAAAGTTCTCGTAATAATATTAAGATAGTTTGTCTGCCGGAAGATATTGATGATTCAGATCCTGTAAAATTATTTCTGGATCCACATGGGCAGGCTTGCATCTGTCCACACTAAACAGCTGTGAATGCCCCCCAATGTCCAAAGTATACACAACCCCATCCTTCTTCATCACAAGGAAAGGGCTCTCCTACGGTCATTGTAATGGCGCTCCTGGGACCTATCTGTGCACAAAAACATAATCAGTGTCCAGGAGTTTTGGGGGCACATTCTGTTTAGGGGAACCATGCCAGTGGGTAGGAAAACATTTGCTGATCACAACACCATGTCGAAGCTGCTGAAGGACGTTCAGATCAGAGTTGGTGTGAAATGAATGTCCCATGAAACTGTAAGGACCGTACCATAAACCATCTCTGCGGACAATGCAGACATCTTCATTTGGAGCCGTGCACACTCCCAATAGAACCCATGGCAATTCATCGACTATATTGTGTCCGGTGAGTAGGGCCTTCAGGTGCCGATGGAAACGTTCCACAAGTCCGTTGGACTGTGGGTGAATTGTGGTGCGTGGTCTGATGCAATGTGGGTCGGGAAACCAAATCTAGCCATCCAATTAATGATGAATGCTATAGCCCTTGTCTCAGTGTCACAAGATGGAAACGAGATGGCTTCTGGCCAGCGTGTGAAACGTTCTACGACTGTTAGAATGTATCTCATGTTTTGAGATTTTGGCAATGGTCCGAGCAGATCCTCATGCACATGTTCCAACCACGTGTGTACCACTGGGAAAGGTTGAAGAAGTGCCTTAGTGTGCCGTTGAATTTTGGCAGTCTGGCATGAGGTACATGTGCAGACCAATTGCGCGACGCCTCGTGTACTGGTTTTCTGCCAGGGGATTAGCAACAAATTCTCTTCTACGACATGCTTTAGCAGCATCCAATGCACCTACTATGTACCAGAATTTCATGTCCTCTGCCATTATGACACAAGACAAAACTAAGTTTCATCCTTGGTTGATGGGTCTGGAAAGGAGGCAAGTGAAGTCCTAACATCGATTGGGAAACACAGTCAGTGAGAGGTCAGCATGGCTTAGAGTTTAGACAACGTGTTCAGGACTGCTTTTTGCAGCAGTATGTGGAGATGCCCACGAGATGGGGGGCAGTGTTTGATCTGTGGTTAGGGAATGAAATGGGGCAGGTGGCGGAGGTGAGCATTGGGAAGAACTTCAGATCCAGTGATCATGGGTTAATTAGATTTAGCTTAATTATGGAAAGGGATAGGTCATGTCTGAACTCAAAGGTCTTCGAGTGGGGGAAGGCCAGATTTGAAGAAATGAAAAGAGATTTGCAAAGAGTTGTGTGGGCTGATCTTTTAGCTGGAAATGATGAACAGGAAAATTGGAGGGTATTTAAAGGTGAGATTTTGAGAGTACAGGATCATTTTGTTCCAGATCGGCTGAAATGTAAGATTATAAGTTCAAGGGAGCTGTGGATTTCTAGAAAAATTATGAATGATTCGGATAAGAGGGAGGCCCATGCTCAATATAAGAAACAAAAGATTGATGAGATTTATGATCCTTACTTATATTGAAGAAAGAACCTCAAGAGGGAAATTAGAAAGGCAAAAAGAAGGTATGAAGTATCCATAGCTAATAAGGTGAAAGTGAGTCCTTCGGGTTTTTACAGATACGAGAACAGTACAAAGAGGGTTAAGGATAGAGTCCGTCCACTGGAAAATGGGAACGGTGGACTATGTGTAAGTGAGAAGCTGTATGAGATGGGGGAGATATTGAACAATTTTTTTTCTTTTCTGTATTCACGAGCAAAAGGGACACTGGACTATGTGAGATAAATGAGGTGAATGGCTTAGTTATGGAAAGGATAGGGATTAGTAAAGAGAGGGATTTGGAGCTTCTAGGGTCAATAGAGTTGGATGTCTCCTGGTCCTGATGGGATTTTCCCCAGGACATTAAGGGAGGTCAGGGAGCAAATAGCCGGGGCTCTGACAGTGATGTTTCAAACATCACTGGAGAAGGGTGTGGTGTCGCGGGATTGGAGGGTTGCAAATGTTGTTCCACTGTTTAAAAAAAGCAGAAGGTGCAGGCCAAGTATTTATCGGCCAGTAAGTTTTACTTTGGTGGTGGCAAAAGTTATGGAGGGTATTCTCAGAGATAGTATGTACAAATATCTGGATAGGCAGGGAATGATCAGGGGCATCCAGAATGGGTTTATGAAGAGAAAATCGTTTTAATGAATCTTGTTGAATGTTTTGAAGAGGTGACAAGGCAAGTGGCTGAAGGTAGGGTGGCTGACGAATCTATTTGAATTTTAGTAAGGCTTTTGATAAGGTTCCGCATGTAAAGTTAGTTAGGAAGGTTCAGTGACTAGGGATTAATAGATAGTGAGATGGGTTCAGAGGTGGCTGTAAAACAGACAGCAGAGAGTCATGGTGGACAACTGTCTGTGAGGATAGAAGCCTGTGACGAGCGGTGTGACTCAGGGATTGGTGCTGGGTCCCCTGATGTTTATCATTTATTTTCATGATTTGGATGAGGGGGTGGTTAACTGGGTAATCAAATATGCAGACGATACAAAATTAGGGGGACTGGTGGAATGTGAGGAAGGTTTTCTTGGATTACAGGATTTGGTTTGTTTGGAAAAGTGGACTGAAAGATGGCAGATGGAATTTAATGTTGACAAGTATGAGGTGCTGCATTCCGGAAAAAATAATGTTAATATGACATATGAAGTTCAGGGATGGGCATCGAGGAAGGCAGAGGAACAGAGGGATCTTGAGTTATGGTACAGATTTCCTTGAAAGTGGTTTCCCATGTAGACACGGTAGTTAAGAAGGCATGTGACATGCTGGCCTTCATAAATCATAGCATAGACTAGAGTATAGCTGTTTAAGGCATTGGTGAGGCCATGTGCAGAGAAGATTTACAAAAATGTTGCCTGACTTACAACATCTAGGGTACAGAGGAAGATGAAGGAGACAGCGACTTTATTCATTGGAACGTGGACAATTGATGGGGGTTATGATAGAGGTATTTAAAATTATGAAGGTAATAGATAGGCAAGACATGAGTAGACTCTTTCCACAGAGGGCAGGGGAGGCTGGAACAAGAGGGCATGAGTTAAGGGTAAGTGGGTAAAACTTCAGGAGAAATGTTAGAGGATGTTTCTTCACTCAGAGTGTGGTGGCAGAATGGAATGATCTTCCAGAAGAGATAGTTGCGGCAGGGTCCTTTCTGTCATTGAAGAGAATGTTGGATGTGTACATGGATATGAGGGGGTTGGAGGATATGGGCAGAGTGTGGGAAGGGGCTGGGGAATGGTTAGGGAGTGGAGTGGTTCATGTGAAATGGCATGCACTCGAAAGGCTGTTATGGCTTGTTTCTGTGCTGTAAATTGTCATATGGTTATATGTGCCGGGCTCCACGAGACAAGGTGGGACATAATGAAGTGTTTGCTACCGGCAAGTTTAAAAAAAGTCCCGTGAGTATCCCACACTTTCCGGCAGGAGTCTCCACAGATCAACGTGCCATTCCTCGGCACGCTGCACCAAGCACAGTCCATTAAATGGGTGAGTACACAGCTGTCTGTCTTATGTTTTCGTGCGCCCACTAAACAACTCTTATTCTGCCTTGTCTCACTGACGAGCATCCAGTCCAGAGACCTCCATCCCCCTCGTATCCCTGAACTTGTCCAAATTCTTCAATGCTAACATTGAGCTCATATTTCCTCATGCAGCTGGCAGCTTGTTCCACTCTCCCACCACCTTGTGTGGAGAAGTTCCCCCTCATGTTTCAACTAAACTTTTCCCCTTTCATCCTTGGCCCACGTATTAAGGACTTTTCCAAGAGGCGGAGTCTGAAGAAAACAACCTCTATCCTCAAGGACCCTCACCACCCAGGCCAAGCTTTCTTCACCCTGCTATCACCAGGGAAACAGGTCCAGGAGCCTGAAGACGAACACCCAATGGTACAAACACAGCTTCTCTCCCTCTGCCATCAGATTTCTGAATGGACAAGGAACCACAGTCACTCTCTCACTTACTCTTCATTTTGCACAAATAGATTTCTTTTTTAAAAATGTAATTTATAGCAATATTTGCACCTATATTGTTGCCACAAAATGACAAATATTGTGACATGTTCATCATAATAAATTTTTAATTCTGAACACTGCGCGTACATCAGAAAACAATCATAGCTCAAAAAACAATTTTAAAAGATGAATTAACTATTTCCATGCTCCCTTCCCTTTTATGTCTATTTTTCTAAATTCACTCCATAATCAAGACATCTCCACTTAACCCAACCCACATTTCTTCTACTATTTAAAGCACTCAGTAATACACCAAGGCAGTAAAATAAAAATTCAATGCTGGAAATACTCGGCAAGCCATCTACTGGAAAAATAATCGGCTTTAAAACCTTCAGGTTGATAACCTTTCACTGGGATTCAAGAAGATGATCAGACAAACCTGATTCTCTTTTTGAGAAAAAGAAGAGGAGAGATAACAAACTGAATAAGTGGGATGAAAAGCCCAACAGCAGAATTGGCTGCTGGATGAGTGAAGTCGACTCGTTGATCAACACATCTGTCTGGATGGAGGGATAAAGGATAAACAAGACAAACATGATGCCGTCACTGTGAGGTTCAATACGACATCTGCAGAGAATCTGAAATGAAGGAATGGTGAAAATACTTGTTTTTGGATCAATGTGACAAAATTTGACCTGACAAAAGAAAACAAAATTCCTTTGCTCTGCCAGAACTCTCTAGATCAAGGGACACAATAAAATAATCCAAAAGCCAACGATATGAAATTGAACAGCAAGTTATAGAAATTGGTAGCAAGAGATAAAACACAGTTACATAATTCCATGAAAGTGGTGTCACAGGACGACAGGGTTCTAAAGACAGCTTTTGTCATCTTGGCCTTCATTAATTAACATATTGAAAATAAGAGTTGGGAAGTTATGATGAGGTTGGATAAGATGATGGTGAGGCCCACTTAGGAGTATTGTGTGCAGTTCTGGTCACCTAGCTACAGGAAGGGTATTAGTAAGATTGATAGAGTGCAGAGAAGATTTACTTGGATGCTGCCAGGTCTTCAGGAGTTGAGCTACAGGGAAAGGTTGAACAGGTTGGGACTTTATTCCTTGGAGTGTCGAAAAATGAGTAAGAGATTGCTTAAAGTGGAATATGAATGGGAAAAAAGGCTGAGAAAGACTGCAGTCGACCCAATTGTGAAGGAAAGATTTTGCTTGAGATAAATTGTCATTGGCCCATTTCCTCTGGAGTTATGAAACCACGCACAGAACAAGTCAATGACGTACAATTAAAACAGTGGTTTTCAAACTTTGTTTCCCCAATCACATAGCTCATTAAGTAATTCCTTACTAACAGAGCACTTCTGGCAAAGGGATTAAGTGGAATTTGATCCAGGGGGTGGGGGTGTGGAGGAGGAGTTTGAAAATCACTGCTCTAGATGAAAAGATTTCTCCATCTCCGTTTTAAGCAGAAATCCTTTTATTATGAGGTTGTACCCACTGGTCCTAAACTCTCCCAGTACTGGCAAAATCCTCTCTATCCAGCCCTTTCACTATTCATCAGATTTCAATGAGGTCCTGCCTCATCCTTATAAACTCGGGCGAGTCCAGGCCCAGAACCATCAAATGCTCCTCAAACATTATTTCTCTCATCCCCAGGATCATTCTTGTAAAACAAGTCTGGGCCATCACATCCTCTCTTAGAAATGGGGCCTAACATTGCTCACAACACTTACTAGATCAGGACAACCAGAAGGTGATCACGGGAGGGAAGACAGCTGCAGGTCTGCCTAGAGTCCATGGATTGGATGGTGTTCAAGGAGTCAGCTGAGGGGGGGTCTCGTGGCAAGATGGCGTAGGAAAAAGAAGTTCGAAGACACCTCTCCCTGACTGAACTGTTCAATACTCGAACTGTAATGTCTCGTTTGACTTTATCAATGTTTTGAACAATAATTTTCTACTGTAGAATTCTGGAAATGAAGAAAGAAAAAAAAACAGTGTTGGGCACGATCAGTTGCCCCAATTATCACAGAGACAAAGACTGAGGGGAACGATAGGCTTTATTACACACAAGACTGCAGGCCCGGGTCCAAGTGAGGGAAGTGAAGGCCTGGATCACAGGGGAGGAGTCGAGGGAGGAATCCAGGAGAGGATGTCATCAGGAGGGGGGTTGCCAGCCCGTGCCTGTACTGGTCAGTACATACAATACCATTTCATTACAAGCAACTTAGAAAAAACCTAGGTTGTCAACCTGTGAAAAGTGCAGAAGAAGCAAGGCCGACCTTCCAGAAGGAACCTCAGGACAAGTTAGACATGGATCCGAAGCCTCAACGTGCAAGTCGGGAGCAGCTGGAAGAAATGTTTGCATCCTCTGCACATCCGGAGATGAAAGATGGCGCCAAGATTTTTGGCCGGGCCAGGAGGAGCGCTAGTAAGGAATTCGACACGAGCCGGGCTTGACTAAGGAGAGTGGGGGGTGAATGCCCGAATGTGAGCTCTAGATACCGGGAAGGGGACTGCCTGTATGCAGCGGAGCATCTGGAGATGTTCTCACTTGCAGGAAATTCTGGATCCGATCTACAGTCCGGCTGCCAGGTATGATGTGGAAGAGAAGAGGTGGAGGAGGACAACTCAGAGGTTCAAGAAGAAGAAGAGCAAGATTTACTACTTGCTGCAGTTGGACTCACTGAAGGAAGGCCTGAGGCTTGAAGAACATCTCCTTCTCCAATGAAAGCTGTTGTTTCACCAGATACCTTCCCCAGACTTCAAGGCCCCTCTACAGTACTGATCCAACAAAATGAAAAGATGATGTCTTCTGTGAACTAAGGTTTTGAAACTTTAAATGATCAATTTGCTGGTATGAAGGAAAAAAAATGGCTGGTATGTGTGAAGAAATTACATCTATTGAAGTTGATATTAATAAGAGTTTAACAGCAGTGGACACTGGACAAGATCAATTTAAGAGGATAGAAGTTTTTAATGACTGTAAGGATCGTGTGGACCATTATGCAAAGAGAATGGATCATATTGAAGATTTATTTACAGGCTGGGATGTCCAGAAGAGAGATTTGTTACAAAACATTGATTCGTTGGAAAATCAAAGTTGTCGTAATAATATTAAGATAGTTGGTCTGCTGGAAGATATTGAAGATTCAAATCCTGTAAAATAATTTTTGGAAATAGATTCCAGAGATGTTGGGAGTTGAGTTTTTTTAGATCAGGCTCAGAGGGCGTTAAGGAGAAAATCTTTTCCGGGTCAAATGCCAAGAGCGGTTCTTTTAAGATGTTTGCGATATCAGGATAGAGAAATGATTTTGCGGCTTGCGGTTCAGAAAGCTCGCCTTGATCAAAGCCCTATGATGGTTCAAGGCAATATGGTTTTATTTTATGCTGATTTAAGTCAGGAGATTATTAAGTGACGGAAAGAGATTAATCTGGCCAAAGCAGTTCTGTGGAAGAAAGGGTATAAGTTTACTTTACTTTATGGGCCAGATCAGTCTCAATGTTTTGAGAGTCCTTATGGTGCATTAACTTTTGTGAATTCCTTCCCAGATTTGAAGGAATCAATGGGGAAAATGTCCGAGGATAAGATTGGGATGGGTATGGGGAAAAGAAGTTGGAATCAGAATTGGTGAGTGATGTTGAAGATGAAGCTCAAGCTCAATGTGGGTGTTATCACTGGGATGACTGATGGGTTTTAATGTTCGGTTGGGGGGTGGTGGTTGACTCGACTACTTCTAAAGTCATCTGCCACTTGTGGTATTAGCTGCACCTGGTCCACAGAGGGGGATCCGACTCTTATACTCGTAGGTTTTTTTACAGGATTTTCTTCTTTGAAAAGAGGGGTTTGGGTTTTTTTATAGATATATAATTGTAATTGCTGTGTTAAGTGTCAATCTCAGGAGGAAATTAAGTTTTGGCTCATTTCAATTTTGTGAACTTTAATGTTAAAGGACAATAATCCGATTGAAAGAAAGTGAATATTGGCATTTATAAAGAAAATGACGGTTGATCTTGCTTTTTTGCAAGAAACTCATTTGTCTGAGAAAGAACATATGAAATTGAAAAGAGATTGGGTCGGACATGATTTTCATCTCCACTTAATTCGAAAGCTCGAGGTGTTGCTACTTTGGTTCATAAGAAGATACCGTTTCAGTTGGAATCATTCTCTGCCAAATCATTTTCTTGAAGACAATCAAGATAACTGACCTGTTCATGGAGCACTGTGTCTGGACTCAGATTCACAAACTCACCTGGCAAGGTCAGCATACAGCCATAGACAAGCTCTACCACTAAACATCCATGATCTGCCCTAACAGCAGTAGGCACGCAAAGGAGAACCATGGGCAAACATTCGCTCCATGTAGATGCATCACCACCTGCTTTCGATTGTCAATGACAATGCTCAGAGAAGCTGTTGTCCCTGAAATGCTTAGCGATAATTCAGGTAGTGCCCAGAGGATCAGTGAGAGCTCGGACCAATGCTGACTCGAACTGAGACTCTTGATCTGTTGTAATAGTTTGTCCAGAACATCAAAAGATGGAATCCAATGATCCACAAAAGTCCAAGCAATTGTCTCTGCAGAGATGCCGATGATAGGAATTACATCCTGCCACCTGGTAGTCCTATCCTCACCCGTGAGCAGATAAGTACATTGCTGAGATGGCGGAAGTGGACCTTCCAAGCCACAAGGTGCACGTGCTGGAAATGGGAATCCAAAACAACAAAATCCCCCAGCTTGAATTTCATGTGCCTGGAGACTTTAGGGCGTTGAACCAGCAAGTGAGTCCTTGCCCATAATCCAACATTCTGTTTAACATGAAACCAGATAAAATTTTCCTTAACCAGTTTGATTGATGCTCTTCTACCAGGAAGAGATAGATTGTGAAGAGAAAATCTCCTGCCACATAGCTGCCACACAAACGGCAGAGTCCTTCCTGTTGGGGGAAAAAAATCACAGGCCAACTTTTCACTCGATTCATCCAGGGTCACATCTTGAAGATGGAGACCAGAGTTGATCTGGTTTCACCTGATGAAATCGGCATCAGTGTGCCGTGCATGAGCCACGGCAGTGAAATCGATGGCAATTGTTGGATGTAATGTCGCGCCTGGATAGGGCACCAGCCACAGCATTCGCTTTTCCTCAGATATGCTGTGTGTCCGATGAAAATTGTAGGATGAACTCCAAGTGCCAAATCTCTCTGCACAAATAGAGATGCGTGCTTCTACTTTCAGAATGCAGAAGAGGCTGGTGGTCTGTACAAATTGTGTAAGAATGACCTTCCAATAAAAAGCTGAAATATTGAATTCGAAATTTGGATTCACGAGAGAATTACAAATAAATTTGTTTCAAAATTGTATCTACTATTTCAAGAGGAATCTCCAAACCCAGACTTGAATAAATCAAAAGAAAGATGGGAATTGCATTTGGGAACTGAAATTGACCCTTTTTGCTTGTCTGACATTTGTTGAGACAGTAATTAATGTTTTTGATAGATTAGTTAATTACAAATTTATTCATCAATTATATTTAATGCTATATCAATTAATTTATTGCAATTATTTCAAATTTATGTCTTAGATGTGGCACAGAAATTGGTACGTTTATACATTCTCTCTGGTCATGTCTCAAGGTGACATCATTTTGGAAAGATGTGGGCAAGTTTTTGGAACAAATTATAATAACGTTTACCATCCACACCTGAGCATTTACTTTTGGGAAATGTATATGATTAGGAAGCCTAATTCAATTTCTCAAAGAACAATTAATTATTTTTATAAGTTGCATTGACAGTGGCCAGGTGATGTATAGCAATTCCATGGAAATCTGAATCCCATCTTAAAATTGATTGTGGGGAAATGCAAAATTGTATTCCCTTAGCAAAGGTGACGTATAATATTAACTGGGTATGATAAATTATTCAAAATATGGAAACCATATTTAGATATGGGTTTGGATATCTAATGTATTCACTTCTCCAACCCACCACCACTTTTCATTAATCTTAATGGTTGAACATGTTGGTTTAATTTTAATATTTTTTTAATGTCCTGCCTTTCCTTTTGGGAGGGAATAGTTATCACAGGAGCTTTGAACCTAGATCTGTTTTTTTTTTCATTATACTTTTCTTCTCTTCTCACTTTTATGGATAGTACAACCATTTATTTGTTATTCTATTTTGATCAATGTATCATTTGGATACGATTCTGGTATTATATTGTACTGTATACAAAACTATAAATTAAAAAAAAAACTGAAATGTTTCACTGCGCGATAGATAGCTAAGACTTCTTGCCCAAATGTACTATACCTTGCCTGAGCCGGTGACCGCTTGGCTGAAAAAAAAACACCGGAGGTTCCAATTGCCCACAGACTCGTTGTTCGAACACTGCTCCCACTGCACTGACAGATGCATCTGTGGTAAGAGAGCAAGATCTTGGGCATTTGATGTACAACCTTAGTGACATTTGTCAGAACAGTGTTCACATCATGGAAAGCATAAACAGGATGGTCTCCCAAAGATAATGTCTTTTTGAAGCAGACATCAGATCCTTTGAGTCGTTCAGCAAGAGGTGCAGTGGCATTGACCAGGAAACAGCAATAAAAATTCCTCATACCTCAAAACCATCACAACTGGCCAAACGTAACAGAGGGAGGAAATTCTCAAATTTCACGCACTTTCCATTCATCAGGCAAAATACCATGTGGCATAACTCTAGCTCCCAAAAATACAAGATCAGAAACACCAGAAACACTTTCCTGGGATAGATCATGGTACCACATTCCTCAAGCCTTAGAAACAATGAGATAAGGTGGCTCTTGTGCTCCGCTTCATCCACACTTACAACCAGAATCTCCTCAATCAACACAAGCACCAAACAAACCCAAGGACAGTGAGTTCGTGGTCCATGAACCACTGGAATGTCTGAGCTGCATTCCATTGACCGAATGGTTTTCTCAGAAACACAAACATGCCGAACGGGAGCATCACTGTGACATCCAAAGACTCAAATGGAATCTAATAGTAAGCACGTTCTAGATCTATTTTGGCAAATGCAGATTTGTCGTGGAGGTTTGCTGAGAAGTCTTGTAAATTTGGAATATTGTATCAGTCAGGCATGGTGGAATTGTCAGGGGTCGATCATCTCTGCAAGGCCGCCAATCTCTAGTTTTTTCAGAACGACATACAATCGTGAAGCCCAGCAGCTGTCAGATCTGTGGGCTAGGCACAATTCTTGCCATTCCAATTTTGAGATTTTAAGATAATCCGGGGTATTACAAGCCTGCGTCTCATAGACCCTGCCTTTATATGGTGGCTTGTTGCATGTCTGCACACCATTATGATGGGGACACGAGGCGAAGAAAAGACTTGAGGAAGGCTTGGAAAGGGCAGGAGCCAGGTTGAAGGCTTGTCAGGCAGCAGATGGCATTGGAAGGACAATAAATGTAGCTCACTTGCATTCAAGAGCTGCAGTCCACACAATGGCATTTTGTCAAATACATCACTGAAAAATGTGACAAGAAATTCTCTCCCAAAGTGGAACTGGCCACATTTACAACTGAAAACCCACCCAAAACGATGTGAAGCTGAAATGAAATGCGAGTGACCTCTGGGCATATTTGAATAAGAGAATCATTTGTAGCTGAATGAACACATGACATATTAGCAAATCTACGTTGCTCAGGAGTTGGAGGGACAGGCACCGCTCCAAAGTGACAGATAGTTTTGGAGTTTTACATAGAGATGCCAAAATAAATACCTATTCTAACAACTGTCTAGAATTGTTCCATTTTTCTCAGTTGACTTCAATAATCACTCCAAAATGAGAACAAGATCACAGACAAAGGAACAGAACCAGGCCACCAGGCCCATCGAATCTGCTCCGTAAACTGACACAAAACTATTTCTTGATTTAATACTCAGTGATCTGGCTTCCACTACTGTATGTGGCAGCGGTTCCACAGATCCACGATCCTCTGGCAAAACAAGTTCTTCCTAATCTCTGTTTTATAGGATAACCTCTAATTTTCTTGTCCTCAATTCACCCACCAAGGGAACCATCTTACCCGCATCCACCCTATCTAAACCTTTCAATATACAAAATGTCTACATGACGTTACTTCTTTAATTTCCTGTACTCCAATGAATACAACCCTAGAGCTGTCAAACACTCCTTGTACATTATCCTTTGCATTTTTGGAATCATCCTAGTCATTCTCCTCTGCACCCTCTCCAACAACATCACATCCTTTCTCAGATAGGGGGCCCAAAACTGCACACAGTACTCGAAATGAGGTCTCACCAGTGCCCCATAGAGCCTCATCAACACCTCTTTACTCTTGTACACCATTCCTCTTGAAATGAATGCCAACATAGCATTCGCTTTCTTCATGACCAATTTCACCTGGTCATTAACTTTTAGGTTTCCTTGCACAAGGACACCCAGGTCCCTTTGCACATCCAAGGTCTGAATTTTCTTCCCATCCAAATAGTATGCTTCCTGTTTATTTCCACTGTCAAAATGTACAACTGTACATTTCTCGGTGTTAAATCTCATCTGCCATCATTTTGCCCAGTTTCCTAATCTGTTTATATCCTTCTCCAACTTTACGGTTTCTACATTTCCTACTCTGTCCCCTATCTTGGTGACCTCCGCAAATTTGGCCACAAAACCATTTAAACCACAATCCAAATCATTAATTTATTTTTCTTGGAATATATCTATCCTGCATTCCTTTCATTACTGCCACATACCATTCTAGAATCAATCATTACTGAACCTGAACATGTTTATTGCGATGAACTTCTTCTAATAAATGTTCTGAGTTTAATTTTTTAAAATCTCGTTGTGGTTCCTCTTCATCAACTCTTTGGAAGCTGAATTCACAAAATTTGCCAAATATTTTTTCAGCAATAATTCTGTGGTACAAAGAATTACCCATCTTTCCTAGATGTTAAAAGTTGCATTTTGATTTTGTTGTCTCAAGGTGAAGGCTGATTAAAATGGATTCAGTAATGATGGCCTTCAAACTTTTCATTATTGCTGTGGCTACAGAGCTTGAATGATAAACTGCTGTTTCTACAGGGAATTAACTCATGGAAATGTTCTAAATACATTCATTGGAGATAGACCTCTGTGAAAAGTTTACTGCCCATCGGCAACAATCCTTGAAAAGAGATGAATCGTCACCCAACAGAGCAGCCCAGGAATAGGCCATTTGGTGTACAATGTCTGTGGTGACCATGATGTTCATTTAAATTCATCCCATGTGTCAGCACATGGTCCATGCACATCACCCATTCCCTCTTGTTCATGTGCCCAACCAAATGCCTCTTAAATCGTGGTGAGTTCACCACTATCCTGGCAGCGTGGGCCAGACCCCCACCGCACTGTGCGAAACCCTGCCTCACTTCTCTCATTTGCCCCTCTCATGTTCAATATAGGTATCATAGTATTTTTACATCTCCCACGGGGGCAGGGGTGGAAGAAATCTACTCTCTCCATGATTAGAATAATTGGATAAATTTCAACCTGGTCATCTCTCAGCCTCCAATGCTCCAGAGAAAACTATCCAAATTTGTCCAACCTCTCCTCAGACCCAATGCTCTTCCCCAAGCAAGCCCCTGATGAACTCCTTTTGTCATGCAGCAACTAGAATTGCAGAAAATACTCAAAATGTGGCCTAATCACATTTATACTTCATGCCCTGCTCAATGAAGAATACTTTCTTTAACACCCTACACTTATGTTGCCTCTTTCAAGGAGCTCACAATTGCTCCCCAAGATCCCTCTTTGCAACACTACTACAAGTCCTCTCGAAGAGCAAGACACTTGTCTCAATTAAACTCCATATGCCATTTCTCTGCCCACATTTATCAATCGTCTGGTTTGGAAGGGAGAATACGAGGGGCACTGGGTGAATCAGCAGGAGAGAGAGTGAAACCTGTGGAGGGGGGAGGTGGTGGGCAGGTTACATGATTTTGGAAAATTCCATATGCATACTATCGAGTCACAAATGCAATAAGAGATGGTTCCTCTGGATTTGACCTCACCCTGACAATGGAGGAGGCAGAAGACAAAGGTCATTGTGGGAATGGAATGGAACTTAAAACAGCTTGTGACCATGAGCCAAGATGGCCATTGTGATCAAAGTGGAGGTGCTCAGCCAATCTGTCATTTACTCTGCATTGTGATTCCTGCCACAGAGGGCACTGACATGATTGGAGGAGGTGATTGTGAAACTTTACCCTGCATGAGAATCCCTGGATGGTGGTAACTGATGTAAATTGCAGGAGAAAATGCCCAAGGACGGAGAGGAATTAGGAGTCTGTAATTAGTTGAAAAATCCTACTACAAGATTCATCACCAACGAGGAGGAAAGCAGCTTCAGTCTATTCTCCCTCTCAGAAAGATTTAGTTAATAAACAAAACAATCTTTCAGCACAGCCAGGGGCAAAAGGGCTCTTAATTTAGTCTTACAATCATCAGACTTTGAAGTTAACCACCGTAAATGACTCAAAATTCAATTCTAGATTCATTTCTGGTGGAAGTATAAGAGCCAGAGGCTTGCTTAATCAGATTAGCCTTATTCTGAGTTTCCATTTTGACTTTCACACCATCAAATGCAAGCCCCAGTTTTTGTTCCCCCACTATTTTCTATCCTTACCCACTTTGCAACCTCATCTAAAATTGGAACAAACAACAGCTAATTTTTCCATGTATAAATCATATACAAAATAATTTACCTACATTTTCACATCACTGTCGCCACTGAGGGATAACTTCTGCCCATCACGAAACTGCACCAGCCACTTCAGGGTGCTATTTACCTTGGTGTTAATGACTCTTTTCCAGTGTTACTTTCAGACATAATGACATATTCAACATGCACAATATTTCTTTTCTTACTGACCAGTCCTATAAAACATTGTGTAAAAAAGAGAAAAGCTCAAGTCAACCAGGAGATACAAACTTTTGACTGCAATGTTGCTGTGCAAATTTGCTACATTATTGAAGTCTCACAGAGCTTACAACAGATATTCAAAGTCAAGCAATAACAGAAATAACAGAATATTACAGCACGGTACAAGGCCTTTGGCCCACGATGTTGTGTTGATCTTGATATTTCTAACAAAAAAAATACCCTGTAGCAGCTACTGCGGTAGATGCTACTTAATAAAGGCAAATACATACAAAGGTTGTCAACTCATGTCATTGAAGACATACACGGACCTTTTATTCCCTGACTGTCAATGAGAACATTAGTGAACACCTTCCGGTCCACAGGACCAGCAGGTTAAAGCTCCGAGGCATTAGCGCCCCGTGCCTTTAGTCAGGGGCTTCATCTGATCCACTCACTGTACTTTGGTGCCCAAAACTGTTAGCCTGCGACGTGTCAGGTAAGTCTGTGAACTGACAGTGATGGCTCATCCGCTACAACCCTGTTTTTCTTTCACCCAAGTATGCCTGTCTTAGAGTCTCTTAAATGCAACTTACATGATATTGTAATAAATAAATATATTTGGAGAATTTGGTAATATTTTGGATTTTGGTAAGATTTAGAGTAGGTTACATACATACACACACATACATTTTAAAACATCTTATTTGAAAGATTGAAGATTTCTGGAGAATGATCTGCACATTCACAAGTAGGTGTTAATCGAACTGATGTCATAAAATGAATGACCATTGTTTGGAAATGGAGTCAGGATGGCAACAAGTACTTTTCTGCAGGATGCTTAGAGGAAAGTCACACCTGGGTTTTGTTTATCTAACAACAGTTTGAGCAGAAGAAAGAACTCCTGTTGTTTGGAATAAGAGGAATGGAACTCTGAGGTAGCTTGCAGAAAGAAGATACCATCTTGAAGATCCTGATGGGGCTAGTTTCATCAGCTAGACATTGAGGTGACTAATGAAGGGACCTCAGTTGTGGAAATCCTGGAACAACAAATCACTGTCTGGAAACCCTACAAGATCCTTCCTGAGTGGAAAACATTTACATTTCGAGCACCAAAACCTGGTGAAGTTTGTACATGTTCAATTCTGTGCACAGCA
The DNA here is from genome assembly GCF_036971445.1 of Narcine bancroftii. Taxonomy (NCBI): domain Eukaryota; kingdom Metazoa; phylum Chordata; class Chondrichthyes; order Torpediniformes; family Narcinidae; genus Narcine; species Narcine bancroftii. Next base: position 93,061 of record NW_027211821.1, on the reverse strand, counting down.
GAAGAATTGCCTGCATCCACAGAACTTGGAAGAAGGAGAAGTGAGATTGAACTGTGAACCAAAGAACTTTTCTTAAATTTAAACACATTACAAACATGTGTGCTTAGAATTAGAAGGGGGTTCATTTGGGTTAGTTAAGTATAGAGTTAAGTTAAAGTTTAATTCTATTTTCATGTTTAAATTTGATTAAAATAACTTCTGTTTTAAAAACCACTTGTCTTGGTGAATGTCTCTTGCTGCTGAGTTTTGGGATCCTTTGGGCTCTTAACAATATCTGCTTGGATAATGACATTGGGCCTGTTCAAAATAGGAAATGGCTTCTACCAGCAGGAGTTTCTATTTGATAAAAAATATTGATAGGTGAGTGGCCACATACGTTTCCCAAAAATTAATAACCTCTCCCTCCCTAACCCACATTCAGCCCCGCGACATCTTTCTACGTTGCATTACTGGGACCACCATGGACCTGACCCATTTCCCATCTCTCCTTGCAATGCCAATATGGCAGCTGCCATTAAGAACTGACAAATCACATTTTAATTCAGCAAGCAAGATGAAAATCATCCTTAAAAAGATGGGTCAACAAACCTTCCTAATCTTGTCACTTCATTTTTATTTCGATTCCCATGGGGCATAAGCAAAAATGTCCCATCCATTGGCTCACCAAATTATGAGTAAAATCATGATCCCTGTTCATTAAAACCCATAACATTCAATGTTACACAAATAATCTAGGAAGAATTCTGTAATAAAGTTGAATGAAATTTTGAAAGAATTTCCCCCTTATAAACGCTGAGATTGTAGCACGCCAAAAGAGCAAAAAGAGGTCAAATCTCTGCAACACTCGGATAGTCCAAGATGGTTTTCCATCCCTTCCTAAGCGACCCAATGACCCCGACAGGTCCTCCCCGACTTGCGACCGTAATGAAACCCGAAACATCCCACAATGGACGCAAGTCGGAGTTTTGCCCCCGTGCGAGGAGCTCTGAAGTCTTAGAGCCTATTTTTAAATCAAATGATTTGACAAACGAGAACAGAGACACAGGACACGTAAATCCCAAAATGTGCCGATTGACTTTGTGACTCAGTTTCTCAGGGTCCATAGGCTGGGGGGTTCAGCCATCTTAATTTCAGTGCGCATGCGCGACCTGTTGTCACTTCCGCAAAGGCTTTGCTTGGTGGCCGTCAGTCGGCACGTGCGTATCAGCTGCACATGCGCGAATCCAACTCCAAGTCCTAAATCCACAGCGCATGCGCCAACCAGACTTCCAAAATTTCTTCTTGCCCCTCCCCCGCCCCTTCCCGCTGCCAGTTACCCCACGGTCCCCGGCCTCGCCCTGTCGGCGTCATCAGGCCTCGCACCGACGCCTCGGCTCCACCCAAACACCCCGCCGGTACCGGCCGCTCCCGGGTGGGGCCCGGCGGGCTGCGGGTCGCCCGTTTTCCCTGGACGGCGCGGCTGAGGAAGGTCCCGGCTCCTCTGCCAACTTCTTCCCATTCGCGCCCGCGGCGACACGACGAACCCCGATCAGATGACGCCGCCGCCAACGTCCCGCCTCCTCACAGCAAGAGCCAATCAACCCGCGAACCCGCCCATCAATCCAACCCGACTCCAGCGTCTAATCCAATAGCGGCCTCACCGAATCAATGTTTGGCTCGCTCAACTGAAGCAGCCAATCAGCGAGCGATCGAACACAGGCGCACCCAATCAGCATTGCAAGACAGAAAGCAGACAGTCGAAGAAGAAGGAGACCCTTCCGCCCTTCCATTTCATACTACCCCAACAACTCAATCAAATCCTTGGGAAACACAGGATCATTTTATCCTGGCTCCAGGATTCCTCTGATCTTAAGAAATACATTGTACCCCAACTGCAAGGGAGACTATTTATTCTCAATCTTTCCTTCATATTTATTACCGCATCCAATTTAATGTCTGCTACGTTTTTCAAAGTATCTGCATCTAAGTTCAATGTATATGATCCCTCTACGAATGTTTATGACAATAAACTCATCATAAGTCCATGGATCCCAATTTCAAATGAACCTTCAACAGGGTAGAGAATTCCAAGGATATTACATTTTCATTGAAGACATTTCTTAAAGTTCAAGCAGCCGATCAGTTATTGGGAAATTGTGACAGTTGATGTTCAGCTTCTTTGCATTATCCTCTCTCGATCTGTGCTGCTGTGTCCTCTCATAATGTTGTAAGGTCATCTCCAATTTTTCCAACGACCAAGAGATCCATATTCAAACTTTCCTCTTATCACCCGCAAAAAACACCCCAGAAACAAGTCTGACAATCTTTGTGCTCTTCTCACGCATTTTACAATTTTACAGGAAACTGTACACATGACTCCTGATATAAGATGAGCAAGACCATTCGATGTGAAATTGGAGCGTGCGCGCTACTGTGATAGGTGGAAAGAAGGACATACACTCAAGAAATCAAAGTTAAAGAATCTTTTATTACACTGGCAGCTCTACTTCTATTATCTCCCCGCTGCTGTCGCAGGAGTGATGTCACAGTCGTGCCGGCTTCCAGTTGGTCAGTATTCCCGTCTTTGTTGATTACTGCTGTGCAGTTTTTCCCCTGGGACAAAAGTTGTTGGTCCCCGTGGACTCTGTGCAGTCGCCAATGTTAGAAACAGAATTACCTTTAAAGAAATTGCTCGAGACAAAAATTGAGAACAAAGAACATTTATTACAACAACAATGCAAATTTGGGTGCTTCCCCTTACCCTGGGAATACACACATACACTGGGGCTCACCCAACTTTTATACAGTTTATCTCAGTATAGGAATAACCCCCCCCCCCCTTACATTCTTCTGCCTCCTGCTGGAGAGGGTTGGCATTAGGCAATCCTGCCTACATGCTGTTTCTGTGCACTTGGTGGACCAGGGGGTATCCTGTTGGTGTCCCTTCATGTTATTGTCCTTAGTCACACCTTCCTGATTCTCGGAGCCACAGTTTCTTGATATGCAGAGTTCGCTAATCCTGTCTAGGGTTAACTAATTTAATATGTATAACTTTGTAAATCTATGTAAGGTTAACTAATTTGATATGTAGAACTTGGTACTTCTGTCTAGGGCTAGGAGACCCTTATCTCATCCAGACTACCTCAACTTCCTTATCTTATTCATATGGTGGGCTCATTGATCTTGTCACAAAGACTAGAAGATTCTTATCTTAAATGTGCTGACTCTGCTTTCCTGCATCCTAATTCCCAAGCTCATCCTGTTTGTACTGGTTACATTCATTTATTAATGTATGAATTTTAGTTTCCTTCATGTTCATAATTTATATCAGTTTTCTCATCTCTCACAATCCTCACATTTCTTTTAGATCAGTATTACTGATGTCGTAAAGTGCAAGGTGTTGTTTTTCCCAGCTGGTCAATAACCAAATTGCAGTCTCTGTGTCGTTGGATAGAGTTAGGGAAACATACTTTCTTTGGGGTTTAGTGTTCTGACGAGGGGTTCGATGAATTAAAAACTGCGAGTAGCGAGTCCAGCTGCTATAAAGGTTGTGAGTATCAGGCTCCAGTTTTTAGTAAAGAGTCTAGTCCATCCCACATCAGACCGAGGTTGCTAAGTCTGAACATGGGCATGGGCAGATTCTCGTCGAAGTCCTGAAGCAGTATCTTTAACCGCTTGACTGTTGTAAGCATTGTCCTGAACAAGTCTTTGAGAAACGCTGCCTTCAGCAGCGAATGAGTAGTCGAGAGTCAGGCGGTTCCATTGAATTGTGGCTCGTATCTGCCGTTCCTCTTCAGCTCCGAACCCCAGGGCCACCGATCTCCATTTGATGATGATGTTGAAGGCTGTTTGGAGTCTGATTAAACGATTGAAATGCCAAGTAGCTTTAGGGTACTGTAGCAGCTGACGTCGTTTGTAACTGGTGCTCCCCTTCACGGGGTGGTGTTTGTCATTTTGAATGTATGAGAGACCCAAAGGATGTTTGAGAAGAGACCAAGCTGGGGAGGATTGTTTCTTATCATTTAACCTGTGTGTTGCAACTTGTGAGTGCAAGCCTGTCTATGTACATTAGCATATGCATTAACTCTCTCTCTCTCTCTGTGACATGTACAATCCTGACTACCATTCTGTCTGTCTTTGTCCCACCATGTCCTTTGTGCTATCGCTTTAAAACTCCTGTCTTTAATACCTGTGTAGGCTAAGATACAAATTAGATGCACTCCACTAAAGCTGTTCAGTTCCCCTGGTCCGTATTGGAATCACTTGTTAACCCATATCCCACTATGACTATACATTATATCTATGCTCTGTCTACATTCTAAAGGAAAATAATTGTCACCTCTGCTGCCCCTATCCCAGGAGGACTTAATACATTGTGAGTAATTAAGTGATGTCCCAGAAATGGAGAAGCAACAATTAAACAATACAATAAATGGTAAAAACAACATTACGGCACTTTTTCACGGCGTAGTGTAACTTTCAGGTCAGAAGGAAGAGGGACTGCACGCCAGGTGGAGGGTAGATTATCAATGTTGTTATTCTGTGGTTCAGTCGCTGGTTTAATTCGTTGGATGTGGCTCCAGCCTTTTTCTTTCGTTCGCACGGCAGTGTCTGTAATCAAAAGTACACAATAGGGGCCATCCCAGACAGGTTTCTGTTGGTGATGTTGGCATGCTTTTACATATAATCAATCACCAATTTAATAAAATTAATAACAATCTGACTTTTCTTTGTGTTAGTGTAAAAATTGTAAAATGAAACACAAACCATATTTCCATGGGTTTTGAATATATTAGACCTTATTAAAATACAGTTGGAGCTGCTTGTCTGTATGAGGCAACCAACCTGCAATTTGTTAGAGTGAGTACATAACAGACATTGCAGCACAAGAGCCCCTGCGAGAGAACTTGAAACATATTTAACCTTTAGTTCTGCCTTAAGTAAAATGCCTTGTGCCACAGCTCACAGGAGCTGGCCTTATTTAAAACAGTTTGTAAAACAGGTACCAAAAAAATTTAAAAGATGTTCTTATGAAGATTGCACACACAATCATTTAAGTACAGGCTAGTTTCTATTATATTCCACTTAAAAGTTCTGCTGCATGAATCCTGGAGCTTGTGGAGTCATTAATGAATCAAGAAATATTGGTGCCATGCCAATCTCATTCTAACATGCCAATTTCTCCAGTCCTTAAGTTAAAATGTACTGAATAGCATCTGGTACAAGATCTGTGAGTTATTTATGATATTATTATTCTTATGCACCCAATTGTTCTGAACTATGCCACCAATTTAAATCATGTTCCACCTATGGCAGTACTCACACAGCACCATAGACCAGTTCGCAGGTTTATTTCTCCATTAAGCTAAATCCCATCGCGCAGGGTTTACCTCCGTGATTATTTACAATGTAACTTCCACACTACCGGATTTAAATATAAACCTGATGAATGGGGTGGGGGGGGGGGAGAGTTATCATGAACTAAATTACAGCGGCAATACAGAGAAATTGTGCTGAGGCATTAATTTCACTCCGGAGGAAAATGCACCAGAGAAATGAATGATTAAACTTATGGGAATCACCAGAGGTATCTTTATTCTCCAGAGGTGGGTGATCTTTAAACTCACGGACCTTGACTGCTGAATGTGTAGAAGAAATGTACTAAATCTATTGATTGGGCTCCATACCTCTAACTGCAAGAGAGGAGCCTGGAGCCTCAGTTTCAAGTGCCACAGTGCACTTAAAGGGACATGCACACTCCCCCTTCAACTGGCTGATCCAGCCACTTTACACATCAGATCCTTTCTTTATCTCACATACACTTAAAGTTAAGATGTATAGAACTCACCCTATTTGTGCAAACATTTCTCCCTGCAAATGTTATAACATCACTCAACTCTCAGGTACTCCCTGTGCAAAATCACATTTGAATACAATTTAATTCATAAATTGGAATTAACTGGTAGTTAAATTTGCTCATTCTACAGTATTGATAAACGATCATTTATGACATTTAAATTTTAGAATGAATTTTAATCAATATTGGTCAGTGACTGAAGTGGGAAGTCATGATTTATGAAATTATCTCTGGTCTCTACTCTCCCACTCCCAGCACTTCTCCCAACGTCCAGGAGCTGGCACACAGTCCCTGCCTTTTTCATGTTACTCATCTACTATTCCTTTAACTGCTTGCATTAAAATTTTCGCCTTTCCTTTCTGCTTCTCCTCAGACCTCTGGACAAATGCTTTTAGTGCAATCTGTAGAAGCTGGGTAATTCCTTGCTCATGCCAATTTTCCGTCTTTTGTAATTTTCTTCTAATGTCTGGGGCTGAGTTGGTAACAAAACCCGTTAGTACCAATTGTTCCCCTGCTGGGGATTCTATGTCGAGACCCCCATATTGTTGTATTGCCGTGCGCAATCTATTCAGAAATGCAGAGGGGGTCTCCTCGGGACCTTGGGGAACCTCAAAGGCTTTCTTGAAATTCTGTCCCTTTGGGACAGATTCCTTGATTCCTCTTATCAAATTAACCCTGTATTCTTCCATCAATACCCGACCATTATTGGTATTTTTATCCCAATTAGGTCTAGCCAAGGGGAATTTAGCTTCTCCAGGTACCGCATCTGGTCCCCCTTGGTGATCCTTATCCCAGACTCTAATCCCTGCCTGGCGAATCATTCCACGCTCATCCAAAGTAAACAGAGTCTTAAAGATAGATGTTAACTCATCCCAAGTATATATATTTCGTTCAAAAAATTGGTCTAACTGTTCGGTACATACCTGGGGATCTTCTATCAGGGAGGTCAGTTCTTTCTTAAAGTTACGCACTTCAGTACTGGTCAGGGGCACATTTACGAAATCGAGACCCTCTCCCACGGGAACTTCCCGCAGTGGTCTCATCCAGTTGGTTTCTGGCTTATTATGTCTGGGTTCCTGCTCCCTGGGAAATGAATCAAAGGTTTCTGCCCTTTCTTCCTGAAGAGTCTCACACTGTTCTGAATTAAAGTTACCTCTCTCTCCTGTCAACAGAGGTGGTAATCGAGTGCTTTGTGAGCGAGTCATCATACCACTCCTATTCTCTTCTCTTTTCTCTAGCTGTGGGGGAGGAGGTGAAGGTACAGAAGGGTAGGGCATAGGAGGGGAGGAAAAATAGGAGCCGGCATAGGAGGAACATAAGGTGGAGGGAGGGAATGTAAGCACATCCCACCTTTGTGGTTCAGGGACAAAAGGTTCCTCCTCTCTCTTGTCCTTGCATTCTTTTTCATTCAAAACCAATTGATTTTAACGATCCCCTGAGCCAGCAGGCTGCATATTCCCTGCTCTCAAGATTATCTCTCTGGTTTTGATAGAGCCAGATGTTCAATGCTTGACACATCCAGTCATCCTCGGATCCGAGCTTTGGCCAGTACAAGGAGCTCCCTTTAACCGGGCTTTTAACCCATTCTATAGAACAATACCTGACCATGGTCAGTTTGTCCTTTCCACGGGTCCTTCCCGTGCCCCACTCAGATAACATCAACCCAAGCGGGCTGTACGTAGTTATCTGATTATCACATCCTTTACCAGGACTCTCTTCCTTGCTACCCACACTTCCCATACTGATAGGCAAGTAAAATTCCTCTTACCGGGTTCCTGTAGCAATGCTCTAGCGCGCTTCCTTCCGTCGTTTGTTCTCAATGCCTCTTCTCGGATATCACTCGCTTCTTCCACTGACCAGCCACCCGTCGTCCGTGAGTCCAGCTGAATCAGCTGGGTGCACCTACTCTCGTTGTCGGGCACTCTGTCAGTGGAGGGAGTGTGATCCCGGACGAGTCCCCATTTGTTAGAAACAGAAGTACCTTTAAAGAAATTGCTCGAGACAAAAATTGAGAACAAAGAACATTTATTATACAACAATGCAAAGTTGGGTGCTTCCCCTTACCCTGGGAATACATACATACACTGGGGCTCACCCAACTTTTATACAGTTTATCTCAGTATAGGAATAACTCCCCCTTACATTCTTCTGCCTCCTGCTGGAGAGGTTTGGCATTAGGCAATCCTGCCTACGTGCTGTTTCTATGCACTTGGAGGACCAGGGGGTATCCTGTCGGTGTCTTCCCATGTCATTATCCCCATTGTCCTTATTCATAACCTTGCCCTTGTCCCCATTCACACCTTTCCAACTCTCAGGGCTACAGTCCCTTCATATGCAGAGTTCGCTAATCCTGTCTAGGGTTTACTAATTAAATATGCATAACTTGATTAATCTGTGTATGGCTTACTAATTATATATGTAGAACTGGCTAATACTGTCTAAGGTTTTCTAATTATTTATGCAAGCCTTGCTATTTCTATCTGGGGCTTGGCGACCCTTATCTCGTTCAGACTAACTCTACTTCTATCATCAATTGTCTGTCCTTATCTCCTTCAGTTGGTGAACTTGCTGATTCTCTAGGAGATTCTTATCTTACTCAGACAGTGTCAACTTCCTGCCTTCTAATATCCATGTCTCATGCTGTTTGCACTGGCTTCATTCATTTACTTAGGTATCAATTTTATTTTCTTCATTTCTTCATGTTCATATTGCAATATCAGTTTTTCTCATCTCTCACAGTAGGAAGTAAAGTTAGTCTGAATAAGGTAAGGGTCTTCTAGCCTTAGAGAGAGTCAGCAAGTTCTGCATATGTAATTAGTAAGCCTTAGACAGAATTAGCAAATTCTGCATATAAGAGTTAGTAAGTTCTGAGGGTTGGGAAGGTGTGAATAAGGATAATGACATGATGGGACACTGACAGGATACCCCCTGGTCCTCCAAGTTCGCAGAAACAGCACGTAGGCAGACAGGATTGCCTAATGCCAAACTTATCCAGGAGGCAGAAGAATGTAAGGGGAAGGTACTTCTATACTGAAATAAACTGTATAAAAGTTGGGTGAGCCCCAGTGTATGTGTGTATTCCCAGGGTAAAGGGAAGCACCCAACTTTGCATTGTTGTATAATAAATGTTCTTTGTTCTCAATTTTTGTCTCGAGCAATTTCTGTGAAGGTACTTCTGTTTCTAACAAATGGGGGCTCGTCTGGGATCCCACTCCCTCCACTGACAGAGTGCCCGACGACGAGGGTAGGTGCACCCCAGCTGATTCAGCTGGACTCACGGACGATGGGTGACTGGTCAGTGGATGAAGTGAGTGATATCCGAGAAGAGGCATTGAGAACAAATGACGGGAGGACGTTAAGGAAGCGCGCTAGGAATAGCTACTGGATCCCGGTAAGAGGAATTTTACTTACCTTTTAGTATGGGAGGTGTGAGTAGCAAGGGAAATAGTCCTAAGGAAGGACAGGACAATCAGATAATTAAGCAAAGTCCATTAGGATTAATGCTATCTGATTGGGGTGCGGGGAGAACAGCAGCTGGTGTTTTAGTTTCTGACGACAGTTCTGGGGGGGTATTGATGTAGCAGCTGTCTAGTGGGCCGAGTGGGCAAGGTTCTTTGGCGGGTGCGTGAAATCATAAGACAGAGAACTGGATATTCATCCATTTAATTGACCACCCTCGCGTGGTGCTGCGTGCCGAGGAATGGCTCACTGATCTGTGGATTCTCCTGCCGGAAAGCGCAGGACACTCACAGGGCTTAATTTAAACCTGTGGTTCTGTGGATCGGCAGCAAACTCATAATGATGTCCCACCTTCTCCCATGGAGCCGGGACACACGGTAAATAAAAGAATCCTGCAAAGTCTGAATAAAGCAGTCTTGTGTTGACTAACCTTGTGTGTGTGTGTTGCTTTCATAGCTCTATCGAAGTAGCCTCTACATATATAAATATTTAGGGTAACTATCCCATTTACAGGATACTTTTCATCCATCTCACAGCCTGTGGGAAGAAGCTATTCCCCAGCCTGGCAGTCCTGATTTTGATGATGGACGTGATTAAAGGTGCTGTGCACTGGGTGGAAACGGTCTTTTTACAATTCCTTGAGCCCTATTTGAACAACACTCCCAGTAAATGTCATCTGCAGAAGAAAGAGAGACCCCAGTGATCCTCACAACTCTTTGCATCATTCCTATCTGATGCTTTACAGCTACTAGACCATCCAATGATGCAGCCAGACAGGAGACTCAACTGCAAATCTCAGGATGAGAGCCGTTGGCCTTGACCTCATCAGCCTCCTTGGGAAGTGTAGGTGCTTCTGACCAATAAGGAGGAGTGATTGTTTTATGTAGTAATACTTGTGCTGTATTTATGGGAATTTCATGTGATTGTATTGTCCATTCTTGCTGTTTAACAATCTTTAATGGATCGAAGTAGTCATTGGACTTTCAGATGTACAATCAAGTACAGATTGTCTTTAAATAGCCATATGGCCCAGATGTCTGTTCAGACCAAAAATACTTTCGATCATACGCAGATTTTGAACAATAACACCATTCATTTTGCAACAACTGCCACTTAATTTTGCCAGTTGTTCAATGGCAAACTATATGGGGAAAACACCACTGTCAACTCTTCTACCTTAAAGGAGTAATTATATTCAAATGGGCAGTAGATCAAGAGATGGAAACAGTGAAATCAGACAGAGGTGAGTGGCTGCTTAAATTAGAAACATTTGTTTTCATGCTATAGTGTTTAAGGCTGCCCAGGAGGAATATAATGTGTTTTCTTTAAGATTGTTTGCCTTCACCCTGGGGAAGGATGGGGCCAACAGACATGTTGCTAGAAGGGTTCGAGACTTGATATGGTAGGTCACTAGAAGCTCAAGTTTAGATCCACATAGTGCAGATGTTTAGCAAAATAGCCACCCAGTCTGTATTTGGTCTTGCTGATATTGAGGTCAACTGACTCGACCAAATGCAGGAGATTAAGTTGGATGGGATGCATATGAAACACTGCCTCACCTGGAAGGTCTGATTGTGGCCTTGCATGGAGGTGAGACAGGTTTGGCAATTTCTCCGGTTTCAATGGGGAGTGTATCAGGTGGTGGTGGGTGGAGAGGTAAGTGCCATCGAGAGAGTCACAGAAATACATGCCCCTGTGAAAAAAGAATATGAGTGGAGCAGTTTAGATGTAGCAGGTTTGAGGATGATGCTGAAGTTGGAAATGTTCAAGGATAACGTGTCAGATGTGGCAGCTGATGGGTGGTAAGTGATAAACCTGAGGGATCTTGTCCTTGTTCTGTTGGAGAGGAGGTGGGGTAAGGGCAGAAGAGATTTGGAAATTATGGGTGCAAACTTTATCAAAGACAATATGAGTGAAATTTGCATTTATTGATGAAATAAGACATTTTGGGTGTCCTGGCGTAGAAGACCTAATCTTGGGAATGTTACAGGTCCAGAGGACCCCAAAACCTTGCAGCAATAGGAAATCACCAAGATAAATGGATACTTAAACAGATGTTGTTTTTAATTTTCTATAAACATAAAAAACAGGATCAAACTTTAATTTATCACTATTAACTTAATAGCCTTACAGTTCCCCCTTCTAATTCTAAGTTCTGGTGTATTTAATGTGTATAAAGTTCTTTGACACTCCTCTAAGTTCAGCGATATCTATCAATTCTCATACTGTCCACAGAATGCAACATTTATGAATTTCACTAAGCTCTGGTGCTTAAAAGCCTCCAGGAAGGTTCATGTTGGTTTCAGAGTGGGTTTTCTTGTTCATTGGACACACAAAAACTGATTCCCTCTGATCAGCCACTTTGGTGACTTGCCAAAGAAACTTTCACCATCAGGGTTTTCCAAATGATCATCTCTTCTGCAGGACACCATTGAGTTCCTTTTGTTTCCCTTATTTCAGGTGAAACATCATTTCTAGCCAGCCATTTCCTCTTGTATGGACAACAAAGTTTCACAACCCGTCTTCAAAATGTGGTTTCAACAAGATGCCAGCTTGCCATCTCTCTCTCTCTCTCTCTCTCTCTCTCTCTCTCTCTCTCTCTCTCTCTCTTTCTCTCTCTCTCTTTTAGAAAAAGCCTATTTGGTCTCTCCTCTCTGCTTGCAAAACCACATGTCCTTATTAGAACAGCAAACTGGTACCAGCTAGATGACTGCACTGGACCCAAACTTTTGAGTCCAATCATCTCTTGTTTTCAAAATAATAATCCATTTACACCTGCTTTTGAAATTATTTAGCAAAACAGTCTCCTTGTTTTGTATTAGCCTGAATGACTCACTCTCAACAAAGCTCTTGCATTTTAAATAAGAGCTGTTTTGTGAAGTATTTGTGTTTGTTTGTGACCTCCACGACTCCTACAATCCATCTCTTTCAAAAACATATCTATATACAATGTAAAATACATAATCTGTCACAGGACAGATGCAGCAGAGGAGTTGTGATAAAATCAATGGTGTCCTTGCAAACAAAAAGTGGGAAGAGGTATAATCCAGTTGGCTCTGGCGAGTGTAGTTTATAATAGTTTGAAACTTGAATCTCTCTATTTCAGGAGACAATTTACTGTCATGTAATTAAAAAGTGTCATATCACACAAAATTGCTTTTTTCTTGCTGTAAGACAGACAGATTCACCATTGAAAGAAATTGCCTGAAATGCCTCTTGCGGTCAGAGAAAGACTGAATGCTCCCCCACCCCTCCCACCCCAAACCCTGGGCCAAGTCACTGAGGGTCTGTGGATTCTCTTTCAATGCTCATAGACCATCCAAGTCATTGGCAATGTGAGCTCCAGTTTTGAACCTCTGACACAATTAGGAACCATTTAGCACTCACTCGTATCCCAAGTCTGATACCTGACACCCTTTTAGCCAGTTTTGAACCAGTCTCTAGAAGTCCACAACCTGGTGTTAGTTCCTTGACTGCTTTGTACAGAGGCCCACAGCCTGCGTGGGTTCCTCTCCTCAAGTCACCAACAGCCTGCCACCTATGTGGGACCTTCAGTTGCAGAACCCCTCACTGGTCTGCTTCCTTGGTCACTGACCTGTGGATTGAATTCTCTGCTCCTCAGATGTTGGTGGGGTGTGGTCTTTCTGTTTTCTGGTGCCCCGCACTAGTCCTCCGATTTCCCAGCGTTTGCGGTGGCGAAGAAATCTACCAAATCTAAATAACAAATTTTCAATGTAGAGGAGAATCTCACATGTCTAGAGGGATGGAAACGGTATTATTATAAATTGAAGCCTAATATTTGAATATTCAGGTGACAAATTTGCAAATGCATAGAGTATATATTTCTCAAGCTATATGTAATTTTTTCCAAAGGAATATAACTTTGAATTTTTGCATGTCATCTTGGCATCCCTAAAAATATATCTGATTTCCAAGTAAGTTTAATACATTTCCTCATCACAGCTAATGTTAATTTAACAAATTTCAATTGATATAGTTTTAATTTGGGCCTTGTTCCTTCAATATTTCCTAATACAAATAAGGTTGGATTTTGCAGAAAAAACATCTCCTGTATCTTGTTCCAAAAGATTTGTAATTCTCCCCAAAAAGATCTCACATGAGGACAAAGCTAAGTTGAATTCAAGAAAGTTGTGACATCTTCACCACACCTAAAACATTAATCTGATAATTCTGATTTTATTCTATTCAATTTCACTGGTGTAAGAAGTAACTGTAGAAGAAAAAACTAGTTGTGAATTCCTTCCTCATTTCTGCAGTGTGGATCTCTGGTCAATAATTCCAGACTGCTGAGTTGAAGTGAATTAATACAACTCCCCTGGATCACGTGATCTCTGTTGGAAATCAGCTTCCTGTTAAGCTTTTCAAATCCAACTGCCTGAGTCACCTGACGCCAGGTGCAGCTTTCAGATAAAATCCTTGCTGACATCTGCTACATGACTGATGTAAAAACAATTATACTGAACTAATTTGTATCTTACATTGAGATCCTTATATGAATCTGCCCATATTTGCCAATCAATTACAATATTCAGAACCATTTCCCACATTTGTCCAGATGTATGAACTCTTCATTTAAAAGTTCCTACTTGTAATCAAGAGGACATCATCGAAGTACATTTTTTAACAATTCCTCTTTATAAGGAATTTCTATTTCAGTACAACATGGTTGGTCCCAACTTAACCTTCAAATATGCTCTTAGTTGGAAATAGCAAAAAAGATTGCGATGGGTAATATGATATTTATTTCTCAGTTGCTCAAATATCATTAATTGACCCCTTTCATAACAATCTTCAACATTTATAATCCCCTTACGAAACCAGCAATCCAGAAATTGATGATCCTTTGAAAAAGATACGAGGATTTTGAATCAAAGCCATTCTGGGTGATGTACATCCACTTACACCAATTTCATCATTTATTTTATTCCAGAAATTAATCAAATGTTTCAACAATGGTGCATCTTTATGACCAACCATTAATTTTGATTCCCACGTATATAAATTATTCTGTTTTTCCCTCTCCTATTTTATTTGATTCTATTTTAACCCTTTCAAATAAAGAAGCAAGAAATCTCATTTGAGCTGCTTGATAACAATTTTTAAATTTGGAAGCTGTAGTCCTCTCAATGCAGAATTTGCATTGGGTCATTTTACATGAAATTCAATGGGAAATGGCTTCACATGACATAAAACCATGATGCAGACTGTTTTCTAAGAATGGAATACAAGAGGAGGGTTGTCTAGGTCTCCAGCTGGATATAGATCACAAGATATAGGAGCAGAAGTTGGCCCGTCGAGTCTGTTCCACCATTCTTCCACTCACCCCCACTCCCCAGCTTTCTCCCCATAACCCTTGATTCCTTGCCTAATCAAGTACCTGTCAATCTCTGCCTTAAATACACCCAATGACCTCACGTGGGTTTCACGACGAACTGGCAAAATCAATTTTTCCACATTTGTTTTAAATTGACACCCTTTTATCCTGAAATTATGCTCTCCTGTCCTAGAATCCCCTACCATGGGAAACATCTTTGCCATATGTACTCTGTCCAAGCCTTCCAGCATATGAAATGCCTCTGAGGTCCCCCTTATCCTTCTGTACTCCAACTAGTACAGTCGAAGAGTCAACAATTATTCCTCATACCTTTCATTCCTGATATCATTCCAGTAAATCATCTCTGACCTTCTCCAACACCAACACATCTTTTCTCAAATACGGCACCCAAAACTCTAAACCTGATTGAATGGAAAGGGAATTGTCCAATGACACATACACAACAGTGAAATGTTATGTCTTGTTGATATTTACGAAAATTATTGAAGAATCAATTAATAACTTTCAAAAGATGCCGGGACCCATTAATGGACTATTATCATAACCTAAAGAATGAGGGTTGTTCTGAAGCTTGGTGCTGTGTTACGAGACCAGAGGATCCCAAAGCACAGCAGCAATAGATAATCACCAAGACAAATGGTGACTTAAAGAAAGCTGATTTTAATTATCTTTCAACATGAACACAGATTTACACTTTAACTTTTCACTATTTTACTACTTTAACTTACTTTACCAAACTTACCCCCACTTCTAATTCTAAGTATACGTGTGTGTGTACTGTTTGTGTAAGTTCAGAAAAGTTCTTTGGTTCTGTAAGGTAAAACATCATGAGATGGGAATGTGTAGGGAGTTACCCTGTACAAGGCTGTAACAAGAAGGGGAGGTGTCCTTGTACTCCTGTTAGGTAAAACATCATGAGATGGGAATGTACGGGGCAGTAACAAGATGTGAATGCATCCTTGTACTTACAAGATAAGAGAGACATTGATGGATTGAGAGGCAGGAAGCTAGCAGGGAAAGGATAGCAACAGTTTTAGTCATTGGACAAGTAATGATATGATGATGTTCTAAGCACATATCCAAGGGTATAAAAAATCACCATTTTGCTGATAACGGCAGAATGCATTCTCCGACTAACATGTTTAGTCGCAAGTGTTACAATCCGGTAATAAAGAACAAAGAACCCTGATTTCGACTCAGCCTGGTGTTTGTCTCACTCATTCATGAACAAAGCAGACCTAACAATTTGGTGACCCCGACGTGATGGGTGAGTGAACACTGGACGACGGTTTCTGTTTTTTCTGACAATCATCTCAGCCGGCTGATAAAAAGGTCCAGAGAAGCCTGTTTTAACAAAATTCTCTTTTTTTTTAAATCTTTATGATTGTCAGTAAGAACTGGAGATCGGACAAATTAGACGACCACAATTGAAGGTCGCATGCCAGGATTGTAACACGTAAGTGATTACAGACAAGATAAAAGTCCTTAAGGTGTTTGAATGACATTTATTAAGTGCTTCGCAAGAAACTACTAGAGTTTAAAAGTCTTTATTGTGTCGTTGCAAAGTCCAATAGAGTGAGAAGGTGGTCTATAAACAATTGAGGAACTGAGTTTTCTGCCCTAAACTGGTTATTAAGAGGAGAAATCTCCCACGTGAAGGTTGGGCTTTGAAAGAAAACAAAGGTTCAGGCTTATTGGCCTCAATTGTATCTGAGAGACTGACTTATAAATGTCCGGTAGGTATGATAATGTCTGTACACTTGAGAAGTTAAGAATTTATTTCCCCAATTCGCCGTGGTGGAATACCACAGCAGACACTAGAGACCTTGAGACAACAAAAAAAGTACTCAGGGACGCCTGCCTGGTGAACAAGAACGACGACAGAAGGCTGCGACAGCTGTGTCCGGATCAGGTAGGAGATATTAATGAAAAAGTTGACAAACTCCTAAGAGACACCCAGTTTATTCGAAATACTTTTGATAAGTTAAATGAGGGTATTCCCAACATCACCAAGGAGATAAAGTTACGTAAATTCATAGATTGGTACAGGGAAACAGGACATAAGTATAGCCCAAATATTTGGTTTTCTAGTTGTAATTTAACTTTCAGACCCCTTTGGGAAAACAGAGAGTGGAAAACGAGCAATCAGAGTATACAGGACAGTCTGAAGTCAATTGGAGGACAAGACTTAGACTGTTCCTTTAAAAGATATTAGTCATCCAGCTTGCAAGGAGACATTTTTAAAAGCAATTTTCGTTGACATAGATCCCCTAAACGGACAAAAACCTAAATTAAAACAGGCATTAGAAAGCGGTCCCGCAGCTATGGCTGTACAGTTGCCTGCTAAGACGTTTGACCAAGTTATTAAGGAAATTAATCAGGAATTAGAGGAGCGAAATACCAGTAATGCGGCATTGGAAAAACAAAAAATGCTCCGAAAATGTGTAGACCGCTGGAGGAAGAGGGGTTGGTTACCCGGGGGCACTGAGATGTTCCTGACAGGTGAGGGAAAAAAAATTAAAACGTAGAGGCTTAGATAAGCTGGAAGAAACAAAACACAGAAGGGAAAGGAAAAGTGCCTGTTTCCAATTTCCAGCCACGAAGTGTCCGGGTTTGCTCTCTCCCTCCCTCCTTTCACCCTCCCCCCCTCTCTCTTCTCTCCCCCCCTCTCTCTTCTCTCCCCCTCTCTCTCTTCTCCCCCCCCTCCTCTCTCACCCACTCCCCCTCCCAATCCCAATCTGTGGCGGTGCTGCCCTGAAATCCCCAGGTTGGGCAGGGCAGAGAAATACAATTTGGTTTTAATTTTGTGCCCACAATTCCAGCTCCGCATCAAATGGGATCCTGTTTTATCCTCTCTCCCTCCCTCTTTCCCGCACCCCCACCATTGCGGGATCAGGGCAGACATTGTGGGCTGACGTGTAGCTCACTCGAGGTGGGAGGGAAGGAAGGAGTGATAGTTCCCAGTGGTGGGAGACCCAATCTGATCCAGACCAGTGATCACAGGATGAGAACCTTTTAAAACCTTTGAAACGAAAGTGTTAATCTGAAGACTTTTCTCCCAGTGGGGCCAGTGCAAGGCATTTTCTCTCTCTATCTCTTGTGCTCTGTGTATCTGCCTCTCTATCTCTTTCTCTCGCTATGCTCTCTCTCTCTCTCTCTCTCTCTCTCATAGTCTCTGGATGTATGTGATGTCATGTATGTACTCTGACAATAAATCATTTATAAGTGAGTCTTATACAATTAAACAAAACGGGACACAGAAAACAAAATATTTAATCGCGAGTCAGCAAAAAAGAGGGTGAGAGACAAGGAGATTCAGTACCGCGATGTCCTAGCTCTATTTGAAGAATTTGGTCTCCCTGATAACCCACCTATTATGGCCCCTGTAGAAATAGCTTATAGACCCCCACCCTATACATATGTGGAGTCAAAAGGTGCCCCTGGCACCCCAGATGGGATCCTGGAGTCACGTCCCTTATATCCAGATATTGAGACACTGGGGTGTGACAAGAACCTCGGGAATAGGGACACATCAGACGAGGTACAGGCCCCTTTAATAAAAATAGAAGGGGGAGTAATAGATGTAGAGACCCCTCTGGAGTCCAAAAAAATAGAAAAGGAGTTAGAGATACAGAAATGGAACATGAAAAAGGTTCAGGATAACATTAAAAACTTAAACAGAGATATTAATGTGCTGGGGCAGATCAGTGAGGATCAAAAAGAATTAATGGTAGGTGTATTGAAGGAAGTGGAAAAGATAACTACAACACTGTCAGGAGAAATTAAAGCTGAAGGAATGGTAATAGGAGTAAAGGACGAAAAGTGTAGTACAGATGAGGAAACGAGATACGATCCACCATGGGAGGAAAGTAGAAGGAAAAGACTCGGGAGGGAGAAAAATAGACATGCCTACCTGGACATAGTTAGGACAAAAGAGAAAGATGTGAAACAACTAAACTATGGCCGAAAAGATTATCTTAGAGATGAACGTGACCAATATACCTTTGACCCTGAGACATTGGAAACTGATAGGGACAGTGACAGTGACAAAGAAGAGTCAGAACAAGGTGGGATAAATAAATCCATGCCAAGAGTAAAGAAGGAGCAGAAATCCCCAAAATTGAGATATCAATGCCCATTACTGATCACGGGACGGGGAACTCAAAAATATGTACCCTGGTCACGAATGGACTTAGAGAGTTTAATGAAAAAACTACCTCCGTTGAGTAATGGGGCTAGTCCATGGATTTCTTGTTTTGAGCGAGAAACCTGCCAAGAACAATTAGCACTCGCAGATGTCAGAACTATCATGATAAAATTAAAGGCAGAAGGGGCCCTGAAGCAAATAGAGAAAATTGTAAGAAGCAGTAAATTGGGGGATGAAATAGAATTTAACCCACTTCGGAATAAATTTTGGGAAGCACTTAGAGAAACATTTCCTACACCCTATAGTTTGGATGCCTTGGTAACCCTTCAACTAAAGGAAGGAGAGACTGCACACGAGTATTTCACTCGAGCATGGGACTTATGGGAAACAGGGACTGGAGAAAGACCCGACCACAGCCCCTTAGGAAGGGCTCACTTTCGTAATGGGATAATAAACGGACTACCTGCTACGGTTCAAGCAAAATTAAGGGACATTGTGGGATTAGAGACAATGTCAGAGGATTTGTGGAAAAGACACCTGACACATGCAATCAAACGACATCGTCAATCAGAGCATGCTAAGTCAGAAAGTGCATCCCAGAAGGAGGTGGACAAAACAACCGATAAATTGGTGAGAGCAATAGAACATATAGGGGTTAAATTAGCGGCCCAACAGATAGTCCCACAGGTCATGGGGCCAGTGATAAATCCGGGACCCCAAGTAAGAAATGGTTGGGAAAGACAGCTAGGTACAATGTGTAGAGGGGAACATGTAGTATGCTGGTACTGCCAAAGTCCTGGACACTACCAGCGGAACTGTCCGGAGGCTGGGAGAGCAAGGGGAAAAAGATTACCCTCTATTAGAGGCTATCGGGGAAGAGGAGGAAACTTAAGAGGACAAGCAAGGGGTAGGGGTGGACACATTGATGGGCCCCAGAGAATCGGGGGGTGGCAGAGTGATCAACAAGTCCAGGCACCTCAGTGTAATGACTATATTGAGGAAGGTGCTGAATTTGATTATTGAAGGTGCCCTGGAGAATCAAAAATCACGCCTCCCTGGGAGCCACCAAAAATTTGGGGGACGGTAAATGGAGAAAAAATTGAATTTATGGTTGACACAGGGGCAGCAGTTACGACAGTGATTAAAAAACCCCCAGGGAGCACATTTTCGGGCAAAACATTATCTACAATAGGATTCTCCGGGATAAGGGAAACACAACCCTATACAGATAACATCGACATGACATTTGGACGACAAAGGGTTAAAACGCCTGTCCTGGTTGTGCCAAGTTGCCCCATTAATTTATTAGCAAGGGACATTCTTACCAAACTAGGAATAACCATACAATGTTCTGAGAAGGGCCTTCGGTTAACATACCCAGGGGATACAATAAGAAGGGGAGGACAGTTTATAGTAATGACCCCATCTAACGCTTCAGAAGACTCTGTGGAGGTTAGTATTTTCTGGAGTCGGCTACTGTATGATGAACCAGGCCCAGGGCTGATTAAACAGTTTTTTGAGTGGAGGGCCAGTATTCCTCGGTATGGGGATTACCATTATCCACTAGATCCTATGCATGTTACATTAAACTACACCATCCACCCGGACCAGGAATATGAGGAGAGGTGGGACTCTCTAAAAGAAGGGAAGACAGAAACGATACATTGTCCATTTATCTTTGTAGGTAAGGAGGGAATAGCTGCTATGGTTGTCATGACAGAAGAACAAATGGAGTGGTTCTGCTTAGGAGTAGAAAGTGTGCCTCATGTGACCTTGGGTATTGCCAAAGATCATCACGCTCGACAGCTGGGTCCGATGGTAAAGGAAGCGATAGGGTGTGAATACAGGCAGACAGAAATCCCGGGATATTCCACCTCGGAGGGAGGAAAATTTGTCAGACTGAATATTGAAGCATGGGACCAGGTTGTGAATGAGAAAGTAGAAAGAGACCGAGCCATAGAAGGAGAAAATATTGATCACAGAGACTCAGACAAATATCTTTCTAATCTGAGTCCACATATATGGACAACGGGTCCCTATGATGTGGGAGTAATAAAAGGAGAGGTATTTCTAGAATTGGCCAACCCCGGGCAGAAACCAATATGGAGAAAACAATACCGCTTGTCGCCCAGTCAGGAGGAGGGTATTAAAGGAACGATAGAAGGGTTAATGGAGTCAGGGGTTTTAAGGGCGGCACCTGACAGTATGTGGAACACGCCCATCATGCCTGTTCCGAAACCAGGTAGAAAAGACTGGAGGATGGTACACGACCTCCGGGAGATTAACTTGGCTACCAAGACCATCGGGAGACCAGTCCCAGACCCATATGTAGCACTTAGGGCTCTGAGTCCGGAGCACGAATACTATACTGTCATTGATCTGGCAAACGCATTCTTCTGCTTGAATTTAGCTGAGGAATGGCAAGACTGGTTAACTTTCACTTACCAAGCACATCGGTACACATACACTAGATTACCTCAGGGTTATAAGGACAGTCCAGGACTGTTCAATCAGGCCCTTAGCGAAATCCTAATGAAATTAAAGCTCCCGGAAGATGTTACACTGATTCAGTATGTAGACGACCTACTATTAGCAGGGAAAACGCCACATGGGTGCCTGACAGGGCAGCCAAACAGGTTACTGGTTATCATGAACATATACAGGGGATGATTTTGAGGTCCCATAACAAAAAAAATGAATCTGAAACTAAGGAGACTTGTAGCAGATTGAATGACTACACAGATGAGTTTTGTGGAAGAAGAGTGCTGTACAACCGGCTCCCCGCTAACTGGGATGGTCGGTGTGCTCTAGTAACCCTTAATGCGCCAGTGCTGATTGTCAAAAGGCAGGAGGGAGACGAGGATTCCCTAGAATTGCGCCACACAGAGAGTTGGCTGTGGAGAAAAAGGAGGAGTGTTGAACTCTTGGGGCCGGGAGGAAGGAACCCTGATGGGGTATGGATTGATGCCAGTGGCCAAGCCCGGAATATTCCAGACGAATTTAAATTAGCCGATGAGATTGCAGCTGGGTTTGAAAGCTTTCCTGTTTTTAGTGCAATTTTTCCCATCACTGTAAATAAGAATGTTAATAGGATCAACCTTATTCACTATAATGTCCAGCGCCTTGCAAATTTGACCAGGGACGTTGTTGAGGCAATACATCAACAACTGTCAGAAACTTCCCTTATGACACTTCAGAATAGGATAGCGATTGATATGGTCCTGGCAGAGAAAGGTGGAATGTGTGCTATGTTTGGAGATCTATGCTGCACTTCTATCTCTAATAACACAGGGCCAGATGGATCACTCACTCAGGGGTTAACGAAACTTAGGGCATTGGCGAAAGAATTAAAAGCCCAGTCTGGAGTCTCCAATCCTGTTTTATCCTGGTTACAGGGAGTGTTTGGGAGATGGACCACATTGTTAGGACAACTTTTGCTGGGTTTGTTCATTTCTGTATCAATTTTTATCACTTGTGGCTGTTGTTGTATTCCATGCATTCGAACGCTGGTCACGAGGACCATAGAGACAGCCTTTGCTGACCGTGATGAACTGCCTCCGAAATATCAAGCTGTGCAGGCTGTGGAGCAAGACTATCTCACATTACAGGAGGCGGAGAAAGTTGCTGAGATCGATCTGGAGTCTGAAGGGGAATGTGATGGGAAGGAGGGATTGTGAATTAGATTGTTACACATATAATTTTAACCTTGCTTGTAACCTAAATATTATAACCTTGATTGTAGAACAAATATTATAACATTGATTGTAACACAAACATTATTAATCAGATTGTAGAACAAGTATTATGAATTAGATTGTAGACCATATGTTAACTTGGGAATTTACTAATGTACGGGGGGTTAGCTAGTTTTTTGCTTGGGGGCAAATGGGATGAAACTTGTAAACGGGCAATGGGATCGGGGTGACGGATGGGGGGTGTACGCAAAGGAGGGTTGGGGGAGCCCTCGCCCACCAGCCGAACTACCCTGTGAACAGAACCCGTATAGAGCTTGGCAATAATAGGCGAACTAATATAACGCGGTGGTAGCATAGTCAGGGCGAGATTGTCCTCTAAAGAGGACAAAGGAGGGATTGTAAGGTAAAACATCATGAGATGGGAATGTGTAGGGAGTTACCCTGTACAAGGCTGTAACAAGAAGGGGAGGTGTCCTTGTACTCCTGTTAGGTAAAACATCATGAGATGGGAATGTACGGGGCAGTAACAAGATGTGAATGCATCCTTGTACTTACAAGATAAGAGAGACATTGATGGATTGAGAGGCAGGAAGCTAGCAGGGAAAGGATAGCAACAGTTTTAGTCATTGGACAAGTAATGATATGATGATGTTCTAAGCACATATCCAAGGGTATAAAAAAATCACCATTTTGCTGATAACGGCAGAATGCATTCTCCGACTAACATGTTTAGTCGCAAGTGTTACAATCCGGTAATAAAGAACAAAGAACCCTGATTTCGACTCAGCCTGGTGTTTGTCTCACTCATTCATGAACAAAGCAGACCTAACAGTTCACAGTCCAATCTCACTTCTCATTCCTTCAAGTTCACTGGTTGCAGGCCATTCTTATACTGTGCACAGAATTGAACATATATAAAGTTCACCAGGTTTGGTGCTAGAAAGGTAAATAATTACTATTCAGGAATGTTCTTGTTTATTTTCAGAGAGAGGTGTGTTGTTCAGGGAAGCATTCGTGTTCTTTTGACTCAACGTACCAGCATCTGAAGTCTGTTATCTCTTCAGAAAAGCTCTGATAGCTTTAGCTTGGAGTAGAGCTGAACCAGGACTTTGCAGGTATTTAAGGGAGTGTGTCGGCAGGGTTTGTTCTGGACCAACAATCTCACCAAATGACTCTGCTTGAAATTAAGATTCAAACCATTTTGAGGAATACAACAGGAAATGTTCAACAAGAGCCTGGTGTTCCCAGAGGAGTTTTCTTTCAATAGAGGAAATGAATATTTTTTAAAGTCCATTCATCTTCCTGATACAGATCTTTGTATTTAACTTTCAGGTTGCTATCTGTTTTTAACTTGGAGGCCTTTAATGGGGTGACTGGGTAGAATCTTTGCTTTAACCAAGCAGTTCGCTTGCAATTTTCCAGCTGTAGGATGTGTTGCAGTTGCTTGCAAGTTTAGCAAGTGGGATTATGATGTGAAACTGCAAGTCACAGTGTGATTTTTGTGTTTGAAAATGCCAATGTGAAAATTTTAACTTGTGTCTCCTTCATTTGTTTAAGTTTGCAGAGGAGACGTTGGGTCAAGCTGAGAGGACAGAGTTGGATGTCCAATTGGTGAATCGGCTGGGCAAAGCAGAAAGCACAAAATGAGGGTCTGAAAAAATAATGAAGCAGACTGAAGTGCCGTTGAACCAAACCCAGGTAAAGAAATTAATTTTGTGCTGTGTACTTAAAAGATCAAACAATTTGGGCTTTTAGTGGTGACCTATTTAAATGAACAAAATCTGATTAGAATTGAAGTTTATGGAATGTTTGAAAGTTTCCACAAAGAAATGGAGCATATAAATTAGATGTTGTAATTAATATAAATGAACAATACAATGAGCCTGGTGTCACAGTATCTGCCTCCCTCTACTGTACATCACTGTTAAACCTTCTCCCCAAAATGAACCTGATGTCAAAGTATCTGACACAGTTAACCGTACGTCATTGTTAAACCTTCTCATAAAATGTGAATCCTGTCTCATAGTTTCTGCCTTAGTCTATAGTACATTAATGTTAAACTTTCTCCCCCCCTGTGATCCTGGTGTAACAGTATCTGCCACAGTTTATTGTACATCACTGTTAAACCTTCTCACAAATGTGAATTCGGTGTTCCAGTATCTCCCACAGTTTAGTGTACACCACTGATAAACTTTCTCCCCATTGTGAATCCAGTGTCACAGTATCCTCCTCAGTCTTCTGTACATCACTGTTAAATATTCTCCCCACTGTGACCCTGGTGTCACAATATGTGTCACAATATCATACTTATCCTTCTCAGTGCTGTGCACCCAGTGTCACAATATCTGTCTCAGTCTACCGTACTTCACCGTTAACCTTATCCCCACTGTGAACCTGGTGTCACAGTATCTTCCACAGTTTATTGTACATTACTGATAAACCTTCTCCCCATTGTGAACACGGTGTCACAGTATTTGCCTCAATCATCCATACATCACCATTAAACATCTCCCCAATGTGAACATGTTGTCACTTTATCTGCCACAGTTTATTTTACATCACCTTTAATCCTTATTCCCATTGTGAACCTGGTGCCACAGTATCTATCTCAATCTACCATCCATCACCATTAACCTTCTCCGCACTGTGAACCCGGTATCCGCCGCAGTTTATTGTACATCACTGTTATACCTTCTCCATACTCTGAAATCGGTGTCACACTATCTGCCTTAATCTACCGTACATCACTGTGTAACATTCTCCCCAATGTGAACTGGTGTCACAGTATCTATCATAGTTTATCGTACATTACTATTAAAACTTCTCACTGTTGTGAAGCCATAATCTTAGTATCTGTCTCAGTCTCCCATACATAATTGTTAAACCTTCTCCCCCTGTTAACCTGGTGTCACTTTATCTACCACAGTTCATTTCACATCATCATTAAACCTTCTTCCTACCGTGGTGAACATGGTGTCACAGTATCTGACAAAGTCTAACGTACATTACTGTTAAACATTCTCACTGCTGTGAACTCAGTGTCACAGTATATGTCTCAGTATACCATACATCATCGTTAAAACTTCTTCCCCTGTGAACCTAGTGTCACAATATTTGTATCAGTCTACTGTACACCACCATTAAAACTTATCCCCACTGTGAACCTGGTGTCACAGTATCTGCCAAAGTTTACTGTACATCACCATAAAACCTTTTCCCCACTGTGAACTTGGTGAGAGAGAAGAGAAAGAGAGAGAGAGAGAGAGAGAGAGAGAGAGAGAGAGAGAGAGAGAGAGAGAGAGAGAGAGAGAGAGAGAGAGAGAGAGCACGGTCAGGACCTCGGCTTTATACCATGGGCCCTCTGGGCCCACCTGGTGGTCGGATGACATTAGGCCGGGTGCCTTGTATCTAGGCCACCTAATTGCCTTGTATCTAGGCCACCTAATTGCCAGCATATCATCTCACAGGTCACCACACTGTTCCTTTTGTGTTTCCCTTATTTGAAGTGAAACATTATCCAGCCAGACATCTCCTCTTGTGTGGACAACAAGGGCTTTGACCAGTCTGAAGTCAGGACTCCCAACCTATCTTCCAAATGGAGTTTTCCACAAGCTGCCACCTTGTCCTGTTCCAGTCCCAGCTGCTGCAGAACTGGAGAACGCAACTCTCTCTCTCTCTCTCTCTCCCTCTCTCTCTCTCTCTCTCTCTCACACACACACACAGAAAACCACATGACCCTCTTGGAACAGCCAAATGCACTCAGACTGCGGCACCGGAGCTAAACCTCTGAGTTTGTCCATCTGCTGCTTTCCAAAAGAATAATCCATTACTCCACAGCAGGTCAAATTAACACCCACTTGTGAAATCATTATAGCCATTCTTCAAAGTTTTTGCAAAGGCACCCGGAGCCTGGACTGTCTGCCTTGAGCGGAGCTCTGGCATTTGAAATGATATCAGTTTTAAAGTGTTTGTATGTGACCTACACTAAAAAACATGCCACAAGTCACTAGCAAGTGTATTTACTCAGCAGACATGGTCTACTGGCCTGTGGCAAACAGCAGAATCTACTTAGTGACAAGAAGGATGACCGGCAACAAAATATACAAGTGAACCGGTGAGGACTCGAAAGGCCAACATGGCCTGTTTCCACTCCGTAAATGGTTATATGGTTAATTTATCTCAGTTTAAAACTTATCTCTAACCAATATAAAATATAGCATAATCTGTCACAGTATAAACTCCTTGCAGACAGCATGTGATTTGAACCCTGGGCCCAATCGCTGGCGCTGAAAAGAGTTGTGATAACTGCTAAGCCAACCAGGGCACCCAAAGAATATCTAGATCCATCCCCCTCTGGGTTGTGGGCCCAGCACGCATCCACTGCACCGCTCAGCTTACATGAACACAGAATTCTGAGCGATGTAGATGGAACAAATGCAAGCAGGCTTTTTATTCACTGAGTTAAGGTGAGACAAGAACCAGAGGGCATGGGTCAAGTATGAAAGGTGAAATGTTGAAAGGGAACATTTGGGAGGAACATCTTCACACAGAGAGTGGTGGGAGAGTGGAACCAGCTGCCAGCTGAAGTGGTGAATGCCGGCTTGATTTTGAGAGTTAATAAAACTTTGGACAGGTACCTGGATGAGAAGGCTATGTTCCAGGTGCAGTTCAGTGGAACTGGATAAAATAATAGGTCGGCACAGACTAAAAGGGCTGAAAGGCCTGTTCTTCTGCTGGAGGTTTCTATGGAAGAGATTGTGCAGTCACTGATATCAGAGACTCATGGAATTGTAATCCACAGAGACTGACCCTTCAGACCAGCTCGACCCTGATACCCAAGTTGTCCTCTTCAACTGGTCCCATTCACCTGCATTTGGCCCATAACCCTCTGAATCTGTACCTGAGTAAATGTCCTTAAAACATTACAATAGTCCCCGGCTTTACCACTTCCTCTGGCAGCTCGTTCCACTCACCCCGCCGCCTTCTGGGTGAAAATGATACCCCTCAGGTCCTTTTCAAATCTTTCCCCTCTCAATTTAAATCTATGTCCTCTGATTTTACCTGTTGGGGAAAAAAGGCAAATTACCTTAAGATTTCAAGATCTCTGAGGTCCCCCTCAGCCTCCTACACTCGAAGGAGAACAGTCCCAGTCTATCCAACCTCTCCTTTAATTCAAAGCATTGGCAAGTTAATTGGGTGTGATCGGAGTAATCGAGTGGTTCGTGGGACACCACACTGTAATGTTCATATTAATACATTACATTTCTCTATGCTTGGTACATGTCTTTTCTCTTTTCTAAGCCTCTCTCAAGTCACCCCTCAGCCTCTGTCATTCCAGGACGATCAGTTCCCGTCGACGCTGCCTCTCTGATGACACAGCCCCAGTCCAGTCTAGAAATGATTTCTCTTGACTGAAATGCAGCAGGAACTTCACATCCTCAAGGGTCACAGAATCTCTCTGAAAATCCAAACCAAACTCCAGA
Organism: Narcine bancroftii; assembly: GCF_036971445.1. Lineage (NCBI taxonomy): Eukaryota > Metazoa > Chordata > Chondrichthyes > Torpediniformes > Narcinidae > Narcine > Narcine bancroftii. The sequence continues at coordinate 65,085 of NW_027211821.1, read as the reverse complement.
AGCTGGTAACTGCAGGCATTAAATCTTTTGGTCGAACCCTATCAAAGATATTCCCCAACTTCTACCCATCTCACTCCCATTCTCTTGCTGAAAATGACGCACTTACCTGCTGAAGTCCACAGACACAAGACGTGGCAAGGGACCAAGACCAGAACAGGCCACAAGTCAACCTTGCAAGTTACAAATAATGATGCCTCCCTTCCACACAGACTGGTTGGATGAGAAGAACAGGATGTCATGGAAGAAAGCTCCGTGTCCCCCTGATGAACAGGCCCCCTTCATAGCTGCAGGTGAAGTCAAATCAAGTTTATTGTCATCTGATTGTACAAGTGCAACCCAACAAAATAGTGTAGTCTGGTCCTCAGTGCAAAACACGCAGACACAGAACTGGACACTACACACATACCAACAAAACTGTGGTGGACCATTGCATTACAGTCATTGTACTGGTTGACCCACCCCTGATATTGTAACTCCTCCCCCTTCAGGATTCCTAATAAAGACAGTATCGCCCAATCTACTCCCTCAGTACTTCAAATCGGGCCAACAGCATGCAAGATATGCCTGTAATTTTATAGTGATTAAAGCCTATTAATCTTGACTTCGGTTCGTCGTGTCTAATTGATAGCGCTACAATTTAATCACTCTGCCTGCATGCCCTGGACAAGGCTACTTGAACAGAGAAGCTGGACACTGACCTCAATTATCCAGAGGCCTCCATAAAATTTGGTCAGTGGCTGCCTGAACACCTTTCTGAGGTGACACGACATTTGGAAAAAGGTCGATAGGAGAGACCTGCTCTTTGCACAGGTCGGCCACCGCATCTTCCAGATGATGAGAGACTGAGAATTACTCAGCTGCTATGGGGCTCATGAAAATGCAGTCCTTAGCCTCAAAGAATGTAATCAACACCAGATCCTCCTGGGCAGCCGCCGTCATGCACCTAATGAATCTGTTGATGAATACATTCGAGCCTTGTGGGAGCAAAGGAGAGCTTGTGGCTCACTGATGTTATGGCAGCTGTCTACCAGGAGAACTGATCAGCGATGCCTGTGTGGCCGGCCTCGAGTCTGATAGTATCAGACAAAGGCTTTTGGTGAATGTCCTGCAGGACATGGTCAATCTTGCCAAGACACTAACATGGCCCAACTGAATGCAGAAGCTTATTCCATTGACAGTGCAGCAGACACATGGGGAGTTCAGTCAACACCACCTTGGGACATGGGCTCCCAAACAGCAGACGCCATCACGGAGCACCCAAAGTGCTATAACTGCAGCCAGATAAAACATCCATGAAAGAACAGCCCTGCCAGAAGCGCAGCCAGTTCCAGCTGCGGGAGAAAGGGACCCCTTGCAGTGCCTGATGTGAACAATGACCATGGCCAGCTTGGACTGTGTCACCTCCAGCCCCATTTCTAGTCATGAAAAACAGCATGGTGGGGGCCCGAGCACGACGGACAGGGTTAACATCATTTCCGGCAGTGACTGCGTGCAAACCATGGGAGTAGCCATCTTCGGGGTAGACATTTTGGAAGTTGCTGACACACACATAGAAGAGCAACTGAGACAGACAACAAACTTACACTGGCATCCATCATTCTAGATCAGAGTAGCATGCACCAATAAGCAAAGTCCACCATGAACATTGAGGTAAACGGCTGCATTTACAAACTGCTTGTTCAACACAGAGAGCCCTGAATGTTGTGCCGACCCATATAAAAAAACCTAAACTCTCCCTATCCAATAACCCTCTATTTTTCTTCCATCCCTGTGCCTGTCTAAGAGCCTCTTAAATGCCCCTAATGTTTGACCCTCCACCACTATCCCTAGCAAAGCATTCCAGGCACCCACAACTCTGTGTAAAAATAACCTACCCCTGATGTCTCCCATAAACTTCCTTCCCTTCACTTTGTACACATGTCCTCTGGTCCTTGCTATTCCTGCCTTTGGAAACAGGTGCTGGCTCTCTACCTTATCTATGCCTCTCGTAATCTTGTAGTCTGCTATTAAGTCTCCACTCATACTTCTATGCCAAAAATTTCCTCCTCTCACCTTATTTAGTAGTCCTCTGGTATTCTCGCCCCAGGAAAAATGTGCTGGCTGTCCACCCTATCTGTGCCTCTCATCATCTCAAGGACCTCTATTAAGTCACCTCTCATCCTTCTTTTGTGTCCGGAGAAAAGCCCTACCTCTGCTCACCTTGCCTTATAAGACTTATTTTCCAATTCAGGCCACATCCTAGTGAATCTCCTCTGCACCCTCTCCATAGCTTCCACCTCATTCCTAGAATGAGGTGACCAGGTGAAATATCCTCAGGAAAGGATATCCACTGCCCTTCAATATGAATTCACAACACTCAGCGGAGAAAATTAGTTTATTTATCATCCGATTGCACATGTACAACCTGATGAAACAGTGTCCTCTGGTTCTTGATGCAAAAACATGCAAACACACATCAGACACAAGACACATACAGAACAACGACACATCGACACAGAACCTACTTAGCAAAATGCTGGAAAACAATTCTGTGAGACGTCTCTTTTTCTACATTCGATGTAAACCCGTTAGACCTCAATGCATGTCTGAAATACATTTATTAAAAATAAATATTCTTCACAAATCATCGAGTCATGGGAAGTTGATTCAGCAATTCATCCGTTGTTCAGCAGCTCTTCTCACTGCCTGTGGGAAGAAGCAGCTCCTCAGCCGGTGGGATCTGGCTGAAATCCTTCTGTATCTCTTCCCCGACATGAGGAGCTTCATCACTTATCACTTAGTAATCATCTATATACTGCAAATCTCGAAAATAAATCTTCCTAAATTAGTCCAATGTGACTGATTTCACCCCACCACCCCTCACATTAACAATAGGTCAGGAGACACAAATGGAGCATATATCTCTACTCTATTAATTAGACTTTTTTTGGAACAATTCAGAATCTGGATCCGAATTTATTGTCATGAACATTTCACGGAATGTATTGTTCCGCACCAGTATCACAGGTGGAAATATTGCTATAAATTACATTTTCAAAAGAAGAGAATATGAGGTCATGTCTAAGGTTCGTCGAACATTCGGAAATCTGATCACAAGGTAAAGGGACAGAAGCAGGTCACTAGGCCCATCCAGTCTGTTCCATGACTCTACACTCAACTGAACTATGCTCACACCTTGTTCCAATTCCACCCTTTTCCCCAGGTCTCTTGATACCCTTACTAATGAGATACTTGTCCATTTCCTATTTAAATTCTCCTCGTGATCTGGCCTCCAATACCTTGTGCGGCTGTGGGTTCCACAGATCCACGACCTTCTGACTAAAGAAGTTCTTCCTCCTCTCTGATTGAATAATTTCTAATTTTAAGATTATGACCCTTGTCCTCGATTCACCTATCAAGGGAAATATCTAATCCGCATTCACTCTGTCAAAATCTTTCAATATTCAAAATATTCTCTACGATATTCTCCTACACTCCAACGAATACAACCCATGAGGTGCCAAATGTTCCCCATATGCCAGCCCCTGCATTCCAGGAATTATCCTAGTAAATCTTTGCACCCTCTCCAACAACATCACATCCTTTCTGAGATAGTCTCATTAACACCTCTCTGTCTTCTGGTTTTTGCTCCTCTCACCCCAGGAAAATTTACCCTACCAATGCCGTCATATTCTTGTAGACCTCTATTGTCACCACTTATCCTTCTTCACTCCAAAGAGAAAAGCCCAAGCTCTGTTAAGCTTGCCTCATTTTTCAGTTCAAGCAACCTCCTCATAAATCTTCTCTGCACCCTAATAGCCTGAAAACACCTGAGATTGCCTGATCTTGGAAGTGAAGCAGGCTCAGGACTTGGAGGGGAGACCGCCTAGGGACACCCGGCACTGTAGATTTCTGAGGGGCTCTGGAGAAAGTGGCGACACTCTGTCCGCCTTCCGGTAGAAAAAAGTTAAAGAATTTCATGTATGTTATATTCTCAATGTAGTGTTACATGATGATAGTGGAACATTTACATTTACCCTCTCCAAAACTTCCAGTAATGAGGAAACCAGAACAGAACACAATATTCTAATTGTGGTCTAAGAAGAGTTTTCTCGAGTTGTAACGTGACCTCTCAACTCTTGAGCTCAATCCCCAACTAATAAAGGCCAGAATACCATAAGCCTGAACGACCCTATCAACCTGCAAGGGCAACCTCGAGGGATCGGGAATTGATGGAACCACTCAGAATGGATGAGGTTGCATCCTGTAAAAATGTGTATCAGGAGTAGGCAAGACATCTAGCAGGAACCAGAGGCTTTGAAATGATGCAGGCTCGCAATACTGTCGCCTTCTTCATAGATGTTATCAGTTTATTGCCTTGTTACACAGAATAAATGGCTGCACCATTTCATCAGATGCAAGGATCGACAATGAGATAGACAACAGACTCGCCAAGACAAATAGCGCCTTTGGAAGACTACACAAAAGAGTCTGGAAAAACAACCACTGAAAAACCTCACAAAGATAAGCGTATACAGAGCCGTTGTCATACCCACACTCCTGTTCGGCTCCGAATCATGGGTCCTCTACCGGCACCACCTACGGCTCCTAGAACGCTTCCACCAGCGTTGTCTCCGCTCCATCCTCAACATCCATTGGAGCGCTTTCATCCCTAACGTCGAAGTACTCAAGATGGCAGAGGTCGACAGCATCGAGTCCACGCTGCTGAAGATCCAGCTGCGCTGGATGGGTCACGTCTCCAGAATGGAGGACCATCGCCTTCCCAAGATCGTGTTATATGGCGAGCTCTCCACTGGCCACCGTGACAGAGGTGCACCAAAGAAAAGGTACAAGGACTGCCTAAAGAAATCTCTTGGTGCCTGCCACATTGACCACCGCCAGTGGGCTGATAACGCCTCAAACCGTGCATCTTGGCGCCTCACAGTTTGGCGGGCAGCAACCTCCATTGAAGAAGACCGCAGAGCCCACCTCACTGACAAAAGGCAAAGGAGGAAAAACCCAACACCCAACCCCAACCAACCAATTTTCCCTTGCAACCGCTGCAATCGTGTCTGCCTGTCCCGCATCGGACTTGTCAGCCACAAACGAGCCTGCAACTGACGTGGACTTTTTACCCCCTCCATAAATCTTCGTCCGCGAAGCCAAGCCAAAGAAGACACAGAATAAAACACTTTGAATATGTCAACCACAGAGGTGACAACTGACGAACCTCTTCAACAGTCAACTCTCCCTCATGCAGCATCTCTGTTTTGAGTAGAAGGCTGTTCTCACAAAAATAGCCATCACAGTCGGCACTTTGTTGCCCTTAGAATGCCTGGCACTGCTCCCAGCATGCACGGTGCTGCTCCCAGCATGCTCCAACCACGGCCGACCCCACGCCTGACAGTACTGGCAGAGCGAGGGTCACAAGGCCATGCCTCAAGGTTGCAGGTGGTCGTAGTTCACAAACCTTCTGCCTGACACCCCTCCCACCCCAAGCTTCAAGAACAGTGTTAATTAAATAGCTATCGGGCTCTTGTGGACAGAGGGGAAGAAACTGTCCTGTTCTGTTGGGTGTTCATCAGACTTCTGTACCTCGTTCCCGATGGTAGCAGTGAGAAGATGGCACGGCCCAGGTGGTGGGGGTCCTTGAGGATAGAGTCTGGTTTCTTGAGACACCGCCTCTTGTAGATGTCCTCGATGGAGTGGGGACTAATGCCCATCATGGCGCTGGCTGAGTTCACAACTCTATGTCGCCTTTTCCTGAATGGTGAACGGTTTCACATGTCTCTCCAACGAAGTGACCCGGGTGACCACCCTCCTGGAGATGTTGGCTAACGAGATGGCAGTGTCCCTGCACCATACACAGGACACCCTGACCTGGACAGCTGTGGAGTTGAAGGAGAGACGTATGGTGGAAATGCCAAATCGGATGGCCCTGGACTACCTGCTGGCGGCTGTGCAATCATTGCCAGGAGTGCTGCACCTACATTCCCAAGGAATCCTCTAATATCACCCACCTGGCTGACCACATTAGGGACTCAGTGGCCAAAATTCAAAAGTCCTAGGACCAGATCCACCAGCATCACCACCTCATGGGGACCCTGGGGGTCATTTGGTTGCACGAGGGGCATTTGGGTGACTATCATTCACTGGGGGATTGCACTTATTTTTGTGATCATTGATATAGTTATTCCATGATGTGATTTTCAATTTAAATGCATCTTTGCATTGCCCCGTTAGACCTTCTTATTACCTGTCGCACTTTATTGGCAATCAGTGTGTCTTCCGAAGGGGTGGATTGTCATGGAGAGGCAGTGTCCACCACCTGGTGGCGCTGCTGCGCTCCTGTTCGGTGGACACTACCTGCCAATCAAGGTCAAAGAGTCACTCCAAGCCATCAAGGTGACCCTTGTGATTGGCCCACCTAAATCACCAGGAGCTGCAGTCCAGGCAGCCCGCCCAGACTCAGCCCTGACTTTCACCCATTTGGCCCACCTCAATCACCAGGAGCTGCAGTCCAGGCAGCCCAGCCAGACTCAGCCCTGACCTTCACCCAATTGGCCCAGGTGAATCACCTCGACTGACCCCTGCTGAGACCCTGCACTTGGCTTTGAGCATTGGCCACAGCAGTCAACGGGGCCCAGCCTGCCCCGAGAGATTGGCCCTCCCAGCACTGCCCCCAGAGCTATAAAGGACCATGTCCCCCTTTGTTCTGCCTCTTTCGACTCCTCGTGGCTAGTAAGTAGCATCTTCCACACTGGGTTGGGGTGAGTCTCGAGGTAAGGTAGCAAGAGCCATGTCTATACATGGGGGGCTCATAGTATAACTTTGATCCTGAATGTTGAATGTGTACGTTCATGTAATTTCCACCAGTCTCTGTCGGTTTCACTCTCCTTATTAGAAGTGTATATTTATTCCCTGCGTACTCTGTGTGTAGAGGTTTGCCTAACATATCGACCCTGTTGTCCTGTTTCCATCCCCGAAATAAATGTGTGCTTTGTACCTCCGCTTTGGTCTGGTTCTTAATCTGTGGGACCCACACGAATCTGACAACAATGGAGGAGGGAAAGCAAAGTATGTCAAAATGTGTTATTGCCTATGAACAGAGGCAATAGAATATTAAATTTATGTTATGACAGAGTATAAGATATTTTGAAGACGCTACATGGAAGAAATTCTTTTTTTTAAAACTTTATTTAAATATTTTATCACAGGAATAAAAAGAAAAATTACATTTAAAGAAAATATATAAAATAAAATAATATAATTACAATACAAACATCAATAACCTAACTTAATTCAACCTAACCCCCCCTACATATACAAGAACTAAAAAAAATCTATATATAAAAAAACCCCACCCTTCCCCTCCCCCACAATAAAGAGTGAAGAATTAGTAAAATTAATAATATTATATATTAAAAAACACACACAGAGAAAATAAAAACAAATTAAAATAATAAAAAAAGATTTATCAAATCTAAAATATCACATCTAGGAACATATTTAAATCAAACTTAATTGCATATACTTAACAAATGGAGTCCACTTCAACTTATAAAAAGACATCTTATCTTGAATTGAAAAGATATCCTTCCCATAATTAAACAAGACTTCATCTCTAAATATCACCTATCCAAAGTTAGTATATTTCTATCTTTCCAAGTAGATGCTATGCATTTCTTGGCCACTGCTAAAGCTAAATAGATAAAAGAAATCTGATAATCATTTAATCCTAGATCAATTAATAATTGCATATTTCCTAACAAAAATATATCAGGATCTAATACAACACAAATATTATATAATCTATTAAATATAGATTGAATACCTTTCCAAATCTGTTGCAATCGGTCACAAGACCAGAGAGTATGTAAAAAATACTGGCTATCTGATCACAACGAAAACAACAATCTGACTTACTAAGACCAAATTTTTTTACGTTTTCTGGTGTTAGATATAATTGATGTATAAAATTATAATTAATCATCGCTAATCTAGCATTAATCAATTTCCGAATACTATTTTGACAAATTTCCATCCAGGCTTCATCAGCTATTGTAGAAACTAAATCTTTTTCCCATTTCAACTTATCTTTATCCCAATCTTTCTTACTTTCAATTTCTTGTAAAATACAATACAAATCAGATATATACTCCTTTTCTGGTATTGAAAGTACATATTTCTCAAAACTAGTTTCGGGCAATAAAGTCATTTGACGACCACATATTTGTTTTACAAATGATCTTAACTGATAATACACAAATACAGAATTTCCACTAATACCAAATTTCTTTTGTAATTCCTCAAAAGAACAAAAATTTCCTTCAAAAAAACAATCAGATAAATTTTTTATTCCTTTCCTTTCCCATTGTTTCAGTGATATTGGAGACCGTAAAAGGAACAAGTTGATTATTATATAATGGCAATCGCCCAGACCGTTTATTTTTAAGCCCCATTTTATCAAGTTTACTCATCCATAAATTCAATAAATGTTTCAATATTGATACATCATAAGTTCGTAACAAATTTTTATTCCATCGAAACAAAAATTCATGTGGAGATTTTTCTAAAATAACTGCCAGTTCTATCTTTGCCCAACTGGGCGGATCATCCATATTCATTAATGCACTAAGAAATTTAAATTGAGCTGCCTCATAATAATATTGAAAATTAGGTAATCTCAAACCTCCAAATTGAAAGTCCCACATCAATTTTTTCATTGCTACCCTCGGAAATTTTCCCTACCATAAAAATTCTCTAACTGCTTTATATAAATCCTTAAAAAAACTTTTTTTAAAAAAATAAGGAATTGATTGAAACAAATATTGCATCCGAGGAAAAATATTCATTTTTATAGTATTAATCCTCCCCAATAAACCTAAAGGTAAGTCCTTCCACCTAATCAAATCTAGTTTAATCTAGAAATTCTTCAAACAATTAAACACAAATACGGAGATGCAAGTGGGACCTTCTTCTGTTTTCTCCCGCTTAGATCATTCTTAAGAGAAAGATAGGGACCAAAATTGACCCCACCTAAAATTAGTGAAATGGAACAAAGAGTCTGGATGGGGAATACACCCAAATTTATCAATGAAATGTACAATGCTCTCCAGAGAGAAAATCCAAAACCAGGATAGCAGAGATCAGGATAAAGATGGGAGTCGGAATTGGATCTGACAATTTCAGAAAGAAGCTGTTCAGAGTGGTGTGAAGATTGAAATATACAAATTCAAGAAGAAATAGGGTCAAGATTGTGTCAAGAGTGTTACAAATATCATTAATGCCAGATATAAAATACAATTCTCCACATCAATTCTGCTATACTCCATATAAATTAAATGGACTTATCTCCAATTATTCTGAGAAATGTCTTCAATGTAATAAGGTGATCGGGACTTTTTTTTTCCATTCGGTTTGGACCTGTGTAAAAGTGGAAGAATTTCAGTCTATTATTAGGACAAATTATGAAGATAAAAATACAAAAGGATGTGGGAATATTTGTGCTTTGTTATATATTTGAAGCAGATACAAAACTGAAGTTGGATAAATATCAAACAAACTTTCTGAGTCCAGCCATAGCAGCAGTGAAAAAATGTGCAGCATGAACGAGGTTATGAGAGGTTTGTAACGAGAGATGGGACATTGAAATGAAAAACTGTGTCACAATGTAGCCATATAACCATTTTCAGAGCGGAAACAGGCCATGTCGGCCTCCACTAGCTCAATCCTCCCGATCTCCACCAATATCCCTCCAACCCCCTCACCTCCATGTACATATCCAACCTTCTCTTAAATGACAGAAGGGACCCTGCCGCAACTATCTCATTTGGAAGATCATTCCATTCTGCCTCCACTTTCTGAGTGAAGAAGCATCCTTTAATATTTCTCCAGAAGTTTTGCCTCCTTACCATTAATTCATGGCCTCTTGTTCCAACATTCCCTTCCCTTACGGGAAAGTGTCTGTCTATGTCTCATCTATCTATTCCTTTCATAATTTTATTCCCAATGAATAATCTCTCAGTCTCCTTAATCTCTCCCTGTAATCCAGATGCTGTAAGCCAGGCAAAATTCTTGTAAATCTTCTCTGCACCTTCTCCACCTTATCTATATATTTCCTATAATTTGGAGACCAGAACTGAACACAATTCTCCAAACCTGGCCTCACCAATGCCTTAAACAGCTGCACTCTAATCTATGCTATGATTTATGAAGGCCAGCATGCCATATGCCTTCTTAAGTACATGGGAATCCAACTTCAGTGAACTCTGTACCATAACTCCAAGATCCCTCTGTTCCTCTTCATTCCTCGACCCCCTCCCCTTAGCTGCATATGTTCTATTTATATTATTTTTTCCGGAATGCCGCACCTCACACTTGTCAACATTAAATTCCATCTGCCATCTTTTCCAAACAAACCAAATCCTTTATTCCAAGAAAATCTACCTCACTATCCACCACTCCCCCTATTTTCGTATCGTCAGCATATTTGTTTACTCAGTTAACCACACCCTCCTCTAAATCATTAATGTTAATGATAAACAACAAGGGACCAAGCATCGATCCCTGAGGCACTCCACTTGTCACAGGCTTCCAACATGACATACAGTTATCCACCATGACTCTCTGCTGTCTATCTCCCAGCCACTTCTGAACCCATCTCACTATCTATTAATCCCTAATGACTGAACCTTCCTAAATAACCTTACATGCAGAACCTTATCAAAAGCCTTACTAAAATTCAAATAGATCTCATCAACCACCCTACCTTCATCCACTTTTCTTGTCACCTCTTCAAAAAACAAGATTCATCAAACATGACTTTCCCTTCACTAACCCATGCTGGGTGCCCCTGATCAATCCCTGCCTATCCAGATATTTGTACATGCTATCTCGAAGAATACCCTCCATAACCATCCCCACCACCGAAGTCAAACTTACTGGCCGATAATTACTTGGCCTACATCTACTGTCTTTTTTGAACAACAGAACTACATTTGCAACCCTCCAATCCCACGGCACCACACCCTCCTCCAGTGATCTTTGAAAAATCGCTGTCAGTGCCCCCGCTATTTGTTCCCTAACCTCCCTTAAAGTCCTGGGAAAAATCCCATCAGGACCAGGAGACTTATCCACTTGAATTGACCCTAGAAGCTCCAAACCTCTCACTTTACTAATCCCTATCCTTTCCATAACTAACCCCTTTGCCTCTCTTATCTTGTATAGCCCTTTAACCCTTTCCCTCGTGAATACAGATGAGAAAAATTTGTTCAATATTTCTCCATCTCATATGGTTCCTGACATAGTTCACCGGTCCCATCATCCAGTCGACCTATTCTATGTTTAAACCTCCGTTTACTGTTCACATATCTGAAAAAACCCTCAGGATTCACCTTCGCCTTATTAGCTATGGACACCTCATCCCTTCTTTTTGCCCTTCTAATTTCCCTCTTCAAGTTCTTAAGAGTATGTCAAAATAATCACTGGATCTGAAGTTCTCCCTAACGCTCACCTCTGTCACCTGCCCCATTGCATTCCCAAACAACAGATCGAACACTGCTCCCACTCTAGTTGGCATCTCAACATATTGCTGCAAAAAGCAATCCTGAACACAATGCATAAATACTAAGCCTTCTTGCCCTTTTACTGACTGCATTTCCCAATCAATATTTGGAAAATTGAAATCCCCAACCAACACCACCCTATTTTACCTGCATATCTCACCTATTTCCTTGCACATTTGCTCTCCTAGTTCCCTTTCCCCATTTGGAGGCCTTTAATAATCCCCATAATAATAACCTCACCCTTCTTATTTTTCAGCTCTACCCACACTGCCTCTCTTGACGAGCCCTCCAGTCTATCTTGCCTCAGCACTGCTGTAATATCCTCAGTGACATGTAATGCCCACCTCCCCCTCTTAATCCACCAACTCTGTCACATCTGAAGCAGCAAAATCGTGGAACATTCAACTGCCAGTCACAACCTTCTTTCAACCATGTCTCGCTAATGGCCACACATCATAATGCCATATGTCAATCCACATTAATTCTCGCATTAAAATAAATACAACTCAGGGATCTCCAACATCCTACCTTCTGCATATCCTCCTATCTACCATTCTCACAATTTTCACTGCAGTATCTGTTTACTACTTCCTGCTGTTCCTCCCTCAAATTATTTAAACTTGTCTCTTTCCTTATCCTACTAACCCTCACCCTACTGTCCTGGCTAACCTGAAACCCTGTCCCTAACCATACTAGTTTAAACCCCTCGTGACAGCCCTAGCAAATGCCCCCGCCAGGAGACTGGTCCCACTGGGAATAAGATGTCACCCATCATTATGGTATAGGTCCCAGCTTCCCCAAAAAAGGTCCCAGTTGTCCAAGAATTGAAACCCAGTCTCTGACTCCACCCCTTGAGCCACATGTTTAACCTCCACCTAATCCTAGGTGCTCGCTGGAAGTGCTGGCTGCCTGATGTTTCTCTCGGAATAAGTGAAACAGGAAGGACCACAGTGCTAGCCTGAAAGAAAGAAGTTATCATCTGGAGAACCCTGATGGGCCAAGTTTTATCAGCGACACATTGAGCTGACTAATGGTGGTGAAATAGTTGTGAAAATCCTGGAACAACAAATCTCTCTCTGCAAACCCTACAGAACTTTCCTGAGTGGCAAAGCCTGGTGAACTTTATACATGTTCAATTCCATGCACAGTATTAGAATTGCCTACAAACAATGAACTTAGAAGAATGAGAAGTGAGATTGAACTGTGAACCAAATAACTTTTCTTAAATTTACACACACATCATACACGTGCACTTAGACTTAGAAGGGAATTAAGGTAAGTTAAGTTAATAGAGATAAGTTAAAGTTTGATTCTGTTTTCATGTTTAAAGATAATTAGAAACAACTTATCTTTATATAACTACTCGTCCTGGTGAATGTCTATTGCTGCTGGGTTTTGGGGTCCTTTGGGATCATAACACCATAGTCTGGTGACGTACATGGACCTCCTTCCCACTCCATCCATTTTGGATCCCCACATGAAGAGGGAAACTGCTCTGGTAATAGCCAGGGCAGAGGTGTGTGGGATGGGCCATGCCTGCATCACACGCAGCAGTACCGAGAGCACCTTGCACCTGATGACCAGGTTCTTCCCCATCACTGAGAGGGAATGTCATTCCCACAGACCCAATTTCTGATGGACCTGTACAATCGGCTCTGACCATTTTTTTGTTGCATGCCTCGGCCTCTCCAAGCCAGATCCCCGACACCTTCAGGTAGTCAGATCTGACTGTGAAGAGGACAGCGGACTAATTTACCAAAGTGCATTGCCTCGTGTTTGTTCCAGTTTACCCTGGAACATAGCATTGTATACTTCTGGGCCCAGCCACTTCCAGACTTGTGTACAACTCAGCCGTTCTCCCAGAACTGTGGTTCTCTGTGTTGGTCCCTGTCTGCTGGAGCTGGGGGTCTCTGCACTGTCCCCATCTTGCAGATCTGGGGGTCTCTACACTGCTCCCTGTCTCCTGATATTGTTGTTTTATTCTCCACCAGTCCCACAGCACAACCCTGACCCCTGGACGGAATGTAGAGGCACAGAGGGATCAGTGAAAATATGGGTAGTTTGCCAGGGTGGGGTCCATAAAGGAGCCTGATAACAGCAGGAAACCCGTGGAAGGGGATGGAGGGCATTCGATGGTGCACCAGCAGGACACTGCTGAGGGTGCAGATTCCCTCGGGCTCTCGAGGCTAGAAGGCACTAGTTATTCCAATGGTTTAGGTGAGGCAGGGTCCAAATTAGAGCTGGCGCAGGTCATCAAGGGTCGACATAACAGGTGCCTGGAACTGTCATGAGGATACTAAGGGCTGGTAGAGGTAGGTAAGGAGGGGGTAGTTGTGTTCCGACGAGGGAATGATGAGTGAGGGGTCACATGGATGGGACTTCGAGACAAGGGGCCTCTGATTGTCCAGGGATGGGGCCTGTAAATAGACCCGCAGACATCCAGCACACAGCATCTTTGACCCACTACCATCAGGAAGGAGATATGGAGGAACAAAATCAGGCTGACAGACAGGGAAATAACTTCTTCCAACAGGCCGTGAGATTGACAATGCAATGCGAGTTGAATGGGTCCGTGGAATGAAAAGGATGAGAGGGATATGGACTGTTTGCAAGCAGCTTGGCCATCAGAAAAGAAGGGCCAAAAGGATGGTTTCGGAGTTGTCTATCTTGTCCACACTTTTGAGTTGAATCCTTAAATAATTCATGACAGGCTGGACTATCATTTTAGATGGAGATTTTAGATTGACACATGCAGCCCGGGAACAGGCCCTTTCAGCCTCTGAGCCACAACCACTCAATTACACCAATGACCTACAAACCCCGGTACGTTTTAAATGGTGGAAGGACCAGGAGCAACTTGTGGAAATGCACGCAGACACAGGAAGAATGTACAACTCCCCAGAGACAGTGTCAAATTTGAACCCGGCTTGCTGGCCCCTTATCAGCGTTTTTCTAACCGCGGCACTAACCTCGCCACTCTCAATTATTCCCAGGGTTCTTCCTCCTACTTTCCTTGAGCTTTGATTGCTTCCAATTCCAGTGCCCATGTTTCCCTGAGACACTGACCCCTGCCCAGTGACTCTGTCCTTCATGCCTCTCCCTGGACAGATGATCACCAGTCTCTCCTGGCTGTCACCCAAATTTTCCTACCCAATTCCACCACCTACAACCCCCTCGTCATGGCCCACCCACTCGCCCACAGGGCCAAGGGTAGCAAGGTGGGGGAAGGTCCAGCCTGTAGTCACAAAGCTTGTCGAAGGACAAGTGAGAGCAGGAGTTCTGGGGCAAGAGGTGAAGGGCAGTGTGTACTGTAGCAGCCAGCTACACAGGGTCACAGCCTCCAGGGTGGGGGGAGAGAGAGAACTGGCTCAGATGGGACAGATGTCCCGGTGCCAAGGGTCAGGGAATTCCCCAGCTCGGTGAAGGTCTGGGACACTGCCACCGGCAAGGAGACTGGACCCCTGCCCTCCCCACATCTCCACCATCTGGGGGTCTCAGGAGCAGCTCAGGTTCCAAGGCCTGTCAGTGGGGGAAGGGGGAGGTTCGGGAATTGGGGAGGGGTAGTTCTGAATGGTGATCGAGAGGATCGGTCCAGTGGGAGGACAGACATGACAGACATGAGGGCTGGGGCTTCAGGACAGATCCCGTGGGGAGGCAGGAGCTTTGGGGACCAGCCGGTGGGGGACAATGGCTTTGGAAATGGACCTGGTGGGGGTCAGGGGCTTTGGGGAGAGACCAGTGGGTTTGTGGGAGGACCTGTCGGGCAAAAGAATTAGTGGTAGACCAAGTTGGGAATGGCATTGGGGATGGACTCAGCAGGAGATGGGATGTTGATGGACCCGGCGGGGATGCGTTTGGGAATGGATCCGGTGGGGGATGGTATTGGGATGGATCAGGTGGGGGACGGTATTGGGGTTGGACCCAGTGGGGGACAAGATTGGGGATGGAGCCAGCGGGGAGTGGGATTGGGGATGGACTCGGAGGGAGACGGGATTTTGGATGGACCCGGCGTGCACAGAATTGGGGATGGACCCGGCGGGGGACGGTATTGGGGACAGATTCAGCGGAGGACGGTTTTGGGGCTGGACCCAGCAGGGGACGGGATTGTGGATGGACCCGGCAGGGGATGATATTGAGGATGGACCTGGCGGGGTCAGTTTTGGAGATAGACATGCTGGGGGATGGACCCGGCAGGGGACTGCCCATTGACTCCGTCTTCAATGCCTCACACCGGCCGGATGATCACCGTTCTCTTTCCCAGGTCTCACCCAAACTTTCTTACCCCAATTCCACCACCTACAAACCCTTGTCATGTCCCACCCACTCACCCACAGGGCCAAGGTTAACTAGGAGGGGGAAGCTCCTGGCTGTGGGCACACAGCTCGTTGAAGGACAAGTGGGAGCAGGAGTCCTGGGGAAGAGGTGAAGGGCAGTGTGTACTGTAGCAGCTAGCTGAACTGGGCCACATTCTCCAGGATGGTGGGGGGAGAGAGAGAGAGAGAGAGAGGACTGGCTCAGATGGGATAGATATCTGTGTGCCAAGGGTCAGGGGATTCCCCAGCTTTGGAAAGGTATGGGACACTGTCAACGGGAAGGAGATGGACCACTGCCCTCCCCACATCTCCACTGTCTAGGGGTCCTAGGAGCAGCTCAGATACCAAGGCCTGTGGGTGGGGGAAGGGGAAGATTAAAGAACTTTGGTGGGGTAGTTGTGATGGGTAATCGATTGGAGAGGGTCCCAGTGAGGGAACTGCTCTGGTGGGAGGACAGACCTGATGTTGGGCCTTTGGATACAGGTGAATTGGCATGGGGGACGGGAAAAGGGACTTTTGGCTGGGCATGTTGTGGGTCAGGGGCTTGTTGAAAGCCCTGGTGGGAGACAGGAGCTCTGGAGACGGTCCAAGCAATGGGTGGAGCATTGGGGATGGGCCCAGTGGGGAATAGGGGCTTTGTGACAGGCCTGACAGTATTTTGGGGATGATCTCAGCAGGGGGAGGGGTTTGGGGACAGGCCTGGTGGGAGATGAGGGCTTTGGGGAAGGGCCAGGTGGGTGACAGGGGACAGTATTAGGGAAGGACCCAGAGGACAAAACCACCCCTTGAGCTCTGGTTCACCTCGGGTCACTCACCTTGGCCCACGGACGTGCTTTGATCTGCGGGAAGCTGAATTCGTTGCAGTTTGGGTTCATCTCCCGGATCTGCTCCCTGGATGAGGTCCGCAACACCTGTTGGGACAGAAACCACCTTCACTACTGGCTCGGGGTGGGGGGAGCAGGAGGGTGACAAGGGGAGGGAATGCAGTGTATGTGTACCAGGTCATGGACATGGGATGAGCCCTAGAACTGGGGTGGTGGTGAAGGCTGAAACCTTAGGGGCATTTAAGAGGCTCTGAGTCACGTGGATGAAAGAAAAATAGAGGGTTATGAGGGAGGAAGGGGTTAGTTATTTTTATTTTGGTATGAATACATCGGTCGGCACACCATCGCGGGCTGAAGTGCTTGTACTGTGCTCTCATGTTCTATGTTAAACGTGTCCTGTCAGTCTTTCAGCAAGCGGATATGTCGGGGAGGGACCGCTGCCGACTGGCACATTCCAGGCTGCAGGGGTACATGCTGAGGGATGCACGGAGGCTTGGCCTAGCCAACACGAAGGCACTATGGGGATGGATCATAATCCTTCCATAACCGTGCACTGAGAGGCTGAGAGCAAGGGGAACTCCTCCAACAGCAGAGGGGGGTAGTAACCACACGGTATCAAAGTGGTGGCAATGAAGGTAAACAGAGACGTATGCAGCAATGTGTAGTGAAGGGAATATCTGGATACAACAGGAGGAGGAGAAAAGACTTGGAACGGTCTTCCTCTTTGGAAATAATTTGTAAATAAAGTCAATTTTGCGGGGTTGGGGGGAGGGGAAGAGAAAAGCCCTACTCAGTCAACTTTGCTTCATGAGATACATTCTCCGATCCAGAAAAACTATTCTGCACCCGCTCCAGAGTACAAGATCAAATTTATTACCCTTGGATAGCACAAGTATGACCTGATAAAACAGAGTTCTTGGGATAAACATACGCAAACACACAACCAAGCCCTCACACAACAGACAAATGATACATGTGCAGCACGTCCAGAAAAATTACTCGATATTGTTGAATAAATAGCAGAGTCGAGGAGTATTTGTATGAGCAGCTCATCAATCGTTCCACGTTCTCCCTGCCTGGTGGAAGAGGCTGTTCCTGGGCCAAGTGGTACTGGCTCTGAAAGTCCTGGATCTCTTTCCCGATGGGAATAGCTGGATGATGCTGTTGGCCGTGTGAAGGGGGCCTTGATTAATTTGTCAATGATCATAGTGGATCACATTGATATTTGGGGTGTTGCTCTAGCCCACTTTACGTCCTGTGGATTGACCTCTGATCATTTTTAAAAAATATTATTTATAAATAAAATCCACAAAGAATTCACACAATTAATAATAACACAAATAAAATATAAATACACTTGTCATAGTTAAAAGAAAGAATAAACCCCCCCCCCACCATTAAACCACCCCATCTCCCCTCCATCCCCTTGCTAAAAGAAAAAGAAGAAAAATGAGGACAAGGGACCCCCAACAGGAGAACCAATTACTTTAACGTTCCTTTTCAAAAACTGAGGCCTTAAGGAGAAAGGGAATGTTAGAGCCACCTTTGTAAATATGGGGTCCATATTCTTCCACAATATATGGTTGAGGCGGCCTGCTCACCAGGACGAAAGCCAGTACACAAGATGGATGACGAACGCGGTGACTACACAGATCCTGCGGCAACCAATCATCTTCGTCCCAGGTGACATCCCGCACAGTGGGAAGCAATGAGCAATGGCGAGAACACCCACCAATCCGAGGCTGGCTTTGCCGTCTCGAAAGACCTGTCATCAGTAGCGGGAGAGTATATAAGCAGAGCTGCCAGTTCAACGAACCAGTCTTCGACTTCGACTTCACGGGTGTGTATCATTCATTCCACACATCATGGTGAGTGTGCTGGATATCGGTGCAAAGGAAGAGACTTTCACCATTGACCACCTCAAACCAGCACATCTGGACATTAGCAAATTCAGCCCCCACGACCCAGATATAGGCGACCGAAAGCAGCGAACAGCGCTGGTTCTAGGGAGGTGGGGCATCATGCTAACTGGGATGCCACCCTGTACACAAGATGGCCGACGAATGTGGCAACTGTTCAGAGTCCACGGGGACCAACATCTTTCATACCAGGGGACAACGCGCACGGCAGGAATCAACAAAGAAGGGAACACCGAACAATTGGAGGCTGGCATGGATGTGACATCACTCCAGTCGACAGCAGCAGGGAGAGAATAGAAGCAGAGCTGCGAGTGTAATAAAGGAGTCTTTGACTTTGATTTTTTGGGCGTGTGTCCGCCTTTCCACCCATCACAGTAGCGCGCACGCTCCAATTTCACATCGAATGGTCTTGCTCATCTTACATCGGGAGTCACGTGTACAGTTTCCTTACCTGAAGCATGAGAAGTGCACAAAGATCGTCAGATTTGTTTCTGGGGTGTTTTAAGCAGGTGATAGAAGGAAAGTTTGAATGTGGATCTCTTGGTCGTTGGTAAAAAGGGAGAGGACCTTACAACATTATGAGAGGACACAGCAGCACGGATCGAGAGAGGATAATGCAAAGGAGCCGAACACCAAGTGTCACAATTTTCCAATAACCGATCAGCTGCTTAGACTTTAAGAAATGTCTTCAATGAAAATGTAATATCCTTGGAATTCTCTCCGCTTTTGAAGGTGCATTTGAAATTGGGATCCATGGACTTGTGATGAGTTTATTGCCGTACCCACTCGTAGAGGGATCATATGCATTGAACTTAGATGTAGATACTTTGAAAAAAGTAGCAGACATTAAATTGAAAGCGGTAATAAATATGAAGGAAAGATTGAGAATAAATAGTCTCCCTTGCAGTTGGGGTACAATGTATTGCTTGAGATTAGAGGAATCCTGGAGCCAGGACAAAGTGATCCTGTGTTTCCCAAGGATTTGATTGTTGTTGGATTAGTAAAAAGTGGAAGGGCCGAAGGGTCTTCTGATCCTTCGACTGCTTGATTTCTCTTCTGATGCTGATTGGGTTCACCTGTGTATTCGCTCGCTCGCTCGCTGATTGGTTGCTTCAGTTACGCGAGGCAACGGGTTGATTCGGTGAGGCCGCTATTTGATTGGACGCTGAAGTCGGGTTGGATTGATGGGCGGGTTCGCTGGTTGATTGGCTCTTGCTGTGAGGAGGCGGGACATTTGCAGCAGCGTCGTCTGCTCGGGGTCCGTCGTGTCGCTTCTGGCGCGAATGGGAGTAAGTTGGCGGAGGCGCCGGATCCTTCCACAGCCGCGCGGTCCAGGGAAAGCGGGGGACCCGCAGCCCACCGGGCCCCACCCGGGAGCGGCCGGTACCGGCGGGGTGGTTGGGTGGAGCCGTGGCGTCGATACGAGGCTTGATGCCGCCGACAGGGCGAGGCTGGAGGCCGCGGGGTTACTTGCAGTGGGAAGGGGCGGGGGCAGGTGATTGGCAAGTCTGGTTTGCGCATGCGTGGTGAGTTCGCGCATATGTTGCAGATACGCATGTGCCGATTGAGGGCGACGAAGCGAACCCTTTCGCAAGTGGCAACTGACCACTGGCGCATGCGCACAGAAATTAAGATGGCTGCCCCCAGCTAATGGACCCTGAGTCACAAAGTCAATCCTGTGACTGTTCTCGTTTGTCAAATCATTTGATTTTAAAAATAGGCTCTAAGACTTCAGGGCTCCTCGCACGGGGGCAAAACCCCGACTTGCGACCATCGTGGTCCCACCCTCCCCCCCTACTCGACCATTGTGGGACCTTTGGACTAAACTCCTTTAATTAAAATAATAACTGTTTATAAACTCCTACAAGACTTCAGGGCTCCTCGCACGGGGGCAAAACGCCGACTTGCGACCATTGTGGGGTCTGATTGATCCTTTGGACTACACTATGGTCGCAGGTCGGGGAGGACCTGTCGGGGTCATTGGGTCGCTGAGGAAGGGATGGAAAACCAATCCATTTTTTGCTTCCCAATGCTCATAGAATGTGTCTGATTCCATCCGTTTTTCCTGTTGTAGTATCACATTCTTCATAAAGTTAGATGTTATTTTTTAAAGTTGTGTCACCTGAACAATAATGCTCCAATCCTTCTGATCCTGACGTACCATGTGTTTAAAATGTAATGTTTCTCAGTTACTTGATCGAATGCCTTAAAAATATAGGGACTTTGGTGTTAAAAATACAGAGTAAAGATTTCACCAATCCTTTTGAATTTATGATCTCTGAGATTTCTGGTCATGTTTTCTATTTAGGTTGGTGTATCTTGCAGACCTGTTTGGTTGCAGCAAGTAAGAAGTTATCCATTTGTAGCATCCGCTGCGGCAGCGCAACCAAATAAAGAGACATCCACCCAAGGTGAGTGGAAAACAAAGACTGGCTTTACTGGTTTAAATTCCCCACGTGTGCTCACTGGCCCACCCACTTCTGGTGACGTACCCCTGACTTCCAGCATCACTCTCCAGCTGGCTGGCCGCTACGCGGAAGTGAAGGGCATCTCAGCCCGCACATGGTGCAAGGCCCAGGCTCCTTCTCATCTTGGACTGTCCAAGTGTTGCAGTGATTTGGCCTTTTTTGCTTGCCCAGTTGCCTGGTGCGCTACAATCTCAGCGTTGATTAGGGAGAAATTCTTTCAATGTTTTATTCACTTTTATTACAGAATTCTTCCTAGTTTATCTGTGTAACATTGAAAATTATGGGTTTTCATGAACAGGAATCATGATTTTACTCATAATTTGGTGAGCCAATTGATAGGACAGTTTTTGCTAATGCCCCATGGGAAGCAAAATAAAAATGAAGTGACAAAATTAGGAAGGTTTGTTGACCCTTCTTTTTAAGCAGGATGTCATGATGATGTTCATCTTGCATATGATTTGTCAGTTCTTAATGGCAGCTGCCATTATTGGCATTGCAAGGAGAGATGGGAAATGGGTCAGGTCCTTGGTGGTCCCAGTAATGCAACGTAGAAAGATGTCACGGGGCTGAATGTGGTTTAGGGAGGGAGAGGGTATTAATTTTTAGGAAAAGTATGTGGCCATCCACCTATCAATATTTTTTTATCAAATAGAAATTCCTGCTGGTAGAAGCCATTTCCTACTTTGAACAGGCCCAATGTCATTATCCAAGCAGATATTGTTAAGAGCCCAAAGGATCCCAAAACCCAGCAGCAAGAGACATTCACCAAGACAAGTGGTTTTTAAAACAGAAGTTATTTTTAATCAAATTTAATCATTAAATTAGAATTAAACTTTAACCTAACTCTATACTTAACAAACCCAAATTAACCCCTTTTTAATTCTAAGTGCACATATTTGTAATGTGTTTAAATTTAAGAAAAGTGATTTGGTTCACAGTTCAATCTTACTTCTCTTTCTTCCAAGTTCTCTGGATGCAGGCAATTCCGCTGTGCACAGAATGGAATGTGTATAAATTTCACCAGGATTTGGTGCTCGAAAGGTAAATGTTTACCGCTCAGGATAGTTCTTGTAGGGTTTTTAGAGAGAGATGTGTTGTTCTAGGATTTCCACAACTGAGGTACCACCATTAGTCACCTCAATGTCTCACTGATGAACTTTGCCCCGTTAGGGTTTTCCAGATGCTAACTTATTTCTGCAAGCTACTACAGAGTTCCATTCCTCTTATTCCAAACAACAGGAGTTATTTCTTCTGCTCAAGCTGTTGTTAGATAAACAAAACCCAGGTGTGACTTTCCTCTAAGCACCCTGCAGAAAAGTACTTGTAGCCATCCTGGCTCCATTTCCAAACAATGGTCATTCATTTTATGACATCAGTTTGATTAACACCAACTTGTGAATGTGAATAACTTTCTCCAGAGATCTTCAATATTTCTTCAGTCTTTCAAATAAGATGTTTTAAAATGTATGTGTGTGTATGTATGTAACCTACTCTAAATCTTACCAAAATACCAAATATTACCAAATTCTCCAAATATATTTATCCATTACAATATCACGTAAGGAGCATTTAAGAGACTCTTAGACAGTCATATATGGGTGAAAGAAAAACAGGGTTGTAGCGGATACACAGCGCAGTATTACAAACCACCACCATCAGTTCACAGACTTACCTGACACGTCGCGGGCTAACAGTGCTGGGTACCAAAGTACAGTGAGTGGATCAGATGAAGCCCCTGCCTAAAGGCATGGGGCACTAATGGCTCGTAGCTTTAACCTGCTGGTCCTGTGGACCGGAAGGTGTTCACTAATATTCTCATTGACAGGCAGGGAATAAAAGGTCTGTGTATGTCTGCAATAAACCAGTCTTGAGTTGACTACCTTTGTATGTGTTTGCCTTTATTTAGTAGCATCTACCGCAGTAGCCGCTACAGGGTATTATTTTTTTGTTAGAAATATCAAGATCAACACATCGTGGGTCAAAGGGCTTGTACCGTGCCGTAATATTCTGTTATTTCTGTTATTGCTTGACTTTGAATATCTGTTGTAAGTACTGTGAGACTTCAATAATGTAGCAAATGTGAACAGGAACATTGCAGTCAGGAGTTTGTATCTCCTGGTTGACGAGCTTTTCTCTTTTTTACACAATGCTTTCTAGTTCTCGTCAGTAAGAAAATAAATATTGTGCATGTTGAATATGTCATTATGTCTAAAATTAACACTGGAAAAGAGTCAGTAACACCAAGGTAAATAGCACCCTTTAGTGGCTGGTGCAGTTTCCTGACGGGCACAAGTTATCACTCGGTGGCGACAGTGATGTGAAAATGTGGGTAAATTATTTTGTATATGATTTATACATGTTAAAATTAGCTGTTGTTTGTTCCAATTTCAGGTAGGTGTGGTTGCAAAGTGGGTAAGGATAGAAAATACTTGGGGATAAAAAACTGGGGCTTGCATTTGATGGTGTGAAAGTCAAAATGGAAACTCAGAATAAGGCTTATCTGATTTAGCAAGCCACTGGCTCTTATACATCCACCAGAAGTGAATCTAGAATTGAATTTTGAGTCATTTACGGTGGGTAACTTCAAAGTCTGTTGATTGTAAGACTAAATTAAGAGCCCTTTTGCCCCTGGCTGTGCTGAAAGATTGTTTTGTTTATTAACTAAATCTTTCTGAAAGGGAGAATAGTGTGAAGCGGCTTTCCAACTCGTTGGTGATGAATCTTGCAGTAAGATCTTTCAAATAATTACAGACTCCTAATTCCTCCCATCCTCGGGCATTTTCTCCTGCAATCTACATCAGTTACCACCATCCAGGGATTCTCATGAAGGGTAAGTTTCAAATTCACCTCCTCCAACCATGTCCGTGCCCTCTGTGGCAAGAAACCCAATCCAGAGTAAATGACAGATTGGCTGAGCGCCTCCACTTGGATCACAATGGCCATCTTGGCTCATGGTCACAAGATGTTTTAAGTTCCATTCCATTCCCACACTGACCTTTGTCTTCTGCCTCCTCCATTGTCTGGGTGAGGTCAAATACAAAGGAACCATCTCTTATTGAATTTGTGAATCGATGGTATGAATATGGAATTGTCCAAGTTCATGTAACCAGCCCACACCCCCCCAGGTTTTCTCTCTGTCCTGTTGATCCACTCAGTTCCCCTCATATTTTCCCTTCCAAACCAGATGACTTATAAATGTGGGCAGAGAAATGGCAGATGGAGTTTAATCTGGACAAGTGTCTTGCACTTTGAGAAGAGTTGTAGTAGTGTTGCAATGAGGGATCTTGGGGTGCAAGCGCGAGCTCCTTGAAAGTGGCAACAAAAGTGTAGGGTGTTAAAGAAAATATTCTTCATTGAGCAGGGCATGAAGTATAAACGTGGTTAGACCACATTTCAAGTGTTTTCTGCATTTCTATTTAATGCATGACAAAAAGAGTTTATCAGGGGGTTGCTTGGGATAGAGCATTGGTTCTGGGGAGAGGTTGGACAAATTTGGAATGTTTTCTCTGGAACATTGGAAGCTGAGTGATGACCTGGTTGAAATTTATCCAGTTATTGTAGTCCTGGAGAAGGTAGATTTCTTCCTCCTCCCCTGTGGGAGATGTAAAAATACTACGATGCCTATATTGAACATGAGAGGGGAAAAGGAAAGAAGTGAGGCAGGTTTTTGCACAGTGCGGTGGGGGTCTGGCCCACGTTGCCAGGATAGTGGTGAAATCACCACGATTTAAGAGGCATTTGGTTGGGCACATGAACAAGAGGGAATAATGGGTGATGTGTATGGACCATGTGCTGACAGATGGGATTATGCTCTGTTGGGTGATGATTCATCTCTTTTCAAGGATTGTTGCCGATGGGCAATAAACTTTTCACAAAGGTCTATCTCCAATGAATGTATTTAGAACATTTCCATGAGTTAATTCCCTGTAGAAACACCAGTTTATCATTCAAGCTGTGTAGCCACAGCAATAATGCAAAGTTAAAGGCCATCATTACTGAATCCATTTTAATCAGCCTTCACCTTGTACAATGTTCAGTTGAGACAAGAAAATCAAAATGCAACTTTTAACCTCTAGGAAAGATGAGTAATCCTCTGTACCACAGAATTATTGCTGAAAAAATATTTGGAAAATTTTGTGAATTCAACTTCCAAACAGTTGATGAAGAGGATCCACAACAACATTTTTAAAAATTAAACCCAGAACATTTATTAGAAGATGTTTATCACAATAAACATGTTCAGGTTCAGTCATGATCGATTCTGGATTGGCATGTGGCAGTAATAAAAGGAATGCAGGATAGATATATTCCAAGGAAAAATAAATTAATGATTTGAATTGTGGTTTAAATGGTTTTGTGGCCAAATTTTCATCAAGATAGGGTACAGAGTAGGAAATGTAGAAACCGTAAAGTTGCAGAAGGATATTGACAGATTAGGAAACTGGGCAAAATGATGGCAGATGAGATTTAACACCGAGAAATGTACAGTTGTACATTTTGGCAGTGGAAATAAACAGGAAGCATACTATTTGGATGGGATGAAAATTCAGACCTTGGATGTGCAAAGGGACCTGGGTGTCCTTGTGCAAGGAAAACTAAAAGTTAATGACCAGGTGAAATTGGTAATGGAGAAAGCGAATGCTATGTTGGCATTCATTTCAAGATGAATAGTGTCCAAGGGAAAAGAGATGTTAATGAGGCTCTATGGGGCACTGGTGAGACCTCCTTTTGAGTACTGGGTGCAGTTTTGGGCCCCCTATCTGAGAAAGGATGTGATGTTGTTGGAGAGGCTGCAGAGGAGAATGATGAGGATGATTCCCAGAATACAAAATATAATGTACGAGGAGTGTTTGACAGCTCTTGGATTGTATTCATTGGGGTATCGGAAATTAAAAAAGAAAGCTCATGGAGACATTTTGTATTTTGAAAGGTTTAGATAGGGTGGATGCGGGTAAGATGTTTCCCTTGGTGGGTGAGTCGAGGACAAGAAAATTAGAGGTTATCCATCCAAAACAGAGATTGGGAAGAACTTCTTTCGCCAGAGTGTCATGGAGCTGTGGAACTTATTGCCTCATACAGCAGTGGATGCCAGATCACTGGGAGTATTTAAACAAGAAATAGACAAGTATCTCGTTAGTGAGGGCATGAAGGGATATGCGGAAAAGGCTGGAAATTGGAAGGAGTGTAGAGTAGCTCAGTGTGTATTTACGGAGCAGATTCGATGGGCCTGGTGGCCTGGTTCTGTTCTTTTGTCTTGGGATCTTGTTCTCATTTGAGAGAGATTATCGAAGGCAACTGAGAAAAATGGAAACAATTTGAGGCAATTGTTGGAGTAGGTTATTTGTTTGCCATCTCTATGTAAAACTCCAAAATTATCTGTCACTTTGGATCAGTGCTGGTCCCTCCAATCCCTGAGGAACATAGTCTTTCTAATATGTCATGTGTTCTTTCAGCTACAAATGATTCTCTTTTTCAAACATGGCCACAGGTTACTCGTGCTTCATTTCTGTCTTGCAATCTTTTTGGGTGGTTTTTCAGTTGTAAATGTGGAAAATTCCATTTTGGGAGTGGATTACTTGTCACATTTTTCCGTGATGTATTTGAAAAAACGTTGTTGTGTGGACTGCAGCTCTTGAATGCAACTGAGCTGCATTTGTTGTCCTTCCAATGCCATCTGCTGCCTGACAAGCCTTCAACCTGATTCCTGCCCTTTCCAAGCCTTGCGCAAGTGTTTTCCTCGCCTCGTGACCCCATCGTAACGGTGTACAGACATGCAATAAGCCACCATATAAAGGCAGGGTCTGAGACGCAGGCTCGTAATACCCCCAGATTATCTTAAAATCGCAAGATTGGATTGGCAAGAGTTGGGTATCGTCCACAGATCTGACAGCTGCTGGGCTTCACGGTTGCATATGGTTCTGAAAAATACTAGGGATTGGCGGCCTTGCAGAGATGATCGTCCCCTGAACAATTCCACCGTGCCTGACTGATACAATATTCCAAATTGACAAGACTTCTCAGCGAACCTCCACGGCAAATATGCATTTGCTAAAATAGATCTAGTACATGCTTACTATTAGATTCCATTTGAGTCTTCGGATGTCACGAAGACAGCAGTGATGCTCCCATTCGGCATGTTTGAGTTTCTGAGAATACCATTCGGTCCATGGAATGCAGCTCAGACATTCCAGTGGTTCATGGACCACGAACTCACTGGCCTTGGGTTTTTTTTGGTGCTTATGTTGATCGAAGAGATTCTGGTTGTAAGTGTGGATGAAGAGGAGCACAAGAGCCACCTTATCTCATTGTTTCCGAGGCTTGAGGAATGTGGCATCGTGATCAATCCCAGGAAAGTGTTTCAGGAGCTGCTGATCTTGTATTTTTGGGACCTAGAGTTATGCAACATGGTATTTTGGCTGATGAATGAGAAGTGCGTGAA
Source organism: Narcine bancroftii (assembly GCF_036971445.1). Lineage (NCBI taxonomy): Eukaryota > Metazoa > Chordata > Chondrichthyes > Torpediniformes > Narcinidae > Narcine > Narcine bancroftii. The sequence goes on along the minus strand of NW_027211821.1, from coordinate 37,576 downwards.
TTTTGAGAATTTCCTCCCCCCATTAAGGTTGGCCAATTGTGATGGTTTTTAGGTATGAGGAATTTTTATCGCTGTTCCCTGGTGAATACCACAGCATCTCTATTACCTCTTGCTGAACGACTCAAAGGATCTGATGTCGGCTTCAAAAAGACCTTAACTTTGTGTATGCTTTCCATGATGTGAACACTTTTCTTGCAAATGTCACTAAGCTTGTACATCAAATGCCCAAGGCCTTGCTCTCTTACAACAGATGCATCTGTCGGTGCTGTGGGAGCAGTGTTCGAACAACTAGTCTGTGGGCAATTGGAACCTTTGGTGTTTTTTTTCAGCCAAGCGGTCACCGGCTCAGGCAAAGTATAGTACATTTGGGCAAGAACTCTTAGCTATCTATCTCGCAGTGAAACATTTCTGTCTTAAAAAATATATATTTATAGTTTTGTATACAGTTCAATATAATAATAGAATCGTATCCAAATGATACTTTCAGTGATCAAAATAGAATAAAAAAATAAATGTTGTACTGTACATAAAAGTGAGAAGAGATAAAAAGTCTTTTAAAAAAATACAGATCTTGGTGCAAAGCAACTGTGATAACTATTCCCTCCCAAAAGGAAAGGCAGAATATTAATAAAATATTAGAATTAAACCAACATAAGGTTCAACCATTAAGATTAAAGAAAAGTGGTGGTGGGGTGGAGAAGCGAGTACATTAGATATCCAAACCCATATCTAAATATGGTTTCCATATTTTGAATTATGTATCATACCCAGTTCTAATATTATAAGTGACCTTTGCTCAGGGAATACAATTTTGCATTTCCCCACAATCAATTTTAAGATGGGATTCAGATCTAAAACATGAATTTGAAAAATTAGGAATAAATTAATTGATGTGGCATTAAATATAATTGATGAATAAGTTATAATTAACTAATCTATCAAAAACGTTAATTCCTGTCCCAACAAATGTCAGACCAGCAAAAAGGGTCAATTTCAGTTCCCAAATCCAATTCCCATCTTTCTTTTGATTTATTCAAGTCTGGATTTGGAGATTCCTCTTGAAGTAGAAGATACAATTTGGAAATGTTTCTTTGTAATTCCCTCATGAATCCCAATTTCCAATCCAAGATTTCAGCTTTTTTATTGGAAGGTCATCCTTTGACCATTTGTACAGACCACCAGCCTCTTATGCATACTCTATCTCTACTTGCCAAGGGAGATTCGGCACTTGCACTTCATCCTTCAATTTTCATCGGACACACATGACATCTGAGAGAAAGCAAATTGGTGCCCAATCCAGGTGCGACATTACATACAACTACTGACATCAATTTCAAAGCCATGGCTCATGCACTGTGCACTGATCCCGATTTCATCAGGTGTAACCAGATCAACTTTGGTCTCCATCTTCAAGATGTGCCCCTGGATGAATAGGCTGAAAAGTTGGTCTGTGATTTTTTTCCCCCAACAGGAAGGACTAGGCTGTTTGTGTGGGCGGCTATGAGGCAGGAGATTTTCCCTTCACAATCTATCTATTCCTGGTGGAAGAACATCAATCAAACTGGTTAAGGAACATCTTACCTGGGTTCGCTTAAAACAGAATGTTGGATTATGGGCAAGGACTTGCTTGCTGGGTCAATGCCCTAAAGTCTCCAAGCACATGAAATTCAAGCTGGGGGATTTTGTTGTTTTGGATTCCCATTTCCAGCACGTGCACCTTGTGGCTTGAAAGGTCCACTTCTGCCATCTCGGCAATGTACTTTTCTGCTCACGTGTGAGGACAGGACTACCAGGTGGAAGGATGAAATTCCTATCATCGGCATCTCTGCAGAGACAATTGATGGGACTTTTGTGGATCATTGGATTCCATCATTTGGTGTTCTGGGCACTATTACAACAGATCGAGGGTCTCAGTTCGAGTCAGCATTGGTCCGAGCTCTCACTGATCCTCTGGGCACTACCTGAATTATGGCTAAGCATTTCAGGGCCAACAGCTTCTTTGAGCATTTTCCTTGACGATCGAAAGCACCATTGACAGCAGGTGGCAAATCATCGACATGGAGTGAACGTTTGTCCATGGTTCTCCTTTGTGTGACTACAGCTCTTAGGGCAGATCATGGATGTTTAGTGGTAGAGCTAGTCTATGACTGTATGCTGACCTTGCCAGGTGAGTTTGTGAATCTGAGTCCAGACACAGTGCTCATGAACAGGTCAGTTATCTTGATTTTCTTCGAAAAATGAGATTACTCTGATGTTCTCCTATGTGGCAGCATCATCTGCAGTGGATGTGCCAAATGATTTACAACACTGTTCTCGTGTGTTTCTTTGACATGATGTTGTTTGTAAACCACTTTAGCCCATTTACGATGGTCCTTTCCAGGTCTTATGGCACCATTCATAGTGTTTTGTGATTGACAGGAATGGAAAAGGTAACACTGTTTCCATCAACAGGTTGAAGCCAGTGTATTTTGAATGTCCACGTTCTGCATCAGGGCCAGAGCCAGAGGGCCAGAGCCAGAGGACCAGTCGTACCCCTGCATCTCCTGTCTTGCAGTATCATACGAGATCAGGCTGAACTGTCAACCCTCCAGACCGTTACCCTGGGGACAGTTCCATTCAGTCGCCTCCTTGCATGGAGCGGAGGCTGGAGGTGGGGGGGAGGGGGCTGTCACGGTGATGTATCTGCCTGCTTTGGGAACGGTGCCAGTTGCCGCTGATGATGTAATTGGATCGTCGTACTGGAGGAATAGCCCACGTGCGCAGGTGCGTTAAGCGTCAGTATATGGGTGATGGATCTTGGATGCAGGAGGAGTTGAGAGAGAGGGACAGGATCACCGTGTGGCACTGAGCTAAGGAGAAGGTCAAAGTGGTTTGGCTGGGTGATGTTTGGGGAGTTGAAGAATGCAATGTTGTGTCTGAGGAGGATAAAGAAGGTCGACTGCATTGTCTTCTGGAGGAAACGAGTGAGGGTATTCTTTAATTGTTTGTAAACGATGGTATATCAGTGCCGTTACAAATCTAACCCTTCCCTACCTCACACTCATTACCCTCTATTATTTTTCCATCCATGTATCTTAGTCTTTTCAATGTCCTCATTGTACCAGCCCCCACCTCCACCCGAGCAATGCATCCGAGATCCTCACAGGACTGTATTTTTAAAAAAAACTTGTTTAGACAATCAAATCAAAAGATGAATGGAGTTCTACTTCTTCATCTCGTGATCTCATCATCATTTCTTTGCAGATTATGGGCAAATTGAGAGAAAAATGTTTGTCTTAAATAGACACTATGAAGGAGAGGGGGAAGGGTGGATCCCTTATGATATCTGCTGTGCAAATACTGCGAGCTGCATTGTTACACCTCTTAACAACACATGTTGAAGAATACTGCGGAATGGTAATGATCTAAAATACCCAAACTGGAGAAATAAATTGAGATGAATGCCTTTGGAATGAAGTTTGGAAGGCATCATTGGGTTTTCGTGACTTGCTCATGAACCAGAATTTCTCTCACTTGGGTTCTGGCTCCTGAGCCTATTCTCTTGCTTCTATTTCAATCAAGTGGCTACTTTCTCTTCCTGGCTCCCATGCAAGCTCGCTGTGGCTTCTTTTGTACTGACTGTCATTATGTTGTTGCAAAGTACTGTCCATCCATCTTTTCTCAAAATCTGGACTAATCCGTACCAACTCATGAAATATTGATGCTCTCCATTTATTGACTTCCTTGATTTGAGTTTCTTCCTGTCCAACATGGTTCAACAGTGGATGGCAGAATCGCAAATCTGTTGCGCTGCCAGTGATAGGGATGGGGTTCAAATCCTACTCTCTCTGTGAGGAGTTTTTATGTTCTCCCTGTGTGTTTGTAGGTTTTCCCTGGGGTGGGGGAGGGGGGTCCAGATTTTTCCCACTGTTCAAAAAGTATGGGGGTGTTGAAGGTGAATTGGGAGGCACAGGCTTGTGGGCCTAAAGGGTCTGTTACTGTGCTGTAACTAATCTTAAAGTATCGCATTGACTCTGATATGTCACTAATGTAAATCTTGGTAGTAATGGTGTGTATGATTCTGCTTTGTCTTGATCTCTGCGGCTATTGGCCTCGTCTCTCATGTGGAACCCTATAACTTGGGTGTTTTGGAATTACCTCGTAATATCTGAATGAATAGCTTCACTAATTACTCACCATGTTCATGTTTAAAGTCCATCTATCCTTGTCTGCCCAGTCTGGACTGGAAAATTGTAAATGTTACTCCACTCTTTAAGAAGGAAGAGAGGCAAAAGACTGTAAATTTTAGACCAATCTTCACATTTAAAAAATCACGTAATTTGTTATCTTTTCCAAACAAATACAAGCTTTCATTTTGCCAACGATTCATATTAAAATCCACATAATTTTTCCAAGTAATCCCAATACATTCCCTCGCCACTGCTCATGCTAACTGAATAAACTCAATTTGAGATTTATCCATTCTTCAACCCAATGTTAAAGTTGTAATATACCCCATTTAAAAAAAGCAGTGGATCTAACATTAAAGTAGTCTCCAATAATTCCGCCTTAAACTCTTTAATTTTTATCCTAAAAGACTTACTTTATCACACAACCAGACAGAATTGAAAAAAAGTACCAATTTGAGTCCCACAATTAAAACATAAATCCGAATTACTAAATCCATATCTTTTTAACTTTTCCAGCATTTAATACAACCGATGTTGAAAATTGTAGTTCACCAAATTTAGTCACACTATCTTCACACATAGTAGTCCATCCTTCTTGGGATAATTCTAAGGATTAATCTTTCTCCCATTTAGGCTTTGATTTATCTAAATCCAGTTTAGCCATTTTTTCTTGCAACAAAGAATACATTTCTGAAATAAATCCCTTTCTGCCCCATTTACAATTAAATTTTTAAATTTAGTTAACTTAGGCATGTTCGATTCCCGCCCAAAATTCTTCACTACTGGAGCATGTTAAATATGCAAGCAAAGAATTTAACAGTAACTCAATTTTTTACTGAAGCCTAATATAGGAAAAAAATATCCCATCTTCAAAACAATCTGCTAACACTTGAATACCTTTCATCTGGCAAATCTTTAAATACTGAGATTATTCATCAAGAAGGATATGAATTTATCCTGATATAATGGAATTTGTAATGAAACCTTATCTCCAGTTCCTATTGCCAGATTTATTTTATACCAAGTATCACATAAATGTCATAATACTGGCACATTATAATAATGCAAAAGACGAGGAGTCCATCTAAATATACATTGATGTATAATAAAATGTGAAATCTGTGATAATAACATTTTAGCCCAGTGTGGAGGTTGATTAACATCGAACATCATATTAATAAATTTTAACTGATAATTAACTAATAATTTAATGAATAATTCTGAAAATGAAGCCATTGTCGTCCCTAATGCATATTACCATGTTAAATTTTGCAATAATACTCTAGCCAATGTACCTTTCTATAAAAATATTCTGATTGCTGCATAACTCTTTAAAAAATATGTTTGGAAGCGAACATGGAATTGATTGAAAAAGATATTGAATATAAGGAAAATTATTCTTTTTAATACAATTCACATGTGCCATTCATGTCAAAGGAAGGTTTTTCCATTTGATTAAATCAGCTTTAATTTTATCAATAGAGAAACATAGTTCAACTTACACAAATGTTGATAATCCACATCAACCATTACCTCTAAATATTTAATTTTCATTTTTCATCTAAGCTGTGTAATCTGTTTACAAGCAGGATAATCTTCCTCTGTAATTGGTAATATCTTCCTCTTCTCCCGATTAACCTTATAACCAGACATTTCTCCATATTGTACCAAACAGGTTTGCAGATGTCATAACGATTACTGAGGATTTGTTAAATATATTGGTACAAAGGAACCTTATATTCTCTTCCTTTATTTTAATCCCACTAATTTTATCATTTTGACTTATAGCTTGGGCTAGTGGTTTTATCACCAATGGTGACAAAGGACAACCTTGCCTAGTGGAGCGTGTTAAATTAAACGTATCTGAAATTTGTCCATTCGTCACCATCCTCACCAAGGGATTTTTATACAAGTCTTTAACCCAACCAGGTAAAAAAGGTACAAACTTAAATCTTTCAAGTATTTAAATAAAAAGTACCTTTCAACTCGATCAAAGGCTTTTTCTGCATCTAATGCCACTATCCTTGATTGATTCAAACAATGTCTTGACACATTAATCAACGTCAACAGTCTAACAATATTTTCAGAAGAAAATCTATTCTTAATAAAACCTGCTTGATCAACATGTATTAAACGTGATAAATACTTCACAAGTCTATTAGCCAATACCTTAGCTACTATCTTATAAACTACATTTAATAACGATATTGGTCGATATGAGGCAACTTTCAATGGGGCTCTTCCTTTTTTGCAATAACTAATTCTTGCTCTAGAAAAGGATTCTGGAAATGCTTTTGCTCTTCTGTAGCTTGTTTAAGAACATCCATCAAAACAGGAGACTAGACTTCATAAAATTCTTTATAAAACCCTCCTGTAAACCCATCTTCTCCAGGTGATATTCAATATCGCTTCTTCAATTTCTAAATCACTGAAAGGAACTTCCAATTCTGTCCTATCTTTATCGTCCAAATCCGATAACTCCAAACTACCTAAAAAAAACTCAACACGTTCCTCATCCTGACTTACATCAAAAGGATATAAATTCTGGTAAAATGAGTGAAATTCATCATTCATTTCCTGAGGTTTAAAAGTAACTCTTATATTATTTCTTATCGCATTTATTGTCCTTGATGCCTGTTCAGTCTTTAATTGCCAAGCAAAACTTTATACGCTCTTTCTCCTTACTCAAGGTAATTCTATTTAGATCATTGTATTAATTTTTCATATTTATATGTTTGCATTATATTATAACAGTTTCAACTGAATGAAAAAAGTATTTTTATCCACAGTCGAATTTCATTGGAATTCCTTCTCTCAAATTGTTATTTCCTTCTCCAAATTTTGCCTCTCTGCCAAATGCTGTGTCTTAATTCTTGCAGAATAATTGATTATCAGACCTCTTAAATAAGCTTTTGAAGCATCCCACAAAACAAATTAAACCTTTAAGTTAGAAACTTTGGTTGCTTCAATAACATCCCATTAAACCTTCACCGATAAGGGGTCTCTACATTATGCAAACCAGAACATGTGCAGGTGCACAATCCTTTATCCAGATCCCTTGGGGGGGGGGGGGTCACTGTGTTCTGAATTTCAGATTTTTCTGGATTTTGGAAAGCCAGATTTAAGCCCACCCAAATTATGCTGCTGTATCCACCTCCACTCCCTTCCAGTCACACTGATATTTTTGCTCCACTCCTCACCTGCCTGACTCGCGCTGCCATCTCTCTCCCACTTGCTGATGTTTGGAGCTTTCCGGATTTTAGATGTCTGGAAAAAGGATTGTGTACTTCTACTTAACAATGAGGAATGATCCGATAAAATCCTACTCATATACTCTGCATGTATAAATCTACCCTTTAATTGTGCTGATGTTAAGCAAAAGTCGATTCTCAAAAAAGGATCATGTCTGGGTGAATAAAAAGAAAAGTATTTTTCTGTCAGAATTAACTTCCTCCACATTTCCACCAAATTCAAATCTTTCATTGAGTCTAACATCCATTTAGCCATTTTGGTTCTTTGTACAGTTTTTGGAAATTTATCCAACACACAATTAAAATCCCCGCCAACCAAAATATTTTCATTCGCTTGCCCCAGATTCAAAAAAGTTTCAGAAATAACGTCTTCATCATCTTCATTGGGTGGATAAACATTCATCAAAGTCCATGCTGCAGCAAAAATTTTACAATTCACCAACAGCTCTCGACCCAATGTGGCAGAGAATGATTCCAACTGAAACGGTATCTTCTTATGAACCAAAGTAGCAACTCACCTCGAGCTTTCGAATTAAATGAAGATGCAAAAACATGTCCGACCCAATCTCTCATCAATTTCATATGATCTTTCTCAGACAAATGAGTTTCTTGCAAAAAGGCAACATCAACTTTCATTTTCTTTATATATGCCAATATTCCCTTCCTTTTCATCGGATTATTAAGTCCTTTAACATTGAAGGTCACAAAATTTAAATGAGCCATAACTTAATTTCCTCTTGAGATTGACACTTCACAGAGCAATTACATATTTTAAAAAACCTAAACCCCCCCTTTCAAACAATAAGAAACCCCTGTAAAAAATGTAAAAATCTACAAGTACAAAAGTCGGACCCCCCTCTGTGGACCAGCTGCAGTTAATACCACGTGACAGATGGCTTTAGAAGTAGCAGAGTCAATCACCACCCCCCAACCGAACATTAAAACATCCCAATGGTAACACCCACATTGAGCTTGAGCTTCATCTTCAACATCACTCACCAATTCTGATTCCAATTCTTTTCCCTGTTCTGTTCCCAATTTTAACCTCGGGCATTTTCCCCATCAATTCCTTCAAATCTGGGAAGGAATTTGCAAAAGATAATGCACCATAAGGACTCTCAAAACATTGAGACTGATCTGGCCCATAATTCACCTTAAATATCGTCAGACACCGAAAAGTAAACTTATACCCTTTCTTCCACAGCACTGCTTTGAGCAGATTAAACTCTTTCTGTCACTTAATAATCTCCTGACTTAAATCAGCATAAAATAAAACCCTATTGCCTTGAACCATCATTGGGCTTTGATCAAGGCGAGCTTTCTGAACCGCAAGCCGCAAAATCATTTCTCTATCCTGATATCGCAAACATCTTAAAAGAACCGCTCTTGGCATTTGACCCGGAAAAGATTTTCTCCTTAACGCCCTCTGAACCCGATCTTAAAAAAAACTCAACTCCCAACATCTCTGGAATCCATTTCCAGAAATAATTTTATAGGATCTGAACCATCAATATCTTCCGGCAGACCAACTATCTTAATATTAATTCGACAACTTTGATTTTCTAACGAATCAATGTTTTTTAACAAATCTCTCTTCTGGACATCCTAGCCTGTAAACAACTCCTCAATATGATCCATTCTCTCCGCATAATGGTCCCCACGGTCCTTACAGTCAATAAAAATGTCTTCGATCTTCTTAAATTGATCTTGTCCAGTGCCAACTGCTGTTAAACTCTTATTAATATCAACTAGTTTCTCTTGTGTCTTGGTGTGAGCTTGCAGGCGCCTCAGATTGAAGAGACTGCCAACCGTGCGGTACCGGATGTAAACAGCGTCTTCATTGTTGGGGTCTTTCATGGCTTGGTTCAGCATCATGCTGAAGGAGATTGAAAAGAGGGTTGGTGCGAGAAGATGGCAGAGGTCGACAGCATCGAGTCCACGCTGCTGAAGATCCAGCTGCGCTAGATGGGTCACGACTCCAGAATGGAGGACCGTCGCCTTCCCAAGATCGTATTATATGGCGAGCTCTCCACTGGCCACCGTGACAGAGGTGCACCAAAGAAAAGGTACAAGGACTGCCTAAAGAAATCTCTTGGTGCCTGCCACATTGACCACCGCCAGTGGGCTGATATCGCCTCAAACCGTGCATCTTGGCGCCTCACAGTTTGGCGGGCATCAACCTCCTTTGAAGAAGACCGCAGAGCCCACCTCACTGACAAAAGGCAAAGGAGGAAAAACCCAACACCCAACCCCAACCAACCAATTTTCCCCTGTCCCGCATCGGACTTGTCAGCCACAAACGGGCCTGCAGCTGACGTGGACTCTTAACCCCTCCATAAATCTTCGTCCGCGAAGCCAAGCCAAAGAAGAAGAAAGAAGAAGAAGAAATATCAACTAGAATAAATGTAATGTATTCACACATACCAGCCATTATTTCCTTTATACCAGCAAATTGATCATTTAAAGTTTCAAAATATTAGGTCATAGAAGACATTATCTTTTAATTTGGTTGGATCAGTTCTGTAGACATGAAGTTGACTTCCATCCCTGTTGCAGGGGCCTTAAAGACTGGGGAAGGTGTCTGTGGTTAAACAACAGCTTTCATTGGAGATGGAGATATTCTTGAAGCCTAAGGCCTTCCTTCAGTAAGTCCAACTGCAGCAAATAGTCATTCTTGCTCTTCTTCTTCTCAAACTTCTGAGTTGTCCTCCTCCACCTCATACCTGGCTGCCCTACTGCGGATTTCCTGCATGTGAGAACATCCATCCATGCTGAGAAGCTCAGTAGCACCAGAGGAGCATCTTCAGATGGGCCGCTGCATACAGTCAGTCGCCTTCCAGCGAACTCGCGCTCACATTCGGGCACCCACCCCCCTGCTCTCCTTAGTCAAGCCAAGCTTGGGTTGGATTCCACGCTCACTCTCCTGGCCCACCCCCAGGCCAAAGATCTTGGCGATATCTTGCGTCTCTGGAGGCGCAGAGGATGCAGACGTTTCTTCCAGCTTCTCTTGGGTTCCACCATGAAGATTTGGATCTATCTCTAACTGCTCCTGAGGTTCCTTCTGGAAGGTCGGCCTTGCTTCTTCTGCACTTTTCACAGGTTGAAAACCTAGGTTTTTTTCTAAGTTGCTGGTAATGAAATGGTATTGTATGAACTGACCAGTATAGGCATGGGCTGGCCCACCCTCCTGATGACATCCTCTCCGAGACTCCTCCCTGGACTCCTCCCCTGTGACCCAGGGCATAAAGGTCGAGCCACCTCTTCCATCCCTTCACTTACCGAGCTTGCATGCGGGCCTGCGGTCTTGTGTGTAATAAAGCCTATCGCTCCCCTTAGTCTTTGTCTTTTTGATTATTAGGGCAACTGTCAGTGCCCAACACTGCTGTTTTCCTTTCTTCATTTCCAGAATCCTACAGTAGTAAATTAATGTTCAAAACATTGATAAAGTCAAAAAATTCACTACAGTTCGAGTCTTGAATAGTTCAGTCAGGAAGAGGTGTCTTCTCACGTCATTTTCCGATGCCCTCTTTCCACGACCCCCCCCACCAACCTCCCCTCAGCTGACTCCTTGAACACCATCCAAACCATGAACTCTAGGCAGCCCTGCAGCTGTCTTCCCTCACGTGAGCACCTTTTAGTTGTCCTGATCTCGTAAGTGTTGTGAGCAATTTTAGGCCCCATTTCTAAGAGAGGATGTGATGGTCCAGAGGTGGTTTACAAGAATGACCCTGGGGATGAGAGGAATAATTTGATGGTTCTGGGCCTGTACTCGCCCGAGTTTAGAAGGATGAGGCAGGACCTCATTGAAATCTGATGAATAGTGAAAGGGCTGGATAGAGAGAATTTTGCCAGTACTGGGAGAGTGTAGGACCAGTGGGCACAACCTCAGAATAAAAGGATGTCTGCTTAAAACGGGGATGGAGAATCATTTTCATCTCGAGCAGTGATTTTCAAACTCCTCCTCCACACCCCCACCCCCTGGATCATATTCCACTTAATCCTTGTGCCAGAAGAGCTCTGTTAGTAAGGAATTACTTAAGGTGGAATGTGATTGGAAAGAAAAGTTTGAAAACCACTGTTTTAATTGTACGTCATTGACTTATTCTGTGTGTGGTTTTATAACTCTAGAGGAAATGGACCAATGACAATTTTTCTCAAGCAAAATTTTTCCTTCACAATTGGGTCTTTGGCAGTCTTTCTCAGCCTTTTTTCCATTCATATGCCACTTTAAGCAATCTCTTACTCATTTTTCGACACTCCAAGGAATAAAGTCCCAACCTGTTCAACCTTTCCCTGTAGCTCAATTCCTGAAGATCTGGAAGCATCCTAGTAAATCTTCTCTGCACTCTTTCAATCTTACTAATACCCTTCCTGTAGCTAGGTGACCAGAACTGCACACAATACTCCAAATGTGGCCTCACCAACATCTTATCCAACCTCACCATAACATCCCAACTCCTAATTTCAATATGTTAATTAATGAATGCCAAGATGACAAAAGCTGTCTTTAGAACCCTGTCGTCCTGTGACACCACTTTCATGGAATTATGTAACTGTGTTTTATCTCTTGCCAATTTCTATCACTTCTCTGTTCAATTTCATAATGTTGACTTCTGGACTATTTTATTGTGCCCCTTGATCAAGAGAGTTCTGGCAGAGCAAAGCAATTTTGTTTTCTTTTGTCAGGTCAAATTTTGTCACATTGATCCAAAAACAAGTATTTTCACCATTCCTTCATTTCAGATTCTCTGCAGCTGTCGTATTGAACCTCACAGTGACGGCATCATGTTTGTCTTGTTTATCCTTTACCCCTCCATCCAGACAGATGTGCTGATCAACGAGTCGACTTCACTCATCCAGCACCACTGCCATTTCTGCTGCTCGGGCATTTCATCCCACATATTGAATTTGTTATTTCCCCTCTTCTTTTTTCTCAGCAAAGAGAATCAGGTTAATTTGATCTTCTTTCTGAATCCCAGTGAAAGGTTATCGACCTGAAGGTTTTAACTCCAATTATTTTTCTAGTAGATGACCCGCTGAGTATTTCTAGCATTGAGTTTTTATTTTACTGCCTTGGTATATTGCTGAGTGCTTTGAATGGGAGAAGAAATGTGGGTTGGGTTAAGTAAAGATTTCTAGATTATGGAGTAGATTTAGAAAAATAGATGTAAAAGTGGAGGGTTCATGGAAATAGTTAATTCATCTTTTCGAATTTTTGAGTCTCCTGCCGGAAAGCTTGGGATACTCACTGGGCTTAATTCAAACCTGCCGGCAGCAAACTCTTAATGAGGTCCCACCTTGTCCTGTGGAGCCCAGCGCATATAACCATATGACTGTTTACAGCACGGAAACAGGTCATATTGGCCCTTCTAGTCTGTGCCAGTTCACATGAACAACTCCACTAGTTTTCCCCTCCAACACTCTGGCCATATCCCTCCAACCCCCTCATATCAATCGACACATCCAACCTTCTCTTAAATGACAGAAAGGACCCTGCCGCAATGATCTCTTCTGGAAGATCATTCCATTCTGCCACCACTCTCTGAGTGAAGAAACATCCTCTAACATTCCTCCTGAAGTTTTGCACCTTTACCTTGAACTCATGCCCTCTTGTTCCAACCTCCCCTGCCCTCAGGGGAAAGAGTCTACTCACGTGCAGTCTATCTATTCCTTTCATAATTTTGAATACCTCTATCATAACCCCCTTCATCCATCTACGTTCCAATGAATAAAGTCACTGTCTCCTTAATCTTTCTCTGTACTCGAGATGTTGTAAGCCACGTAACATTTTTGTAAATCTTTTCTGCACCCTCTCCTTGTTATCTATTTCCTTCCTCTATTTGGAGACCAGAACTGAAAACAATTCTCCAAACCTGGCCTCACCAATGCCTTAAACAGTTGCAGCATCACTTTCCAGTTATACTCTAGTCTATGCTATGATTTATGAAGGCCAGCAGACCATATCTCAGGTTAAGACCCACTGTCTTAACGTCCCTCATATGCAAAATTTTGCCTCCCATCTGCACAATTTCTGTGCTTTCTCCAAGGTTGATCTTGTCATAAGATACCATCAGATCCCATCCATAAGGAAGACATTCCTAAAACGGTGATTATTACCCCTTCTGGGCTTTTTGAATGTCTTAGGATGCCACTTGAGTTGAAGAATGGTGTTCAAACCTGCCAGCGGGTTATAGACACTTTGGGCAGAGATTTAGAGTTCCCTTAGATCTACTTGGATAACATCTGGTAAAAACAATGGCATCACGAATATGCTGTGCAGACTGACTATATTTCATATTCAGCGTGACCTTGATATTACTGAATGAGCCAGTGTCCAGGCAATGGACCCCGATGTCAGGCATATAGTATGGCCATTACTAACCTGGACATATAGCAGGGGGCAGCACAACTGGGTGGCCAACCTTACTTTGTGACATGTCTTTGGGCTACATTAGACCAATGTTTCCTGCATCTTGGAGGAAACACCTTTTTGACCAGATACACAGCTTATCTCACCCGTCCATCAGAATATTTGTCAAGCGCATGTCAAATAAATATGTGTAGCATGGACTGAGAAAAGGTGTCGAGCAATGGGTTTGCATATGTACCTCCTGCCAGACTGCCAAAATTCAGTGCCACACTAAGGCACCTCTTCAACATTTCCCGACGGTATGCAGACAGTTGGAACACGTGCATCTAGACCTGCTTGGACCATTGCCAGAATCTCAAAACATGAGATACATTCTAACAGTTGTAGAACATTTCACGTGCTGGCCAGAGGCCGTCCCGTTGCCATCCAGTGACACTGAGACAAGGGCCAGAGCATTCATCGTCAACTGGATGGCTAGATTTGGTTTTCCCACATTAATTCAATCCGCGGAAAACAATTCACCCACGTTCCCAGCAGCAAGTGAAGTCCACTTTTAAGGCCCGACTCACTGGTCCCAATTAGGTTTATGAGTTGCCATGCATTCTTTTGGGAGTGTGCACAGCTCCAAAGTAAGATATGTCTGCATTGTCCGCAGAGATGGTTTACGGTACATTCATTTCACAACCAACTCTGATCTGAACTTCCTTCCACAGCTTCGACATGGTATCGCAATCAGCAAAGCTTTTCCTACCCACTGGCTTGGATCCCCTTAACAGAATGTACCCCACCACTCCTGGACACTGATTTTGTTTTTGTGCGCAGACAGGACCTAGGAGTGCTGTTACAACAACCGTATGAGGGTGTTTACCGCGTGGTAAAGAAGAATGGGTTTGCGTATACTTTAGACATTGGGGGACATTCGCAGCTGTTTAGTTGGGACAGACAAAACCTCTGCCCATTTGGATCCCGCTTCACCCTTTCATTGCCCCCAGCCGAGACGATGAGGGTGTCCACGTAAGGTGCATGCAACTGGTGATTTACTTTCTGGCGACGGTTCTGGTGGGGGGTGTATCAGCTATGTAGCGGGCCGAGAGAGCCAGGTTCTTTGGCGGGCACATGAAATCATAAGGCAGACAGCTGGGAACTCATCCATTTAATTGACCGCATGCACGTGGTCCTGCATGTCGAGGAATGGCACGTTGATCTGTGATTTCCCCTGCCGGAAGGTGCAGGACACTCACAGGGCTTAATTTAAACCTGTGGTCCCGTGGATCTGCAGCAAACTCACAAATGATGTCCTACCTTGACCCATGGATCCCGGGACACGGTGTAAATAGAAGAAGCCTGTAAAGACTGAATAAAGCAGTTTTGTGTCGACTAACCTGGTATGTGTGTGTGTGTGTGTGTGTTGCTTTAGTAGCTCTATCGAAGTAGACGCTACATATATAAATATTTGGGAGGATGATCACACTTACAGGACACTTTTCATCCATCTCACAGCCTGTGGGAAGATGCTATTCCCCAGCATGTAAGTCCTGATTTTGATGATGGACGTGGTTAAAGATGCTGTTCACTAGATCAAAATGGTCTTTGTACTATTCCTTCTGCCCAATTTGAACAACACTCCCAGTAAATGTCATCTACAGAAAAAGGGAGACCCCAGTGATCCTCACTACTCTGTATCATTGCTGTCTGATGCTATACAGCAACTAGACCATCCAAAGGTCGAGTCTCAACTGCGCTCCTGTAAAATCTCAGGATGAGAGCCATTAGCCTTGACTTTCTCAGGCTCCTTGGGAAGTGTAGGCCCTTCCTGACCGATAAGGAGGTGTGATCGTTCTGTGTATTAATACGTGTGCTGTATGGATGGGAATTTTATGTGATTGTATTGTCTATTCTTGCTCTTTAACAATCTTTAGTGGATAGAAGTAGTCATTGTACTTTAGGATGTACAATCATGTACAGATTGTCGTTAAATAGCCATTTGGCCCAGATGTCTATTCAGTCCAAAAATACTTTCCATCACAGGCAGATTTTAAGCAATAACACCATTCATACTTAAACAAACATTGTTTTTAATTTTCTTTTTAAAAAAACCAGGATTAAACTTTAACTTATCACTATGAACAGCCTTCCATTACCCCCTTCTAATTCGAAGTGCAGGTGTATTTAATGTGCATAAAGTTCTTTGACACAACTCCAAGTTCATCGGTGTCTATCAATTCTTATACTGTGCACAGAATTCACCATTTATGAATTTTCACCAAGCTCTGGTGCTTAAAAGTAAATGTTTACCCTCCAAGAAAGCTCTTGTTGGTTTCAGAGAGGGATTTCCTGCTCATTGGAAACACATAAACTGATTCCCTCTGATCAGCCACTTTGGTGTCTTGCCAAAGAACCTTGACCCATAAGGGTTTTCCAAATGATAACCTCTTCTGCAGGTCACCATTGATTTCCTTTTGTTTCCCTTATTTCAGGTGAAACATCATTTCTAGCCAGCCATTTCCTGTTTTTGAACAGGCTGAACTGAGAACTCACGACCCGTCTTAAAAACAAGATGCTGGCTAAAAACAAGATGCTGGCTTGCCATCTCTCTCTCTCTCTCTCTCTCTCTCTTTTAGAAAAAGCCTATTTGGTCTCTCTTCTCTGCTTGCAAAACCACATGACCTTTTTAGAATAGCAAACTGGTATCAGCCAGATGACTGCACTGGACTCAAACTTCTGAGTCCATTAATCTGTTGCTTTAAAACAATAATCCATTTACACCTGCTTTTGAAATTCTTTAGCAAAACAGTCTCCTTGTCAGCAAAGCTCTTTTATTTTAAATAAGAGCTGTTTTGTGCAGTGTATGTGTTTGTTTGTGACCTAAATGACTCCTCCAATCCATCTCTTTCAAAAACATCTCTTTCTACAATGTAAAATACATAATCTGTCACAGGACAAATGCAGCAGAGGAGTTGTGATAAAATCAATGGTGTCCTTGCAAAAACAAAAAGTGGGAAGAGGTATAATCGGTTGAGTGGAGTTTGTAATAGTTTGAAACTTGAACCTCTCTCTATTTCAGGAGACAATTTACTGTCATGTAATTAAAAAGTGTCATGTCACACAAAATTGCTTTTTTCTTGCTATAAGGCAGACAGACTTTCCTCTGGCAGAAATTTCCTGAAATGCTTCTTGCAGTCAGAGAAAGACTGAGTGCTCCCCCCCACCTCCCCCCCCCCCCCCCCCACCAACCCAAACCCTGGGCCAAGTCACTGAGGGTCTGTGGATTCTCTTTTAATGCTCACAGATGTATGCTCCAGTTTTGAACCTCTGACATAATTAGGAACCATTTAGCACTCACTCGTATCCCAGGTCTGATACCTGACACCCTTTTAGCCAGTTTTGACCCAATCTCTAGCAATCCACAGCCTGGTGTGAGTTCCTTGACTGCTTTGTCCAGAAGCCCACAGCCTGCGTGGGTTCCTCTCCTCAATTCACCAACAGCCTGCCACCTATGTGGGTCTTTCAGCTGCAGAACCCCCCACTGGTCTGCTGCCTTGGTCACTGACCCGTGGATTGAATCCTCTGCTTCTGAGATGTTGGTGGGGTGTGGTCTTTCTGTTTTCTGGTGCCCTGCACTAGTCGTCCGCTTCCCCAGAGTTCACGGTGGCGAAGAAATCTAACAAATCTAAATTAAAAAAAATTAACTAAGAGGAGAATCTCACATGTCTAGAGGGATGGAAAGGGCATTATTACAAATTGAAGCCTGATATTTGAATATTCAGGTGCCAAATTTGCAAAAGCATAGAGTATATATTTCTCAAGCGAAATGTAATTTTTTCCAAAGGAATACAACTTTGAATTTTTGCATGCCATCTTGCCATCCCTAAAAATATATGGGATTTCCAAGTAAGTTCAATACATGTCCTCATCACCGCTAACGTTAATTTAACAAATTTCAATTCATATATTAATAGATTTAATTTGGTCCTTGTTCCTTCCATATTTCTTAATAAAAATAAGGTCAGATTCTGTGGAAAAACATCTCCTATAACTTGTTCCATAAATATTGTAATTCTCCCCAAAAAGATCTTGCATTAGGACAAAGATAAGTTGAATGCAAGAAAGTTGAAATATCTTCACCACACCTAAAACATTGATGTGATAATTCAGATTTTATTCTATTCAATTTCACTGGTGTAAGACGTAACTGTAGAAGAAAAACTAGTTGTGAATTCCTTCCTCACTGCTGGAGTGTGGAACTTTGGTCAATAGATCCAAAATGCTGCATTAAAGTGAATTAATACAACTCCCCTGGATCACGTGATCAAGAGAGCAAAAATAAATTATGAAAGTAAGCTTGCAGCAAATATAAAAACCGACTGCAAAAGCTTTTATAAATATGTCAAGAGGAAAAGATTGGTAAAATCCAGAGTAGGTCCCTTGCAGTCAGAATCAGGGGAATATATAATGGGGTGTAAGTAAATGGCAGACCAATTAAATTCTTACTTTCATTCTGTTTTCACAAGAGAGGATACAAATAACCTCCCAAGGATGTTGGGAAACATAGAGACTAATGCAAGGGAGGAACTGAAAGAAATCAGTATCTCTAAGGACATGGTCTTGGGGAAATTGATGGGATTGAAGGCAGATAAATCCCAAGGACCTGATAATCTACATCGTAGGGTACTCAAGGAAGTGGCCATTCAGATAGCAGATGCTTTAAGAATTATTTTCCAGAACTCGATAGACTCAGGATCAGTACCCATGGATTGGAGGGTAGCTAATGTTACCCCACTATTTAAAAAGGGGGGTAGAGAAAAAGCAGGGAATTATAGGCCGGTGAGCCTTACATCAGTAGTGGGCAAAATGATGGAATCCATTATTAAGGATGTAATAGCGGAGCATATGACTAGCAGAGAAGGGATCGGACAGAGTCAACATGGATTTACAAAAGGTAAATCGTGCTTGACAAATCTATTGGAATTCTTTGAGATGGTGACAGGTAAAATAGATGGGGGAGAGCCAGTGGATGTGGTGTACCTGGACTTCCAAAAGGCCTTCGATAAGGTCCCGCATAAACGACTGGCTTACAAAATCAAGGCTCATGGGATTGGGGGCAAAGTATTGATGTGGATTGAGAACTGGCTGGCAGGTAGAAGACAGAGAGTTGGGATAAATGGCTCATTTTCTGAGTGGCAGGCGGTGACCACTGGGGTGCCACAGGGATCTGTACTGGGACTCCAGCTGTTCACAATTTACATTAATGATCTGGATGAGGGGATTTGATGTAATATCTCCAAATTTGCAGATGACACTAAGCTAGGAGGGGTTGTGTGCATGGAAGTGGGAGTCAGGAAGCTCCAGTGTGATTTGGATAAATTGAGGGACTGGGCAGATACATGGCAAATGCACTACAATCTGGATAAATGTGAGGTTATCCACTTTGGTAATACAAACCGGAGGGCAGATTACTATTTGAATGGCAATAGATTAAGAGATGGGGAAGTGCAGAGAGACCTAGGGGTACTTGTACACCAGTCTCTGAAGGCGAGCATGCAGGTACAGCAGGCGGTTAAAAAGGCAAATGGTATGTGGCCTTCATATCAAGTGGGTTTGTGTATAGGAACAAGGATACCTTACTGCAGCTGTACAGGGCCTTGGTGAGACCACACCTGGAGTATTGTGTGCAGTTTTGGTCACCTTATCTAAGGAAGGATGTTCTTGCAATGGAGGGAGTGCAGAGGCGATATACCAGGCTGATACCTGGAATGGTAGGAATGACTTATGAGGAAAGATTGCGCAAATTGGGATTGTACTCGCTGGAGTTTCGAAGATTGAGAGGGGATCTCATAGAGACATATAAAATTCTGGCGGGACTGGACAGAATGAATGCAGATGGGATGTTTCCAAGGATGGGAAAATCCAGAACCCGGGGCCATGGTTTGAGGATAATAGGCAAACCATTTAGGACCGAGATGAGGAGGAATTTCTTTACCCAGAGGGTGGTGAATCTGTGGAATTCATTGCCACAGAGGGCAGTAGAGACAGGTTCATTAAATATATTTAAGATGGAATTAGATATATTTCTTCAGTACAAGGGTATTAAAGGTTACGGAGAGAAGGCGGGGACGGGGTATTGAACTTTAAGATCAGCCATGATCTCGTTGAATGGCGGAGCAGGCTCAAAGGGTCGAATGACCTACTCCTGCTCCTATCTTCTATGTTTCTATGTTTCTATTGCCAAATCATTTCCCTGAGGAGGTTTTCAAATCCAATAGCCTGAGTCACCTGACTCCAGGTGCAGCTTTCAGATAAAATCCTTGCTGACATCTGCTACATGACTGATGTAAAAACAATTATACTGAACTAATTTATGTCTTGCATTGAGATCCTGATATGGATCTCCCCATATTTGCCAATCAATTACAATATTCAGATCCATTTCCCACCTTTGTCTCAACTTATGAACTTCTCATTTAAAAGTTCCTACTTGTAATAAAGAGGACATCATCAAATAATTTTTTTAACAATTCCTCTTTATGAGGAATTTCTATTTCAGTACAACATGGTTGGTCCCAACTTATCCTTCAAATATGCTCTTAGTATAAAACACAAAGCTTACCAGATTCATGTAAAACAGCAATAATTACAGTTATACTAAAGCAAGGGAAAGATCCACTCACACCAGCATCATATAGACCAATATCTTTACTTAACACAGATTATAAGATAATAGCTAAATTATTAGCAAATAGATTAGCAGAGTATGTACCGAAAATGGTAAATCTAGACCAAACTGGATTTATCAAAAAAAGACGCACAACAGACAATATTTGTAAATTTATTAACTTAATTCATGCAGTAGAAGGGAATAAAGCACCAACAGTAGCAGTTGCTTTAGACGCAGAGAAGGCCTTTGACAGAGTAGAATGGAATTATGTGTTCAAAGTATTGCAAAAATTCAGTTTACCGGAGAAGTATATTAATTGGATTAAAGCATTATATAAGGGACCATTAGCGAAAGTGACAGTAAATGGACATGTATCAAAGCAATTTAACTTAAGCAGGTCAACACGACAGGGATGCCCACTATCACCTTTATTGTTTGCGTTAGCTATAGAACCACTAGCAGAATTGATAAGAACAGAAAATAATATAAAAGGGATAAAAATAAAAGACAAGGAATATAAAATCAGTTTATTTGCGGATGATGTTATAGTATACTTAACAGAACCAGAACTATCAATAAAAGAATCATATAAGAAATTGAAGGAATATGGAGAAGTGTCGGGTTACAAGATCAACGTAAATAAAAGTGAAGCAATGCCTATGAATGATGCGGATTTCTCAAAATTTAAGAAAGAATCACCATTTAGGTGGCAAATGCAAGCAATAAGATACCAAGGTGTACAAATAAACAAAAATCTAGGCTAACTATATAAACTCAATTATTATCCACTAATGAAAAAATTACAGGATGATTTAGAGCATTGGAAAGATTTACCATAAACACTAATAGGAAGGATAAACTGTATTAAAATGAACATTTTTCCAAGGATATTATACCTATTTCAGGCATTGCCAATACAACTGACAGAGAAATTCTTCAAGGAGTTAAAGAAAATAATAAGGAAATTTTTATGGAAAGGGGGGAAACCGAGGATAGCACTAGATAAATTAATAGAATGGTATAAACAAGGAGGCTTACAACTGTCAAACTTTAAAAATTATTATAGAGCCGCACAATTAAGATACCTATCAGATTTTTATCAAACAAGGGAAAAGCCAGATTGGACTAGATTAGAATTAGATAAAATAGGAGAAAAGACACCTGAACACATATTATATAAATGGGATGAAAAATTAGTACAACATAGAAGTTCTCCAGTATTACATCATCTACTCAATATTTGGAAGAAGATTCATGTAGAAAGAAATAAAACAAATTATCAATTACCAAAACTAATATTGACGCAAAACAAGTTACTCCCTTTTACAATAGATAACCTTTCCTTTAGAGAACGGGAGAAAAAAGGGATTAAAAGAATAGAAAATTGTTTTTCAGGAAATAGATTATTATCCTTTGAACAAATGAAAGATAAATACAATATAACTCAAGATACAGCACTGGCATATTACCAATTGAGATCCTACTTGAAGGATAAATTAGGAAGCAGTTTGAGTTTGCCAGAGGGAAGTAACTTTGAATATGTGATTACAGATACAATGATAATCAAAAGATTTATAACAAATACGTAAATTAAACTGCAAGAAAAGGGGAATGAGGAAACAAATGGTAAAACTAAACAAAAATGGTAACAGGATTTAAATATAAAGATAAAAAAGGAAACATAGGAGAAGTTATGCTCTGGAACGATGAGAAATACAATAAATATGAGGTTACGTATGATACAATATAACTGGATACACAGGCTATACATTACACCTCAAAAGTTAAATAAATGGGACCCAACAGTATCTGATAGATGTTTTCGATGTAAAAAAGAAATGGGAACAACAATTCATGCAATCTGGACATGTGAAAAAGTAGAACAATTTTGGGAAGATCTCAATCAGATATTAAATAAAATAACAGAAAACAATAAACCAAAGAATCCAGAGATCTTTCTCCTAAGTAACATAAAAAACAAAGAATTTGGAATTGATTTGGAGGATGCACAAAAAAGATTTGTTAAGAGAGCTCTAGCCGTAGCAAAAAAAATGTATTATGTCAACCTGGAAATTTGAAGATAATTTGAAAATACAACAATGGTATATAGAAATGAATAAATGTATTCCATTAGAAAAAATAACATATAGTTTAAGAAATAATATTGAAATATTCGAACAAATATGGGAGCCTTATATTAAACACAATAGCGAAAACCTACCGGGGACAATCACTACCTAAGTTAACGGAAGGAAAAGGAAATGAAAAGAATGGACTCAGTGGAATTTCTGGTGTATTTTTATTGAATGACAACATTGTCTGACTGGTTTAATGTATCCTAGATTTTATACCTTAAATGGACGGGAGGGGGGGGGGGTGGGAGGGGAGGAGGGAGGGGGGGGGGGGAGAAAATGACATTGTATATGTGTGAAAAGGAAAAAATGTGTATCATGGTTAATGTGATTTATGGTGTGAAAAATAAAATATTATAAAAAATAAAAATAAAAATATGCTCTTAGTTGGAAATAGCAAAAAAGATTGCGATGAGTTATACGATATTTATTTCTCAGTTGCTCAAATGATATTAATTGACCCCTTTCATAACAATCTTCAACATTTATAATCCCCTTACGAAACCAGCTATCCAGCAATTGATGATCCTGAAGATACGAGGATACGAGGATTTTGAATCAAAGCCATTCTGGGTGATGTACATCCACTTACACCAATTACATCATTTATTTTATTCCATATATTAATCAAATGTTTCAACAATTGTGTATCTTTATCACCAACCATTAATTTTGATTCCCACTTGAACATAAATTCTTCTGCTTTTCCCTCTCCTATTTTATTTGATTCTATTTTAACCCTTTCACCAAAAGAAGCAAGAAATCTCATTTGAGCTGCTCCATAACAATTTTTAAAATGAGGAAGCTGCAGTCCTCTCAATGCAGAATTTGCATTGGGTTATTTGTAACATGGGATTCAATCGGAAATGGGTTCACGTGACATAAAACCACGATGCAGAATGTTTTCTAAAAATGGAATACAAGAGGAGGGTTCACTAGGTCTCCAGCAGGATATAGATCACAAGATATATGAGCAGACGTCGGCCCGTCGAGTCTGTTCCACCATTCTTCCACTCAGCCCCACTGCCCAGCTCTCTCCCCATTACCCTGAATTCCTTGACGTATCAAATACCTGTTAATCTCTGCCTTAAATACACCCAATGACCTCACGTGGGTTTCACGACCCATGGACAAAATCAATTTTTCCACATTTGTTTTAAATTGACACCCTTTTATCCTGAAATTATGCTCTCCTGTCCTAGAAGACCCTACCATGGGAAACATCTATGCCATATGTACTCTGCCCAAGCCTTCCAGCATTTGAAATGCCTCTGGAGTCCCCCTTATCCTTCTGTACACCAACTAGTACAGTCGAAGAGTCGACAATTGTTCCTCATACACTAACCCTTTCATTCCTGTAAATCATCTCTGACCTTCTCCAACACCAACACATCTTTTCTCAAATACAGCACCCAAAACTCTAATTCTGATTGAATGGAAAGGCAATTCTCCAATGACACAAACACAACAGTGAAATGACATTATGTCTTGTTGATATTTACCACTCGGGAAGGTTCTTGTTGTGTTGTTCAGTGAAGCCTTAGTGTTTTTGTGACTCAATGTACCAGCATCTGAAATCTGTTATCTCTTCAGAAAAGCTTGATAGCTTTAGCATGGAGCAGAGCTGAACCAGGTCTTTGCAGGTATTTCAGGGAGTGTGTGGGCAGGGTTTGTTCTGGACCAACAATCTCACCAAATGACTCTGCTTGAAGTCAAGATTCAAACCATTTTGAGCAATACAACAGGAATTGTTCAACAAAAGCCTGATGTTCCCTGAGGAGTTTTCTTTCAATAGTGGAAGTGATTTTTTTTTAAAAGCCCATTAATATTCCTGATACAGATGTTTGTATTTAACTTTCAGGTTGCTATCTGTTGTTAACTTGGAGGCCTTTAATGGGGTGACTGGGTGGAGTCTTTGCTTTAACCAAGCAGTTCTCTTGCAATTTTCCAGCTGTTGGATGCGATTCAGTTGCTTGCAAGTTTAGCAAGTGGGATTTTGATGTGAAATTGCAACTCACAGCGTCATTTTTGTGTTTGAAAATGCCAATGTGAAAATTTTAACTTTAGTCTTCTTGGTTTGCTCAAGTTTACAGAGGAAACGTTGGGTGAAGCTGAGAAGACAGAGTTGGATGCCCATTTGGCGTATCGGCTGGGCAAAGCAGAAAGCACAAAATGAGGGGCTGAAAAAATAATGAAGCAGACTGAAGTGCCGTTGAACCAAACCCAGGTAAAGAATTTAATTTTGTGCAGCGTACTTAAGAGACCAAACGATTTAGGCTTTTAGTGGTGACCTATTTAAATGAACAAAATCTGATTAGAATAGAAGTTTATGGAATGTTTGGAAGTTGTCACAAAAAAATGGAGCATATAAATTAGATGTTGTAATTAAGATAAATGAACAATTCAATGAGCCTGGTGTCACAGTATCTGCCTCCCTCTACTGTACATCACCGTTAAACCTTCTCCCCAATATGAACCTGATGTCAAAGTATCTGACACTGTTAATCGTACATCAATGTTAAACCTTCTCACGAATGTGAATCCTGTCTCAAAGTTTCTGCCTCAGTCTATCGTACATCAACATTAAACTTTCTCCCCCCTGTGAACCTTGTGTAATAGAATCTGCCTAAGTGTACCATCCATCACCGTTAAACCTTCTCCCCACTGTGAACCTGGTGTCACGGTATATATCTCAATTTACAGTCTTTTTTTTCTTTTCTTTCTTTGGCTTGGCTTCGCAGACGAAGATTTATGGAGTGGGTAAAAGTCCACGTCAGCTGCAGGCTCGTTTGTGGCTGACAAGTCCGATGCGGGACAGGCAGACACGGTTGCAGCGGCTGCAGGGCAAAAAAGGTTGGTTGGGGTTGGGTGTTGGGTTTTTCCTCCTTTGCCTTTTGTCAGTGAGGTGGGCTCTGCGATCTTCTTCAAAGGAGGTTGCTGCCCGCCAAACTGTGAGGCGCCAAGATGCATGGTTTGAGGCGATATCAGCCCACTGGCGGTGGTCAATGTGGCAGGCACCAAGAGATTTCTTTAGGCAGTCCTTGTACATTTTCTTTGGTGCACCTCTGTCACGGTGGCCAGTGGAGAGCTCGCCATATAACACGATCTTGGGAAGGCGATGGTCCTCCATTCTGGAGACGTGACCCACCCAGCGCAGCTGGATCTTCAGCAGCGTGGACTCGATGCTGTCGACCTCTGCCATCTCGAGTACTTCGACGTTAGGGATGAAAGCGCTCCAATGGATGTTGAGGATAGAGCGGAGACAACGCTGGTGGAATCGTTCTAGGAGCCTTAGGTGATGCCGGTAGAGGACCCATGATTCGGAGCCGAACAGGAGTGTGGGTATGACAACGGCTCTGTATACGCTTATTATCTCAATTTACAGTATATCACCATTAAACCTTCTCCCCTGCTGTGAACCTGGTGTAATAGAATCTGCCTCAGTCTACCGTACATCACCGTTAAACCTTCTCACTACTGTGAACTTGGTGTCACAGTATTGATCTCAGTCTATCGTATATCACTGATAAACCTCCTCCCCACTGTGCACCCGATGTCACGGTATCCATCTCAATTTACCGTACATCACTGTTAAACGTTCTCCCCAATGTGAACATGATGTCACAGTATCTGACACAGTTTATAGTAAATCACTGTTAAACCTTCTTGCTACTGTGGAATCCATGTCACATTTTCTGCCTCAGTCTACCGTTCATAAACATTAAGCCTTTTCCTCCTGTGAACCTGGTGTTAAAGTATCTGCCTCAGTTTAAAGCACATCACCATTAAGCCTTCTTACTGCCCTGAACTCAGCGTCACAGTATATCCCAACGTCTACTGTACTTTACCGTTAAAACGTCTCCCCACTCTGAACCTGGTGTCGCAGTATCTCATACAGTTTATTCTACATGACTGTTAAACCGTGTTAATGTTCTGAAACCATTGTCTCAGTATCTCTTGTCAGTCTACCATACATCATCGTTAAACATTTACACATCTGTGAACGGGTGTCACTGTATCTGACACAGTTTATCGTACATTACTGTTAAACCTTCTCCCCACTGTGAACCTGGTGTCACTGTATCTGACACAGTTTATCGCACATTACTGTTAAACCTTTTCACTGCTGTGAACCCAACGTCACAGTAACTGTCTCAGTCTACCGGACATCATCGTTGAACCTTATCCCCACTGTGCACCTGGTGTCACATTATCTACCTCAACATACCGTATATCACCATTAAACCTCCTCCCCATTGTGAACATGGTGTCACTGTATCTGCCTGAGTCTACCATACATCACCGTTAAACATTATCCCCATTGTGCACCTGGTATCACATGATCTACTTCAACATACCGTACATCACCATTAAACCTTATTCCCATGTGAACCTGGTGTCACAGTATCTGCCTCAGTCTACAGTACATCACCGTTAAACCTGATCCCCACTTTACTCCTGGTGTCAAATTATCTACCTCAACATACCCTACATCACTGTTAAATGTTCTCCCCCTGTGAAGCTGGTGCCACAGTATCTGACGCAGTTCATAGTATATCACTGTTAAACCTTCTCACAAATGTGAATCCTACTATAAAATAATGCTCCCCTTCTAAGTCTCGCTGTATTCGAATCCCACCTATTTTAAAAATTCCAAAAAAAAGAGAAAAATCAATCCCTAAACAAGCTACTCAAGAGTAGTAGCCCCCTAAAAATCTGGGTGTGGTGAAGTCCACAAGTGGCAGGTGACTAAAGGACTCAATGTCACCCACCCCCAGTCAGAATTTCACAAAGTACTGAAACAAAAACATTCAACCCAGTGATTCCAGTCCCAATGATTGTTCCGGATCTTCAATATCGAGAAGACTTTGCGTCAATTCAACTTTTTTTCATTCTTTCCATATTTTCCAATCTTCCCATTTCCATTCCCATTGACCCTTCACTTCGGTGACAATGGTGACGATCACCCATTTCCTCGAACATCTGGCAATGAATTAGCAAATATTAAAGCATCTTGGTCATTTTCAATAAACTGAGATTGAAAATTCCCATAAAAATCTTTCAATACTGCCGCATAACGAAAAGCAAATTTATTCCCTTATGCCACAATACTTCTTAGGCTGAATTAAATTCTCGGACTCTTCTGATCATTTCTTGACTCAGATCTGCATTTAAAAAAAACCTATTATTTTGAACCATCAGTGGAGCCTGATTTTGCTGTGTTTTCTGCACCACCAATCGGAGGATCATCTCTCTGTCTTGATATTTAAAACAGCGAATCAAAACTGCTTGTGGTAATTGGCCTGGAAACGGTTTCTTCCTTAACGCTCTGTTCGCTCGATCTAATTCCAGTCCATCTGGAATGAATTACCTGCCCTACACTTCTGGGATCCATTTCTTCAAAACCTTCATCGGATCCGAACCTTGCATATCTTCCGGAAGACCTACTATCTTAACATTATTTCTACGCCTTTGGTTTTCTAATGAGTCAAACTTCTTCAATAATTCCTTCTTCTGAATCCCCCAATCTACAAAAGGATCTTCCACTATTTCCATTTTTTCTCTATTACGCTCCACCTGACTCTTACATTCAAGAAAGCCTCCTCAATCTTTTTTAAAATGTTCTTGCACAGTATCCACTGATCGTGTCCATCTCGTAACATCACTCTTAACTACATTAATATCTTGCTTCATAAAAGTTATTTCTTCACACACAGTGTTCATTTTAGTTTTCATTTCCAAAATCCTTGAGTCATCTGATGAGTCATCTGCATTGATATATTTGCCATATCTTCCAGGAGCTGAGCAATCCCTTCCAGAATTGGAAACACAGAATCCAGTCCAGGATCCATCACCTCCCTTTGAGGCCGACCGACTTTTGCCTCAGTCTCCAGTTCTTCAAACTCAAATGAAGTTGAGCTCTCTTCTTCCTCCAAGCCGTAGGTCCTCTTCCAGTGCGGCTGCGGGTCTGGACACCCGACAACAGCATGCCTACCTTGTCAACTGGCCATCGCTCGGACTCCCCCATAGCCCACACCTTCTCCAAAGGTTCGTGGACCCTCGACGCATGGCGCATGCCTGGTCGGGCCACCCACCGCGCAGGTGCATCTTCCGATGCTACACTGCGCACCCCCGGACCACCAGGCAATGTTGCAGGCACGCAGGCCTGTCCTCACTCAGCTGGCCCGCCCTCGTACCCGAGTTAACGAGTGTATGAGTTGAAACCGGCCAAAGTCATCGCTGAGCCTGCACCATCTTGCGATTTCACAAGATGGCGGTGCTGTAATACTAAGCCGGGCAGGAGTCTTCTGTGGTTTGGGGACTCCAGTCAACGACTCCATTGCTTCAACTTGAACTTGGCCTCGATTCTTCAACACTTTTGTAAGGTAATTTCTTCTGTAACTGAGTTTTCACTTTTTTTCACATTTGCAGCTATTTCAATCCTCCACTATTCAAAAGTCTATAAACAGTATTTTTAATCACTTTTACAACTTTTAAAATTGAGCATTTAATAGTCTAACTGGGGAAGGGTGGAACCACACCTCTACCCTCTGTGCCATCTTGTCACAGTATCTGACACAGTTTATAGTAAATCACTGTTAAACCTTCACATAACTGAATCCTGTCTATTAGTTTCTGCCTCAGTCTACCTTTAATCAACATTAAGTATTCTCCACCTGTTAACTTGGTGTTAAAGTATCAGCCTAAGTTTACGACACATCACCATTAAACCTTCTCCCCAGTGTGAGACCGTTTTTACTGTATCTGCCATAGTTTATCGTAAATCACTATTATACCTTCTCACTACTGTGAACTTGGTGTTACAGAGTCTGCCAAAGTCTACCGTACATCATCAGTAA
Source organism: Narcine bancroftii (assembly GCF_036971445.1). NCBI lineage: Eukaryota > Metazoa > Chordata > Chondrichthyes > Torpediniformes > Narcinidae > Narcine > Narcine bancroftii. The sequence continues at coordinate 8,139 of NW_027211821.1, read as the reverse complement.
ACCTTCGTCCCAATGTGAGCCTGGTGTTATTGTATCTGCCACAATTTATTGTACATCACCGTTAAGCATTTTCCTCCATGTGAACTTGGTGTCACTTTGTTCGCCAAAGGTTATCGTACAGCTCTGTTAAACATTTTCCCCACTATGAACCCAGTGTCACAGTAACTGCCTCAGTTTCCCATACATCACCAATAAACCTTCTTTTCCCACTCTGAGCCCAGTATCAACGTATCTATGTAGTCTCCCGTACATCACCATTAACCCCCTCCCCATTGTGAACCAGATTTCACAGTATCTGCCACAGTTTATTGTACATCATTTTAAAATCTTCTCACCACTGTAAACCAGGAGTCATATAATCTGCCTTATTCTACCGCACATCTCTGTTAACCCTTCTCAATACTGTGAACACGGTGTCACAGTGTCTGCCAAAGACGACTGTACATCACTGTTAAACATTCTCCCCACGTTGACCCATTTTTCACAGTTCTTCCCACCGTTTATCGTACATCAGAGTTCAACCTTCTCCCCACTGTAAACTTGGAGTCACAGTATATTCCACAGTTTATTGTACATCACTGATATACCTTCTCCTCATTGTGAATGTGGTGTCACCGTATCTGCGTCAGTCTTCCATTCATCACCATAAACTTTTCCCCAATGTGAACTTGGTGTCACTTTATCTGCCACAGTTAATATTTCATCACCTTAAAACCTTCTTCTAGCTGTGTACCTGGTATCACAGTATCTACCATAGCTTATCATGCATTACTGTTACACCTTCTTACTACTGTGAACTTGATGTCACAGTATCTGCCAAAGTCTAACGTAATATCACTGTTAAATATTCTCCCCATTGTGAACCTCGTGTCATAGTATCTGATACAGCTTATTGTACATTACTGTTAAACCTGCCGGATAAGCTCCAGATAGCTAAAGAGGAGTTCTCGCATCTACAGGAACTGGGGCCTCGCCACTCCACCTGGTCCAGAGCCTCCGGTGGCTGGCGCCCTTACAGAGATTATCGATGGCTTAATGACACGACAGTACCTGACCATTACCCCATCCTTCTCATTCAGGATTTTACGGCCAATCTGCATGGCGCGAGCTTATTCTCCAAGGTCGATCTGGTGCGCATGTCTCATCAAATCCCATCGTAGCCTGAGGACATCCCCCTTCAGCTAGTTCAAATTTCTACGCATGCCTTTCGAGCTCAAGAACATCACCCAGACCTTCCAGCACGTCATGAATACGGTGCGCAGGGATTTGAATTTCATGTTCATTTATCTGGATGACATTCTTGTCGCCAGCAGAGACTGGGCACAAATCAAGTCTCACCTGCACACCCTATTCTCCCGACTGGCCGAATCTGGCCTAACAATCAACCTGGCCAAATGGCAGTTCCGGAAAGAGTCCATGCAGTTTCTGGCCCACATCATCATGGCCGAAGGAGCTACACCAGCTGCTATGAAGGTCACTGCAATCAGTGATTGTCCTTGCCCGGACAACCTCAAGGGGCTACAAGAGTTCACAGGTATGGTCAACTTCTATTACCGATTCATTCCAGGAGCTGCACACATCATGCAGCCAACTCTTCGCCAAGGACAAGATACTCGCCTGGACTCCAGGGCATTCAAAGCCACGAAGGTTGCCCTCGTGAAGCCTACCCTGCTCCTCCACCCACGCACCGACCTTCCTATGGTGCTCTCCATCAATGCCTCTGCCACTACCATTGGTGCTGTCTTGGAGCAGCAGGTTAATGGACAGTGGAAACCACTGGAATTCTTTAGCCAACTTCTTCATCCGCCAGACCGCAAGTATAATGCTTTCAACCGTGAGTTGCTGGGCATGTACCTTGCTGTGCCTCATTTCCCCTCCAAGAAAGCCTTTCACCATTTATACCAACCACAAACCCCTCACTCAGGCTCTCGCTATAGCTAGAGATTCCTGGTCGGCCCACTTACACCGTCACCTGTCCTTTGTATCGGAGTTCACCACCCACATTCAGCACAAGGCAGGGAAAGACAATGTGGTCACTGAAGCGCTCTCCCAACTGGCCATTTGCTCGCTGATACCCAGCCTAGACTACGACCAGCTTGGCCCGGATCAGAAGTCCGACGAGGAGATGCAGGCCTTCAGGACTGCCATCTTGGGCCTGCGGTTCCAGATCCTCCCGAATCCTCTCAGTGATGAGTACCCTGCGTCCAGTGGTTCCCCAGCAGTGGCGCAGGCAAATCTTCACCATATCCACGACCTTTTCCACCCTTCCATCAGGTCCAAGTTTCATATGGTGGCAGAATACTTCGTCTGGCACGGGCTTCGAAAGGAGATTGTGGACTGGGCCAGAACCTGCACCCATTGCCAGCTTTCCAAGGCACACAGCCATACCAGAATGCCCGTGCAGGATTTTGAACACATCCGAGAACGTTTCAGCCACATACATGTGGACATTGCCAGCTCCTTACCCATTTCCTGAAGTAACTCTTACCTTTTCACAGTGGTAGACTGCACCACTCGTTGGCCTGAGGTGATCTTGATGCCAGATGCCTCTACGGACTCCTACTCCCAAGCACTTTTGGCCGGTTGGGTTACCTGGTTCGGCGTCCTGGCCCACCTCACCAGCGAATGTGGCACGCAGTTCACCTCTGCACTCTGGGCACAGCTCACCAACAGACTGGGAATTGGGCTGCATCACACAACGGCCTATCACCCACTTGCCAATCGACTGGTCGAACGATTGCATTGCCACCTTAAGTCGGCACTTATGGCCTGCCTCACCAGCCCCAACTCGGTGGATGAGCTGCCTTGTGTACTCCTGGGAATCTGCTCGACACCCAAAGAAGACCTGCAGATGTCATCTGCTGATCTGGTCTACGGTAAACCACTAGCCCTGCCTGGTGAGTTTATCAATGAACCTAACAACCTGCAACAGTCACTGCACAGTTTACTTCTCCGCCTCTGGGTCCAGTTGGACTCCTTCACACCTTCATCACCGCCCAGACATGGCACACACGCCTCTTACATCCTCAGTGAGCTGTATTCCGCAGAGGATGTATTTATCAGATGAGGCCCTTCCACAGCAATCCTTCAAAGACCAAATGAAGGGCCGTACTGAGTCATCTAGCATTCCGGATCCACCTTCACACCAGACATCAGTGGTGAGAGGGAACTGTTTACTGTGAACAGATTAAAGACAGCACACCTCGACCCAACGAGCCAGTGGTCACGGCTCAACCCAAGAAGCGAGGCTGCCCGGCAAAAAAGGCCATTGGCGCCGGTTCTGGGGGGGCTGTGTGGCGGCAAGCCATGAAGCAGGCGATCTAGCCCCTCATGTCACGCACATGGCGGGGCAGCCAGCCAAAATGGCACTGTCAGGGGATTCTCCCTGACCTCGGCACCAGACTCAGAAGCCCGCAACCTGCGGCCCACATGACCCCCCAACGAAGTCAGGGCCCCCGGTGTGCTTCTCAGCCAGGTCCAGGATGGGAGCATAAGACCAGCCAGGCAGACCTGAATAAAGGAGTTTTTGCTCACTGAACTCAACCCGTCTGGTTGTGAGGTCATTCAGAAACAGAGTAGCCACCACGACAGTCGTATCTTAGTTTCTTTTCCTTTCTTTTCTTTTTTATATGTTATCAACATATATTTGTAAACACTGTAACATTGTGATTTGATATTAATTGTTATAATATTTGATTTAAAGAAGGCTGGTCCAAAAAAGGCATATAAAACATTTTAATATGGGGACAGGAATAAAAGAAAAACAGAGGGTACTCGTGTGAGGGAGGGAAGGGTAATATTGTTGTGGGGTTGGTTCAGATGGGTCAGCTGAAGGGACTCGACTGATCCATCCATGATTTGTCCAGCATCTTGCTGCCATGTAGTGGTGAACCAGGGTGTTGCCTGATGGGGACACGGTGCTCTGAGCTCTGCACAGATAGATTGTGCTTTTCTCAAAAACACACTTCCTCAGGTAAAGCAGAGGAAGTGGAAAGGCCCTAGTGTGTAGGGGTAGGGAGGGTGGTGATGTGGGAAGAGTTGGGACCCTCCAAAATCATTATGATCAGGCCTCGGAGACAGCATCTCTATCACTCGTATTTCTCTTCCCAGAAGGAGTGATCTCAGAGACAAGACACGAGTACTGAAGAACCTCGCATCCCAGCTGAACAGAGGATGGACAACATCATGATGGCCTGAATCTCTCCCCTTCTTCTCCCTCTGGCCCTGCCAACCCAATTCCCTGCATCTTCCATGCCCCCTTTCTCTCCCACACCTCCTCCATCCCAACCCCCTTACCTCACACCTATGCCCTAACCCCAGCCCTCCTCCCTTCACCTCCCCTTCCCCCTCCCCCTTTCCCCTTCCTACCCTAACCTAGGGGAAGGAGTGGTAGGGGAAGGGGGATAGGAGAAAGGGGGTAATGGAAGCGGGGTGAGTAAGGGGTAGGCTTGGGGGTGTGGGTATGGGATAGGGGTAAGGGGTATGGTTTCGGGAAGGGGATATGTGTAGGGGATAGGGGTAGGGTTTAGGCTTGGGTTGGGTGAGAGTAAGGGTTAGGGCGGGGATAGAGATAACATCAAGGTTAGGGTTAGGAGACATGGGCTAGAATTAGGTCTAGGTTAGGGTTAGGTTTAGAGTTTGGGGAAGTGGGTTTGTATTAGGTTTAGTGGAAGGGGGTAGGAGTAGGAGATAGGGTTTGTTAGGGTTAGGTTGGGGAGGGGAGCGGGGGAGGCGAGCGGGGCATGGGAAATGGGGAGGTGATGGGGGAGGGGAATGGGCAGGGGAATTAGGAGGGGTACAGTGTAGAGGAAATGGGAGGTGAACAGAGGCAGGCATCTCTACCCCCTCCCTTCCCCACCCATTCCCCTACATTATCCCTGCTTCTCCTCTCCTCCTTCTAGCAGGTCGGACCTCATTCCGACCAGAACCTCCCTGTGGTTTCAGTGCCTCAGTTTCAGGAAGTGCCTTCGATGCTCGCTGCTGGACAGACATCTTGTCTCTTGATTCATTCTGTACCGTTATTATTAAATTAAAAAATGGTTGGGTTTTTTTAAGCTTGAACTCAAAAGGCTGGTCCAGATAGACAACACAGAAACAGGCCCTTCAGCCCCTCTCTCCTGCTGGCTGAGCTGTTGTAATCAGTCCATATTCCTCTCCCCCTTTTCATTCTTTGCTCCCAGCCAGCTCATGTTGCCTTGTCAATCTCATGGCCTGTGGGAAGAAGCTGTCTGGCTTTTATACCTCCATATCTCCTTCCTGATGGCAGGGGGACAAAGATGCTCTGTGCTGGATATCTATGAGTCTATTTACAAATCCCATCCCTGCAAACAATCAGGGGTCCCTTACCTTGAGGTTCCACCCATGTTGCCTCTCCCTCAGCACTCTCTCGTCAGAACACTACTGCACCCTCCCCTCCTCTCCCAAGTCTCAGTATCCCGCTGACAATTCCAGTCAGCTGCCATGTCTATACCCTGCCCCACCTAAACCGATGGATCGATCAGCACCTTCTCCCCTCAAGAGTTCGAGGAATCCACTCTCTCGCAATGTCCTGCTAATGAATGTCCTGCATCCTCCTTCCCCCTTGGTTTCCTCCTGTTATCAGGCACCTGGATGGACCCCTACCCGTGTTCTCACTGATCTCTCTGCACCTCTGCCCTCCATCCAAAGGTCTTGGTTGTCTTGTGGGGCTGGTGGAGAACAAAGCACCAACTCAAGGAGATGGGGAGCAGTACCGAATCCCCCAGATCCAGGAGACAGGGAGAAACTCAGGGATGCAATCAGGGGTCAATCGGATAAAACCTGATCATCAGTTGAAAGGTGCAAGGAACTCTCAGTACTGCTGCACGTGGGGCAGGTGTGGCCCATCCCCACACCTCCACCCTGGCAATTCACAAAACAGTTTCCCTATTCATGCGGGGGTCCAAAATGGATAGAGTCTGGAGAAGGACCATGTACGTGGTCAATCACTGGGGGCAAGGGTGTAACCAGCATGGCCATCATTGTGTGTGGCTGTGCGTGAAACCAAAGTGCAAGGGCACCAAATGGCGCTATGTGCTGAGATTCTACCTGGCTCAGGTATTGCAAAAGATTGGTCTGGCTGTGGTGCCTCTCAATGACCCAGTCAGCAGGACTTTGCCCCATTACCTTCCTGGGAATGGTTTCATAGACAAATACTTTTGACCACAAGGCTGTCAGGCAGTGGTCAGCAGAGCATTGCTGACACAGAGACTCCAGGACTTGATGGGATACTGCGGGGTGGTCCACGGAGCAGAGCATCCAGACACAGACATCCAGAACTGCTGGAAGGCCAGAAACTCAGTGAAAGATGTCCTTCGGTCTGCCTGAAACCCAAATGGGAGTTGCAAACACTAGAAGGCATCTGACAAAAGCAAAGGGAGGAAGGATTAGGGCAATATGAGAGGTACTTGTTTTTACACAGAGTTGTGGGTGCCAGGAATGCCTTGCCAGGAGTGAAGGCCAAAACATTAAGGGCATTTAAGGGGCTCTTATTCACATTGACCAAGAAATATATTCTCCAACAGCAGAGGGTAGCAGTAACCACAAGATATCAAGCTGGTGGCAATGAAGCTAAACAGAGACCACCTAAGGCAACTGTGCGCCCGGCTGCAGGAATTTGGACTTACTATAAACCTTACTTAGTGCCAGTTCAGTCTGGAAATGTTTGATTTCCTGGGGCATCAAATCAACCGGCACGGAACTAAGCCCCTGCTTGAAAAGGTAGAGGCTGTTCAGTGCTTACCCAAACACACCATAAATTCACCAGTACAATTAATTTTTATAACCAATTCATACCAGTAGTGGCCCACATCATGCGGAGAAAGGTAAAGACATTACCTGGGACAATGAGGATTTGGAGGTGTTCCAGAGGGCCAAAGATGCACTGGCCAACACAATCCTTCTGGTAGACACCAGGCCAGAGACACCCACCACTCTCACAGTAGGTGCTTCCAGCACAGCAGTAGGGGGCGCAATGGAGCAATTCATTGAAGGGCAATGGCAGCCCCTGGCCTTCTTGAGCAGACACCTCTGGCCACACGGACTCAACTACAGCACCTTTGGCTGAGAGCAATTGGTGCTGTATCTGGCAGTCTGAGGCAGGTAAACTGACCCCAGCTTCACAGTGGGGAGAATGTTTCACAGAGATGTACGAAAAACTGTCACAAACACTGTGACACTGGGTTAACAGCAGTGAGAAGGTTTAACACTAATGCACGATAAACTGTGTCAGATAAAGTGACAGCAAGTTCACAGTCGGGAGAAGGTTTAATGATAATGAGATAGATACTGAGACAATGGGTTCACAGCAGTGAAAAGGTTTAACTGTGATGTACGATAAACTATGGCAGAAGCAGTGACAAATGGTTCACATTGGGGAGAACGTTTAACTTAATGTATGGTAGATATGGCAGATATTGTGACAATGAGTTCACAGTTGTGAGATGGTTTAACGGCGATGTACGGTGGACTGTGATGGATACTGTGAAACCGGGTACACATTAGTGAGACAGTTTAATAGTGAGGTTCATTGAACTATGGTAGGTACTGTGACACCGGGTTCACAGGGGGGAGAAGATTTAACTTAATGTACGATAAACTGTGTCAGATACTGTGACACCAGGTTCACAGTGGGGAGAATGTTTAACGGTGATGAACAGTTGACTTAGGTAGGTACTGTAACACCAGTGTCACAGTGTCACAGTATCTGCCTCAGTCTACCGTACATCACTATTAAACCTTATTCCCCACTGTGCACCAGATGTCACAGTATCTATCTCAATTTACCGTACATCATCGTTAAATCATCTTTACTATCTTCTTCAGCATGATGCTGAAAGAAGCCATGAAAGACTTCAACAATGAAGACGCTGTTTACATCCGGTACCGCACGGATGGCAGTCTCTTCAATCTGAGGCGCCTGAAAGCTCACACCAAGACACAAAAGCAACTTGTCCGTGAACTACTCTTTGCAGATAATGCTGCTTTAGTTGCCCATTCAGAGCCAGCTCTTCAGCGCTTGACGTCCTGTTTTGCGGAAACTGCCAAAATGTTTGGCCTGGAAGTCAGCCTGAAGAAAACTGAGGTCCTCCATCAGCCAGATCCCCACAATGGCTACCAGCC